>NC_138028.1:138901688-139493844 GCF_964106645.2 Podarcis pityusensis | reverse complement strand
GCCCAAAAGTATTGTGTCTTGTCTGGATCTTAATTATAAAGTCAGGGGGGCCACAGTGCCTGGCCACACAGTTAAGGTTGCAGTATAGGAGTGTTATGTACTGAGTTGAATAGGATCCAAACTGTAGCAGTCTGATTGGTCCTAGAACAATAGGATCCAAAAGGCAGCAGTCTGATTGGTCCTAGAACAATAGGATTCAGAATGCAGCAGTCTGATTGGTCCTAGAACAATGCAGCAGTATGATTGGTTGGCAGGAACCACCCAATCCTGCTCCAGATAGAAGTGAATCCACAACCTGATTGGCTTACAGTAGAATTCCAGAATTAGCCAATCATGTGCAGCCCATTGTGTAAATAATGTATATAAAGCAGATACTGTGAGGGGACATTCATTCATTCCTCCTCACCACTATGAGCTGAATAAAGAGCATGAAATCACTTTGCGACTCTGAGTATATTTCACTGGCGACGAGGATGGGATCCCGCTGAGCTGACTGCCACACACAGCACCGCAGCACCGCCAACTGCCGCACCGCTGCCTCGCACCGTGTATCCAGGCTTCAGCTCCGGGGCACAAGGAACTCAGAATGGCAGCCAACAGCAGCTTCTCGCCATTCAACCCAGCATCTGGAGACTGGGAAGCGTACGCCTCCCGTTTCACCTTCCTCCTAGAAGCCAAAGGGGTCACCGACGAAGAAGACGCCAAGAAGAGGGCGATATTCTTCAGCGTCTGCGGAGAGGAGACGTTTGAAATCGCCCGGGCTCTCCTTGCGCCTGAAGACGTCGCTACTGTTCCATACAAAACAATAATGGAACAGCTGAAGGGGCACTTTTCGCCGCAGCCCTCAGTGGTGGCTCGTCGAAATGCCCTTCTACGCAAAGCGGCAAGCCCCTGGGGAAACCATAACTGGGTTTGTGACCTCTCTCCGCCAAGCCGCCCGGTTTCTGCAACTTCTCAGAGCTGGAGAACATGCTTCGTGACCGCCTCGTCGGTGGCCTGAAGGATGAGAAGCTGCAACGGCGCCTCTACGCTAAGAAGGACCTAACGTTCCAGGTCGCTCTGGAGGAGGCCCTGGCAACAGAAGCTGCCGAGAGGTCGACCCAAGAGGCACGGCCGAGCCTGCCATCCCAACCGAGGGTCCACCATGAAGACCTCACCGACGACTCAGGATCCGACAGGGAGGAGGTGCACCGAGTACAGCAGCGCACTCAAGCAGCGCACAGACCACAGCTGCCTCGACGAGAAGGAGGGAACTGCGCAAGCTGCGGGGAGAGTCACGAGAGGAGGACCTGCCGTTTCCGCAACGCAGAGTGCAGGCAGTGCAGAAAATCGGGACACATCGCCCGGGTGTGTCGGGCTCGGCCCACCCGACACCAGGCATCAGATGACCAATCCAAGAGCCCCAGGTCCCGGGGCCCAACGCACCAAGGCAACTCGACGGAGCTCACGGACTTCCAGGTATACCAGTTGCCCCACCCCAACGTAGAGAAAATTTATGTAGAGGTACAGATAGAGGGGGCCCCATGCCGCATGGAGCTTGACACGGGTTCAACTCTATCCATAATCTCGGCAAGGACCTTAAGGAAACTGTGTCCCACTGGGGGTCCCAAACTCAGGCCGGCCCCATTCACCCTCCGGGACTTCCAGAAACGTAAGGTCCCCACAATGGGGGTGGGGACCTTCAGGGTGCAATACCGAGGGCGGACGCGGCAACTGGACTTGCTTGTGGTCAAGGGCCCCTACATTAGCTTACTGGGATTGGCATGGTTTGGACCACTGGGGCTAGCTGTCACCGGGGTGAACCACACTAGCTTACAAGTGGACGTGGACGCCATATGCAAGGAATTTCCAGGGGTTTTCGATGGGAAATTGGGACAGTATACGGGCCCCCCCATTGCGCTACAGCTTGACCCCGCAGTACGACCGGTCAGGCTCAAGGCCCGCCGGGTCCCGTTCGCCTTGAAACCCCGTATAGACGAGGAATTGGACCGACTCGTAGAGCAAGGAGTGCTGGAGCCGGTGCCTAATGCTCCCTGGGAAACCCCAATCGTCACACCCGTCAAGCCTAATGGTTCGGTCCGCATCTGCGCAGACTACAAATGTACCATAAACAAGGCCCTCACGGCCCACGCATACCCAGTGCCAGTGGTCAGCCATGTCCTTGCCACCCTGGCTGGGTCGAAAATTTTTGGCAAGCTGGACTTGGCCCAAGCATATCAACAGCTGCCAGTAGATGAGGCCACAGCAGAGGCACAGACGATTGTGACGCACAGAGGAGCGTTCAGGGTAAAGCGGCTGCAATTCGGTGTCAGCGTGGCACCAGGCATATTCCAGAATATAATGGACTCTCTCCTTAAAGGGATTCCTGGCGTCACCCCCTTCTTCGATGATGTGTTGATTGCCGGCCCCACACCAGAGGAGTTTGAGGACCGCCTCCGCACCGTTCTGCACCGTTTCCAGACGGCGGGTCTCAAGGTGAAGCGGGAAAAATGTCTACTAGGAGTGCCTCAGGTGGACTTTCTGGGATTTATGGTGGACGCAGAAGGGGTCCACCCGACTGGGGACAAGGTACGGGCCATTTGTGATGCCCCAGCGCCCAAGAGCAAGACTGAACTTCAGGCCTTCTTGGGACTATTGAACTTTTACCATTCCTTCCTTCCCCACAAGGCGGCGGTAGCGGAGCCCCTACACAGACTCCTGGACAAGCGGGCCCCTTGGGTGTGGGGCCAGCGCCAGGAGGCCGCATTCCAGGCAGTCAAGGACTTGCTTGTCTCAAACTCGGTCTTGGCACACTTCGACGAGAGGCTGCCGGTGGTGCTAGCATGCGACGCCTCACCCTATGGCATTGGAGCTGTCCTGGGGCACCAACTCCCGGATGGAAGAGAGGTACCGGTGGCGTACTTTTCCCAGACACTCAACACAACCGAGCGGAACTACTCGCAAATCGACAAGGAGGGTCTGGCAATCGTAAAGGGAGTAAAAAAATTCCATGATTTCTTGTACGGGCGGCCCTTCACCGTGGTGACTGACCACAAGCCGTTGCTTGGCTTGTTTGCCCCCGAAAAGCAGACCCCCCAAGTGCTGTCTCCTCGCGTCCTCAGGTGGTCAATTTTCCTTGCCAGCTACCAGTATGCACTGATTCACCGACCTGGGAAGGCGATGGGCCATGCGGACGCCCTCAGCAGGCTACCACTACTGGAAACAGGCCCTGACCCAGCACCTGCACAAGAGGTTATGAGCCTGGAGCTGCTTCCCGACCGCCCCATTCAGGCACAAGAAGTTGCACACCATTCCAAGAAAGATAGGGTCATCTCCCGGGTCCTGGACTGGGTGTGGAGGGGATGGCCCAGCAGCAGCCCCGGGCCAGAATTCGCTGGCTACACAACCCGCAAACATGAACTGTCGGCCCACAAGGGGTGCCTGTTATGGGGAAGCAGAGTCGTTGTTCCCCAGCCCCTCTGCAAAAGGGTCCTCACAGCCCTACACGAGACACATCCAGGGGTAGTAAGAATGAAGGCCCTTGCCAGGAGTTATGTGTGGTGGCCGGGGATCGATGGAGAGATAGAGGCCTGGGTCAAACACTGCCAGGCCTGCCAAGAATCCCGCCCAGATCCCCCAAGGGCCCCAGTCCAGTCCTGGGAGTCCGCCCGAGCACCATGGTCACGCCTGCATGTGGATTTCGCTGGCCCCTTTCAGGGGAAAACATTCTTCATAGTGGTGGACTCCTACACCAAATGGCTGGAAGTCGCACTGGTACCGTCCACTTCCACGTCCGCAGCCATCCGGGTACTACGCAGGCTGTTTGCAACCCACGGGCTCCCTGACACTCTCGTCTCAGACAACGGGACTGCATTTACGTCAGGAGAATTCCAAACCTTCACAGCGCAGAACGCCATCCGCCACATCCGTTCGGCGCCGTTCCACCCTGCCACCAATGGCCAAGCAGAACGCATGGTGCGGACCACCAAGGACACCCTTCGCCGCATGACGCAAGGGGACTGGGAGTACCGCCTTGCCACATTCCTTCTAGCACAGCACAGCACCCCCAGCTCAACGACTGGCCGGAGCCCCGCTGAACTACTAATGGGTCGGCGCCTTGCAATCAGATTGGACCGCCTTCACCCCGATAGAGCTCAGGATGAGGTAGTGGTGGGGGAAGGCAGGAACCCCCGGACCTTCGAGGCCCAGGACCCAGTGTACGCAAAGAATTTTGGGGCAGGCCCAGCATGGGTACCCGCCACAATCACCAGGGTCACTGGCCCCGTGTCGTACGAGGTGCTAACGGATGGGGGGCAATGCTGGCGCCGCCACTGCGACCAGATACGGCGACGATTCCCGGGAGAAAACCAGGAGGAGGACAGGTCAGAGGAGTCCCAAGGGAACAGCGGGGCAGTGAGGCCCATAGAGCAGGAGGGGCCAGCAGGAGAGGCAGAATCAGTAAATACAGAGAGGACCCGTGAGGCCGAAAGGACACCGGAACCAGAACCACGACTGAGCGAGCCGGTTGCACCAGACCAAACAGCCGCATCACAGCCAGCATCCTTGGAACACGAGCCAGAACCCGGAGCCCGGACCAGGGAACACCCCAGGCCACAACGCACACGTAGGCCGCCGGCATACCTTGAGGACTATGAATGCGACCTCCCGGGCAGGACTGGAACTTAGAGGGGAGGGGTGTTATGTACTGAGTTGAATAGGATCCAAACTGTAGCAGTCTGATTGGTCCTAGAACAATAGGATCCAAAAGGCAGCAGTCTGATTGGTCCTAGAACAATAGGATTCAGAATGCAGCAGTCTGATTGGTCCTAGAACAATGCAGCAGTATGATTGGTTGGCAGGAACCACCCAATCCTGCTCCAGATAGAAGTGAATCCACAACCTGATTGGCTTACAGTAGAATTCCAGAATTAGCCAATCATGTGCAGCCCATTGTGTAAATAATGTATATAAAGCAGATACTGTGAGGGGACATTCATTCATTCCTCCTCACCACTATGAGCTGAATAAAGAGCATGAAATCACTTTGCGACTCTGAGTATATTTCAAGGAGTAATTCATATTTAAGCTCTAGTAAAACGTGGGGCTAAATGCATGTAACTGTCCACATACTAATACCTAAGCCAATACTAGTAGAAAATGATTGCTGTGGTAGAACAATGTCTGCAGTTGCTGTAATGCACAGTAATGTGGCAGCACTTCAGAGCAGAGATGCACAAATGCCATTCTGAGAACCACGCCACCCTTTTGCTAACTCCTTTTCTTTCTCCAGTCAGTTCTCTATCCTTTAGTGCTTTCCCTAGCACATGCTCTACTTTCTTTCTTTCTCCACACCACCACCACAGGTTGGGGCTTCCACCTTTGTTATTATGCCTCTCTTTTTTCTGTTTCCCCATCCACAGGTTTCCTTGCAACCCCTTCTTCTCAACCTCTTTTTCTTTGCAATCCATAGCACTCTTCTCTCTGCATCACTACAGGTCTCTGTAACATGGGACCATCTCTATTTCCTTCATTCTTTTTCTCTGTCTCTCCACCGTCAGGTTTCTGTGCACTTCTGTTTCCCTCTCCCCTTTTTCATGCTTTCTTTGCCACACAGGTCTCTCTGCATCCCATTACACCTTTCTCTGCACCTCAAATGCTATCTCTTTGTTCTCCACAACACCACAGATCTCCCTCACTTATTCTTCCTTGAGACTCTTTTTAGTCAGACCTCCTCCACTCAGATATGGCAAGCAAAGCTTTCAGTCCCAGAATTTCATGGTAAGTGAAATGCAGAAGCTGGAAGGCCATATAGTGTGAATGGCTGGCTGCAATAAACCAGGGTGGGGGTGGAATAAGACCACCCACATTCCTCTCAAAACCAGGGAGAGGAGAAGCAATGCTGAAGTAGTCATTATATTAATTGGGAAGGGCTGTAACTCATGGGTGGAGCATGTGCTCTGCATACAAGATGTCCCAGGTTCAATAGCCCTTGTCTCTAGGTAGGGCTAACAGAGACCTGCACCTGAGAGTTGCTGCCAATCAGTCAACTATATTGGGCTATGGCCTGACTCAGTGTTAGGTGGCAAACTGCTGCAAACGATGGGTGTTTGGAATTTTCCTAAGGGGCAGCAAAGAGATGAGGAACGGGGTGCAACTGGCCTACATTAAAGCATAGTATCTACTAACCAATTGATCCCCTCTTAGGAACATACGTACTGCAAGAGGGCTAAAGCTTTCCTCTCTCTTCAATGAGCTAGTCTTTCCAGCTAGCCTGGTGGGAAATGATGTTCAAATCACCTTCCAATTCTATGATTCTATCTACCAAAGCCTATATTATGTCCTCCTCTCCCACCATCCTGTTACACTCTGAATAATAACGTGACTGCATTACTGGCACATGGAAAGGTGGAACTGAGTTGTAAATCCTTTGTTTAACTTGCTCTTCCCTCCTATATTGGGCAAGGTGAGTTCCTGAGTGCCCACTTCCATTCACTACAATGGGGTAGTAGAGAGAGGAAAACTTCAAGGCTTACATAATGTATATTGATGGGTGGTCACTGAATAGAAGGACTTATTAAAAACAGCAGTGCTACCTCACCAGAGCAGGGCCAGGTACTGCCAGACTGATGAGGCTCAGTAGACTCAAACTGGAGAGGGCAGAATCACCCATTATCCCTATTTTAACATGATAGCCGTAAGGGCTTAGATTACAATTCTGTTAGCATGAATGTCTCAAAATTAAAAATGAACAATTTCCCATTCAGTTTTAAAAACTGAATTTCCATAGAGGAATTCTAGCACCTGGATTTTGAAATTCATGCTACTTGTCTCCAGCTCACAGTTAAACACAAACATTTCAGCTTTGACACTGAAATCTGTTATACCTGGGTCCAGGCACTGTACTCTGAGTTCAAATAATTTAACACAGTAGTCTATTTCCAACAATAAACCTATTTGCAGCCACAGAGCTTGCACTTCTCAAACAGAAACTCATCCACATAGCATATTGAAAAATGCATCTTTTGAAACTGAGGGGACTTTCAAACCAGTTGATATGGCACTGGGGTCTGTTCAAAGGGGAGGAGTCAAAGACCAAAGTCCTTCTGACTTAAGTACAGTCAGGAAGAGCCCAACCACTTCTTCCATTTGGACAGCATCTAATAGCAAGAGCCACTTTATTTGGTACAGAACCCCTCTTTGTTTAGAAATGCATTGTGTGATGGAGGAATGGCCAAAGGAAAAATACACTGATGTAGTAATGTAACTTTCATGTTTGACAGTGCAATATGTAATGTATGTTGAGTACTATGAAAAATACAGAGAACAAAACTCATTGAGATGGGATGCTGTGTTCCTTTTCCAATACAAAAATAGAAGAATGTCAAGATGCAAGGTTGTTTCCTTGGTAACAAGCTCACATTTGCAACTGGATGGCAGTGAAGTACTTGGAAGAATACAGTTCCTATCATTTTTTTTCCAAAATAGGAAAGAAAGTGCTTTTTTCAGATGCCACTGCTTAAAAATAACAAAGCAATTAATTGTTTGTCTCAAAGAAGAGTAATTTTGTTGAGAATGCAGAACAGCATCTCTCTAAGAAATGGTATGAAGACACAAGACATGCAAACACAGAAGAAAAGAGATAATTAAAACACATTTTGTACAGGGTTTTCCATTTCATCAGTGCTGAGCTTTACAGAAGATGGTAGATGATCAATAATGGGAGATAAAAGCTGATGGGCGCATTCATAATTTCACATCAAAGAGTGAAATTAAATTTTAGCATAATATGTTTGAAATCAGACCCCTGCTTTCAAATGATTTCCAAATTTTCCCCCTAAAGCTAGAGGGCTTGATTTTTTGGAAGTCCAAATGTTACTTTAGTTTAATTTATTGACCCATATTTGCTTTTCCTTCTTGGTTAGAATTACACTGAAATCAAAATGGCATAAAAAGAAAAAAAGAACAAAAAGGGCTACAAAGTATGCAGAGCCAGAGAGAGAAGCAGAATGAGTTCAAAAACCATGTTTAAAAAAAGATAAAGGATAAATTGATGAAGAAAAGTAACCAAAGAATGGAGCAGGGGAGGGGAAGCAAAAAAGGACTGAAGAAACAGAACCCTGATTTCTAACCATCTTTTTCTTCTGTGTGATGAAGCTTGGATGGATGTCTTCGGCAGGTGCGCCATTTACCAAGACGCTTGAAGAAATTCTCCTCTTCATCTCGTCCATTCTCCAAGCCACTTCCTGGCCCTCCTTCAGACAGCTTCACGGCACTAGTGAATTTCACCTAAACAAAAAGAAGGTGTGCCATTCATTGTTAATGCCCCTTCTTTCAGCTTCTTCTGATGTAACAGTCCCTCATTCCCATTCTTCTACATGCAACATTTTGAAGCTCCCAGAAGACTTACTGCTAAGTGCTGTGGCATAAGTTCTAGAATGAAACACCACTAGGGTCTACTGCAAGACAAAAACTCATGTGCCTTGGCCTTATTTTGCTGCTAAATGTGGGCAGCTGGAGTCCTACAAGGAAAGACTTGCTCTTTGAGCACCTCTGCTTCATGGCCTAAGGGAATGGATTTTGTGCTTTTTTTCTTGAAGGGAAGTTTTCTTTCTGCAGTTCTCTGACTGCACATAACTGTGGCATTGTGGGAAAGTCTTGCTATTAGCTTCTTTTTCTCTTGCATTCTGGGAAGTCTCGCTCATAATCTTCTCTCTGCTTCTGCACAAGAGTCTGAGAATGTTCTGAACAGTTCCCATTGAGTTCATGAAACAGTGTATCCTGACCTGTTCTTAATGCATTGCTGACCACATCTACGGAACGTGATTGTTGTATTCCTTCATGTTATGTTCTCTCAATATCAATCTTTAGTTATAATTTAATTAGGAGGTTTCATGCCTGTCTAGTTCCAGCTCCGTTTCCCAGTCTTTGATCTATCAGTGATTGATGTTATACGTTATTCCCGCCTTGTACCTATGTTACCCAATCAGCAACAAGATGCTTTGTGTTTGTATCAACCAATCAGCCACAAGCACACCTGTGGCAATGTTTGTAATATTCAATAAAAGAGAGTTCCCGGGGCTTGCCCCGGCAGACGCCTCTCCTTTGACACCTACCACTCGTCTGTCGTGATTTCAACCCAACATTTTCTTGTCAATGTCCCAATATGCACACAGAAAAGCCATAATGGATTATAACTGTGCATAATGGGAAGTAGCAACCTACCTAACACATCTGTGGATAAAAGAAATGGACAACATTTAGATACTTAAAACCACCCACAAGCATTAACAAGTGTAAATGATGCTAACTTAGAACCCATACATGGCTCCTTCCCAGAAAAAGGTGGTTTTAAGAACAATCAAGTACGAGCTTCCAGTAGGGTTGTTCCTAGTCTTTGTGTTGCAGAACAAATTAAGAGACTGTCATCTGTATTGCGAAGTGCACATTTTCCATCCTCAGACTTATTCAACTGTTACTGGTCATCTACAAGGAGTGAGACGTGACAAAAACAAGTGCACTATGCATATCTCCATACTTCTTCATCTCTCTATGAGTTCAAGGAAACTTATTTACCTTGGAACTCTGCCGGATGAAAGAGAGCCGGTCCACAGAGCTGATGTCCAGAAGGTCTTCCACACCATCTGCCAGACCAGAAAGGGATGAGCGTTTCAGCCAATTCCCTGTTTGTACAGAGAACATAGAAAAATGTGAGCATGTGTGTGAATCTACCAGCAGTAAATGTGGGTACCAAGGAAGCTACATCACATGACAAAAGGTTGGCACACATGTTTTATATGAAAGAGGTTTTGTACAGAAATGGATGGTAATATGGAGGAAGACTGAATAATGTATATTCTCCAGGTGATGCTAAAATATGAACAGAACATTTCTCTGAAAATGTCTGTGCACTGATACATGGAAAAATAGAAAATATATTAAATGTTATATGATAATATCATGTGAAGAGGCATACATTTACCTAAGGGGAGTTTGAGTTTCTTTCGGAGTGAGATCCTCCTTGAGCGAGAGCGGGATCGTCTCTCAGTGGTTGCCCCTGAGTGCGCAGTTGTGCATTCCGAGGTATCCTGCTCCGACTGGCTACTAGTATCACTCGCTGCACTCTGAGATTTGAACATCTTTCGCCAGAAATCTTTGCGCCCTAGGGCTGCTCCTTGCATCTGCTCATCACTGCAATGGAACAAATTGCATGGTTCGTAACGCTTAGCCAAATGTACCCAGGAATGCACAAAGAATGGGAGCACCTTACCTTTTCTACTGTGCTCTAGCGGTCAGAGGATTGTGTGACATTTTGTTAGCTTTCTTTGGTGCTCAGCTTTGTCAAGAATAGGCTAGTAAGGCACAACATTGTTCTACTTAACATTTGCTTAGTGTTCTGGATTCTCATAAACACTCAGTACATGGTCCTCTGATCCTTACAACAACCCTGTAAGGTAGGCCAGTGTTACTATCCCTGTACTGCAAATGGCGGGCAATGCCAAGTCTGAGAGAGAGGTTTTCCAAACCCTCTTGATATAGTAAGAGGCTGCATACACAGCATGCTGTAGATTTAATCCTGGGAACTGTAGTTTACCCCTCCCAGAGCTACAATTCCCAGCATCAGGATTCTTTAGGGGTGGGGTGAGCTTTACATGTATGGTATGTACACAGCCCAAGGCTACAGGCTTATGGTACTGACTGTTGTTTTTTTACTAGAATCACAAGCTCCACTAACTAGAGCACAAGATAGTGACTTTGCACCCAAGACATTGACTGCCATAATTTGCATAGACAAATAGAAATTACACATGAGTTACTGCAGATCGCAAAACTCTCAAACTGGCTAGCACAGTTGCACAAAGACCCAGCTGTAGGCAACCAATTACCGGTAATATCCATTTTAGAGGTAAGGAACACAAAGGCTGGGTTGTAAAGCTATTAAATGCTGGGTGTCACAAAAGATTTTATTTCTTAGATTGCAATTGTCAGGCTATTGGGAGTCAGAAATCCTTACCAATCTACTGTAAATCACTTTAAGATCTCCCAGTGGAACCCAACCCAACTTCTGCCCACCTCTGGTATAAAGGGCTATGCCAAAACAGCGAGGCACTAGAAGTAGCAGCCCACGGACCAACTGATCACCTTTTGGAAAGAATCCTCTCTAATGCTCATGATAATTATTTCACACACACTCTTCAACAAAAAAAGCACTTGTTGTAGGGATGTGTCATTTTCATACCATTGTTCTCAGCCCACTCTTTTAATGTAAGGATTAGATGTAATGTAATCATATCCATATCATTAAAAAATGTGATTCATTTCCTCTCCCTGACAGATGGTATAATCATAGCAATGGAGCTATGGGTAAACAGGCAAATCCTCTGTGGGGCCATGTTTCAACCACAGACTGCATGAGAACTTGAGTAAGTCTTCAAGCTGGCCATTAACTGTTCGGGCAATATTAAATTAAAGATTGAGCTTTATGAAACAAAATATCCAAATAAACAAACCATACACAAATCAGGGTTGTTCTGAGTAATTATCTTTTGAGCCTTTGCTAATTGTACAATCACTCTTCAGTTTAATCCAATGCAATTATTTCTATGGACTTAGATATTTTCTACTGCAGCACTGCAGCGCTACTATGCACAAAGAAGTCATTAGGGGGAAGGGAAAGGAAGAGAGAAGGCTGGAAGAATGAAGTGGAGGCAGTGGCAGATGGTAATGTTTTGATTTGGTAGGCAGCAATTTTTAACTTTGCTGTTTTCATTGCAATAGGTAATATACAGCACTTACTTAGGAAAGTGTGGCATTACACAGGTGAAGAAAGCCGTTGTCCCCCCCACCCTCAAAAAAATAATAATAATTCTCTGCACATTTATGGACAGAGAAAGAGCTTCCATTTAAATGAATCCAGCTATGATTTTCAGACGAGATTGACTCCATACCTCTTATTTACAAATTAAGACATACCAAAAGATGTTTTTGACTTCATGTATTATTTACACCTACATCTCTGTTGCAAAAAAAACCCTAAACACACAAAAATCTTTAAAGTGCGAGGGAAATTTGATTTCCATTATATGCAGTTCTCAATCCTCCAGGGCAGCTTTAGGGGGATGGGTACAGGGGGAGGAGAGGGGGAAATCCATTGCATAAGTAGACCTCAGTCCATGCATGCAACAACTTAGTTCAATTCTGCCCCTCGTGTAGACATTGATAACCTCATCCTTCGTTACTTCAACTACAGGCGATGACTGATTAATGCAGGGATCAGCAAATTTTTTTAGCCATGGGCCGGTCCGCTGTCACTCACACCTTGTCGCGGGCTGGAGAAGCAGCACCGGGGGAGGGGGAGCTAGAAGAAGAGGCGAGGGGGGCAAGAAGTCCCCACCCCCCAGCCCCAGCTGCTACGCTTACCTTCCCAGGGGCTGCCACCACCACCACCGCTTCTTCTTGTGGGTAGGCAGAGTGAGCTCGTCTGCTCCACTCTCTGGCCCACAGGAGCACCAGAGACGGCAGACGGATGATGAGCAGCGCGAAAGACGGATGATGAGCGGTGCGAAAGGGCTGGCTCTGGAGAGGGGCTGCTTAAAATGGCGCTCAGCCAGCTCCCTTCCTCCTCTAGGCAGGGCGGGGAGAAGCCAGGAGGAGGAAGGGAGCAGGCGCCACTACAGGGTGTGGGGGGGGAGGGGGAGAAATGGAATGGCGCGGGGGGAAATGGTGCAGCCCAAATGAACAGAATCCTCACACCGATCCAAGGACAGTCCGAGGGCCAGATCCTGAAGGCAATTGGGCTTGATCCAGCCCGCGGACCTTAGTTTGCCAACCCCTGGATTAATCTGTGTCCGAAAAACACGTAATGATGCACACACACACAGCACTGAACCCAGAAGTGACTGAAAACATTACTAAATGTGTCACAAAAAAGGTGTAACAGAATGGGGCAGGGCATAATGGGGTGGGGTTGCTTATACACGATTTGCCAACACACACAGGGGCCGGGAACAAAATATTATTATATTATTTCACAAATGGATTCACCGATGACCCAGTCCCACATTCCATACCTATTCATGGTTTGAACAATTCATGATGGTAGCCTGTCTGTTGCTGTTCTTACGCTTAAATTTAAAGCGTCAGCACAATTCATGCTCAGAAGGGTGAACATTTGTGGGTTACATCAATTAAGGCTAGAATATCTAAAGGTGGTGACTAGAATGCTTACCAGATTTCTTGGGAAGACTGAATATACCTTTGAGCTCCAAAATATTTACTTACTGCTCTGGAGTCTGCATTGGGCGGCTTGAGATGTAACTGCGGCATTCATCGGGAGCTGAAGACGGTTGTCCTTTGTCAATGACAACACTTCCCACTTCAGATCTATGCAGACGAAACAGCCACATGTACAGTAATATTTTTTTTGAAACCCCTACCTTGTATTCCTGTAATATGAAGTTGGAGGTCCATGTTCCCATTCTAGGAATTGCCTCATCTGTATGCACTGCCATCACAAATCTGTCATGACAGGCAACAAGCACCGAGGTGCTCAAAATGTGCAATAAATAGTTGACGATCCACTTTTAAAGACTCACAGCTTGATACATACTCAGATGTAAGTCCCACTGTGCTCAAGAAGACTAACTCCCTAGTAAATATGCATAGAATTGCAACATAAACGTGGATAGGACCACACTCCACTTTTCAAACATTCTCTAGAAAGAAACAAGCCTGCAGAGTGAGCTTTAAGTCTGGATCTCACAGGTACAAATTATGATCAAACTTGAGGTGTCTGCTTAAGTCAAGAGTCCTTCAGTCCTGCTTTGTGGATATCTAATGGGGCGGTCTTTGAGATGATGAATAATCTGTGTGCAGCCCTTAAGTGTGCTTCAGAGCCATGGATTTCATTGGACTTCAAGCAAATAAACTGTGCTCTCTGTTGCATCAATATCAACAAGGTCTGAAGGAGAAGAATTGTGTTATAAAAGTTTTTAAGCCCTAGCAAAATTGTGTGAATATCATTTATCTCCTTACTCCTGCATACTCCTTATGCTGGGGTGCTTGGTTCTGCACATTTGCATTAGGGGAAAGGTAGAACAGGGCATCACTCAAACATCTCTGTGTGTTTTGCACTTCGGTTACAAACCTTTTACTGCCTGATGGTTTGGGCTCCTGTTCAGCTGTTTCCTCTGCTCTTCTTCCTGGTATCAACTTCTCAGCACTATCCAAAAGGGCACTAAGGGCTACTCTTCTAAAGACATTCCCATGAGCCTCCTTGATAAACTGAACCAGTTGTCGGATGTCACAATACAATCCCTATGGAGTGCAGGATTAGAAAGTGAAAAGGAAAAAAAGAATGAAAGATTTAATGTGTTTGGAAGCCAATTGAAGCAAACATCAGAATCATTTCCCCCGAATCATGCTTTGAAACAATATCGGCCCAAGCTTCGGTCCTTTCGTTTTCAAGCAGCCGTAACTAAGAATCTCAAAAATATGAAGTAAATTTAACCAATAAAGTGTTTTGGCTTTTTCAAGAGTTGCCATCATCTCACCCAACATGGAAAAAACTCATTCAGGTAAATTAATGGTGATTGGATTAGAAACAAATGTGGATATTTTACATAAAGATTTTGAGAACTGCAGAGCAGATTCTGGAAGGCAACATGATTTTCCACTGAGAGAAGTGGCACAGCTCTAGTATACAGAGGATTTAAATTTGTGTTAATTGGAAATCTTTGTCAAAACTGGAGGCAAAAGAAGTGCATACAGTCAACATTTTCCTTATGGATGAACTCTGTCTGGTGCTCTCTCAGGTCAACAATAGTATCAATACTTAGGCCACTAAAACAGTATGGACTGAAATTAATCGTGTTAGGATTTCAGTGTTGTCCTTACCAGATTCTCAGGGCTATGAAGCTCATGTGTAGTAGAGGCACAGCGGGTGATAAGCGATTTGAACATGGCACTGACAATAATACCTTCCACACTTTGGGCAGTAGACTTGTTGTCCACTGTTGTGAAATTATTTCCAAAACCAGCCTTGTCTGCAAAATGCAAGCATTAAATAGTCAAGTTGAACTGTTCGGTTTTCACACAAAAAATGGCAAAATCTGAATCAATAATACTCTTGACATCTACAGCTCCTATGTTTTGTAGCAGTGTCATTTCTCTTAAGGAATCTTATAATAACAGCCTATATTTACTAAGGTTTTATTAATGCTTTTCCATAATACAATAAGATAAAATAAGCTAATCTAAATAAAAACAAAAACACACATTCTTCTCTCAAAGGTAGCTCTTAACCCTTATCTCACTCAGAAAGCGGTGGACCCTCCCAGCTCTCACCTGGGAGCTTTCCTTTCTTCTCCCAGTCTCTCACCCTGGGAGATCTTCCCTTCCCTGCATCTCTCTCAGGGCCCTTCCACCACCCACCTACCAGTTTCATGCGTGTGCAATCTTTGGGCCCGGACAACAGTCCATAGCAGAGGACACCAAAGGAAGGAAGGAAGGAAAGGAGAGAAAGATTTTTTTTAAAAGGGGGGGGGATAAAGTGGGGGGGGGGGCTTTCCAACAACAGCTTATACTTACTGTCAGTGACTGGCTCCATGCAGAAACCTAGCAAGGCATGTAAAAAATCCACCACATTGTTGAGTGAATCCTTGTTTACATAATCCCTCATGGTTTGTCGGAACTGCATTTTATCCAGCTTGTACAACTTTGTGAGGCAATTCTGAGCCTATGGAGGGAAGATCAGGCACTTAGGTTCTGGTGACAGCAACCATGTATTATTTGGAGAACAAAGAAAGAAACTGAGCCTGGAACAGCCCTGCGTCTCCTCTTCATTGACCATGTGTACTAAATGAGAAGGCGTAAATAATGCTCCCAGTGACAGAGCTTCAATGTGAAGGGACAAAAAAATAATTGATAACAGTTGGTCATGGGTTATCTATTACAACACACGACAGGAGAGATGAATGGACACACAGGGTTGCAATTTTCATAGGGGAGCTGTGCGTCACCCAGAGCATGCATTTCTGCCCTTCGTTCAACTCCCACACCAAACTTTGGTTCCCATGCAGTGCCAGCAAGGGGTACAGTCTTGGCAAGTCTTTCCCTATCAAGGATGCTGTGTCTTAGGGATGACTGGTTAATCTTGGATTCCATTTGGCCAACTCTTTCAGTTCTCCAGATGCTATTGGATCCAGTCTAGCCAGGACACGCAAATGCATGCACATGTACACACAGACTGAAAAATCAGAGCAGTTCAACCAAAGCTGACCATGATGCAGTCCCATTAAGTGGGCATTGATGTAAATGGTTTAAAAAAATATGGTTGCCCAACAGTACAACATGGGGGCAGCCGTTGTTTTGAATGGATGGTGGTCTTTTGTGCACAGAATTACACAGGAAGTACTGTGTGACCACTTCCTGCATCATTTTTAAAGCATCTTTACCTGGTGTGGCAGAGGTGCCATGCTTTGAAGCTGTTCTAACCAGCTTTACACTATTATAAGCAAGAATGAATCAATTTATTTCGGTCACTGACCAGAGTGCAAATAAGCAAGAAAAATGGCAGGATGCCATTGGACCTCACAAATATTCAAGTGTGTTTGTATAAAAGTTTGTGTGTGGACTTTTTAGAATTTCCCTGGAATTATCCTAAAAGAGCTATACAGAAATGTGCTGGGGTGTGTTTTTAAATGTCTACATGTGGAAGCAAGATGGGGCAGATTAGGAGGGATTCCTCTATTTCTAGCTGGAGCATTCACATACAGCAAAATGCCCCTTACTCACTCCTGTCCTCTGGTGCTAAATCACAGGCTTCACAGTTAGGAATCATGAGTGCAGAATGTCTTGCCTTCCGCATACAATTCCAGACCAAGATGAACATTGTGAGCTGCTCAGACCAGGAACTCTACAAAATGGTTTAAGAATCCTGCTTCCATCCATTGTTCTGCCATGGCATACCTGATGTCTCAGCCGGTCTCCAGAGAGCCCACGGTGACCTTCTCCACAGCCATATGCACAGCCCAGAGACTTCACAATTTTTATCAGCATTGTCAGGGCCAACCTGTGTGTGCTTGCTGGAGTGCTTTCCTCCTTAGCAACAGGGGGTAAGAGACAACAATATCCCATTTTATTGCATGAAGCAGATGTATATAACATTCCAGGTTGTTTTTGTGGGGCTGCCCAGGAGGACTCTCCTGTGTGGGTGTCTGAGGGCCCTGCTCCTTCCTGCCACTTACCACCTGGCCCAGGGCGGGGCCTGAAGCCTCACAGGGACTGCTGCGCTCTGCTGCCCAGGAGGGCTCTCCTGTGTGAGTGTCTGGGGGCCCTGCTCCTTCCTGCCACTTACCACCTGGCCCAGGGCAGGGCCTGATGGGCCTCACTAGGACAGTTGCTGTTACTTCTGGAGGGGTGCAGAGTGCTTTTAAAATGTTTTTTAAAAATTCTTTTGAATTTTTTGTATGTGGGGGGTGGGGGTGGGATGGATGTTTATTGGGCCTGGGAATTTGTTTGATTTTATGTTTTTGTAATTTTTACTGTTTTTTGTTTGTATTGTTTTATTGGTTGTTTTTTTAAGGTGTTATTCTGTTCTTAAGGGGGGGGTCAGGGCTGCCGGGGAGTGGGTCCCAGCCAACAAAATGGCTGGGGCATGTTCCACGGGGGGGATGCACTGGGACAACCGATCTCAGTGATCACGGGTAGGAGGAGGAGTTATGCTAAGACCAGACCATATCATTACAGAGGAGGCAGGTTTAGTCGTTGTCTGAGGACTATCCCTGCCTCCAGGTCTGGTCCTGACCGGATGGATACTAGAATCAGCAAGGGATACCCACATGACCTGAAGGTGCTGCTGTGCAATGCCAGGTCAATGATTCATAAGACCACTGCCATCCATGACTTGATCATGGATGGAGGACTTGACCTGGCATGTGTAACAGAGACTTGGTTGGATGAAGCAGATGGGCCTGTCCTTGCCGCTGCTTGTCCACCAGGTTTCTCTTACGCACAGCAACCCAGGTCATGTGGGCGGGGAGGGGGGGGGTTGCAGTGATTTTTAGGAAGTCATTAGTTTGCACCAGGTGTCCTATTGGGAAGACCCAGTTTTCCGAGTGCATGTTCTAGAAGTTGGGCAATAGGGGCAGTACAGGATTCCTTTTGGTGTACCGACCTCCCCGCTGCACCAAGGATTCCCTGCCCAAGCTGTTTCAGGTTGTGGCGGATGTTCTCCTGGAGACACCTGGCTTGGTTGTCCTAGGGGATTTTAACATCCATGCCGACACGACCTTACAAGGGGCCGCTTGGGACTTTGTGGAAAGCATGGCCTCCATGGGGCTGTCCCTGAATAACTCTGGCCCAACCCATAGCCGCGGACATGCCTTGGACCTAGTGTTTACCTCTATGGATGTTGGTGATCTGACACTAAGTAAAAGCGAAATGAAAGAAGTGCCATGGTCAGATCACTTCCTGGTGCAACTGGACTTCTCTGCGACCCATCCCCTCTGCAGGGAGGTGGGACCAATTCGGATGGTCCGCCCCCGCCACTTAATGGATCCAAATGGTTTCCAGAGAGTGGTAGGGGATGCTTTATCCCATGTTGATGGCCTTTCAGCCGATTCCCTGGTGGCCCACTGGAATGTGGAGTTAACCAGGGCTATTGACTGTTTGGCTCCGAAGCGCCCTCTCCGATTGCATGGAGCCCGGACAGCCCCGTGGTTTTCCACGGATCTGAGGGCAATGAAACAATTGTTGAGACGGCTAGAGCGCCGGTGGCGGATAACTCATTCCGAATCTGACCGGACACAGGTTAGAGCTCAACGTCGAGCCTACCAAGTGGCGATAGTGACGGTGAAGAAGACCTTCTTCGCCGCCTCTATTGCATCTGCAGAAAACAGCAGCAGGAGACTTTTTCAGGTGGTTCACAATTTAGCGGGACCACCTGCGACATCGGGGCCCAGTACGGGCCACATGATCTCCTGCAATGATTTTGCAAAGTTTTTTGCAGATAAAATCGCTCAGATTCGGGAAGAAGTAGACTCCACCGTGGGAGCAGGGCCAGGATGGGAGAGTGCTAGAGTCCTGTCTAGTCAAGTTGCGTGGGATCAATTCCAATCTGTTACCTCCGAGGATGTGGACAGGCTGCTTGGACGAGTGAAGCCAACCACCTGTCTCCTGGATCCTTGCCCATCCTGGCTTATAAAAGCTAGCCGGGAAGGACTGGGCAATGGGCTTCGTGGGGTGGTGAATGCTTCCCTCCGTGAGGGAGCCTTCCCAGACCCGCTGAAAGAGGCGGTTATTAAACCGCTTCTTAAAAAACCATCTTTAGATGCAGCCATGATGGCCAATTATCGCCCAGTCTCAAATCTTCCATTCTTGGGCAAGGTGATTGAGCGAGTGGTTGCTGAACAACTCCAGGCACGCCTGGAAGAAGCGGACCATTTGGATCCCTTCCAGTCGGGATTCAGGCCTCACCATGGAACTGAAACTGCCTTGGTCGCGCTGGTTGATGATCTCCGGGGACTAGGGACAAAGGTGAGAGTTGTTTCCTGGTTCTGCTGGATCTCTCAGCGGCCTTTGATACAATCGACCATAACATCCTTCTGGACCGTCTAGAGGAGCTGGGAGCCGGGGGGCACTGTTATACAGTGGTTTTGCTCCTTCCTCCTGGGCCGTGTTCAGAAAGTGGTGGTGGGGGATGAGTGTTCAGACCCCTGGGCCCTCACTTGTGGGGTGCCTCAGGGTTCCGTCCTCTCCCCCATTCTTTTTAACATCTATATGAAGCCGCTGGGAGAGATCATCAGGGGGTTTGGGCTGGGTGTTCATCAGTATGCGGATGATACCCAGCTCTACCTCTCTTTTAAATCAGAACCAGTGAAGGCGGTAAAGGTCCTGTGTGAGTGTCTGGAGGCGGTTGGAGGATGGATGGCGGCTAACAGATTGAGGTTGAATCCTGACAAGACAGAAGTACTGTTTTTGGGGGACAGGAGGCGGGCAGGTGTGGAGGATTCCCTGGTCCTGAATGGGGTAGCTGTGCCCCTGAAGGACCAGGTGCGCAGCCTGGGAGTCATTTTGGACTCACAGCTGTCCATGGAGGCACAGGTCAAATCTGTATCCAGGGCAGCTGTTTACCAGCTCCATCTGGTACGTAGGCTGAGACCCTATCTGCCTGCAGACTGTCTCGCCAGAGTGGTGCATGCTCTTGTTATCTCCCGCTTGGACTACTGCAATGCGCTCTACGTGGGGCTACTTTTGAAGGTGACCCGGAAACTACAACTAATCCAGAATGCAGCAGCTAGACTGGTGACTGGGAGCGGCCGCCAAGACCATATAACACCGGTCTTGAAAGACCTACATTGGCTCCCAGTACGTTTCCGAGCACAATTCAAAGTGTTGGTGCTGACCTTTAAAGCCCTAAACGGCCTCGGTCCAGTATATCTGAAGGAGCGTCTCCACCCCCATCGTTCTGCCCGGACACTGAGGTCCAGCTCCGAGGGCCTTCTGGCAGTTCCCTCACTGCGAGAAGCCAAGTTACAGGGAACCAGGCAGAGGGCCTTCTCGGTAGTGGTGCCCGCCCTGTGGAACGCCCTCCCATCAGATGTCAAAGCGATAAACAACTACCTGACATTCAGAAGACATCAGGGAAGTTTTTAATATGTGACATTTTAGTGTATTTTTCATCTTTGTTGGAAGCCGCCCAGAGTGGCTGGGGAAACCCAGCCAGATGGGCGGGGTACAAATAATAAATTATTATATTATTATTTGTGCTCCCAGACAATCCAATCTATGACAATGAACGGTGGGTTAATCAGCCTCATATAACCAACATTTACCTTGTCTTCCTTTTTATCATTCTTTTCATAAGGTCTTCCTCCACCTTCTCCTCCTCCGTCACCTCCTCCTCCATCTCCTCCACCACTTTCTCCTCCTCCTTCTTCTCCACCGCCATCTCCAGCTGCGCTGGCTGGGGCAACACCAAATCCAGAGGTTGAACTACTCAGAGCCCCCTTGAGTTGGAAGGAGGTCTCGCTTTGTCTCTTCTCACTGGGTTCATTCTCTTTGTTGTCACTTTTCCTTCTGATCTTCTCCACACAGGGCACCACACCAAGCTGAAGCAGGCATTCCACAATATTGAGGGCCACATCACAGATTCGGGAGCTGATGTCGTGATTCAGGACCAGGAAAACAGCCTTGAGAACCACCTTGGAGTATGAAAAGCAAGATGTTGCAAACAATTTTGTTCTTAAAGACAGCATTCAAAATCCTGGCTGAGCTGGCAGCAAAGACAGATTTTGCCATGGGATTCACTGCGGGAACTTTTATGTGGTCATTTACAAAGCATGGTTGGTACGTCACTTCAAGGTGAGCTTGGTTGTGGCGTGATGTGCTGTGCACTGAGGTGTATGCCATTTATAGAAGCTTACCAAAACAAGTCTCTGTCTTTACTCTTCAGCCAGAATTGATCTAGGTAATGTTTCTAACAGAGTTGCCTTTTAGCGAAACCATAATGAACTTGTCATAAGAGGTGAGAGAGTAATGCACCAGCCACAGCAGTTATTGAAAAAGTACTTTGGGATCAGAAACTGAGAGTGTTTCATGACTGGACAGTCATTAGTCTTTCACCTCACAGGTTCAATTTATAGGGAGTTTCTGTCAAGTGCAAATTGCAGGGGTGAGGGACCTGGTTCATAATGAGACCACAGTGGAAGTCAATGCACAGAAATGGACAGTCCTTCAAATTGCTATTTATATGTTTATTCTTATTTCTTATATTTATTCCTCGCAAAATAAATATTTATCCAAGAACTCCAAGTGGTTTACATATATTTAGAAAATTAAAAATGCAGACTTCCGGCGGATATTTCCGTTCCACCTTAAAAAGGGAGCAGGTTGTTGTGTCACAGCCTGCGTATTTCCTGTTCACAGGATGTTTCTGTTTTGTATGTAGCTTTTGTTTCTCTCTCTGCGCCTGAACATCGAAGCAGGCAGTCATGTTTTCTCTTTGTTCCAACCCAATGCTGAAGAAAGTTGTAAATAATGCTCTCCTGAGTGCATCTTTCGCTGTGCGAACTCTGCTGAAAGAGCATGCACAAGCCCTGGAATGTGGCAAGCTATTTCTGAGGCTTGTGTCGCTAGTTGACTGATACTGTATCTACGGGAGATCGACGGATCGTCCGGAATCGACGTGTAGGCATGATGGCCTTTGTCTCCCTGGCAGTATCCCAACAACAGGTTTCGGGCCCAGATTCATGGCACTTACAGGAGAGTAAGACTGCGACAGACTGCTGTGAGGTATGTGGAGAAAAGTAAGACTTTTCGATGCCGTGGAAGAGTCTTTGAACTCCGGCTGGCTAATTAGCCTGGGAGTCGAGCCAAGCAGGCTTCGAGATTTATGAGTAGCCAAGATAAGGAGCCTCTGAAGTGAAAAAGGCTCACGGCTCAAGTGAATAGCTGAGATGGATCTTTTACAATCCTCAGAAGCTGCTCCGTGTCCACCAAAGCTAAATGGCCACAATTATCAGACCTGGGCAAGGTACTGTGAGGGCCAGATGAGAAGGCTTGGTGTGTGGAATACTATTTCTGAGGACCCCCCAGCCCCTGTGACAGATGAATGGAAGGCACAGGATTCAAGAGCCATGGGGATAATTTTGCTCTCAGTAGCTCCTGAAGAGTTAATCACCCTGGCTGGCAAGGCCAGTGCCCGTGAGATGTGGGACGGGCTTAAAGGCTGTCATCTCCGACAAGAGGCTGGGTCTGTGCTTTACTTCAGAAAGCTGCACAGGAAGCGTTTGGAACCAGGGGAAGACCTTAGAGCCCACGTTTTACATTTGCAGCATCTCAGACAGGAATTGACTCAGAGAGGTTTCAATATGCCTGAGTCACTGTTTGCAATTCTCATCCTGGACTCCCTGGATGAAAGCTACCATGCCGTGGCAAGTCAGCTGGCGACTCTACCTGCACAGGACCTCACTGCAACAAAGGTCTTGGCAACCTTGCAAAATGAATATGATAGGTGGAATGCAGCTGAGTCGGCTTGTGCGCTTCAGGGGGAGCAATGTGGGACAGCATTCCAGCCTCCAGGGGGAGCCAAAGCGTTGGCAGCTGTGAAGTGCTGGAACTGTGGGACCCAAGGTCACACTCAGAAGTTTTGTCCAAAGACTGGAAATAAACAAAGGAAGAAGCCAGCAGATGGCCAGAAGCAGAGGGGGGGAGGAAAGCCCAGGCCAGGGAAAAACAAGGCTTTGTTTGCTGGCACTGCTTCTCCAAAAGCCAAAGGCAAGTTTGATGGCCAGGAGCAGGGGGGCAAGCAGCAGCCCAAGCCGGTGGAAGACAAGGTTTTGCTTGCTGGAAAGGCTGCTCCAAAGGCCAAAGCCAAATTTGTTGTTGATTCAAGGCACATTTGTTGTTGGCAATGGCCAACAACAAGCATCTGTTTATCTCCTTCACACCTCAAGATGGAGAGATCCACCAGGCTGATGGAAAGACGTTGCGAATTGCAGGAGTCGGGAATGTGAGACTGGCAAGTCTGCACACAACCATCATAGATGTATTTTATGTTCCAGATTCTGCAGACAATTTGCTCAGTGTCCCACAGCTGACTGGGCGTGGCTTTGAGATTTCCTTCAAGAGGAGCGTCTGTGTCATCAGGAAAGGCAAAGAGGACATTTTGCATGCAAAGTTTATGGATGGCTTATTCTGTATAACTTATGATGACAATGCTGTTGCTGTGTCTAATGTTGATTCTTGTTGTGTTGCACAAACTAACAAAGTTCTTCATGCAGGATGTATTCACAAGGCGCACAGAAGATTTGGACACATGTCTTGGCAGGCACTGGCCAAGATGCCTGAGTTGGTTCAGGGTTTGAACATCAAGCCCTGTAAGTTTCACATGAAATGTGTATCTTGTGCAGAGAACAAGGTGAAGGTTGCTCCAAAAGGCAAGGAGTCTAGCAGGCAGGCTTCCAAACCCTACCAGCTAGTCCACGCAGACCTGGTTGGTCCACTTGCGCCCTCTTTGGGTGGAGCAAGGTACTTCATGGTTCTAATTGATTCTTTTCCCAGGTACATTCATGTGTTTATGCTCAAGCAGAAATCGCAAGTGTTTCCTAGGTTCAAGGCATTCTGTGCTTGGTTGGAGAATGCTCACAGTAAACGTATCGGCTGTTTGTTTACTGATCGAGGCGGGGAGTTCACTTCTCAGCAGTTTGAAGCTTTCCTGATTGAGAAGGGAATCCAGCATGACCTCTCAACGCCTAGATCGCCATGGATGAATGGACTTGCTGAGCGAGCAAACCAAACTTTGCTTCAAGGCCTAAAAACCTTGTTGCATGATGCCAATCTCCCTGAGAAGTTTTGGGGGGAGGCTTTGAACTCGTTCGTATATTCCTATAACAGGAGACTGTCATCACCTATTGGTTGTACTCCCTATGAGAAGATGTTTGGTAAGAAACCTTACGTCAAGCACATGAGAATCTTTGGTTCTGACATGTGGGTACACACCCCACAGAGCAACAAGCTTGGGAAGCGTGGGGCACATGGTTTGTTCATGGGGTACGAAAAAGGTTCATACAGGGTATGGATGACTGACTCTAAGTCCATTAAGTTCACAAAGAGTGTTGAATACAATCCTAAGTGGGGGGGAAATGTGGGAATTTTCCAGAGTTACCCAGAGGAAGATGAAGATGATGTGAAAAAAGCAGATAATGTTGAGGTAAAAGAGGAAGCTGAGGATGATAATGATGATGATGATGATCAGAGTTCGGATTCCAGCTCAGTGGGCAGCGCTGCTGCTGGTGTCAGCGACAGTGATGACTCAGCAGACTACAAGAGCACAAAGGCCTCAGTCAGACCATCTGATGCGTCTGACAATGAACTGGAAGAACCACTGTTCACCATTGGTCACTTTTCTCCTAAGAAGGAGGAGATGAGTGAAGAAGACTTGCGTATAGTACGCAGATCTGAAAGGGCCACCAAAGGCAGACCTCCAAAGAGATTTGCTGATGCGTTTGCTAACACAGCAACTGCTGTTCTTAGTAGCTCAGAGAAGGTATGGGAACCTTCAAGCTTCAAAGAGGTTCAGGAGTTAACCTCTAAAGATGCTGAGCCTTGGCTTAATGCCATGAAGGCTGAAGTTGATTCCTTGAATAGGAACCAAACTTGGGAGCTGGTACTGGTAGTCCCAGGAATGAGACTGGTTGGCAGCAAATGGGTCTTCAAGGCCAAGACAGACCAGAATGGCAAGGTTGTCAGACACAAAGCCAGATTGGTTGCCAGAGGTTTTTCACAGGTACCGGGACAGGATTACCACGAGACCTACTCACCCACCGTCAAGTATGAGAGCATTCGGCTAATGCTCAAGATTGCTGCGGAGGAGAAACTGCACATTTCCCATCACGACATTAATACAGCTTTTTTGTACGGGGTTTTGGGGGAGGAGCTGTTTATGCTTCCACCTGATGGAATGCAGATACAGAAGGGAATGGTCTGTAAACTTCAGAAATCCTTATATGGTCTCAAGCAGAGTGCCAGGTGTTGGAACACAAAACTCACTGAGACATTGCTTTCTCTAGGTTTTCACCAGGGCAAAGCTGATCCATGTGTGTTTGTCAAAGAGGAGGGGCAAAACAAACTGTATTGTTTATGTTTTGTTGATGATCTTCTGATGTTTTGGAAGAATCAGGCTTTGTACCAAAACACCCTAGCTCAGCTGAAGGAGCACTTTGACATGAAGGATCTTGGTGAGGTATCCAACTATCTTTCTCTGCAGGTGGAGAGGGACCAAGCAGGTAATTTTCTGGTACACCAAACACAGAAAATTGCTGATGTATTAACCAGGTTGAATTTGGTTGATGCAAACCCAGCAGACACACCGATGCTGACAGGTTACCAGGTAGATAGTACTGCTGAAGCGTTTTCTGACACTACGCTATACAGATGCATTCTAGGCAAGTTGAATATCATTGCTAGATGCTCAAGACCTGACATAGCTGTAAGCACTAACCTGCTTAGCAGACATGCTAACAATCCTACTGTTCAGGATTGGAAAGCTCTGAAGCGCATAGCCCGCTATTTAAAAGGGACTTTGCACTACAGGCTGAGGTTCACCAGTCAGAAGACTGGAAGTCTTGAAATCTTTGCAGATGCTAGTTTTGGAAGTGACACCACGGATGGTATAAGCACTTCTGGAGTATGCTACATGTACAACCACTGTCTGTTTGACTGGCTGTGCAAGAAGCAGACGACAGTGAGCCTAAGTTCCTGTGAACTCAATGCTCTGTCATTTTCACTCATGGATTGTGAATGGTTGATGCAACTATTTAAGGACATCAGAGTTTCTGTGAAATGTCCTATACAAGTGTATCAAGACAATAGATCCTGTTTGGCTTTGCTGAACTCAGAGAGTTGCAAGCAAAGAACCAAGTACTTGCAGATTAAGCTACATCGTGCAAGAGAGTGTATTCAGAAAGGACTCATTCAGGTGTCCTACATGCCAGGAAATGAAATTCCTGCTGATCTGTTGTCTAAGGTTGTTAACAAACAACTTAAGGTTTATGTACAGAGGTTGCAATTAGGTTGAACCACAGGTACTACAGGTTACACGGAAACGGGGAGGATGTTAGGATATTTCCGTTCCACCTTAA
Source organism: Podarcis pityusensis (assembly GCF_964106645.2). Taxonomy (NCBI): domain Eukaryota; kingdom Metazoa; phylum Chordata; class Lepidosauria; order Squamata; family Lacertidae; genus Podarcis; species Podarcis pityusensis. The sequence continues at coordinate 139,467,226 of NC_138028.1, read as the reverse complement.
AAAAGGAGCAGGTTGTTGTGTTCACAGGATGTTTCTGTTTTGTATGTAGCTTTTGTTTCTCTCTCTGCACCTGAACATCGAAGCAGGCAGTCATGTTTTCTCTTTGTTCCAACCCAACGCTGAATAAAGTTGTAAATAATGCTCTCCTGAGTACATCTTTCGCTGTGCAAACTCTGCTGAAAGAGCGTGCACAAGCCCTGGAATGTGGCAAGCTATTTCTGAGGCTTGTGTCGCTAATTGACTGATACTGTATCTATGGGAGATCGATGGATCGTCCGGAATCGACGTAGAGACATGATGGCCTTTGTCTCCCTGGCAGTATCCCAACAGCCACGGCCATTGAAAAGAAGTGCAAGATAGCCCTCTGGGGAATCTTGAGCAACACGGGGTGTTTTAGAAGTTTAGCGAAGGCTAGGCGGACCTCGGAACCTCAAGAGGATTATCTTGGGGGACGTGGCACCCGGCGGTGCCCGGTCGTGCTTTCCTGCTCCCCGGGTTTTGCTAATAAATCCAGAGACAGGATCAAGCTGCAGGCACGAAGGGGAGGCAGCACTAACCCCGCGCTGCGCAGTCTCAGGCTTCTAATGAAAGTGGCGAGCTTCCAAGAATAAAAAAAAAAGAACTTGGAACTATAATTGGGAAAGTTTATTTGACCATCGCATTAAAATTTAACTTATTAAGATTTGGAGCGTTGAGGGGCAAAAAAAGGGAGTCCGTCCCGGCAGCTGGGAGAAGAGGGCGTATGGCGGAAGGCTGCAGGAAGGAGCAAGGAAAGAAAGTATCTGCTGAGTGAGTGTTACTAAAAGACCTCAGTTACTTTGTTTAAAGTGCAAAGGCTGATTTTTTTATAAGAAATAACTTTGTGGCGAGTGAAGTAGAGTGGAGGAGTCTCCTTTTTGGTTCTGGTCGGAGTTCAACCTGTCAGTGGCTTAAAATCCGAACTCGACACACTCCACCATTTTCTGATGGAGAAAGTTTTGCCAGTTCTAGCGGGCAAAAATCAGCAAAGGCTTTGATTAGTGAACTATTGTGGAACTTTGGGAAAGTGTAAGACTTGGCTAAAGGCTTTCACTTGGTTTATCACAGTTTAGGGGAAGGGAGCTTTGTCATCGGGACTTTTTTTAAAAAAAACCTCTGCTCTTCTATCGGAGGAGAGTGCTGGAAACTCTGTATTTAATTGCATTTGGAATTTGTGTCGGTTCTCTGGGCTATCTACTGCCTTGAATGAAGCCAACAAGCGGCTGAAAAATAAGAAAAACCCCAACTGGATGGCAAATATTTGGTCTCCTGGGATATCCACTGTTTTGGATTAAGCCGACAAGTGGCTGAAAAATAATAAACTTCAATTGGATTACAAATATCTTTTTATTTTCTTCCTTTCCTTTCTTTGAACACAGCATCGTGGCAGAGAAAGAAATCGAAAGTAACTTTGTTTAAGGACTTGGCGTTTATGCATTAGCTGCCACCGAGTGGAGTTGAGGGGAACTGTACCTAAGAGAAAAGTTAGAACGGATTTGCAACCCCTGGAAGAGGATAGTAAAATTGCATAGGAGAATTTAAAAATTGGTTATTGATTTTAACAGTAAAAAAGATTCTATGGCTGGGAAAAAGGGAACCGGCACCCCAGGGGAAAGACAGGAAAATGGGAAAGGATGGTAAGGAAATTAAAGATTATGACAGTTTAATAGTGGAAATAAGGAAGAAATTCAAACAAAATGAACAATATATGGAGAAAAAATATTGGAGGCTAAGGAGACTTTAGATAAGAAACTAGAGGGAGTAGTGAGGGAATTGACAAGTAAAGCAAAAGATCTTGCAGTTAGATCTAAGACACTGGAAGACTCAATGAGACAAACATAGAAAGAATTGAAGGAGACAAAGAGGGAGACAGAACAGGTCAGAGGAGAGGTAACACAAGAAGTGATGTTGGATAATATGGCTCTTTTGGAGATGAGACAAAAACAATTGAACTTGAAATTTAGAGGAATCCCTGAGGAAGCAAATTAGAATATAAGGGCCAAAATAATTAGAGAATTACCAATTTGGATATATTTAAAAGAAGAAGACATCAGATTTACAATTGGAAATGCATTTAGAATAAAAGTAAAGTCAGCAAAAGCAAAAGTGAAGAAATTACCAGGAGATGTCTTGGTCATGTTTAATTCAATGGATATGAGGAATGAAATTCTGAGATTGAATTATAATAGAAATTTATGTATTGAAGGGAAGAAAATTATCATATTTAAAGATATTCCATCCAGATTTTTATGAAAAAGGGACATTTATAAACAACTGGTTGGATTGTTGAAAAAAAAATGGGAAACAGCATAGGTGGGAATTCCTGGAAGGAATTTCCTTCTATTAAAAAGACAAAAGGTTCAAATTAAGTAGCCTTCAAGAACTAGAGAAATTCTCCTGGAGATATGACAAAGAGTTGGGAAAAATAGAGAAAGCAAGACCAGGACGGGACCAGAGGGAGGAAGAAAAAAAGAAAAAAGAGAAGGAAGAAGAAAAAGAGGAGGAGGAGGAGGAAGAAGAAGAAAAAGAGGATAATAACAAAGCTCCCCAAACTTAACTTAAATTTGACAAGAGACTTAAATAAATTGGATAATGGCTCTGAAAATAATATCATGGAACGTGAATGGACTTAACAATAAAAATAAAAGGAATAAAACTGAACATGTTTTGATTAAACGGAATTTAGAACAAAATTTGTTTGCAAGAAACACATGCTGCAAGAAAACATAAAAAGATTTTAAGTAACAAAAGGTTGGGGAGAGACTTTATAACCTCAGACATAAATAAAAAATGAAGGGTGGTATTGTACATAAAAGAGAAATACAATCCAAAATTAATTTACAAAGATGAGGTAGGGAGAGTGTTGATTGTACAAATCATGTTCCAAGGTGAAAAGCTGATCATTGCGGGAATTTACGCACCTATTGACAAGAAAGCTGACTTTTACCTAAAACTTAATGAAATACTATTAGAGATAGTATGGATCAGAAAGTGATGTTAATGGGAGACTTTAATGGAGTGGTTATGCCAGATTTAGACAGATCAGGGAAAAGATGAAATGTAAATGAAGGCAAACTACCGAAAATATTCTTTGACATGGTAAATACTATGGGATTAATTGACATTTGGAGACTCAAAAACCCAACAACAAAACAGTTCACGTTCTTTTCAGAACCAAATCAAAGTTCTGGCAGAATGGAATAACTTTGGATTTCTAAGGAGTTGGTTCCAAGAGTTTCAAAAACTGAGATCTCCCCAAGGAGCATAATTCACTATATATGGAACTAAAAGGGAAAGACCCCACATCTTTCAGATGGAGAATGAATGAAAGTTTATTCAACGATCAAAAGATAGTAGAAAAAGCAAATGAGGCAATTGCAGAATATTTTAAATGGAATTTAAATAAAGGAACTCCTATTGAAACAGTGTGGGATGCAAGCAAAGCAGTGATGCAAGGTGTCAGGGGTTCAGGGACAGAGGCACAGGGTAGGCAGGAGATGGAGAGCGATGGGGATGAATCCCAGGACAGCGAGGAAGAGGATGACAATGACTCAAGAGATTCCATGAGTCTTTCCAGCGAATCAGAGGATTCCCAGAAGGGGGCGCCGGTGGTCAGGGCCAGGGGAGCCCCAGGGGGGACGTGTCAGGAACAGGGGGCCAGCAGGGGATCCCAAAGTGGCAGCTGGGCGTCAGGACCAGCCTCCCCACCAGAGTGCAGCGAGGGGGGTGGAGGATCCAGTGTATCAGGGGAAGCAGCTCCGGCAGCAGAGAAGGGAGGGAGGTCGGAGCAAGCCACCCTCCCGGAAGGGGAGGGGAGTAATGAAGGGAGTAGTGTAACTGTCAAAAGGAAGGTTAGAGGTTGGGCGCACGCGCCAAGTTCAAATGTAGAGGCGTGCGGAAGTACAGGGAGCCCGGAGGAAGAGCCAGGTCCCAAAGCCCGCAGGAGGGGGGAAGAGCAGTCTGGGGATTCCGCGTCAGGGGAATCCAGGAGGGGCGAAACCCCAGGGGGCAGGAAGACCCTGCGGAAAAGGAAAGAGAGGAAGAGGTGGAGCAGCGCAAGCTTCTTAAACTGGTGCAGGGGAGGGACTGACTCAGGCGGGACTTCAGCGGTCTAAGCGTAACAGACGTGGGGCTGCGCGCCTCGGATGTGAAGCAAACAATGAACTGCAATAAACACTTCCGTATATAAGAAGAGATTGGCGTTGGTCTTTTGTGAGCTGAGACTTGAGGCAGCCCTGACACGAGGTTTCTTGATTCAAAAGAACAGTTTTCAGAAAAGAGGAAAGGAGAAGAAGAAAGAAGAAATCCTGGCTCACCTCATGGAGAATGAGAGACTGCTAACAATAAAACTAAAGGATGAGTCAATAAAACAAAGTATTAAATTGTTGCAGACCCAGTTCTTCATGGTGGTAAACCAGGAAGTAGAGTGGAGAATAATGACAATGAGACAAAGGAATTTTGAATTGGCCAACAAAATTGGGAAACTCTTGGCATAGCAATTAAAGGTTAAACAAAAACAAAATACAATTTGTAAGATAAAAGATGTAGATGGGACAGTGGAAGAGCCTAAGGAAATTAGGAAAAAAATTTCAGAAATTTTACATGGACTTGTATAAAAAAGAGAAGGAAGACGTTAAGAAAATAGAAAACTATATACAAAAGCATAAATTACAGCAGATTCCCATAGGAGAAAAAGAACAGCTAAATCAGACAATAACAGAACAAGAAATTGAGAAGGCAATAAAAAGAATGAATATTGGAAAAGCCCCAGGCCCAGATGGCGTCTCAGCAAAATATTATAAGACATTAGCAGGTCAATTAACACCCGTGCTATGTGAAGTTATGAACAATATTCTGAAAGAAGGAAAGATCCCAAATACTTGGAAAGAAGCCTACATTACCTTGATCCCAAAGAAAGACACAGATGGTTTGAACGTGAAAAGCTATAGGCCTATTTCGTTATTGAACAACTATAAGTTATTTGCGGATATACTGGCTGATAGACTAAAAAAGGTGTTAAATGAAGTAATCCACAAAGATCAAGCCGGCTTGATCAAGACAGTTGAAGAATAATGTGAGAAATATAGTAGACATAATTGAATATTGGAGATGAGAAATGAAAAACAGGCGACGTTAATGTTTAGTGACGCCGAAAAAGCGTTCGATAATGTTACAATGGCACTTTATGAAAGAAAATTTAAAAATAATGGGATTAGGAGAAATGTTTTTGAAAGGCATTGATGCTATATATTCAGAGCAAAAAGCCAAACTTATTATTAACAATAATTTATCAGACAATTTTGAGATCTCCAAAGGTACTAGGCAGGGGTGCCCTTTTGTCACCCTTGCTGTTTATTACTGTTTCGGAAGTGTTGAATAAGAATTTGAGAGAAGTGTCAGAAATCAGAGGTGTAAAGGTGGGAACAAAAGAGCACAAGGTGAAAGCCTTCGCCGACGATTTAGTCTTAACTGTTGAAGATCCAAAGAACAGTGTAAGAGACGCTTTAGAGAGAATGGAGGACTTTGGAAAGGTATCAGGATTTAAACTTAACAAAAATAAAACCAAAATGTTAGCAAAGAATATGAATAAAGAAGAAATAGAGGAATCGCAATGCAGGTCAGGAATTATGGTGGTTAAGAAAGTGAAATATCTTGGAATTTGGTTGACAATGAAAAATATTAATCTATTCAAAGACAATTATGAAAACACATGGAAGGAGAAATTAAGAGGGATTTAGATATTTGGAGCATTGAAATTGTCATTCCTGGGTAGAATTATCAGTGATAAAGATGAACGTTTTACCTAGAATGCTATTCCTAATCCAAACAATTCCAGTAATCAGAGGGATGGGACAACTCAAAGATTGGCAAAAATCATTATCAAGATTCATCTGGCAAGGGAAAAAGCAGAGGATTAAAATGAAAATATTAATAGACAAAAAAGAAAGAGGCGGATCGCCTTGCCATACATGAATCTATATTATGAGGCATCCTGTCTAGCATGGTTGAAGGAATGGATAACACTGGAAAACACAGATCTTTTGGACTTAGAGGGTCACGATAATAAGTACAGGTGGCACTCGTACCTATGGTATGACAAAGTAAAAGTTAATAAAGGGTTTTTAAATCATGTGATTAGAAGGTCAATTTATGAAGTGTGGGAAAGGAATAAAAACCTACTGGAAAGGAAAACTCCATGGTGGATATCACCGATAGAGGTATTGACGGTTAAAAAGGTGAATATGGAGGGGAGGCGAGCAATGTATGAGGAAATTATCAGACGAACGGAACAAGGATTAAAGCTTAAACCATACAACCAAATCAAAGGTATGTTAACAGGCTGGTTGCAATACCATCAGGTAAATGACATAATGAGTGAGGGTAAAAGGAAAGTCAGATTTGAGGGTAAAAAATCAAGATTCCAAATTAATAGAAAGCAGAAGGTAGAACACTATCCAGAATGTATGATTTGTTGCTAGAATGGTTTACGAAAGATGAGGAAGTGAAAGAAGCTATGATAAAATGGGCTATAGATTTTGGGCATAAGATTGAATTGTATGCATGGATAAAATTATGGAATGAAGGTATGAAATTTACGGCATGTACGGTTCTGAAAGGAAAGGAAAATTGCCTTGCAAAAATGTGTATACAGTGGTACCTCGGGTTAAGTACTTAATTCGTTCCGGAGGTCCATTCTTAACCCAAAACTGTTCTTAACTTGAAGCACCACGTCAGCCTCCCGCTGCTGCTGCGCCGCCAGAGCACGATTTCTGTTCTCATCCTGAAGCAAAGTTCTTAACCTGAAGCACTATTTCTGGGTTAGCGGAGTCTGTAACCTGAAGCGTATGTAACCTGAGGTACCACTGTACAATCATATGTGGTGGACGTGTGATAAAGTGAAGAAATTTTGGGAGTTGATTTAGAATGAACTTAAGAAAATATTAAAGTATACCTTCCCCAAAAAGCCAGAAGCCTTTTTGCTTGGCCTGATGGGAAAGGAAATTAAGATCAAAGATCAAAGATTATTCATGTATGCCACAGCTGCTGCAAGGACTTCGTTGGCCCAAAACTGGAAATCGCAAGAAGTTCCTACCATTGCGGAGTGGCAGACGAAGATGACGGACTATGTGGAGCTAGCCAAACTGAGCGGAAGGATTCGGGACCAGGACGATCGGAGATTCCAGGACAATTGGAGTAAATTTATTGAATATTTAAAGGACAGTTGTAAAAACTTAAAAACACTAGCAGGACTGAAGTAACTCCTACAATGTAGATAAGATAAGATATGAAAAGATAAAATACGAGAGTGGATAAAGGATACCATCTGAAGGGAGGGAGGGAAATCACAAGCTTGGCAGAGCAAAAAGGTGTATATGTTGTTTAAAGTACGATAAGAAAGAATATGTAAAGAAAATAATAAAAATGTATGGGGTGGGTGGGAAGAAAATAAAAAATGCAGTAGCTAATGTCAGAATGAGTATTGCCATAAATATTTACCGAAAGATCTAGCATGCCGTTCTTGTGGACAAAGTTGCTGGTCCCGTCGATATGGTCTGTATCCTCCAGGCAGCTATAGTTGATGCAGGAATCCGTCAAACTCCGAGGGAGATTGGCACAAGCCAGGGGCTCATGGGGCATCTCTGGGATGGGCACCTGGTTACAGAGCTTGCGCATGTGCTCACTGAAGAAGTCTGCATACCCCACATTGAAAGAGGCCAGAGTGGTGTTGAATGTTGCCACTGTGATGGTGGAAATTTGGGAACGTACTAGGCAGAAGTACAACAGATAATGTTAGCTTCACAAGGGGGGTAATGTATTTATATTATGTCTTTTGTTTTCCCCCCATAAAATTTATTCATCACTTGTTTGAAAAAAACCCTAAAACCCTCAAAGCGGTTTACAAAAGATAAAACAAGAAAATCAATAATTTTTTACAACCCTACTTTAAAACATACAAAAGTTAAAATGCCAAAACAGAATTACCTCAGCTTTCTAAGCATCTAGGTAGGCCTGTCAAAACAGGAATGTTTTTAGCAGGCTCTGAAAAGGGTACAGTGAAGGCTCTTGTTTGCTCTCAATAGGCAGGGAGTTCCAAAATGCAGGCACTGCCACACTGAACAATTGAGTTCCAAATGTGGAACAGGTATCATGTGGCACTTGCAGTAGTGCCAGTTCCTCCAATCAAGTGGTCTAGTGAGTGCCTGCAGGGTCGGGTGATCTTGTAGGTAAACTGATCCAAAGTTCTTAAGGGCTTTAATAGTAATATTTAGTAATAGTAATACCTTGAACTTGGCCCACCAACAAATTGGCAGCCAATGCAGATCTCTGGCCACAGGTGTTATGTGGTGTCACTTCTGTCAGCAATCATGCTGCAGAATTCTGCACCAACTGCAGCTTCCGGATCAACTTGCACCCTGGGGAGGTCACTTCGGTGCTGCTAACACAGGTGTTTGACTTCACCCATGAGGTGCACTCCACTGTCTTTTGAGACAGATGCACGCCGACAGCAGGTATAATAGTTAATTATATTATTGGAATAGAATCTCTCTTGGAATAGAATCTCACCATGGCTGTTGGAGTGGTCTGGCAGGTCAGTAACCAGGGTATGATGGGAATGGGAATGCCTAGCACTCAAGCTCTCCATCTCTGTAGCTGTATCGGAACTACCTCGCCTGGTAAACCTTCCTAGAGCATGGGAAAGAAGCACACAGTTACGCTCATAGTGCAATGTTATTAATGAGGATGCTTTGCAAAATGATCATGTTTGCAAGCTGCAGCGATCAAGCCACATTTGGGTCTGTTGGCTGAAAATAGATGGGATAGAAATGCACCAAGCAAATGTTTTCTGGGGACTGAACACAGTGAATGGGTGATATAAAAGCTGCAGGATTTGGACTGTGAAGACAGGATCAATGAGCATGTCTGGAAATGTTCTGCCCCCAGTTTGTTGAAATCATTAAATATTTAAACATAGTTATTCATATTAACATAGTTATTAAGCCCAGACAAACAAGAGAAATGTGTGGTTCAGCTATAAAGCTGGCACAAATTTCACTGCAATTTCTAAAATATTAAATCAGATTAGATTGCTAAGTCATAATCAAACAGTATCCTTTGGTCCGTAAAAGCAACAGGACATTCTAGTGCATTCAGGGTCTGGAGAGCTCTCTACTCTGAAGGCCATGTTCTCATTCACCTAGGATGGTCGTTTGCCACCCTCCTCTCTCAATGCCACGCCTGTCTTCTCCAATCCCCGAGAAGCTGCCAAAAGAGAAGGTGCTCCGAGTAGGTGACACGTCCAAATGGTCTTCGTGGAGTAAGAAGGGCACCCCCATCCTTCGCTGCCGCTTTTTACCTGTGTGGTGGTAAGGAATGGAGCCCTTGCGCTCGCGATCTTCTTTGCGGCTCTTGAACTGCAGGAAGAAGACAGGAAGAAATCTTAGCAGCAGAACTCATAAGACACAGGTGGGGAACCTCAGGTTCCAGTACCTGAATCATAGAATCAAAGAACGGTAGAGTCGACTGGGTCCACAAGGGTCATCTAGTCCAACCCCCGGCAACGCAGGAATCTTTTGGCCAACGTGAGGTTTGAACCCACAATCCTGAGATTAAGAGTCTCATAACCCCACCAACTGAGCTATCCCAGGTGAAGAATGTGTGTGCCTCTGAGGCCACTTTGTCTTTCAAGACTCCCAATCTGCACCCCTGCTCAAGTTTCTTTGTGTGTTTGGAATGTGTCCTTGAACCTCTTGCTTGCCTGGCTGGCAGATAAAGAGGGCTGTGAAGGAGTGTGTAGTTATTAGCCTACTGCACAAAGGTATCATTTAGATTCATCACTTTCTTTTTTTTACGATACGATACGATACGATATCTTTATTGTCATTGTCCCTTGTGGAACAATGAAATTGAAAACTACATAAAACTACACAAAAACTACATAAAAACTACATAAAACTACCACAAAACTACATAAAACTACATAAAAACTACATAAAACTACATAAAAACTACATAAAACATTCAAAAACCCCTAAAAACTCTAAAACCCCATTTTAAAACACACTATACTACAGAAACCCCTTATGCTGCATTTAGAACCAGAATTGCATTATCGTAGAAACTGTTTTTCAGGCAGCTAGTCCTGGCTAGTCCTTTTTGGATTTGATATCCCACCTTTCACTCCCCTTCAGGAGTCTCAAAGCGGCTAACATTCTCCTTTCCCTTCCTCCCCCACAACAAACACTCTGTGAGGTCAGTGGGGCTGAGAGACTTCAGAGAAGTGTGACTAGCCAGCCCAAGGTCAGCCAGCAGCTGCGTGTGGAGGAGCGGGGAAGTGAACCCGGTTCACCAGATTACGAGTCCACTGCTCTTAACCACTACACCACACTAGCTCTTTGCCTGAATTTTCCTAGTTAGATCGCTTTAGTTCAGTGAGGGTCGGCCTTCATGTAGTTTATGCAGTCCACACCTTTAGCAAATAACAGCATTAAGTAATTAAGGGAAGAGATCCAATATGTTAATTTAAGGTGTGATTCATTTACCTTCTTAAAAATATTCATTCCCAAATCAGAGGAGAGGTCTGGAACAGCTGGCCTGCGCAGGTTGGTTAGCGACACTTTAGCAAAAGCTTCAGTGCTTAATGATTTTTCCTCCTCATTGCATTTCATTGTGAGATCCTATACGTCCGCAGAGAGACAAGAAACATACTACCATGTATAGGAAGACTGGATAAACAGCCAAATAACATAATATAAACATAATAATCTCTTATTATGTTGTAACATACTCCCCATTCCTCAGTTCCAAGGTTAGCACAATTGGTGTTTTCATTCCTTTGGGTGAGAACACTGGAGGCTTCTGGTGTGTAAGCATAGTGTAAGTTAGCACACATTTCTACAACAGGCAGCAGATCTGCTGACCATCAATCAGATTCCCAAAAGCCAACAAAGTTGCGCTCCAGTTTAACTCGCAACAATGACTAAAAAAGGGAAACTGACTCCATTTAATTTCATCTTTCATCTTCTCAAATGCCAACTGATATTATATTTGAAAAGCTGGAGAATATTTCCCAACAGCCAACTGACAGATTTTTGCTATATTATTCTTTTTTCTTCAGCCATAGAGAAGCTTCAATGTCTACTTGTGGCTACCAAAAGAGCCACTAGGGGGAGGGGAAATGTCTACAAAAACCTGAAGAAAAAAGCAGGGAAAATAGGCAGATCCCCCATCTTTCATCCAAACCTGCTACAGCCTAGGTCAGGGCTGTCTTTAGCAGATGCAATGCCGGGGTGCAAATATCTGCTCAGCGCCCCCAAATTACCACGGATAGTGGGGGGGGGGCAAAGCTGCGCACTGCCAGCCATGGGGGGGCAACTCTCCCCCATGCCGCTGCAGGATCACTCTCCTTCCGCAGAGGCTTGGGAGGCAAGCTGCACACCCGCAGCTTCCCCACTCGCTGGGGTGCCCCTGAGAGGCCGGCACCCTGGCGCAACGCACCACTAAGCCCTATGGGAAAGACGGCTCTCGACTAGGTTAAGCCAGGTACACTTCCCTCATGCTGGCAGGGAATGTCCTGGGTAGCAGATGGCAGCACTCAGCTGCAAACGCATAATCTCTTTGCTTAGTTTACTTCCTTCCCCAAAATAAGAAATTCAGAGGTAGAGGGAAGCTATGTAGGGTCTGTCGTGAAATAATTGCTGTGGGTGGGATAGCATTGACCAAGAGTAAAGTTTTATCTGAGCCCAATCCCTTTTTCTGCCTCTCGTTTTGGGAGCAATGGGAGGCTGATCTGCTAAGGCAGCTTTGCAAGAGTAAAGGAAAGGGATCCGTTTTTATTCCGTTGCCCCCTTCGGTCAATCCCACCCCAAGGAACCTTTGCATGCTCCAATTTGCTGTAAATATCAGCTACCCACAGCCCTTATTCACTGTCATGGCACTAGTGTGGAGTTTGCATAGTTGGGTGTCTAAGAGACTGTCTCTCAGTTCCATAGCTGCTCTATTGGGGAAATAACATTTATTGGCCAGATCACACAGATAATGCATGCAACATATTTTTGTACATTCTAGAAATACTGCATGTGTAGTAAATATTACAGTTACACATACTTTTCACTACTTCTGTAATTCTCTTCACTGTGTAATTGTTACTAATTAATGTATCCTTACAGGTCTGCAACCATTCAAACATGCCTCATTGCAATTCTAAACTCATGCTTGGTTCTATACATTCCTCTTTGAACACAGTAATAGTGGTGAGTCAAGATATTTTATATCTGCTGCTTATAATACTAACAGGGTGCCTCTTTCCGTATCAGCTGCCAGTGCATTAACATCTTCTGCTGAAACCATCCTTCATTATACCTTTATCAGAGGTACACTATATGAAAACAAGGGAAAGGGCTTTTTGGGGGGTGGTACCCCAATTATGGAATGCTCTCCTTAAAGAGGCTTGCCCGGTATCCCCCAGTGCAATGTTTTGGGAACCAGGCAAACATATTTTTGTTCAATCAGTAATTTGAATGCTGTGTATGTTTCAAAAATTGAGTGGTTTTTAATGATTTTTTTTGTTACTGTTGTATTTTATTGTGCACTGCACTGAAATTGTCAATAGAACAGTGTAAAAATATTTTAAATAAATAAATCCTAGAAATCAAAGGAATATTTTGTTTATTTCCAAATGAACAAAAGAGCAGCAACCTAGAAAGGCAGCTAAATTATATGTGTACTTCTTCCCTGGTTGGTCTGAAATTCCGGCCAGGTTTCTGACCAGGCCATAAGACCTAAAACTATAGACATGTTAGCCACACCACCCCCAAACCTTTGTGGGCTGTCCCGTTGTCCTTACCTGTGTTTTGTGAGTGTTCACCAGTGATGGAGCTGCTGCAACCATGGAACTGCTGCGAGGCCTGGGCAACGGTGGGACCTCTGGCTCAGGAGATTTCTCAGGCCTTTCCTCCAGCATATGCCGCAGCCTCTGGAGGTAATACATCAGGGACCACTGAGTGCCTTCCTCGGACCAGTGTGGCTGAAGTAGGCAGCGTAATACAGCCACGTCAAAATAGGTAGCATACCGAGACTTTTGGCATGGTGGGATGACCAAAGACACCCTGTCACAAATGATAAAGAAACAAATGCTTTGAACTATAGAAGCAGCCAGACCCCTAAGGGCTCCCAAGTACATCTTATTACAGGACAAGTCAAAGGACAAACTGCTTACTTCAGTCTGGAGAAAGCTGCTTAAGTTAATAGCAACCTTATTAGCAGAAGATATCAAATTCTAACCAGAAAAGCTTAACTCTGCAATCTAAACATATAATTCGTATAAGGAAAATGGCACAAACTATTCAGTATTCAAGCTCTCTTGAAATATAGCTTTTCTATCAAAGCTTAAGGTCAAGGAGAAGAATAAAGAATGTGACTAATTGTGATTCCAAGGAAGGTTTATTACATTATTATTATTATTGTCAGGGGTTCAGGGACAGAGGCACAGGGTAGGCAGGAGATGGAGAGCGATGGGGATGAATCCCAGGACAGCGAGGAAGAGGATGACAATGACTCTAGAGATTCCATGAGTCTTTCCAGCGAATCAGAGGATTCCCAGAAGGGGGCGCCGGTGGTCAAGGCCAGGGGAGCCCCAGGGGGGACTTGTCAGGAGCAGGGGGCCAGCGGGGGATCCCAAAGTGGCAGCTGGGCGTCAGGACCAGCCTCCCCGCCAGAGTGCAGCGAAGGGGGTGGAGGTTCCAGTGTATCAGGGGAGGCGGCTCCGGCAGTAGAGAAAGGAGGGAGGTCGGAGCAAGCCACCCTCCCGGAAGGGGAGGGGAGTAGTGAAGGGAGTAGCGTAGCTGTCAAAAGGAAAGTTAGAGGTTGGGGCCGCGCGCCAAGTTCAAATGTGGAGGCGCGCGGAAGTACAGGGAGCCCGGAGGAGGGGCCAGGTCCCAAAGCCCGCAGGAGGGGGCAAGAGCAGTCTGATTCCGCGTCGGAGGAATCCAGGAGGGGCGAAACCCCAGCGGGCAGGAAGACCCTGCGGAAAAGGAAAGAGAGAAAGAGGTGGAGCAGCGCAAGCCTCTTAAACTGGTGCAGGGCAGGGACAGATTCAGAAGGGACTTCAGCGGTCTAAGCCTAGCAGACGTAGGGCTGCACGCCTCGGATCTGAAGCAAACAATGAACTGCAATAAACACTTTTGTATATAAGAAAAGAAAGGCGTTGGTCTTTTGTGAGCTGAGACTTGAGGCAGCCCTGACAGTAAGTCCCTTCTCAAAAAAAAAAAAAAACTGCAAAAAATTTTTTTTTGCACAGCTCACGAAGTTTGGCAGACATGACTACTGAGGAGCAGATAACGACCCTGCAAAACGCAGTCGCTGAACTCTCCATTGCAGTACGGGTCTCTCAGAAGACAGTTGCCGAAGCAGAAGCGCGATGCCAGGATCTGCAAGCCAGGTGGGATCAGGCGTGCAAACAGGGGTTCCCGGGGTCCAGATCAGAGGGAATCGCTCTCGGACGGAGGGGGGGCAATTTAGTAGCCCACTTCGATGGGAACCTGAAGCATTATCCCAATTTCAGAGCAGACGTCCTATACGCGCTGCATTTGCTTCGAAAAGACTTCAAAGATGAGGAGGAGAAAGTAGGCTTTATTGTGTCCCATTTGCATGGGGAAGCTAGAACCTGGTTACGCAATTTGTGGCGCGAAGATGGTCTTGCCCGCAGGGACTCTGACGAATTTATCAAAGCCATGGACGCTTGCTTCCAATCTACCGTTGACGTTGATGTGGCGCGCCAGGAGATGCATGGATTGCGGCAGGGCAAGGCTACAGTGCGTCAGTACCATTCTCGCTTTTTTGCATTGCTGAATGTGCTGGGCTGGGAAAAAGACTCCCTGGCAGTGAGAGACTTGTTTTGGGAGGGGCTTCATGGCTCAGTAAAAGATGAGCTGGCTAGGGAAGACAGACCTCAAACCCTAGCAGACGTCGTCCAGAGGGCACTCACGATAGGGGTGCGCCACGAAGAATGCCCTTGGCACAGTGAGGAGGGGCGTCACATCCGCCCACCAGCTAGAGCGCCTCCTTTTCTTCTTCCCAGGGACCTGGGACGTACAAATCCCTCGCCTATGCTGAAGGGAGGGGAGGAGCCAATGGAGCTGGGTCGTGCAAAGGCTCAGTCAGCTGCCGGAGCCTCAGCGTCCGGAGCAGTCAAGGCGAAGCCTCCTAGAGGGACCAGGAAGTGTTACATCTGTGACAGTGCACAGCACATGGCTAAAGAGTGTCCCCAGAGGCTCCAGAAGCACACTGCAGCCTTAGCAACAGTAACAGGGGAAGAGTTCCAAGGAGAACAGTTTCAGGGAAACGAGAATGCCTGGATGGAAGCAGAGATGCTGGGGCTCCACCAGGCAAGTCAGTGAAGCAGTCCCCAGCGCTTTTGCAGCCTACAGACCCCTTACCACCCAAGCCAGTGGTGCAGCTCACTGCTACTCTCCAGCTACCTAATGGACTCACCCTGGAAGTCCCCATTACGATTGACTCAGGGAGCAACGCAGACTTCGTGGGGATGCAGTTCATCAAGCAGCATCGCATAGCGCTACTACCAGCCACGCTGCCTCTGAACGTCGTCACGGTAGATGGCAGAAAGTTGCTGGGTGGGCAAGTGGTACAACAGACGCCACCCATGCTGCTGAAAATTGGGAATCATCGCGAGGTCATCAGTTTCAATGTCACCCAACTGTCAGACACGCCTATAGTGTTAGGCATGAGTTGGCTGGATAGACACAGCCCATCATTAGCGTGGTACCAGCGGCAGCTCACCTTTGGCTCGTCCTACTGCGCACAACATTGCATCCAGACAGGCCAGGAGGAGGAGGGCCAGGAGGAAGGGCAGCAGTTGCATCTAGGCATGGTGCAGGCAGTGCCCCACAAGTACAAGGGGTTTTTGGAGGTCTTCTGTGAAAAGGAAGCTGACCAATTACCACCCCACCGGCCCTACGACTGTGCAATTGACCTCTTACCAGGGGCGACGCTGCCGACTGCGAAGCTGTATTCCATGTCTGAAGATGAAATGCAGGAACTCCGGGAGTTCATAGATCACAATTTGAAGCGGGGATTCATCCGAGAATCCAAGGCCGTGGGGGGCAGTCCTGTGTTTTTCGTGAAGAAGAAGGACACGCCCCAAAAAAGGCTCATTGTGGACTATAGGGCCATCAACTCGATGACAAAGCCCAAGGCCTTCCCCATGCCCAAGATTGACGACCTGCTCGCGACGGTGAGGAAGGGGAGGATCTTCACCAAGTTGGATCTACGCGGAGCATACAATCTAATACGCATGAGGGAAGGTGACGAGTGGAAGACAGCCATGTTCACGCCGCTGGGCACCTATGAATACAGAGTTATGCCGTTTGGTCTCCAAAATGGCTCCCACTGTTTCCAAGCATTCATGCACCACGTGCTAGCAGGACTCCTCTACAAGAAGTGCGTATGCTTCCTCGACGACATTCTGATCTTCTCAGAATCGCAGGAGACTCACGAGAGAGACGTAAAGGAGGTCCTGCAGAGGCTACGGGAGCACAGGCTCTACGCCAAACTGGAGAAGTGCCAGTTCGACGTGACGGAGGTGGATTTCCTGGGCTACCGGCTGTCCGACAAGGGACTAGCCATGGACAGCGCCAAAGTCCGCGCGGTGTTGGACTGGAATAGTCCGCGCAATCGGAAGGAGGTCCAGAGGTTCGTCGGTTTCGCCAACTTTTACCGCAAGTTCATCAGGGGTTTCGCGAAAGAGACGGCAGCTATCACGGACACCCTCAGTTCCAAGAAGAAAAAGTTCACCTGGACGGACCAGGCGGAGCAGTCCTTCAGGAGACTTAAGAGTCTCTTCGCGTCCGAAGACCAGCTGCTACACGTGAATCCCGGCAGGCCCATGCGGGTTGAGACTGACGCATCTGACAGAGCAGTGGGGGCCGTCCTCTTGCAGGAAGATCCGCAAGGGAACTGGAGGCCCTGCGCTTTCTATTCCCGGAAGCTCAGCAAGTCGGAACAGAACTACACCATCTGGGACAGGGAGTTGTTGGCCATCCACGCGGCTTTCAAGGCGTGGCGGCACTTCCTTATCGGAGCCAAGCACACCGTGCAGGTCCGCACGGACCACAAGAACCTAGAGTATTGGCGCACGGCGAAGCTCCAGAGCCAGAGGCACATGAGATGGGCGGAGTTCTTTGCGGATTTCGATTTCCGGATAGAGTATATCCCGGGAGACAACAACGTCATAGCGGATGCGCTCTCCAGGAAACCGCAGTATCTCGAGGAAGCGGCACCAGTGGCAGCCAGGCACATTTTCGCACCGCAAGCGTGGGCGTGCGCTTCCGCCGCCGTGGACCTGGACGCGGTACGACGCGCGCTACAGACGGATCCGTTCGCACAATCCAAGATGGAGGAGGTGCGAAGAGGGACAGCAAAGGACGGCGAATTCCAGATACGCGACGGTCTGCTGACCCGCAAAGGTGCTCTCTACGTGCCCGGAGACGATCTCCGCGCGAAGGTTTTACAGCAGTTACACGACGCACCCAGCGCGGGTCACTTCGGCAAAGAAAAGACGGCGGACTTAGTAGCCAGAGACTTTTGGTGGCCCCAGATGCGGGGAGAGGTCGCGGATTACGTCGCCAGGTGTGACATTTGTCAGAGGTCCAAGCCAGTGCACAAGAAGCCAGCGGGATTGCTGGAACCGCTGGAGACGCCACTACAGCCGTGGGAACGGGTGGCGCTGGACTTTGTTACTGATCTGCCCAGTTCGCGGGGCAAGACGCGGTGCTTGTGGTTGTAGACCTGTTCACCAAGATGGCGCACTTCATTCCTTGCGCGAAGGTGGCAACAGTGGAACAGACCGCCAAGCTGTTCATAGACCACGTGTTCCGGGTGCACGGCTTACCGCGGTCCATCCTGTCCGACCGGGGTCGCCAATTCATTTCCAGTTTCTGGCAGAAGCTCCTGGGCATCCTGAATGTCAAGATCAACTTAGCGTCGGCGAGACACCCGCAAACCAACGGCCAAGCGGAGAGGGTCAACGCCATCATGCAGCAGTACCTGCGATGTTACGCCAATCAAAAGCCTGCAACTTGGGTGGACTACTTGCCGATGGCCGAGTTTGCCTACAACAACACGAAGCACGCGTCAACGGGGGTGACACCGTTCTTCGCCAACAATGGGCGACATCCCAGAACCTTCCCGGCGTTGGAGACGACGACGCAGGGGGAGTCGCAGGGAGCTGAGCATTTAGCAGCAGAATTGCAGGAGGTCCACGAGGAGCTACGACGGCACTTGGAACTAGCTAAACACGCCTACAAAGTGCAGGCAGACAGGCACAGGAGGGCAGGAGAAGACATCCAGGTGGGGGACTGGGTATGGTTAGCAGCCCAGGCGGTGCCGGCCAAGTCGTTAGCTAAGAAGAAGCTAGGACACAAACAGCTAGGGCCATACCAAGTTGAGGGCAGGATCAATCCCGTAGCTTTTCGGTTGACCCTCCCAGAAGGTTCCCGAATGCACCCGGTCTTTCATAGGTCGGTGCTTACACCCTACAAGGCCCCACACAGATTTCAGGAGCCAGGGACGGCACCAGACCCACGTAGAGAATCACCAGGGGGGGGGAGTCACCGAGGACCCCGACACTCAACGAGGTCACGGAAATTCTGGACTCGAGATGGGGGGAGGAGGGAGTGGAATACCTCCTCGCCAGGGAAGGTACCCCGGCCAGCGCCAACAGTTGGGTGCCAGATTATGCTCTGGAGGAACCTCTTCTTAAAGACGAGTTCCATGCACTCTTCCCACACAGGCCCATGCCAGAGGAGTATTTTGACGACTGGCTTTTTACGCCCACACTTTCAGGCAGCACCTTCCGGGGGTTCTCCTCCGCAGAGGAGACCACACCGGAATCGAGCCCTCCAAGGGGATCGTGCTCGGGGGTGGACACGGACCGCTCTTATTGGTGGGACGATCAACCAGAAGTGGGGTGGCGAAGGGGGCCTTGGCAAGCAGCATCGCCTGAAGTAACAGGGGGAGGGAAGGGTTTGGATGTGTTGGGGGAGGACCCCGGTTTCGAGCACGCATACACTGAACTGGAAGCAGAGGAGATCGACGTCGACGAACTGTATCCAGCGTCTACCCCCGCTACAACGGAGCTCCCGGAACCTGCGCCCGAGCAGCGGGAGGGGGGAAGGGGGGGCTTCGAGGGGGGGATGGATGTCAGGGGTTCAGGGACAGAGGCACAGGGTAGGCAGGAGATGGAGAGCGATGGGGATGAATCCCAGGACAGCGAGGAAGAGGATGACAATGACTCTAGAGATTCCATGAGTCTTTCCAGCGAATCAGAGGATTCCCAGAAGGGGGCGCCGGTGGTCAAGGCCAGGGGAGCCCCAGGGGGGACTTGTCAGGAGCAGGGGGCCAGCGGGGGATCCCAAAGTGGCAGCTGGGCGTCAGGACCAGCCTCCCCGCCAGAGTGCAGCGAAGGGGGTGGAGGTTCCAGTGTATCAGGGGAGGCGGCTCCGGCAGTAGAGAAAGGAGGGAGGTCGGAGCAAGCCACCCTCCCGGAAGGGGAGGGGAGTAGTGAAGGGAGTAGCGTAGCTGTCAAAAGGAAAGTTAGAGGTTGGGGGCGCGCGCCAAGTTCAAATGTAGAGGCGCGCGGAAGTACAGGGAGCCCGGAGGAGGGGCCAGGTCCCAAAGCCCGCAGGAGGGGGCAAGAGCAGTCTGATTCCGCGTCGGAGGAATCCAGGAGGGGCGAAACCCCAGCGGGCAGAAAGACCCTGCGGAAAAGGAAAGAGAGAAAGAGGTGGAGCAGCGCAAGCCTCTTAAACTGGTGCAGGGCGGGGACAGATTCAGAAGGGACTTCAGCGGTCTAAGCCTAGCAGACGTAGGGCTGCGCGCCTCGGATCTGAAGCAAACAATGAACTGCAATAAACACTTTTGTATATAAGAAAAGAAAGGCGTTGGTCTTTTGTGAGCTGAGACTTGAGGCAGCCCTGACAATTATTATTATTATTATTATTATTATTATTATTATTATTATTATATATTTATACCCTGCTTACAGATTAAAATATGTACTACTATGAACTACCTGCATTTGCATCACTTCCAATCAACCCTAAGCACCCTCTCCTACGGAAATCTGACCAGGCACCCACATATTAACTGTGTGATTAATTAATAAGTCACACCAGTTAATTGATTAGTGCTTCTAGCCCAGCTTTTGTGAACCCTAGATGTTGCGCTTCCAGTGAATTTTCCACAAGTGCTGAGCCCTTTCAAGAGCACTCGCCTGCCTGTTCTAAAGAGGGTCCCCAAATTGCTGCCAGAGTCATCTCCCTTTTCCCCAGGGTCTATTGCAGCTGAGGTTGTACATCAATGCCAAAGACTGCTGGAGAATAATGCAACATGAGGTCTGCCACACCAGGGCCAGCCCTGACATTTTGGCACCTGAGTTGAACCACAAAATGGTGTCGCCCCACCCATCAGGGATTAAGGGGCGAGTGAACACCTACATCAGGAACAAGGGTGTGTGTGAAGAACTACTTTGGGGGCAGGGGTGGGCGGGGGCAGTGCAGCAGTGGCAGCAGTAGGCAATGCATTGCTTAGAGGCCAAATTTGCTGCCACTGTGGATCCTGACACCTGAGGTGGCTGCCTCACCTTGCCCCATAGTAGAAGTAGCTACACCTTCTGTTGGCTGGGACTGTTATGGAAGAGGATAAACTGCTGTCCTTTTTATGGAATGAAGATAAAAAATCAGGATTTAGTGAGGAAAAAATCTAAATATTAAACAGAAATTTTGGAAGCGAAAACAAAACTTCTATCGAAGATGTATAATGTTTTACTGGAATGGGATACCAAAGATGAGGAAATTAAGGAGATGATGGTAAAGTGGGCAATTGACCTGGGTTATAATATAGATTTTGATAAATGGACAAATTTATGGAATAAGGGAATGAAATTTACGGCATGTTCCACTTTAAGGGAGAACCTAGAAAAAATGATGTATAGGTGGTATATTACCCCAGTTAAATTAGTAAAAATGTATAAAATGGGAAATAAGGCTTGTTGGAAATGTAAAAGTAAAGATGGAGACCTATATATTCTTATTAGGGATAATAGGGGATGAAATAAAAAAGATTGATCATAAGTTATTTCAGTACGCAACGGTGGCAGCTAGGGTTCTAGTAGCGCAAAAAATGGAAGACATCAGAAATTCCAACTGTTATGGAATGGCAGGTAAAACTATTCGAATGTACGGAATTAGCGAAATGACACATAGGATTAGAAACCAAAAAGTATCAAAGCTTGTAGAAGAATGGAGCAAATTTGTTACATATATAGAAACTAACTGTAGAAGCTTAAGGACTACAGCAGGATTAACTTAACTCTTGTGATATATATATAAAGAATATGAAGAAACTGTAAAAGATAAGAAATAATAAGAAAACCGCAACTGGGAAGGAGGGAAGTCGAGGCGTGATCTAACGCAATGTAGATAAGATGATACTATATATAACTGTAAAGAATATTGTATTTAATTTTTTATTTATTATTTTGTACTTACGTTTTCTTTTTTGGGGGGGGGAAATGTTAATAATTTTTTTTTTTTTTTAAAAAGGATGGTAGTCATGTTGGCTCATAAGGAAAACTCCAAAATTGCATACCCTCCAACATTTCTCTGATGAAAATAGCGACGTCCCATTCCATAATGATAATTTCACTATTTATACCCCACACATCTTACTGGGTTGCTCCAGCCACTCTGGGCAGCTTCCAACATATATAAAAACATAATAAAACATTAAACATTAAGAAAACTTCCTTATGCAGGATTGGCTTCAGATGGCTCAGGGGTCGAATAACTCCATACCCTCCAACATTTCTTCAATGAAAGTAGGGACATCGTAAAGAAAAGTGGGGCATTCTGGAATCAAATCAGAAACTGAGACAGCTTCTCTAAATCAGGTATGTCCCCGGAAAATAGGGACACTTGGATAGTCTGAAATCAATATAAGGGTGATACTTTCATTAGGTCAACCAAAATGGTTTTTGTTTTTTCAAAAGGAATTCATATGTGTTTTGTTATGTTCCCCCTCCAGTGATTAATCCGCTGGTATACTGTGATCTATTTTTAGTTGCTCTTTAATCTTGTTTGTAAATTGTTTTTTAATGCTCTGTTATTTTATGGTTTTGTAAATTGCTTTGAGAATTTGTACCGATAAAGCTGCATTGGTAGAGAAACAATAAACACTGGTGTTGGCACAAATCCCAAAACCTAAGAGTGTTTAATCCTTGCTGAGAAACAGATTGTGCATCTTACACCTGATTATTCCCTATTAATGAGCACTAGGACAACATTAACATTAACAAACAGACTGAAAAATAATACAAAAAGTATATCTAATTTATTTGAGATTAAGAAAGTTAACAAACGGATAAGGTTGCTCTGCTGGTTAAGAATCGTTACCTTATATTAATTTTTGCTGGAGCAGAAGTGGCCTTGCTAAAATTCCCAGTCTACTTGTCATCAAAGACCCACCTCCCAGTTTTCTACATGTCACTCAGACTGTGGCTATGAACTCTGAGGGTGACTCGTTCTTTTGGACTGGGGACTACATTAGGGACAAATAGTAGACTGCATATAGTATATTCAGAAACAGAACGCCAAAGTTCAAAAAAAAAAAAAAAGCTCAGGATATCTACCAAAAAGCCAATCTATGTTCTCTTGAATAAACCTGCCTTTAAAAAAATCTAGACATTTTCATGTCTTCTGAATTTTAATTTCAACTCTGTGCTGACTCAACTCAGCTACCATGACCCCCAAAGGCTGTGGATGTAGCAATTTGGTTGAATTTGGTCTTCAAGGACAAAATAATTCCATGGATGCTGGGTTAGTAACTGGAGCAAACAACATTTATTTCTTCACTGCATGTTGCTAGGCAACAACTACCCCTCCCCCTGTATCCAGTTGACTTTGTAGTGATCAATGAGTTCAGCAAATGAGGAGAAATTAATGACGCAGAATAGAGAGCCTGCCTGCAGCTTCATTGCCATAGCGACCGCCCAGCTCAGTTTCAGACACTGACTGCCTCATTTTTGCTGTCTAAAAACCAGTTCCTTCCTCCTTTGGGCACTCTGAACTAGCCTAAAAATAATCAAGTAAAGAGAGCTGCCCAAAAACTGTAGCTCAGCAGGAAAAAGAATATTTGATATATTTTTAAGAGTGTGTGTGTTTGTGTCTCCCCCCCCCCCCTTCTGTGTATATATTTGGGGAAAGTCTTCATTTCCACTCTCTGTGAGCATGGCACTGCTAACTTTCCTACATCACAGAAGTTGCTTTTCAATGCTTTTTTCACAGAAAATAAGGTTCCAGTCAGCTGTGCCCTTTTAATATAGTTGGCAGCAGGTCAGGACCAGGTCAGTAAACATGAATGCCTTGTTTCAGGCACTATGCTTCAAACATTTTTCTGAAAAATTAAAATGCTTGCCAGAGATTCTTGCAAGAGAAAGTGTCTTTGAATGTCTAAACAACAATTTGTGTTTCGATCCGCTTGGTAATGGCTTCAGCTTAAAACATGGTATCCTACAAGAGACCAACAACCCAGGGTCAAAACTTAAACGGGCAAAGAAGGTTTCAATAATGTATTTGGATGGCATGCATATCTATGGTATGGTAAGGTCAAAGCACATAAAGCATTTAGAAACCACATTGTCAGGAAAGCGCTATTTAATGTTTGGTTAAGATATAAGGATTTGTTAGAAAACAAAACCCCAAGGTGGCTGTCACCAATGGAAGCGAAAGCCTTGAAAAAGGTCAATATGGAGGTCAAATGGCCGAAATATTGGGAAATTTTGGAACAAGACGGAGATAGACTGAAATTGCAGAGTTTTGAAAAACTAAAAGACAAAGTGCAAGACTGGCTTCATTATTATCAGATAATGGAGGCATTTAAATTGGACAGGAAAATTGGCTTCCAGGTGGAAAGATCCAAATTGGAAACAGAATTGTTAGAACCCAAAACTAAGAATTTGTCAAGAATGTACAACTTGCTGCTGAAATGGAATACTCAGGATGAAACGGTAAAATCGGCTATGATTAAATGGGCACAGGACGTTGGACATAATATTATGTTTGCTGACTGGGAACAGTTATGGACCACAGGTATGAAATTTACGGCATGTAATGCCTTAAGAGAGAATATTATGAAAATGATATACAGGTGGTACATAACCCCAGTCAAGCTTGCGAAAATCTATCATTTGCCCGATAACAAATGTTGGAAATGTAAAGAAACTGAAGGTACATTTTTTCACCTTTGGTGGACGTGCCCAAAGATTAAGGCTTTCTGGGAAATGATATATAATGAATTAAAAAAGGTGTCAGGGGTTCAGGGACAGAGGCACAGGGTAGGCAGGAGATGGAGAGCGATGGGGATGAATCCCAGGACAGCGAGGAAGAGGATGACAATGACTCAAGAGATTCCATGAGTCTTTCCAGCGAATCAGAGGATTCCCAGAAGGGGGCGCCGGTAGTCAAGGCCAGGGGAGCCCCAGGGGGGACGTGTCAGGAGCAGGGGGCCAGCGGGGATTCCCAAAGTGGCAGCTGGGCGTCAGGACCAGCCTCCCCGCCAGAGTGCAGCGAAGGGGGTGGAGGTTTCAGTGTATCAGGGGAAGCAGCTCTGGCAGCAGAGAAAGGAGGGAGGTCGGAGCAAGCCACCCTCCCGGAAGGGGAGGGGAGTAGTGAAGGGAGTAGTGTAGCTGTCAAAAGGAAGGTTAGAGGTTGGGCGCGCGCGCCAAGTTCAAATGTAGAGGCGCGCGGAAGTACAGGGAGCCCGGAGGAGGGGCCAGGTCCCAAAGCCCGCAGGAGGGGGCAAGAGCAGTCTGATTCCGCGTCAGAGGAATCCAGGAGGGGCGAAACCCCAGCGGGCAGAAAGACCCTGCGGAAAAGGAAAGAGAGAAAGAGGTGGAGCAGCGCAAGCCTCTTAAACTGGTGCAAGGGAGGGACGGATTCAGAGGGGACTTCAGCGGTCTAAGCCTAGCGGACGTAGGGCTGCGCGCCTCGGATGTGAAGCAAACAATGAACTGCAATAAACACTTTTGTATATAAGAAGAGACAGGCGTTGGTCTTTTGTGAGCTGAGACTTGAGGCAGCCCTGACAAAAGGTATTTAAGTATACCTTCCCTAAGAAACCAGAGGCCTTCCTCCTGGGCATAGTCGGCCAAATGGTGGTAAAAAAGGATAGAACTTTCTTTATGTATGCAACAACAGCAGCAAGAATACTCATCGCAAAGTATTGGAAGACACAAGAACTTCCCACGCTGGAGGAATGGCAGATGAAACTTATGGACTATATGGAATTGGCGGAAATGACTGGTAGAATCCGTGACCAGGGAGAAGAGTCGATGGAGGAAGATTGGAAGAAATTCAAAGACTATCTTCAGAAACACTGCAAAATTAAGGAATGTTAGAGTGATGTTGGACTGAAAACAAGTGGTTTCCAGCTGTACAGGTTAAAGTTAATGATAGACTAAGATTAAAGATTAAGATTAAAGATGTTTAAAGAAATGGAAATTTGATATTAAGAGGGAAAATTTTAACGTTATATGATACTAAGACCAAGGATTAGGTTTAAAGAAGTTGAAGTTATATATTTTAATATTTTATCAAACTAAAGATTGAGATTAAAAAAGTGGAAAAGAAACTGCTGGACAAATAATTTGGATTGGAATACAAAAGAGGGAGGTATGAGGAAGTCCAGAAAATAAGTAACTTAAAAATGGAAATGGAAAAGAGATACTGTTTTTAATTGTTATGTTTTTTGTTTTTTTATTGTTGAATTTTGTGTTGCTTTTTGTGTGTGTTGTTGTTATATGTATTGTGTGTGTTTTTTTCTCTTTCTTTGTTGTCTAAAACCTTAATAAAAATTATTAAAAAAAAAAAAAAAACTTAAACGGGCAAAGAAATAATGCCCCTTAGTGGCAACAATGTAACACCTCAGGAAGCTTTGAAGGGGACAAACTGAGAGGAAGGTGCCTGCCTCATTCGCAGCAATGCTGTGTGAGGAAGGAAAAGCAGTTCCCACAGCACTGCTAGGGCATACGGAAGGCACCAACGTCCCACAGTCTCCTCCAGAGCTGTATGTGAAGTGAAGTCCTGGAAGATAGCAAGGCCACCAATGAGGGCGGTGGGTGTTAAATTAGTGTTATATTCAACACACATTTTATAGTCCAAATACATTTCAAACAGAATCACACAACTGGAAGACTCCCATTTTAATATTTAGAACAGAAATAATCTTTCTCTGTCTTTTCTAACTGTGGGAAGAATCCTATGATCATAGAAGAAGGGGACAGGGATGCGGAGAAAAGAGAGACAAGGAGGAGCCCTTCTAGAAGATCAGCTTTTACCTAGGATAGGGGGGTCCTTTCTCCTGGGAGGCTTGGGATGACACACTTCCATCAATAGAATTTCCACGGTGGCAGCCTGAGAAAGCAGGCCTGGGGGGCACTGCATCTGGCTGGGGTGTTTCACACACTACCTGGAGCCCCTGTGGGTGCAAAAAT
Source organism: Podarcis pityusensis (assembly GCF_964106645.2). Taxonomy (NCBI): domain Eukaryota; kingdom Metazoa; phylum Chordata; class Lepidosauria; order Squamata; family Lacertidae; genus Podarcis; species Podarcis pityusensis. The sequence continues at coordinate 139,440,645 of NC_138028.1, read as the reverse complement.
ATTTCACAGAGAGAAATGCAATCAAAATGTGCAGTTTGCTGTTCTGCCTAACATGTAATCCAAACTACTCTTGCTGTTAATCGGAGGAACTGAACATTCAGATGTCCTCCTTGAAAGCTTCACTGCAGGAATAATGGTTGAAGTCTGCATAACTAGGCTACACACTGAAACTGCAATCCTTTGCATATTTTCTTGAGGGTAAAACCCACTGAAAGAAACTGCACTTGCTTTGAATGAAGCACATATATAAAAGACTGCACTGTAAGGATCTACTCCCATGGTGTAGCAGTGAGCTTGCCTTGCATCCACCATGCAGGAATCTTGTTGCTGTTTTCTACTTCACTCTGCTACACTATTTGCAAAATGAGGAGCGTGGTGGTGCAACTCTAGACTGCAATTAAAGGGAAAGGAATTGCCTTTATAAGAAACACAGTCCATGTCAAGTGCACAGTTCAAACCTGTTCTTTGAAAGAACTGTGTTCGTGTAAAACTTGTTCTAGCTCTCTGATGTGTTATCTTTCTAGGTGCAGAGCAACAATTCTTAGAGTGGTTAAACTGTTGTCCTCAGGCTTTTGTGGGGGAAGCCATGGCTGTTTAAAGGGGAATGATACTGGGATGGTTGGCAGCTCTCCACACCTAGCATAGATCTGATCCAAGAAGGCTCCTATCTAGTTCATCATTCTGTTCTCACAGTGGCTGCTTATGAAACTTTCTTTCCCTGAAATCCTGAATAAAGGCCTGAACCTCTTACAGAGGGCAATCATTTAAAGCCAACCTTTGATGGCTGAGGTTAAGTGGATATGGATTAAGTGGATTTTAGCTTTTGTTATTTCAGGTTCTGCTAGGATTTAATTTGCATTATACAGCAAGCATTTGTTTAAAGTTATTACACTTCTCTTGAGTTCCCAAAGCGACTGTGGTTGGTATTTGCACATTAGCCTGCCTAGAGGAGCAAGTGGGAAGGACAACCCATTCGTTTCCAGGATCGCTTCCTTCCCTGCAGAAAAATGCTTTCCTCAGCCCAGTTCCTTAGCTCGCCCCACTGCCCCTCCCCTCCCTGTGATTCCAATAAAGATTGTACAGCCTCAGACATTACCTCTGTACGTCCAGCATCCACATTAGGAGATTCACATGTCAGAGTCTGGTTTTTCATTGGAGAACTCCTCTTTGCTGGCAAATGAAGAACTTGTTAGTAGGCAAGCTGTGTGACTCAAAGCACAGAAACACTGGAATTGGCTAAGAAGTGCATGGATTTTTAAATAAAACAAACAAAAACCTATTGAATCATGCAAATGCAGCCTCCCAGGCTTCTCTATCAATCCCTTCAGGCTCTCTCCAGGCTACAACCCTCACCAACCTTACTTCACACCCTCTTCTAGTGCTTTCACCTGGGTGGGAGGTGTCATTGAACTCTGATAATGCACAGGAGTCACCTGATTAACTCTGTCAGTGAAAGCCCTGTGGAAGGGCTTCAGTTTGTGCAATGGGGCATCTCCCCTATCCTTCTCCATGCACCTCTGAAATTAGCTGGGTGTGAACCCCCAGAACTGTATACGGGAGGGGGGAGTGTCGTTCCATTTGGCACTTTTGCAATAGTGCAGCAATGAATACCACCAAATGCCTCTTGATGGATGATAGAGAGGGTGTTTGAGTGTCTGTAGATAGTAGACTACTGAACAAAGATTACATTCACATGCACTACTGCCCCTACTTTGCCTCTGGCCGCTAGAGTTGCCATATTTCAGAAAGTGAAAATCCAGACACAAAAGTTTTTGGGGGGCCAAAGTTGACATGGCATGCCATACATCTGGATTTTCTGGGAAGTCTTGCCGATTTCTGCCCGGACACTGCTTTTGACCACAGTATTCCAGGAAATTCTGGACATATGGCCACCCACCACTGTCATGTGTCCCCTGGAATGTTTCCCATGAGACACTGTGACCCTTGGTCTGGAAAAGGTTCCCCAGCTCTGTGTTAGGGACTTGGAGCCCTGTTAGATACTACATCTACTATTAAGAGGTGGTTCTCTTCAAAAGAATTTGCTATCGGTTCTTTGGTGGAAGTTTGAGGAAGCCTCTGAAACTCTATAACAGACACTTACCAGCTACTTCTCTATGACTTTCAGTTTCTAAGTACTTTTGCATGCATTAACACAACCACAAACCTGTGATTATATTCCTGATGGGTTTAACCAGTGCAGTAAAGGCGGAAACTTCAGGTTGCCTGTGCTCCCACATCGGCTGCCAAATAACAAGGCCACTGGCCAGACGAAAAGTCAGATCAGATTCCTAAAAGGACACAAGAACATGGGGACACCTGTGGATCTGACGGAGAAGAGCATTGATATTTTTTATTTAAACCCAGAGATTCCTTGTTCCAAAATCTCATAGGTAGAGTCCTTCTGTCCTATAAACCACTCTCTTATTCCATTTTACACATGGTTTATCCACAAAAGTGTGTGGACAATCATGGGGGTGGTATGTTGTGCACGAGGTGTCTTGTGACTGGGTTTGGGGTGCAGGCAGTAGGAGCAGCCATTGGCTCTGTGTTGCTGTAGTTGGGGAAGAGTATCTGAAGTTCTTATTGCTGGTTCCAATTTCACTCTCCAAAAATGTAATGCAATTCTACCTGTGATGAAGGTGGTAGAAATTGTAAGAATCATTTCATGCACCGAATAAACATTTTATACAGCAAAAAGAAAGAAAGAAAGAAAGAAAGAAAGAAAGAAAGAAAGAAAGAAAGAAAGAAAGAAAGAAAGAAAAGGGGTTGCTTACAAGGACTCTGCCACACCCTCCATTTGATATCCTAAAAGAAAAGTTTCTGTGAGATACCATAGGAATGCCAGACATGAAAGATGGAATGGTTGCCCTTGTGGGTCCAGGCCTCCTCCAGAATCCTCCACAGCAGGATTTGGAGGGTTGTCTGACTTGAGCTTCCATGCTTCTGTCTGTATAAGTATGAGTGAACCTGAGGGAAATAAAGCAGGGACAAGGGGAACTCTGGGAGTGGTGATGGAATCAGAGTGTCCCACAACACTGGAGGTCTAGGAAGGAAACACAGTAGCCACTTCTGGACATTGTAAGTAATTTAATACTTTCTAGGCACGGGACAAGCAGAAGTGCTGATGAGCCTTTACTTTAAGCACTTACTTTGATCCTATGAACTAGCGGAGCAAACAAGAATACAAAGAGCTCCACTGTGGCCATTGAATTCTGAAAGAACTTCCTCCTGTTGTTCTCCTCCTCTTCATTGGTGCTGTCACGCCTTGGATGCCCTGGAGATCCCTGGTTTTCAATCTGGTGGATGAAAGCGCTGCTGCTCCCTCTCCAGCTCGATGCCCTGTCTCCTCCTCCTCCAAAGCGGTCATTGCTGCAGTCTTGAGGAGCTTCTAGCAACATCCAGTGCAGAGTATGAAGCAGCTTCGTTTCTGCAACACCAAGTTTATCCTGATGTCCTAGATGAGAAAATACAGCAAGACGTTCTGGGTCTTCCTATGCACTGTTGTTGGATTTTGTCTTTTGTTGATATATTAGTTTTGCTATGGCTTATGGCCAAGCAACATTTATTTTACTACTACGCTACTAAAACTACTACTGTGATATAATTAATTGAAAGTTTAAATGTTCTCCTCCAGACCAAGGCCATGGGCTGTTACAATGTTCAGTCTTTATCTAGACGTTCTCTCTAGCTTCCCCTCCCCCCATAATTTGATGGGTGTGTGTGTGTGTGTGTGTGTGTGTGTGTGTGTGTAAATAGGCTGGAAATAGGCTTTTGAATAGCAGGTAAAGGCAGAGTGACACGTTCTTTTTCTTCCACCCCTGATTCTTCACTCACAGTCATCCACCCAGAAGCAGCAAAGGGACCTAGGCATGTAATGTAAGGTTACCAGATTTTTTTCAATGAATCCGGAGACACTTTTCAACTTCAGTAGGAATGATAGGATTTTGTCAGGGGACTGATTTGTAAATTCGGGGAATGTCCCTGGGAAACGGGAACGTCTGGTAACCTTAATGTAATGCCCAGATTGCCCTAAGACAATTTGTTTACCTAGTGGTGCCAGAGAAAGAAAACAGGACTTCTGGGCCCTTCTCAGGATAGATCTCCCAAACCCACATAGCTGAGAAATGAACAGGGTGTACCAGGAGTCATTCTGCTCAATCACAACCAACTGAAATCAAAAGGGGTAGGTAAATGCATCCCTTAGCCACAGCTTATCCTGCTTTGAGAACCATCAGTTTAAACTAGACAGAACATAATTAGGTTTTTAGCATAATAGCATCCTAACATGCGCACTAACCTAACTTGTTCCGATTGGAAAGCAGTGTCGCCGTGCAGTGAAGAACATGTGGTAAGGCAGCTTGGACCAGTTCCCAGCGAGAAATGCTCTGGATGGCTTCAGAAAGGGCCGGTGAAAGACCGTGCAACTTATTCTCAACCAAAACTCTTTCAAAGGACTAAAATGAAGGAGGAAAAAGAAAAAAAAAACAATCCTATTACATGTTCTTGAAAGACTGAACATTTCTGCTTTGTATGAAAATAGTACCATACGTAAATTTAATGAGGACAGTTCCATTCTTCACACAGGAAGTCTGACTGGCCCACGTTTCAATGGTGGACAGTGGGCACATTATCTCTGGAAACCATGTGCACATGCATGGAAACCCTATTCAGCCCATTGCTCCTAGATTTAAGTACAGAGGGCTGACACACGTCTGTCAATATGTCAGGAACTTCTGGGCCCTTGTTGGACTCCCATGAGCAGCCAGGTCATGGCTAATGGTCAGAGCTGATGAAAGTTGTAAGGGGTTGTACTTTTATTTGTTTTGTTTGTTTCATGCATTTTGTATTTTCATGCTGTAAATCACCCTATGATTCTTGGGTGAAGGGTGGTATATCAATTTAAGTAACATCAACAGCAGCAGCAGCAGCAGCAGTGTTTGCTTCAGGAAACCCATCAAAACATTTGCATTTGCTTGGCACTGTCCTAAGATGTTTTTGTGAAAGGATAAAAGCCCAACCATTCAAAGTGCTGTTTTTGACCTAAAAACTTCACAGGGCAGTTCACAACATAAAAATGCAAAATGAGAATAGAAAAAACCTAAAAAGACAAAAACTAACCAATAACCCCCTTCCCTCAATGATTTAGAAGAACCACTTATACCCTTCTTCAAGGCCTGTCTATAAGGCCAGTTTTGTTGGCTGCCACAAGAAACAGGCTTTTCTGTGGAGGTCCAAGATTATGTAACCGTGGAGGGCCCCCCCCCAACTGCAAATTTTAAAGCGGGTGTTTTAAACCTATTTTTTGGGGGGGACTAGCTTTTTCCTAATCTATGCCTTTGTTTAATGAGTGAGAGCTGTTTTAGAATGTGTAGCATTTTAAAGTGCTGAATCTGTTCTGCCTGCTGTTTTATTTATTTTTAACCAGGCTATGTTTTTAAATTATTATGTACTGCCGCCATTTAAATTGCCTAGTTTCGTTTTCAATGGTATTGTGTTCATTGATATGTAAAGCTGTCTCTGTGTGGGCAACTTCACAAAAGGCAGCTTATAAATAAGTTTATAAGTAAACAAATCAGACTTTGATTGAAAATCGGCCTGTCAGTGCTGAAATTTTGATTGCTAGCAAGTGTAAATAACCCCCCCCAAAAAACCTTCAGTTAAAGAACAGCTACCAGGAAGCCACTGTGGGGTAGCATAAATGGATAAATTAACATAAATCAATGGTCTCCACAGAGGCGCCAACTCCTAGGGGCTGAGGGGGCTTTGCCCCCCAATAAAATATTTGAGGGGGCTATCCTCCCCAAGTTGATGGGCATTGCCATTCAAATTGTGTGCGCACACCATGTCACGTGATCAATTATGTGGGGCAGGGCTTACCTGCCCCCCCAATCTTTTATTCAAGTTGGCACCCCTGAGTCTCCCCTTGTTTCCTTTTGGAACAAATTTATAAGGTGTAATAGAAAAGAACATTTTGAGCTTACCCACACTTTTGTTCAGCAATTTCTTTTAACACTCCATGACCGAACATTTCTCTTTTTTTTGTCCCAGACCTTTCCCCATAAAAACCTGCTCTTGAAAGCTGATTTGGAGCAAACATCAGTTTTCATTTTCCATGGTTTGTCGCTTGCTCTGATTGAGCCTTAAAGAGCAGGTTTTTGCAGGAAAAGCTCTAGGGTAAAAATAAACAGGGTGCTCGGACTTAGAGCTTTAAATCATGGATTGTGACTGGAAAGAGTGGGGGAAAGTAAGTGTGGACAAGTCCTTTGCTTGCTTTTTAAACACAGGATAGCGTGTTTGAACAAGGCTTTTCATTCATGCAAGACTCTCATATAATAATCAGCAGGGAATAGTAGCAATACTTGGTTAAGAAATTTTCAGGACATTTTAAAACTGCAGTGTCGCCATGGATAGCTCAGTTGGTTGGAGCATGTTGTTGATGATGCCAATGTTGCAGGACATAAAGGACAGCTGCCTATTCCTGCATTACAGGGGGTTGGACTAGATGATCCTCTATCATTCTATGAAAGACTTATTTTATGTATGTCCTTTCAAACCATCTGTACCACTTTTTTAGGTAACAATGAAGTGCCCTGATTCTAGATCAGGCATCTCCAAACTTGGCCCTCCAGGTGTTTTGGGACTACAACTTCCATCATTCCTAGCTAACAGGACAGTGGTCAGGAAACTGTAGTCCTTAATGTAAAAAAAGGGCCAGGTTCCATCCTGCTCTGGAGGGGAGTAATTGTTGGAACTGAGATCAGTGGGGAAGTTGGAAGGGGCTTAGGGAGCAGTGGCAGAGGCTGGTGTCTGAAAGGAAGTTGGAGATCCAGCTCAGGAGCTGATATCACTGGAGCAAAGAGTCGAGGGAGGAAATATGAGAGCAAGACAGCCTTCAAGAAAGCTGCTGTAAGTAACAGCATTGTTCATTATGAACTTGAGGTGGTAGCTATTGCTGGACCAAGTTAAAGACCATAGGTGCAATCCTGAGAGAATCCTGAAAAACTCCAGATTGCAGGAGGTATGGGTCACTAAGGCGATTACTGTGTTATGGTTCCTCCTGAGTCCTCTGATTCAGACTAGGAGTGCGAGGCACCTGAGGATGAGAACTCAGAGTGTGAAGAGAAGGGGATCAGACTATGCTGTAGAGACCACTTGATGAAGCTCCCCACCCCACCCCACCCTGCACCTAGATAAGCCTGGAACCGGCAAGGCGAGAAACACAAGGACTGATCCTTCCCAGCTTGCTAGGACAGAGCAGGAGAGTTCAGAGGAAGACACAGGCTCAGGGATTGATGGCACATCAAGAGATGAGAAGAGACTTTTCCCACCCCCAGGAGGTATACCTGTCTTCAGATAAGGAATAAACTTGTTAGAACATGTTCACAGCTCCCATGCAAACTCCTGAACCTTGGCTTGTGATCTTGGACCAGATTTGTTGATGCTACTCCTTTGCCTTGTAAGAGCACCTGGACTTTCCTAGTTTGTACCATTAGACTGTTATAATAAAAGTTTACTTTTTTAAAACTTACAAGTAAATGTTTATGGGGGTCTGGACAGACTGCTTGTGAAGTCCTCTGGGTATAGTGCATTAACTGGCAAGGGAGCACTATAGGGTAATTGCCAAGGGTTTGATTTGGGGTGAAAAAGCAACCTTACATAGGCAGCTTCTTAAAGAGACAGTAACCCTATTGTGTATGTGGGTGCTATTTAATCATACAGTAACTAAGTGAAACCACAAGCTTTATAAGTAATCCTTTAAATAAACTTCATAGTATTAATATTGCAATTAAGCGTCAATAAAGTTGTAATGTATTGTTTTAAACAGAATACTGTGGTTGGTTTTGTCCCACATTCATCCATAGCTACTGAAAGTTTAACTATTATAGGAAAACAGGAAGATATTGAGTTATATGGTGGCCGATGAGACAAAGAGGGGGGGGGGGAATCTCTATATTTTTGGGTTGGGTTGGAAAGTACAACATTAAAAGCGACCTCCAAATACAGCACAATACATCAACAAATTCAGCAAATACAAAAGGGATGTGTCTAAAAATAGTGCACCATCACACACTTCAATGGCTTCAACTTGGCAACTCAGATTCTAAAAATACACAGGACACTATTGAATTTTATAAGACTGTTACAATCTTAAACGGTAAAAGAAAAGGACTTTGTCTCCTTGACATTTAGGAAATTACAGTGTCAATAGAACAAAAGACTGGAGAGCAGGGCAGAAAGCACTGACAGAGCCAGGAAGAACATTTCCACATGATGATACAAAGCAAAGAGCTCCAATATCTAGCTTGGGAAGCATGTTTTGGATCTAGTTACCGTATATACTCGAGTATAAGCCGACTTTTTCAGCACATTTTTTATGCTGAAAAAGCCCCCCTCGGCTTATACTTGAGTGAGGCGGCAGTGGCGGGATGAGCGGCCCGAAAGGAGCCCTTTCTCGCCCCTGGTCCTGCCGCCGCCACCCGCCTCTCGCAAGGGCAGGCACAGGAAGCCGCAGATGGGAGAGGCGCTGTGCTGTGCCTCTCCCAACTGCGGCTCCTATGCCTGCTCTTGTGAGCGGCAGAGGCGCCGGCGGAGGGACGAGTGGCCCAAAAGGAGCCCTTTTGGGCTGCTTGTTCTTCCTCCATCGCTGCCGCCACCACCAGGTTTGTGATGTGGTGAACGGGTTTATACTCGAGTCAATAAGTTCCCCAGGGTTTTGTGCTAAAATTAGGTGCCTTGGCTTATATTCGGGTCTGCTTATACTCGAGTATATACTATATGTTCTGATTGATTAAATGAAAAGGCTACAGCAAGGCTTGTTAATAGAGGGCTTGCTTCTGAAATACACTGGTAAGTCAGAAGCACGAGAGAAGAGGTCCAACACTCAATGCCCTTGGAGGTGATGTAGTAGCCCGGAAGCTAGAGCAGAATGGAAATGTAGTAACTGGTTGCCTCTCCCCAGCAATCCTCTGCATTGATGGGAAGCCTCCTCCCAGGTCTCTTACTCTGCTCCATACTCCAGTGCAGGGGAAGCATGTAGTGCCCTCCAAATATTGATGAACTACCATACCCATCATCCCTGACCATTGGCCATTCTGACTGGGGCTGATTGTGAGTGCTGGTCCATCAATGTCTCTAGGACACAACATTGACTATCTGTGCTCTAGAAGCACTTTGACACATTTTGTGGAAAGTTAAAAATGTAGGTCCAAGTGGTCTGTGCCAGAGTCCTCATGCTACCCTCACCTTCCCACTCCATCTCCTACATACTGTGTAGTATCAAAGCGATATTAGCATAATGGAGGACTGCATGAATAATACTGCCACTGCTCCCTCTTCTCATCCATGTACTTGGAGTAGGGTAATGGACTGTGACTGTAAAAAGCAAGCTAGCAAATGAGCTCCCTAAAAGGAATTTATGATCGTATTTCAGTGGCATTATGAACGCAGGGAGACCATATTTAGTTAAGCTAATAGCTTACTAATAAGAACATAATGGGAGCAAATTATGAAAGCAAATCACAAGAGTTGTTCTCCTGATAACTAGGACCCTCTCTCCAACATTTGGAATACAGTATAATGTGTTTGGGAAGATTATGTCCTCCAGCTGGTGACTGAAAGCAGGAGTGATGTTTTGGAGCCAGTCTGCAACTTGAATGGACAGGAAGAGAGAAAAATTCAGAGAGTGAGAGTCCGGGTTGTTTGAAAGTGAAGCACCTTGAGTTGCAATGGTTCTCCCTAGAACTCTGAAACATGATCAGCAGATTAACTGCCTCCTGTAGGAGTGTCTGTCTGTTTTTGTTTTTATATGTGGAGAAATGTGAAGACCAAAGGATAATTTCATTTTAATTCACACATCAGTCCAGGGTGTGTGAATCAGGTCAGTTTGCTCAAAAATGCAGACCGAAACAAAATCCTCTACAAGGGAAGCTAACTGGGATGCTTTGTCCTGACATGCTTGGGGAGGAGTGTTTGATATGGAAGAGTGCATTGAAACATTAATTCCCACAACCCCACATTTCAGCTGTGTGAAACAGTATAGCATAGCAACAGTTGTGAATTTTCTGCTTGTACCTGTCAGAATTCAAGAACTTTGAGAAAGTGAGGAAAATAGTGTTTTCTTCACATGATATATAAAGCATGAGTAGTAAATGATTTATTTGCTCTGCAGGAGTGATTCAGTAAATCAAGGTCATATGCTAGAAGCCTGAAAAGAAATGGGTCATATTTCTTTGAAGTAGCATTTGTAGCTGTGCCAACTGAACAGAAGAGCATAGGGAGTCAAAACTCATGCATTAAGCTAGAGGGCATCATTCATAGTATGTCTGATGAGGTCCAGCAAACACAACAAGGCATAACCATCTGCATCAGTGATATGTGATTGACATGAGGTGCTGATATCCTATATTAGCAAAAGCAGAACCAAAAGGCTTCAAGAACAACTGAGTTCATTAAATCATAAAATTGTAGAGTTGGGAAGGACCTCAAGAGTCGTCCAGTGCAACCCACTGAACTGCAGGAATCTCAACCATAGCATCCCTGACAGATGGCCATCCAGCCTCTGCTTTAAAACCTCCACTGAAGGAGAGTCCACCACATTCCTAGGGGGCTGTGCCACTGCCAAACTGCTTTTACTGCCAGAAAGTTCTTCCTGATGTTATAAAACCTGTGTACCAGCCTTACTGGCAGGGATTCTGCAATGGATATGAGCACACACCCTCTGCAATCTTCATGCTCAGAATCTCATCTGTCAGAATTATATTGATTTTGCCAGTACATAATAATGGAAACTTTTTTTGTATAAAACAGCTAACAGTGTAAATCATGATAATAAATTTATATATAGTAATATTGGTTTGTACTTAGCTACTTTTGCCATGGTAAGGCAAGTGCTACATTTGGGCCATTGAGCTTAACAAAAGTCTGCCAGTTTCCTTTACTAAAATTAAGGAAATGCATGCAAATCCGTATATATATATATATATATATATATATATATATATATATATATAATTGAAAGTCACATACCACACATGAAGCTTCATATTGTTTTCCCAGTTTGGGCCTCAAAAATGCACTGAGGGGAGAAAAAAGAAGCTTGTCAAAGGAATGGTCATAGGTACATAACACAATTAAACATGCTGAATTACAATGAAGGTTACAATGGCATAATTACTTACGACACTGTGGCTATATAAATAAATCACACGCCAAGGTCCCAAGGAAACTGCATGTTACAAAGCTGACAAATAGCCCCATGTGGCTGCATCTGAGAGATTTCTGCAGGGGCTACAGTAAGTACTAGAGACAGAGGGATTTCCCTTTCCCAACAGTACATGGTACATGTCAGGGTGGGGTGGGCTGACGCTAAAGAAAAGCAAGGGAGACCCATTCAATCAGAGGCTTCAATTCTGGGAGTCTCAGGGTAAATATGTGCAGTGTAGGTGAGTGGACAGCAGTGGTAACCCACTCATAACAGTCATCCAGCAGGCCTGGGAAATGTTTATGACAGCCTTCCCCAAGCTGCCATCTTCTTTAAGTTTTTGGACTACAACTCCCATCAGCCCCAGCCAGCATATGGAGGGCACCAGTCTGCGGAAGGCTGGTTTAGGATGCTGTGGCAATGCAGGTGCAAGGAAAGGTGACTAGTACTGGGATCTAATGTGAGGTGGAAGCCATTGTAAACTCTCCTCTACATGCCTAAGGCATGGCCTGCTCTGTAGGATCAGTCCAATAATAAAGAAGTCAATGTTGTTTTCATACGAGAAGAAGATAATGCAACACTTGAACAAACTTAACTGAAAAATGTCAAATGAGTTATAGTGTGAGATGATACCAAAAATGTCCCCTTTCCAAACTCACACAATACAGCCCCTTGCCTCATTTAATGCCTGAGGCCCAGGTAGCTGAAGCACCAACTTCTTGAACATGAAGACATTGGTTAATTTCATTTTCTGAAGTCTTGCCTCCTTTCTCAGCGGTGGTGAGGGGTTTTTCCTGGGGGCAGTTTTGGGGGGGGGGACGGAAGATGCCCCTGTCTGTATAACACTCTCTCTAGGGATGTTCCCCAGTCTCCTTCACTATATTTTTTTTAAGCACTAGATGCAAACAATTCCATTTATGAAGGCCTTTGATGGACTATAATTATATACACCAGATGGCTCGGTATCTCAACTCCCAGCTCCACTAAAGGTGTGGAGGAAGAGATACTTTGAATATATCTATTGCAAAGTGATGCTTTTTGTTTTGTTTGTCTGAGCTTATAAAGGCAAATGAAATGATAAACAATAATTTTCTGAAGTTAACAAATATTCTATACTATATTCATAAATATACTAAGCATTATCCAGTCAAAGTGAAACACCTTTCAATCTCATTGATTTTAATGGATTATTTAACGATGTGTTCAGAATCAGATTTATCTGACTGGAAGCAATGGGATGTATAAGTGATACCAGTTGTAGTTATATATTTATATATTTACATCTGATGTTGCATGGCTTTAATTTCATTGTACTTTAAAAAATATAATTTCGTTTGTGTGTAAATCATAGTAAACTGACATTTTCCATTCTTTATCTCAGAAAGTCTTCAGGATTCTATTTCAATATAAGGTTATGCTGTGAAGTAGTGAACAACAAAATTGTGCAAAGTGACTTAAACATGCTATAAATTGAATTAATTCATTATAATATTTATAGCCCTCCCTTCACTGCAAGCAATCTCATGATGAGTCACGTTCAAATAAATACAATGAGTTGTATCCAATGTTAGTTATACTAAGAGTAAGCCCACCAAAGTTATTAAATCTAAGTCTAATCATTAATACTTATTAATTTCATAGGGTCTCTTTTGAGTAGAAGTGCTATTGGTTTTACAACCCAATACAAACAGATACAATAAAATCAGACTATAAAACAATAAAACTACCTCAACCTGAATAACTTAATTTGCTTCATCTAACAATGCCAGGTAGCTCAGCATGTCAACACCCAGCTCCACTAAAGGCCTGGAGGAAGAAATGGGTTTACATCTGGCAGCAGAAGCTAAATAATGCTGTACTTCAGAGGGAATAGCATTCCACCCCCAGGGTACAAGCACCAAAAAGGCTCCTCACTGAGCTAAAGCACCACAGGTGTCACTTGGTGATGGAATGACAAGAAGAGCCTTGCTGGTAGGTCTTAAATCTTGAGCAGGAAAATGCTGAGAGGCATTCTTTCATAGAACTGGGTCCTAAGTCATTCAGGACTTTGTACATAAACACTAAAACCTCAGTTGGGCTCAGAAGCATGTAGGCAGCCAGTGAAAACCTCTTCAGAATTGTTCTCTGGTTCCAAGCAGCTGCACGGGTCAACACACTGACCATCGCCTTTGCAACAACTGCAGCTTCTGAACAGTCTTTAAGGGCAGCCCCCTCCCCCCAGTGCATTACAGTCATCTAACCTGGAGGTTGCTACAGCAGGGTATACTGTAGCCAGGCATATTTCTATACAGGAACAGCCATAGCTGGTGGACTAGCCTATTCCACAAGCCCAGCATTCACCACACTCTGAAGCAAAAGCTTGTTGCTGTGCCATGGTGGCAGTGGGAGAGCATCACCGCTCAAAGGCAGATGCATTCTGACGTTTGATAGCTTGCTTCAGGGGTTTCTTCTCCTGGACTGTGCTGCTCACAGGGACGACCGATGTAACCGGTTCTACAGACCAGTGTGGCTCACCGAGGGGACTGGCAGAGCTGCTGTGAAGCCTTTGGGTCTGACTGCAGCTGGAGGACGGCATCAGGTGCCAGGGAGGGGGAGAAAACGTGGAAGCACCTTAATTCTAAAAAACAAGCTCGAAGTACCCCTTATAGCACGCAGCACTCTCATCAGAAAAGGAAAAAGCCTCAGCCCTCTTGATTTGACGGCGAGCCCTTGGAAACAAGCGCCATACAGCCAGGCGCACACACGGCTCCCTTTTGCTGTTGCAGGAGGAGTAGGCACTTGCTTGGGGGTCGCCAGCCTTTCCATCCCCAGCGAGGCTTCGCAGGTAGCGCCCCCTACTCTCTCTTACCTGGTTTGCCTCCATAGGAAGGTCTGGATGGGCAGCGGGACCCCTCGGCCGCTCTCCTGGTCATGGCCTTCCGAGCTCTTCCTCTTCACCATGGTGCCGGCTCGCCTGCCCGCAACAGCTGCTGCTAGCCCATCGCTCGGCTCCGCCGGCAGCCTGCCCCTGCCTCCGGCTCTGCTGGTTGCAAAATGGCTGCAGAAGCGGCAGAAGCAGCCAAGCAGCGGGGGGAGGAAAATCAGCGCCGCTCGCGGGGAGGCGGTGGCAGCCAAGGACAAGAGGATGCCCGCAGCGCGCCGGCGTCCTTCTCCCTTTCAGCACCTCCCCCCGTGGACAGCGACCGGCGCGGAGCGACGTGAGCCCGAGATGCCAAGGGGACCAGGCGAAACTGCCAGGCGCCGACCCCGCCGATGCCAGCCTCCCAGGGCCACGGGGCACACAGCAGACCCCCAGTCTGGGCGCCCCCTCGCCTACTTATAGCCACAAACTGTTAAGTTCATCCCGCAAAGAGACCCAACACGTCATGACCCAAAGCTCCCCCCCCCCGCTTTATTTCCAATGAGTAATAGTTCCCAGCCCTTGCTAGATTGTCGCAAGGTAATCGTCCACCTGCCAATCCGACCATATTTTTTTTCGAAAGAGGGGAAATAAATCAGATGCAGAAAGCTAGAACTGTGAAGCAATCGGAGGTGCTTGCTTCCAAAGGAAGACTTCGCTACCTTCAGGGTCGCAGTCACTTTTTTATTTACTTTATTTATTTTATTTTTTTAGAATGGGTCTAGGAAAGAGGGTGTTCATGAAGGGTGAGGGCACTCTCCTGTTTCAGATCCTTCAAACACAGAATTGGATTTGCCCTAACTTAGGTCCCATTGATTCCAACTTTCTCTAGCTCAAGATGTTTCTAATGAGTTCAATGGGCAATCACCTCATTTCGGTGTTTGGATCACATTACAGGGCTGTTTAAGGAATTTCCCATCCAACTAAAAAGCACAGTTGAATAATAATAATAATAATAATAATAATAATAATAATAATAATAATAATAAAATTATTTTTACACTGCCCTCCCCAGCAGAAGCCAGGCTCAGAGCGCCTAACATCATACAGATAACACAGTATACATGAATTATTTGTTATATGGAATGAATATTATTACTCTATAACATCTGAATCAAGAGCAGCTGCACATGTCCTAAACTGGTGCCTGAATGCAATCATAGGCTGGATTAGAGCTAATAAATTGTTGAGTCCTGACAAGGAGGTTTTATAAGATGGAGTGCTGACAAGAAGCAGTGGACAGTTCCCAGGTCTGGCAATTGGGTTGTACAGCTGCTCTGGATGGGATTGCACTCTCCTTGAAAGAGCAGGTGTGGAGTTTGGAGGTCCTCCTAGATCTATCACTGCCATTATAACCAATCAATTAATCACCTTCCACCTATGCCCCCAATATATAAAATATATATTTAAAAGTTACAATACAGTGTGCAAACATAACAAACACACAAACATAATGCAAGTTTAAAACAATACAAAATGGACATCTATATGGCAGGGACCTATTGAGCAAGTTGGAAAAGTTTTGTCAGAACAAAAATGTATTCAGCTGTTTCTGGAAAGCACAAAGAAGGCAGCCTGGAATGGTCAAAAATTGCCTTGCTTTTGTGAAATCACTTCTTAAATTTCTGGGTATGCATCCCAGGAGATGTCTTTTGTCTTTTTGTTTGAAGATCAAACTTTTCCCAATGTATGTCTGTGGAAACAACCCAAAATGACCAGAGCTGTAGCACTCAGCAACATTAATGAGCCTGTGTCAGAAATGGTTAGACACAGTATACAAATATTTTTAATTGGTTAGCAAAAGCAAAATAAAACAAGAGGCATTTCATTCAAATTGATTTCCGATTCTACCAGAAAACACATATCTCTATGTGGTTGGTCTATGGGTAGCTTTTAGGTGAGTACTAAATGGTGGGAATAAGCACCACGGGACACACATTATCTTCACACTCATGAAATACATTGCTCGTATCAAGGGTGACAACTTTTAGTTAATTTAAATTTTATTTCCACATGAAGGCAGAAGATCCTAATTCTTCTCTCAGTGGCCCAGACTAGATCACCAGCTCACTATCTCCCCCCCAACAGATTTGCTTGGTTGATTGTGTTTTGTAGTGAGCTCTGCTAGCCCCAGTCACGGGTTTCCCCCCCCAGATTGTAAGGCTTCCTCACATTAACCAGTTGTGAGATAGCCTTCTGTATTAGCAATCCAAGAGAGGCAACTTCAAATGAAAAATATATTTTACCAAATATTTGCAGTTTTTGTGAGAATTTTTTAAATTAAAAATATTCACTTCAATTTTGACAATTCAGTAGGAAAACTTTATAAATAAAAGTCATATTCACTTTAGCATGGACCAAGAAAATGGCTACTTCTTGCAGAATCCACTTGGCAGAAACAGAAGAAGAAAAAAATCTAAAGATGGAGTCTTCTTTCAGCCCATAATAAGAAGAGAGTCTCAATTTTACCCTACAACGGTCAGATTGCTACCCAGTGTTTGGGAATTTTTATATTTATAGTCATCTTCATTAATTATTATTATTGTCATCATTATTATAGAAACTGTAGCCATATCTCTGAAGTTATTGTGCTGTGTGATGACGGGGCTGGCTGGGTATCTCATTCCATCTACTAGTAAACTCTGGTGCTGACACGATTAGAATCAAAACAGGGCTGCTGAGAAACTTGCAGAAGTATAAAATTAAAAAATAACAAAAGTGAAAAGGGCAACCCCCATTCCCAAAGACTAAGCATGCTCAACTACCTCCAGGAATCATGGGAGTTGCATCACTTGGAGAAGAAAAACTGGAATGATTGGGTGGGGATTCAGAGAGAATGGACTGGTCTTTTTGAGCCCCTTGCAGTGTATAGGGAGGAGCATATGGCTGGCTACAATCCTGAACAGGAGCATTAGGGAAGAAGGATACACTGCAACATTTTGTTGCAGGTCTTACTCACATGTGATTAATCTTTATTTTCCGGTGTGAAATGACACACAATAGATGGTGTCACAGCTTAAAAGCAACACAGTTTTCTTTTTAAACAGCTGGGCATTTTTTCTTTAGAGTAACAGAATTACTCCAAAGACAGGGGGAAATAATTTATTGAATTCATTGAAGCAACACAATTATCAGGATGAATAAACTGTCAAGACTGTGAGCCCATATTAACAATCTGCTTTTCTCAACGAGAGCCCAAGAAGTTCTCACAAAACACTGCATCCATGCATTGAGGGATAGCTCAACTCTTCCCTCCATAGCAACGAAACAAGTCAGTAACTAGGGGTGGAGCAGCAGACAGAATGCTACAAAGCCAGCCACAGTCCTCTGTGCTGCTGCACTTCACTGCATTTAGCACCCATTTCAGAAGGCAAACTTCCCTGTGTGAAATTGAATTAAAGGTAAAGGACCCCTGACAGTTAAGTCAATCGGGAACGACTCTGGGGTTGTGGCGCTCATCTCACTTTACTGGCCGAGAGAGCCGTCGTTTGTCCGCAGACAGTTTTTCTGGGTCATGTGGCCAGCATGACTAAGCCACTTCTGGTGAAATCAGAGCAGCACATGGAAACGCCGTTTACTTTCCCGCCGGAGCGGTACCTCTTTATCTACTTGCACTTTGACGTGCTTTCGAACTGCTAGGCTGGCAGGAGCTGGGACCGAACAACAGCAGCTCACCCCATTGCAGGGATTCGAACCACCAACCTTCCAATCGACAAGCCCTAGGCTCAGTGGTTTAGATCACAGCTCCACCCACGTCCCAATTTAACCAGTGTTAAATACCGCCTACAGTATAATAATAATTTATTATTTATCCCCCGCCCATCTGGCTGAGTTTCCCCAGCCACTCATTTTCATATAATTCTCTTTAAGTAAGGTACTATATCATTTCTCCATAGTGTTTCCCCACAGTGTCACCCGCGTCCCTGAAATTGAATTAAATGTGTGCTAAAACAAGATGTGAATTCAGCTAAACCTAAACCTGTGTGTGCACAAATTATATGCTCTTAGACCAGGGGTAGGCAACCTAAGGCCCACGAGCCAGATGTGGCCCAATCGCCTTCTTAATCCAGCCCACGGATGGTCCAGGAATCAGCGTGTTTGTACATGAGTAGAATGTGTGCTTTTATTTAAAATGCATCTCTGGGTTATTTGTGGGGCACAGGAATCGTTCACCCCCCCCCCCAAATATAGTCCGGCCCACCACATGGTCTGAGGGACGGTGGACCGGCCCATGGCTCAAAAAGGTTGCAGACCCCTGTCTTAGACTCTCTCCATGTGATCTGGCTGTTCCGCAAAATCTAGGGTCTTGCTTACACAAACAGTTCCTACCTGCATATAGTTTGTATATGCAACGGTTCTGTAAACAGGCTGAGCTGAACACACAGGGGTCAGGAGGCACAATCCTGCTCCTCTGCTCCATCCAATGCATTCACTGGACAAGCTATGTCTTCTGAACGGGGCTTATAAGAACTGAGTATCTGGTACTTACTCTTCATAGCATATTCCATCTCACTTAAACCACTTGTTGTGAATTAACTTTTTATTTTGGTAAATGTTTTTATGTGGCATCTGATGAAGGCATGTTTCACAAAAATGATATCTTCTTGCCTAAAAAGTTATGATTTGGACTCTGTTTTTCAAAGAAGAAATTATCCATTATAGTAATGGTCCCGCTCTATTCTGCCTTGGTCAGACCACACCTGGAATTCAGTTCTGGGCATCACAATTTAAGAAGGACAAGTTGGAAAGTGTGCAGAAGAGGGTCTGGAAACCAAGCCTTATGACAAACAGTTGAATTGGGTATGTTTATCATAGAATCATAGAATCATAGAGTTGGAAGAGACCACAACGGCCATCGAGTCCAACCCCCTGCCAAGCAGGAAACACCATCAGAGCACTCCTGACATATGGTTGTCAAGCCTCTGCTTAAAGACCTCCAAAGAAGGAGACTCCACCACACTCCTTGGCAGCAAATTCCACTGTCGAACAGCTCTTACTGTCAGGAAGTTCTTCCTAATGTTTAGGTGGAATCTTCTTTCTTGTAGTTTGGATCCATTGCTCCGTGTCCGCTTCTCTGGAGCAGCAGAAAACAACCTTTCTCCCTCCTCTATGTGACATCCTTTTATATATTTGAACATGGCTATCATAGTCTGGTAAAGAGAAGACTGAGAGGAGATATGATAGCCCTCTTCAAATATCTAAAGGGCTTTCACTTGGAAGATGGAGCAAGCTTGTTTTCTGCTGCTCTGGATGGTAGGACTTGACCCAATGGATTCATGTTATAAGGAAGGGGATTCCAACTAAACACCAGAAGAACATTCTGGTGGTAAGAGCTGTTTGACAGTGGAACAGACTCCCAAGAGAGGTGGTGGGCTCTCCTTCCTTGGAGTTTTTAAAGCACAGGCTGGATGGCTACCTGTCATGTATGATCTAGTTGAGATTCCTGCATTGCAGGGGGTTGGACTAGATTACCCTCAGGGTCCCTCCAACTCTATAATTCTATGATAGTTGCATCAAGATGCACTTGTTCCCAGGGCTTGAAAAAGGAGTTGAGTTCTAGGGAGGCTGTTCCATTTGGGCAATTGGGGCACTGCCCCACTAACCCCAGCCTTCACCACCTGCCTGCCTTCTTGCTGATATCCAGTTCAGAGATGGACCTGCTTCTTTGTCTTAGTCTTGCCCTTGCTGAATTCACAAAGGAACAGGATGTCAGGCTTGGGTCTCTCCCACACACACGAGATGACTCTAGCAGTTAATTATTTCAGATTTTCCTCCGATAGCAGTTGCCGGAACTAAGCTCCGCTCCCTTTCCCTCCAACAAGAAAAGCACCACCTTTTCTTCCTGTTAGTTTTGCACTTCTCGTTTAATCTCATGAGTCTACAAGATTGGGGAGATTGCACTCCCACTATTTCTGTGTGTGTGTCACTATCTGAGCTTTGCAGCTGCATTTCTGCTCTCTGTGTCTCTCTGTGTGCAAAGGTCAAATTCCTGTGGCTGACTGCTTCTCCCCCCTCTCTTAGGAATTCTCCCCCTCCTTCCACTGTATCTGTCTCGTCTCTGCCTGTCAGAGTCTCGTTCTCTGACACAGGATGGGATAAAACTAGAATTAGCTGACTGCACCTGCCATTGGCTATTATGGATTGGTTGGACACAGAGGAATGGTGGGAGGAACCAGCTGGGGAACCCCCAGGGGATGAAGGCTCAGAGTCTGGGGAGTGGTGGTGGGACAATGATGACTGGTCACAGGGAGAAGAGAGAGAAGGCTGGGAAGAAGAGGTGACAGGCTTAGTGAGTCGGGTGAGTCTGTGGCAGAGAGAAGTCAAGAATCAGAGGCAGAAGCTGAAGCCGGTGAGTGGGAGGAGGGAGACCAAGAGGCAGAAGCTGAGTCAGGCTGGTGAAAGGTTACGAGTGTCTCCCCCCCTTGACCACCTCCTTTCCCCCTTCCCCCATGCTCCAGAACCAGGAGAGGCATGAAAAGGGTGGAGGGAAGGTTGACTTCACAGACACACATTCTCTGATTGCTTGGAAAAAGCCCTGAAGTGGAGGTGGGGGTCTTTCAGTCTTGGCAACTGATTTTCATGGAGGAAAACCACTGGGAATGAGCTGCTGTGCTCATTAGGCCTGACTCAGCCAAGTCTGGGGAGGTCGTGTTTCTGCTAATAAAGAGTTGGCTCCCTCTTTGAACTGTGTGATTACTGACCACTCCTTTGACATTTGCTCTACAGTTGGCCTCCCTGCCTCTTGTGCCAGTGGTTCCATTGGTCATCAGCCACAACTGTCATAGGATTCCCTTTTCTTTTGGGACTAGCATTTTTATTCAGATAAAGAGATACATTTGAACACTGATGAGGAAGAGCTTTCCCTTTGCAGGAGGAAGGGGAAGCATAAAATATTTGTGACAGTGGGAGGTAAAAAGGTGTGGGAGACAGTTGTGTCTTCATCAGTGGTTTTCCCCTGGCAGGGCTGGGGAAAACTCAGTGTGATGGCCTCAACTCATACATGGATATGTTCTAAAGGATACATCCAAGCAGTGGGGTAGAGTTGCTATGGGGATGCTAATCCCATGGCAACATGCAGACTGGCTCTTAAGCTGAACTCTGGCAGAAAGAAAATGGTGCTGGCTCATGCCGGCAGCTTGCTCACCATGGCCTGTTCTTCAGAGATCATTCAAAAAAGCCGACAGAGCAAGGATTCAGTCCAATACTCACATAACAGATCATCGGGAAAAATATTTCTCTTCTAGATGGAAAGGGGGTTGCAGCAGAGCTGTTTACACGCCAGCAGATATTCCTCTCTGTTGCTTCTGTTTCAGCAGAATCAGAACAGAGTGGCATGCAGTTGCTATGATACTCATTTCATGCTGTGTTTTATGACTGCTTTCTTGCCCCCACTTAGTAAATAATCAGGATCCAGCTACCATAGCATTTAGCAAAACATAAAGCCAGACATATGGAGTAGATAAAGAATTAGAAAAGAAGGCCCAGATTGCGCAAATAAAAATATGAAAGTGGTGGGAAAGCATAATACACTGTGATGATTATAGGGTCATTACAACCTACACACACACACACACACACACACACACACACACACACACACACGTATTCAAAGCTTACAATTTCCCAGTTATCTGTTGCAGCAGCTGTGCCCACAAAGACATTCCAATTTTAACAAACACTTAAGGCAGTGTTTCCAAGAGAGATTGGTGCCAAATTTGCCTTACTGAGCAATTGCTATAGAAGGTTCTGAAAACAACTCAGCTCACACTGATGCTTCTGGGCAGAGAATATGACATTAGTTCAGGAGCTAAGCAACTTTTTGAAAAACCTCATTGCACATTTTTGCACTCAACTGGTATCTCATTTGTAGAGATAAGTTAAACCATCTATTTTGCTCCCAAAAATGGTTTTGTGGACTTGGATCCTTCATTTGGAACTTTTGCCAACTTTCTGCTTCTGGAATCCACTTCCCCTTCACATTTGCTGGAACATGGCAGGTTCTGGGACCAACAGATTGCTCAGTTGGCTTTAGACATTTTTGTAATATGGCATTTATTTCTTTATCTTATTTTTTCCATTTCCATTTTGATGGCAATGAAGATAGAGGAAATATTTTCTGAAAATAATACTAATAATACTAATCGTCATCATCATCATTTATTATTTATACCCCGCCCATCTGGCTGGGTTACGCCAGCCACTATGGGCGCCTTCCAACAAAACACTAAAATAAGTAAAAAATGAATGTGAAGCACTCAGAATGATTAAGTCTGAAAGGCACAAAGTCTACACCAGCTCAGAGTGAAGAAGAGCATAGATGCCACATGTGGATGACTGGTTTAATTTCTGTTCAAAACCATAAGCTTTCATGGTGTGTATCATGTACTAGATAACACTACATGGCATAAAGCCGTATCAGTTTACTGAGAAAGACTCATTTAACCATAGAGTGTGCAGGGGTATATGCAAGGCAGAGTAAGCAGCTACAACTCTGAGGGGCAGTGCAAACACACACACACGGGACACCATACAGTGAAAAAGCACTTCTAACAAAAGCAAGGCTATTCAGCCTCAAATAAAGGAGAGAGCACTGACAAACACCCCTGAAAGACATGGCATGCTGTGTGTGTGACATCAGCCAAATTGGAATTCACTGCCCAGCTTGTGGGAAGGATTGCAGAAAATGTGGCAAGTTTAATCATTCTGCTAAAATGTGTTGAACAATTCTAAGGCAGTATTTTCCATTGCTACTGTAAGGTTAGTACAGGGCCAAGTCAAAATGAATGCTGAACAACAGCTTTATTGCTCTGAAGAGTTCGTGGAAAAGAAGCAAAGCTGAAAGCCTCCTTTCAAGATACAGCATGACCTATGGTTGGAATAACCAAAAGCTCCCCATTCCATCCATTATGCTCCACCCAGAAGTATTTTCTGAAGTCTTTTTTTTTTTAATTAATATTTATTAAAGTTTCAGAAAAAATAAAATCACATTAATAAACAAGAGAAATTTGAAAAGAAAAAAGAAAAATACACAATAGAAAATACAAAATACAAAAAGATAAAAAAAGAAAAAAACCAGTTAAAAACAATTCCGTCTTTTCATAACTTCTTTTACATTTACTTGTTTCCCGGACTTCCTCATACCTCCCTCTTTTGAATTCCAATTCCGGTTGTTAATCCAGCAATTTCTTTCCCTCCTTTTTAATCCCAATCCTTAATCTTAATGTATTATGACATTAGATTTTTACCTATTTGAAACCAATTTTTCCATTCTTTTAACTTTT
This sequence comes from Podarcis pityusensis, assembly GCF_964106645.2. NCBI lineage: Eukaryota > Metazoa > Chordata > Lepidosauria > Squamata > Lacertidae > Podarcis > Podarcis pityusensis. Next base: position 139,417,265 of record NC_138028.1, on the reverse strand, counting down.
TTAATCCTAATCCTTAATCTTAATATATTTATAGCTTTAAAACCTATACAGCTAGAAGCCATTTAACTTCAATCCAACATTATTCTAACATTCATTAATTTTGCAATGTTTCTGTAAATAATCTTTGAATTTCTTCCAATCTTCTTCCACCGACTCTTCTCCCTGGTCACGGATTCTGCCAGTCATTTCCGCCAATTCCATGTAGTCCATCATTTTCATCTGCCATTCCTCCAGTGTGGGTAACTCTTGTGTCTTCCAATACTTTGCGATAAGTATTCTTGCTGCTGTTGTAGCATACATAAAGAAAGTTCTATACTTTTTTAACACCGATTGGCCGACTATGCCCAGGAGAAAGGCCTCTGGTTTCTTCAAGAAGGTATATTTAAATACCTTTTTTAGTTCATTATATATCATCTCCCAGAAAGCCTTAATCTTTGGGCACGTCCACCAAAGGTGAAAAAATGTACCTTCAGTTTCTTTACATTTCCAACATTTATTATCAGGCAAATGGTAGATTTTTGCAAGCTTGACTGGGGTTATGTACCACCTGTATATCATTTTCATAATATTCTCTCTTAGGGCATTACATGCCGTAAACTTCATACCTGTGGTCCATAACTGTTCCCAGTCAGCGAACATAATGTTATGTCCAACATCTTGTGCCCATTTAATCATAGCAGATTTCACCGTTTCATCCTGAGTATTCCATTTCAGCAGCAAGTTATACATTCTTGACAAATTCTTAGTTTTGGATTCTAACAGTTCTGTTTCTAATTTTGATTTTTCCACCTGGAAGCCAATTTTCTTGTCCAAATTGTATGCCTCCATTATCTGATAATAATGAAGCCAGTCTCGTACTTTGTTTTTTAGTTTTTCAAAACTCTGCAATTTCAATCTGTCTCCATCTTGTTCCAAAATTTCCCAATATTTTGGCCATTTGACCTCCATATTGAGCTTTTTCAAGGCTTTCGCTTCCGTTGGTGACAGCCACCTTGGAGTTTTGTTTTCCAGTAAATCCTTGTATCTTATCCAAACATTAAACAATGCTTTCCTGACAATATGGTTTTTAAATGCTTTATACGCTTTGACCTTGTCATACCACAGATATGCATGCCATCCAAACACATTGTTAAAACCTTCTAGATCCAAAATGTCAGTGTTTTCAAGAAGCAGCCATTCTTTCAACCAGCAGAAAGCTGCTGATTCATAGTAAAGTTTAAGGTCTGGCAGGGCAAATCCACCTCTATCCTTTGCATCTGTTAGTATTTTAAATTTTATTCTGGGCTTCTTGCCCTACCAGACAAATCTAGAAATATCTCTCTGCCACCTCTTGAAACAGTCCATTTTGTCCACAATTTGCAATGTTTGAAACAAAAACAACATTCTAGGCAATACATTCATTTTTACAGCAGCAATACGACCCAGCAGTGAAAGCTTCAAGTTTGACCAAATTTCTAAGTCTTTTTTCACTTCAGCCCAACATCTTTCATAGTTATCTTTGAATAAGTTCCCATTTTTTGCTGTCAAGTTAATCCCCAGATATTTAACTTTCTTGACCACTGTTAAACCTGTCTCATTCTGAAACCTCTCTCTCTCTATTGGTGTTAAATTTTTCTCTAAAACCTTAGTTTTTACTTTATTCAATTTAAATCCTGCAACTTGACCAAATTCTTGAATCAGTTCTAAAACCCTTTTGGTACTAGATTCTGGCTCCTGTAACGTCAATACTAAGTCATCTGCAAATGCTCTCAATTTGTACTGTTTAGCTCCAACCTGTATACCCTTAACCAACTGATCCCTTCTAATCATGTTCAGCAAAACCTCCAGGACCAAAATAAAAAGCAATGGGGAGATTGGGCAACCTTGTCGTGTCCCTTTTTCAATCTTAAATTCTTCCGTCACTACATTGTTTACAATTAATTTAGCTTTTTGTTCTGAATAGATTGCACTTATACCGTTTTCAAAGCCTTGGCCTACCCCCATACCCTGTAGGTTCTTCTTCATAAAACTCCAAGAAATATTGTCAAAGGCTTTCTCCGCGTCCACAAATATCAAAACTGCTTTAGTGTTTATATTCACTTCTAGTTTCTCCAAAATGTCAATTATGTTCCTCATGTTATCAGACAAATGTCTACCGGGGAGAAAGCCCGCTTGGTCTTTATGAATCTCTTCCAACAACACTTTTTTCAGTCTCTTCGCCAAAATGTCTGCAAAAATTTTGTAATCCACATTAAGTAATGATATGGGACGGTAGTTCTTAAGCTGCGTCTTTTCAGTCTCTGTTTTTGGTACAAGTGTAATATAAGCTTCTTTCCACGACTCTGGTGCCCTTTCCCCCTCCATTATTTCATTGCAAACCTTTTTCAAAGGTTGTACTAACCATTCTTTCAAGGATCTGTAATATCTAGAAGTCAGTCCATCCGGTCCTGGAGATTTACCCAATTGCATATTTTGAATGGCACCTTCTATCTCCTGTTCAGTTATTTTGTAGTTCAACATTAATTTATTTTCTTGAGAGATTTTTTGTAATCCATTTGTTTGCAGAAATCTATTTACATCAGTTTCTTTCAGTGGCCCTTGTGCATATAATTGTTTAAAGTACCTCTGGAAACAATTTCTAATCTCAGCTGGGTTCTGTATATTCCTTCCTTCCACTTCTAAATTTGTAACTGTATTTAATTTTTGTCTTTTTGTCATTTGCCAAGCCAACAGTTTCCCACATTTATTAGCCGACTCAAATGTCTTTTGTCTCATTTGTTTAATTTTCCATTCTATCTCCTGATTCGTCATTTTCATGTATTGTACTTGGTATAGCTTTAATTCTCTCAGAATCTCTTGGGATTTTGGTTTTGTTCTCAATCTTTTTTCACTTTCCTTTATTTTCTCCAGTATTTTATCCTTCTTCTCATTTTGAATTCTCTTCTTTAATGCATTCTGTTGTATCAAGAACCCTCTCATAACCGCTTTACTTGCGTCCCAGATTACTCTTTTTTCCACATTGGTATTCATATTTATCTCAAAATAGTCTCTCAAGGTTTTTTGGGCTTTCTTTAGCACTTCTTCATCTCTAAATAAGGTGTCATTCATCCTCCATCTAAAGGAGCCAGTTGGTATTAGTTTCATTTCCATCTTGACAGCATTATGGTCGGAGCAAGTTTTCGGGCAGATTTCCACCTTTCTTGTCTTTGGTGCCATTCCTCTAGTTACCCATATTTGGTCAATTCTAGTCCATGTCATTTTGGCTTCAGAAAAGAAGGTTCCCTCTTTAGCCATGGGGTTTCTTGTTCTCCAAATATCAACTAGATCCAAGTTGTCTGTCATCTCAAAGAAGGTTTTCGGTAGTCTACCATCCTTGGTGACTACCTGTCTTTGTGCCTTGTCCATATGTGTAGATACCACTCCATTCATGTCTCCCATCAAAATCATGTTATAATCCAGATAGTCCATCAGAGTCTCATGCAACTTCTTAAAAAAGTCAGATTTCCCCTCATTTGGTGCATAAATCCCTACTATCAAGAATTTTTCTCCTTGTGTCTGAATTTCAATTGCCACAAATCTTCCTTGGTCATCTTTAAAAATAAATTTTGGTAATAGTCTGTCCTTTGCATAAATCACAACTCCTCTTTTTTTTACTTTATCCGATGAAATAAACTCCTGACCAAGTCTTTTATTTATCAATAATTTCCTGTGTAACCTTGTTATATGTGTTTCTTGTAGGCAAATCAAGTCCAATTGTTCCTTTTTTAATAAATGAAACACAGATTTCCTTTTCTGGGGAGAGTTCAAACCATTACCATTCCAACTTAATAGTTGCAGGGTCATGATGTAATTATTTTGCTTCTCCTCCAACAGCACCCAGTGCCTGTTCCTGTTCCGTCGGTGGTATCACGTTTCTCAGGCGGTCTTTTAGTTCCAGAGATAGTCCTGGTGTGTCTAAAGTTTCTCTTACAATTGCTCTTAACTCTCCTGTAACTTTCTTCTGTAGGTCTTCTCCGTGGTCTCTCAAAAATTTGTCTTTGTCGTCTTCTGATCTTATTTTTATCTTCTTTCCTTTGTAACTAAAGGATAGACCTTGAGGAAATTCCCACCTAAAGATGATTCCGTTGCATCTCAACAGGGTAACCAAGTCTTTGTAGTTAAACCTGAGATCCAGAAGATGTTTCAGAATATCCTTGAATATCTCCACTTTTGACTGTTGTATTTCCAAAGTCTTCTGGAAATGCAAACTCAAAATCTTGTCTCTCTCTTCTTTTGTTCGGAGGGTGATCAAACAGTCTCTCACCCTGTTCTTTCTCCCTCCTTTTCCAAGTCTAAAAGCACTCACTATCTTAAAACTATCTTTCCCCAAATCTGGGTTCCAAAAATCTAGAAATTCCTGCGTGAGAAATTCAACCAAATTGTCTTTCTCCACTTCAGGTACAGCCCTGACCCTTAAGTTCACTTGTTTCTCCTTCAACTCGATCATAGACAGAATTGACTTATGGTCTTCAAGTTGTTTATGTAGCGGTGGTATCTTCTCTTGAACCACTGTAGCAGTAGCTGTAGCAATTTCCCTAGCCTCTTCGGAAGTCTTATGTGTCGAAGCAGATTCCTGTAATAATTTCTGAATAGTTTCTGTATTAGTATTTACTTTCTGTCCCAAATTATTGATACTTGCCGTATTTTGGTTAATACTTGTCGTATTTTGATCAATCTTATCCGATGCCTCGGCTACTTGTTTACTTATTCTATCCAAAGATTCATTAATTTTAGCTAGTGCCTGAGCCAGGGCATCGTCACTTGCCATACCTTTAGTTTTAGGTTGTGCCGATGAGGTTGCTGTTGGAACTCCGGGGGGGCCAGATGTCGAAGCCCTCCTTTGTAATCCACCGTCTGTGCGAAATACTCTGCCAGACCTTGTTGCTTGTAACAAATCTATCTTCTCTTTCCCATCTGCCATAACCCTCAAGATAAAACTCAAGGTCAGTCACACAGTCAGAGTCAAAGTTGTTTTGAAATGGAAAGTTCCCAGAAAATTGTTGTGGGAGATTTCCTCAGGCCAGCTGCAGTTGTAACTAGTTCCAAATTCCACTAGGGGGACACTGTAACAGTCATAAAGTTCTTAAAGTAATTTACTTCTCCCTTTAGTCCCCCAATTCACCAGAAAGACAACAATCTATCTCAGGCTGTTACTTTAAAACCAGGAGATACCTATCAGCAATATTGTAACCAAGTTGTATTTCAGATGCAGAGCTAGCTGTCAAAATACGTTCAAAATACGTTCCAGGGGTTTTGAGCGGTGGTTTTTGTCTCCTCTTCCTCTCTTTTTCTTAGGGAAACAACGTTCAAAGCTTCTCCCCCTCCTCCCCCAAATTGAGGGGGGGGGATCACAGTTTGATGATCGGATTGTAATCCTTTTGCGCGTCTTTTAAAGCTTCCGCTTTCAAGTTCAATGCTTTGTTCTATTTACAAGAGCGGGAGGCAGACTTCCTTTTTATACCTCTCCGCTTCGGTAGCCAGTTTTGTACGGTTCCTTTAATTATAAAGTTATCCTACTCACGGATCATTGTTTTCGGAGCCAAATTGTCAAGGAAAAAGGCAGCGCTCTCCGGCAACAGCTGCGCGGCTTCACTCCACAGAAGAAGCAGACGACTCACAGCACAGCGCCACTTCCCCGCTCTGTTCCGGAGCCCGTTGCCGGGTTCCTTTGCAGATTGGGGGGGCGCAGACAGTGCCTGCCGAGTCCCAGGGTCACAGGCTTCACCCGCCTGTGATTTAAGGGGTCCCCGCTGCGCTGAAGCGGTGTCAGACCCGATTTCTGTGGAGCAGGTTCCCTCCGAATCAGAGGGAATCCGCCATTACCGTTGGCGCCACCTCCGGAAGTCTTAATAACTGGGAGATGACTGAAGTATTTTCTGAAGTCTTAATAACTGGGAGATGACTGTACCAAGACTTCAGTTTCCGCATACATGCCTTGCCAATAATTGCCTTCTCTTTTTATTATTATGTTCATTCTAATTTTTTTTAAGTTAACCAATTCCTTTCTATAGACCATAAAGCACCAATATCTTCTGTATATTTAATGTCTGTCTATAGGGAGGCTTTTTAAAGTTTAAAGTTGTATTATGTTTTTATATATGTTGGAAGCCACCCAGAGTGGCTGGGGCATCCCTGTCAGATGGGTGGGGTACAAACAAGGAAACAAATAAAAAATATCTGTGCAAAAATAGTAGTCTTGTTGAGGTGGATCAGTTTTAGGGCATATAAACCAAAGCAGAACTAGATCAAAATATTTGATGTTGAGAAAACTGCACCAAAATATATTTCTACAGTACCTTTTACTGCTCTGTGGGCAGGCCTGTCTCATTTTCCCCTACTTGTTTGCAGCTGTTTTATTTCTAAAGTTCAAGTTGAAGCTCAAGGGACAGGACCTGAAGGGAGTGTTACAAAGCATGTAGTTCTCAAACCCACTCAGCCCTTATGGATTTCACTTACCTGTGTTTGCCTCCTAACACTGATGTGGGGGCAGAGGGTATTTGGAAGGGGAAATTGGCAGGCTGAGTTGGGATGATTACGGTAATCCTCTTCACTTCTAACAATTGTTCCTTGTAGATGCCTCCTCAGTTGTTTCTAATCCATTTTTCCACATTTGGCTCCAAGACTGGAATTAAGTCCTGCAGGGAGGGGAGCAACTTTACAGAGAAGAAATGGCAGGTGCAGGAACCTGCCCCTGCTAATTCTCCCCTAAGCATCAAACCAACCACCCTACTACCTAGTTACTGTGAATATATGTATTTGCTTAAGTAATGTCACACACAGTTCTGTCCTCAGTTTTAGATCACCAGCTTTGAAGAGTTGGCTTTTTAGAGTAGCCTTTTAAATGCTTATTAAAGCACCCCCTGGCGGCTTGTTTGCTTCAAGAACAACAACAACCTGCCTCACTCTAGATTATACTGCAAGGATATAGAACATTTAGCCAAATTGTTGTTTGAGGAAAAGCTATCACGGACAGTATGCTCTGTATATTTGTGCGTGTGTGTTTCTGTGCAGGCACAAGTATTTAAAAAATGCACAACATTATTATCAGGGCTTTCACGCAGGAAGCAGCATCGAAACAATGAATAAAGACGAGTCCTATGAACATGTGTGGAATGTGGTTTGCTTAGCAGCAGTGTTTAACCACAGCTGCCCTTTTCCTTCCAACATTTTGCATTTGCAAGGGCTGTGTGTCAGACGGTGCTCAGTAAAAACTGAGTAACCCTTGTAACCCTTGTCACTTTCCTTTAGAAACAATCCTAGCAGTGTGGCAGTAAAACTGCTAGCACATTTGCAAAGCTGAGCAGCGTCCGGTATGGTTTCAAATTGGGCAGGGGGACATGTGTTGAGATTCCTGCATGCGGGTTGAACTAGATGGCCTTTGGGCCTCTAGTTTACAACTTTACAATTACTGTATTTTTCCGTGTATAAGTCGATGTTTTTTGTTTTAAATAATCTGCCAAAAATTGGGAGTTGTCTTATACACAGATGGGGAATGCACAGGGGTTACAAAAACACTACTTACCTTCCCACGGCTGCCATGAAGAAGCTGCCAGAACTGCCAATCATTTCATCATAATCATAAAATGTTGATTTCTTAATTTGGGGTTCAAAAAAATAAGGGTCGTTTTATACATGGGGACACACAGAAAAACATGGTATAGGATCCTGATTCTGTGTGGTCGTTTCCTATAACTAGTTCTTGCACAACTTAGCAGCAGCCTCCTCGCATCCTGGTAGCACCTTGTTGGTTATTCAACTTGTGACTGGGCCGATAGGGACAATACAAGGTTAAGCTGTGAATGCTATACATAAAAGAGCACACACAGCTTCCCCTAAAGTATCATGGGGAGTGTAATTTGTTAAGGGTATTGAGAACTGTAGCTCTGTTGGGGTAAACTAGTTCCCAGGATCAATTGATGTGGTGTTTCTTTGGCCATTAAATCCTGCCGTCCAGTCAGCGCTTCCCTGCGTAGTTCTGCTTGGGGCTGACCTGGGCAGGAAAACAGAGTCGCAGCAGTCCTGCCGTCCGTGTGAGATAGAGGGATAAATCAAGTCCAGAGACAGTTCGTTGCTATCTCTAAAAGTGTTTATTTACAAGCCATAAATCCATCAGAACTTTCCGGCATCTCTCCGTGCTAAAAGCACACGCAGCTTCTTTTGCAGCGTCTCTCAGTCTAAAGTGAAACCAACTCTCACAGACAACACAGACAAAGCCTGTGACATACGGCCCTGCGTCAGGCCCCTCCCCAGATACAGGACACCAAGGAGTTTTAACCCTGTAAACTCCAAACTCCACACCCCCTCTTGTCCTGCATCTGGGGGAAATAAGCAACAATGCTCATCCCAAACACAGACCTTCACAGAACTCCTCATGCTTCTGGAAGGTTAACGGTTTTGTGAAACCATCAGCGAGGTTCTTGGTTGAGGGACAGTATTTTAGAGCAACTAGCCCCTCACAAATGCTCTGACACACATTTTGAAAACGTATGTCCAAATGTTTGGTCCTGGCCTTGAATTGCACCGTCTCGGGCAATTTGAGGCACGGTTGATTGTCTTCATGCACCACGACGGGCAGACAATGCTCTCCACAGAGTTCCTCGACCAAACACACATAGAACTCCAACTCTCTGCAAACCTCAGATAGCGCACTGAACTCAGCCTCAGTAGATGAAAGCGCTATGAGACTTTGCTTCCGGGACCTCCACCCAACTACTGAGTTCCCAAACTTCACCACTAGGCCTGACACTGATTTGCGGTCCTCAAGGTTAGCCCAATCTGAATCCACCCATGCAGTCAGCTTGACACCGCCCTCAGCTGACATCTTGAGGCAAAAGTCTTTGGTATCTTGCAGGTAACGTAGCACCCGTTTAATACCATTACAGGCCTGCACACTAGGACTCGAAGCCTCTCTACTGAGCAGATTGACTGCAAACGCTATGTCTGGTCTGCTCCACTGTGACAGATACAGCAGACTACCCAGAGCTGACTGAAAGTGTTCAGTATTTTCGAACACAGCGCGTTCTACTTGCTGACATTCTTTCACGTAACCAACCTCCATGGGAGTTTTGACACCTGCACACTCAGACATTCTGAACTTCTCAAGCAACTGCTCAATCTTACCTTTCTGGCTGAGCAAAAAGCTTCCATCTCTTGCTCTTGTTATCTCTACGCCTAGATACGACTTGACGTCTCCAAGCTGCTTGAGCTTGAACCGTTTTCCAAGCTCCTTAGCAAACTCCTCCACTTGTTTACTTGTCTACTTACCATGATCAAGATATCATCGACAAAAATCTGAGCAGCTTGCTGTGTCTCACCTGAACCTTTAAGGTAAAGACAGCTGTCTGCAATACTTCTCCTGAAACCTAGCTCTTCTAAGGCTTCATTCAGACACATGTTCCAATTTCTGGCAGATTGGCGTAATCCATAGATGGATTTGTGCAACCGCCACACGATGCCTGGCACACTGACTTCAAACCCTGGAGGAGGAAGCATGTACAGCTCCTCCTGGAGGTCTGAGTTTAGGTAGGCAACATCCACATCAAAATGGTTCACCTTCCAACCTCTCTGTGCAGCAACTGCTAAAAGCGTCCTCAAAGTCTCAGCTCTCGAGGTCAGCGAATAGACCTCCGTGAAGTGGACACCTTTCTTCTGTGTGAATCCTCGAGCTACTAATCTAGCTTTATACTGGGGTTCTCCAGCTTCTGTGGGTTTAAGACGGTAAACCCACCTGCAACTCACAGCCTGCTTGCCAGCCGGCAGCTGTGTGAGTGAGAACACACCAAGAGACTCCATTGAGTTCATCTCCTTCTGCATCGCCTCACACCATTTGCTAGCTTCTTCCTTTTTTATTTTTTTTAAAAATATTTTATTAAGGATTTTCTTGTTTTACAGAAGTAAGTGTAATGCCTCGTATTTTTTTTTCCATGTAACATTTTTACAAATCCGTTTCATTTGTTGAGGCATTAAGGGGAGAAGAAAAAAAGGAAAAAAGAAAGGGAGGGTGGAGAGAGGAAAGATGGATGGGGGTGGGGTCGGGTGGCGGTGTTTCTGTTATGTTTAATGTATGTAGAGTTTGGTGTCAGCGTTGCTTGTGTTGTTCACTTGTGTTCCTTTGGTGGTGAGAGAGGTTGGGGTTGGCTTAGGGTGTGATTGTTTGCTTGTGATTGGCTGTGGTGATCTTTGTTTTCGTGTGTGAGTGAGGTGGGTGGGTGTTTTGGATCAGGTTAGCCATATTGATTTGTATGCTGTTGGTGGATTATTGTCATTGTCCTGTTGGGCTGTGTATGTGATAAAGGGGAGCCATACCGGGGTGAAGGTATTAGCGCTAGTTTCCTTGGTGTTAGGTACTACCTGTAGGTGAGTTTCAGTGTGAGTTCTTTTCTTTTCGTTGATATGGATTTAAAGGGGGGTTTAGACCACATTCTGGTCCATTGAGTGGGGTTAATCTCATAGCCTATGTCATTCTCCCATTGTTTTTTGATTGCATCTAGAGGATTTGCAGGATTTTGGAGTAGTATTTTGTATATTGCAGATACCGTACCTTTACTGTTTCCCTTTGTTGTTAGGAGGAGGTTTTCGAAGATTGTCAGGGGCCTAGTTGCTGCTGATTTTACTGTTGGGTTGTTTAAGAGGGCATGTAGTTGGTGTTGTGTTAACCAGGGCATTTGGGTGTCTTCTAGTTTGTCTTGTATTTCTTGTGTTGACAAGGGTTTGTTATTTTTATAAAAGTCTATTAGGCGATATAAGCCTTTGGTTTGCCAGGTTTTTATCTGGAGGTTTTGTGCTGCATGGTGGAATAATGGGTGGTACGCCAGGGGGATTAGTGGGGATGGGGTTGGGGATAGTTTGCCTATTTGTGTTTTCCATGCTTTGAGCATGGTCTGTGTGTACTTGTTAAATGTTGTGGGAATTTTCTTTAGTTTGTTTGGGAGGAGTGGGTATGTTGTGGTGCAGGTATTTTCAATTGTGTCCCTCTCTAGGTGTACCCATTGTTTTGTCTCATCTTCTAGTATATATGGGATTATATGGCGTATTTGGTTGGCATTGTATTATGCTTCTATGTTGGGGATTCCCCATCCTCCTTCTGAGGTGGGGAGGTGCAGGTATTTGAGGCTTATTCTTGGTTTTTTATGTGAGAAGTTGAAAGAGTGTAGTTTTCTCTGCCAACTGTGAAGTTGGGTTGAGGGGATCCAGATTGGGAGGGTTTGGAATAGGTAGGTTAGTTTTGGGAGTGTGATCATTTTGATCATGGCTATTTTGTCTGAGAGAGTGAAATTCATGTTATTCCATCTCTTTAGGTCTTTGTTAATTTGTCATCACAGGGGCTTGTAGTTGTGGAGGTACAATTTATTGAGGTTTCTGGTTATTTGTACCCCTAGGTATCTGAACTTGGTGTGGCAAAGTTTTATTTTGGTGACCTTCGTGAGTTCTTTTTGGGTGTGAGGAGGGGTGTTGAAGCACATAGCTTCTGACTTTGTAAAATTTACCTGTAGGCCCGACACCATTGCAAATGTGTTGAGTTCTCTGATTAGGGAGGTTGCTGTGCTTATGGGGTCTGGTGTTGTGACCATTAGGTCATCTGCAAAGAGCCCTAATTTATAGGTTCTGCCTTTTATTTCCACTCCCTTGATGTCTGTGGCTGCTCGGATGCGGATTGCTAAGGGTTCCAGAGCCAGGATAAATAAGAAGGGAGACAGTGGGCATCCTTGTTTCGTGCCTCTTTGGATAGCTATAGTATTAGAATCCATATTGTTAGTTCTGCATTTTGCTGAGGCTTGGGAGTATATTTGTTTGAGGATTTGTAGGAAGTTGGGGCCAAATTTCATGTTAGTTAGTACTGCTAATATGTATTTCCACTCTAAGCAATCAAAGGCTTTGAGGATGTCTAGGGACATAATTGTCAATGGGAGTTTGGTTGCCTTGCTGTGTTCGATCAGGTTCAGTAGTTTCCTGATGGGGTCTGTTATATTGCGGCCAGGGACAAAGCCAGTCTGGTCTGGGGCTATTAACTTGTGTAGGAAGATTTTTAGGCGGTTGGCCAAGATTGATGTGAATATCTTGTAGTCTTGGTTTATTAATGAGATTGGGCGGTATGATTCTACTTTGAGGCTGTCTTTTAGTGGTTTTGGGATGGAGACTATTTTGGAGTGGGTCCAGGTTTGGGGGATGGGGCCCCCTTTTATGATGTCGTTGAATAGGCAGGTCATGTAGGGCATCAAGGGTTCTTTGAATTTCCTATAGAATTCTGCTGTGAAGCCGTCTGGGCCTGGGGCTTTGTGTGGTTTTAGGTTTTTGAGGACCGCATCTATTTCCTCTGGGGTGATAGGGCTGTCCATGAATTCCTGTTCCTCATCAGTTAGGGTAGGCATGGACAGTCCTGCTAGAAATTTTCTAATTTCCTTCTCTGGTGGGTTATGGGAGGTGTATAGGTTGGAGTAGAATTCTGCAAATTCTGAGGTTATTTCTTCGGGGGAGAATGTTATGTTGCCGTCTTTTTTGGTGATGCAGTGTATTCTTGTTTTGAGTGCTTTTTTCCTACATCTATTTGCTAGTAATCTGGAGTTTTTCCCTCCATATTCGTAGAAACGTTGTTTAGAGTATAGAATGTTGATCATTGTTTTGTTAATTTCTAGGGAGTCTAGTTCTCTCCTTTTTTGTTCTATAAGTTTGAGGAGTTTTTTTAGATCCTGTTTGTAGCGTGATGAGAGGGCTGTGATGTCTTGTTCTATTTTGCTAATTTTTGAGGAGGTTTGTTTTTTAAGGAATGTTTTCTCTTTTATGCAAGCTCCTCTGGTGACCGCTTTCATTGCGTCCCATAGGAGGGGTGTTGTTATATTGTTTACATCGTTTTCCTTGAAGTAGTTTTGGAGGGTTTTTGTGAGACTCTCTCTAATTTGTTTGTTTGTAGTTAGGATGTGACTGAAGGACCATGATGGGGTGGTTTGTGTTCCTTCTCCTATTTTAACGATGACTTCTACTGGGGCGTGATCTGTGATTTTAATGTTACCTATGTTTGTTGATTCCACTGAGGGGATCAGACCCTGTGTGAGTAGAATGCTGTCCAGTCTGGACACTGTATCATGGCGTCCCAATTGGAATGTATGGCTGATGTCTCCCGGGTTTTGCTCACCCCAAATGTCGTAGAGACCCCTGTTTTTTAGCATTTTTAGTAACTTGTAAGGGTTCCTAGTTGTTGGGGGTTTCCTTCGGAGGAAGGTTGCCCATGGGGTTGTAGGGTGGATATCTTTCAGGGATATACCTTTCATATTTAGATTGAGGTCCCCTCCTAGGATTGCTTCCCCTTCAGAGAAGGAGAGGAATTTGTTTAGTGTCTTCTGGAAGAATTCTAATTGTTTCGTGTTTGGGGCATATATGGAGCCGATTGTCAGTTTGATTTTGCCATCTAGTGTCCCTTTAGAGAAAATGAATCTGCCTTTTTTGTCCTTGAGGACTGTTGTGGCAGTGAAGTTCAGGTCTCTACTGAGTATTATGGCTACACCACGAGCTTTCCCTGAGCCTCGTGCGACCCACTGTTGACTGAAGCGGGGGTCGCTCAGGAGTTTGCTGCCTTTGGGTGGGTTGTGTATTTCTTGTAGGAAGGTGATGTGTGGTTTCATGGTGTTTATGTATGAGGTGATGCGTTTTCTTTTGATGGGGTTTCCCAGCCCCCTCACGTTTAATGTAATTGCTTTTAGGTTAGCCATCTTGCTTATCTATTATGTGGGGCGATTCCCTGCCAACCCGTTTGGGTTGTCTTGTATCTCTCTCTTTGTGTTGTTTAAAGTACCAGTGGAGTTGCGCTGACCTTGGGTGTGGTGGGTGGGGGGCTAGTGGGATTAGAGTGAGATTTGGGTTAAAGAGTAGGGGGTAAGTTGTAGGGAGTTTCCTATATGTAGTCATATAGGTGTTTGTTTGGGGTATTTTGGGCCATCTGGCATTTAGCCGGTTGGTCCTAGGTCTCAGCTGGTGTGGAAGGCCATGTTCAAGGACAGGCCATCCCCCCTGTTGTTTGCGATAGGGGGTGATCAGCGAGACAGTGTGAAGTGACTTTGTAACGTCGCTGTCAGGTATAAGGTTCATAAACAATGTTGCCAATGTTATGAGCAACATTGTTGGTGTGTTGGGGTGGGGATGTGGGTGCTGGTATGCTCTGGTGCCACCATAGTGCTGGTTGGGTATCAGATTTTAGCCTGATTGTGGGTTGTGTTATTAAGGTTGGAGGAGTTGTTTTTTCTTAGTATGGAGTATGGGGATGTTGAAGGTGTGGGTGATGGGGAATGTGGTTGAGGTCGTCTGGACTGCTGTTGTGGTGGGGATTTCTGTGAGGGTGCGGGGCTGGGGGGGATGTTGATGGTGTTAACTAAATCTATGTTTTGGGGGAGAGAGAGGGGGAAAGGGGGGGAATCACCAGTCCTTCAGTTTGTGTTTTTTTCCTGGTTGCTTCATTCAGCTGGGGTTGTTGTTGTTGTAGGGTTGTCCATCTGCGATGAATTGGTTTGGTTAATCTTGGTCTGGTTTCTTGTGTCGTATGGCCGGCGGGACGATTCTGAGCGTGATGCTTCTCTGTATTGGTTTGCATTGGTTTGCATTGTTGTGCCGCTTCTGTTGTTTCTTTTTCTTCTGTACCGTCGTCCAGTTGTTTGCTGTTGTTTCCTCCTGGTTGGGGCTGTCACTTGGTGGGTTTGTCGGTTGCCATTCCGGTGGGAGGTCGAGTTCAAGGTTCTTTAGTAGTTGCAGGGCCTCAGGTATGTTGGTAGCCATGTGTTGTGTTGTATTGGTTGTTATAATGAGGCGGAAGGGGAAGCCCCATCGGTATTTGATCCCTGCTTGTTGGAGACGCTGGGTGCATGTGCGCAAGCTTTTCCTCCGGTTTAGGGTATCCTGAGATAAGTCCTGTAAGGCCAGAATGGGGATTTCTTCATATCGAAGGTTGGTTGAGTTTCTGAGGTGGTTCCATACCTTTGTAGCATGTGAAGCATACAATGATGTCTCTTGGGGGGGCGCGCTGGGTTTTGGCATAGGTTTTAGGGCTCTGTGAGCCCTCTCGAAGTCATCTGCCTCAAGTTTCAGGCTTGGGATTGTGTTTTTCAGCCAGCGTATAATTAGGTCTGCTGGGCTTTTCTCCTCTGTTTTTTCAGGAAAGTTGCGGAAGCGGATGTTACAACATCTATTGCGGTCTTCAAGGTCGGCTTGCTTAATTTTCATCTCTCTGTGTTCTGCTTCCATTTGGTTTACCAGTTCATCCAGTTTCTTGTTCACCCGTGCGTTCTCCTCCCGGTATTGCTCTATTATTCTTTCTTGCATTTGGTTCTTGTTCTCTAGAGCTTCCACTTTGGAGGTTAGATTGTTGATTAGTACCTGCATGGGAGCCATTGTGGCCTTCAGTGTTTCTTCTAATCGTGCTTCTAATCTTGCTTCCATTTCTCTCAAATCTTGTTTCGTTATTGGGTGGTCATCATCTTGAAGGGGAGTTACCGTCTTAGCATTGTTTGTCATCTCCCTGGTTGGTGTCATCTCAGTCTCCCTGATGGTTTTGGTTTGAGGTTGGCTTGGTGTCCTCTTGGAGTAGGGCGTGTGGTGGTTAGGAGTTGTGGCAGTTGTTATGTACTGAGTTGAATAGGATCCAAACTGTAGCAGTCTGATTGGTCCTAGAACAATAGGATCCAAAAGGCAGCAGTCTGATTGGTCCTAGAACAATAGGATTCAGAATGCAGCAGTCTGATTGGTCCTAGAACAATGCAGCAGTATGATTGGTTGGCAGGAACCACCCAATCCTGCTCCAGATAGAAGTGAATCCACAACCTGATTGGCTTACAGTAGAATTCCAGAATTAGCCAATCATGTGCAGCCCATTGTGTAAATAATGTATATAAAGCAGATACTGTGAGGGGACATTTATTCATTCCTCCTCACCACTATGAGCTGAATAAAGAGCATGAAATCACTTTGCGACTCTGAGTATATTTCACTGGCGACGAAGGTGGGATCCCGCTGAGCTGACTGCCACACACAGCACCGCAGCACCGCCAACTGCCGCACCGCTGCCTCGCACCGTGTATCCAGGCTTCAGCTCCGGGGCACAAGGAACTCAGAATGGCAGCCAACAGCAGCTTCTCGCCATTCAACCCAGCATCTGGAGACTGGGAAGCGTACGCCTCCCGTTTCACCTTCCTCCTAGAAGCCAAAGGGGTCACCGACGAAGAAGACGCCAAGAAGAGGGCGATATTCTTCAGCGTCTGCGGAGAGGAGACGTTTGAAATCGCCCGGGCTCTCCTTGCGCCTGAAGACGTCGCTACTGTTCCATACAAAACAATAATGGAACAGCTGAAGGGGCACTTTTCGCCGCAGCCCTCAGTGGTGGCTCGTCGAAATGCCTTCTACGCAAAGCGGCAAGCCCCTGGGGAAACCATAACTGGGTTTGTGACCTCTCTCCGCCAAGCCGCCCGGTTCTGCAACTTCTCAGAGCTGGAGAACATGCTTCGTGACCGCCTCGTCGGTGGCCTGAAGGATGAGAAGCTGCAATGACGCCTCTACGCTAAGAAGGACCTAACGTTCCAGGTCGCTCTGGAGGAGGCCCTGGCAACAGAAGCTGCCGAGAGGTCGACCCAAGAGGCACGGCCGAGCCTGCCATCCCAACCGAGGGTCCACCATGAAGACCTCACCGACGACTCAGGATCCGACAGGGAGGAGGTGCACCGAGTACAGCAGCGCACTCAAGCAGCGCACAGACCACAGCTGCCTCGACGAGAAGGAGGGAACTGCGCAAGCTGCGGGGAGAGTCACGAGAGGAGGACCTGCCGTTTCCGCAACGCAGAGTGCAGGCAGTGCAGAAAATCGGGACACATCGCCCGGGTGTGTCGGGCTCGGCCCACCCGACACCAGGCATCAGATGACCAATCCGAGTATATTTCAGCAGTGGTGATTCCTGGGTATTGTTGGGTTGCTGAGCTGATCAGGTGTTCTTGGCTGGTGGCTTTTACAGAGCGTTTGGATTAGGTGGTCATTTGTGTCACTTCTAGCCTGTATTTTAAGAACTTCTCTAGGGTTTCTGTAGTTGCCTCAGCGGTGCCGCCAAAGCGGGGGGGGGGGCAGGTAAGCAGAGATGGGTAGACTAACGGACAGACAGTTCATATAAGGGGAGGGGGGGTTAGCAGGTAGAGATGCAAAAGATTAGAAGGGTGGGCCCAGGGGAAATATGTGTTTAGGAGGGGGTTGTATATACCCAAAAGGGGTACTGGGGTCCAGTTAAGGTGGGAGTTGGGGTTGGGAGTTCGCTCAGAAACAGAGACAGACAAATAGGCTATATGTAAAGGGTGGAGGGAGAAAAAGGAAGAAGAAGAAAGAAAGAAGAAGAAGAAGGGGGGAGACGGGGAGATTGGAGTAAAAGAGGAGAGAGAGAGAGAGAGAGTTGAAAGAGAGAGGAGAGATGGTACAGTAATATCAGCGGTAATAGATTGCAGCAATAGTTTTAGCTATAGTATGAGGGGGGCCAAGTATGATACGGTGATATGAATGTGTGTATGTGTTTCCTTTAGGAGAAGGGGAGGGGGGATGGAGAAAGGGAGGAGGGAGAGAGAAGGAGAGGAGGAGGGGGAAGGATGGGAAAAGGAAGGAGAAGAAAAGAGAGGGGGAGAGAGGGGAGGGGGAGGGAGGGTAACTGTGGCAATGGTATGGGGGGAAAGTCTTATTTTAAAAGAGGGGGTGGGGGGAAAGGGCTCCCCCCTCAAAAACAAACTGACAAACAGGCTAAAAAAGGGGGGGTTGATTTTAAAAAATAAAGGGGATAGAAAACAAAGTTGGGGATGGAAAGTGAAGGGTGGGATAAAAGGAAAAAATAAGGAGGGGTGAAGAGAGAGAGAGAGGAGAGCAAAAAGGAGGAGAAAAATAAAAGGGGGGAGTTGGGGAGAGTATCAATAGCAATAGCAGTGATATGGAGAATTTTTTTGTTTTAAAAGAGAGTGGTGGTCATAGCAGGGGGCGAAGGATTTCCCCCTCAAGAAGAAGCTAACAATTAGAATAGAAAGGGCTTTAAAAAGAGGGGGGGAAATTGTGTGTGTTTTTTTCTTTTAAAAAAAAACTATTTTCCCCTAATTATTATTATTATCCTTTGTTTGTAAAAAAGTAATTAAAATGTACGGGTAAAAGATAAAAATGAGAAATGAAGGTTAAAAAAAAAGGTTTTTTGTTTTTATATATATATAGATGGATAAAGTTATTTTATTTTTAAAAATGTGTAAAGTGCGAAGAGGATAGGTAAAAGAGAGTGGAAAGTCTGGGGCGAAGTGGCAGTCCCAGGAAATGAACTGTGTTGTTTCAGGGCTCTTTTATGGATACTGCCATTTTAATTCTTAAGACGGGAGTTTGAGGTGAAAATAAAATGAGGTTTAAATTGAGGGGGTGTGTGTGGAAAAGTGTGTCTTTAGACAGTGTGTAGAAAAGGTAGAAATAAAAATAAAAATTCAAATAAAGGGTGGCTGCAGCAGCAGTGGCCCCTCTTTTAAAAAGAAAAGTGATAAAAGTAGGTATATGGGGGGGAGGGATAAAAAAGATATATATATTTTTAAAGGGGGGAGGGAGGGGGAGGAAGGGGTTAAAAAAAGGGGGTTAAAAAAAAGAAAGGGGGGGGAAGGTAGTTTCTTCCTTTCTGCGATCTCCTTTGTCATGCAGCTTCTCTGTGTTTTCCTTGCCGCTGGAGCTCCGGTCGGGCTCAGCCACGTGTTTTTTCGGAGCCTCTTTTGCCTTCCCGTGCTCACCTACCTCTCATCTTATTTCCCGTCGGCAGAGATGGGGGCAGCAGCGGTAAAGTTGGGGCTCCTTTTTCTTTCTTTCTTTCTTTTTCTTCCTCTCTCCCCCTTTCTTTCTTCCTCTTTGCGTTAGCTTCACTGTCCTCCTGGTTTTGGAGCTCCTCTCGGCTGTTGGGGGTAGTGGTCGGGTGCCTTTCCAGCTCAATCTCAGTCGTGGGGGGGTTGTTTTGGCTCCTTTGATAGACACCCGGGCACCCCCGATTCCTCTCCGCTGGCGGTGCTGGCGGCAGCAGTCCTGGGAGCCCAGGTGTCGGCCAGACAGAGCCTTTTACTCTCTGCTAGCTTCTTCCTGAGGCAACTTCTGAACATCCTCAAAGGATTCAGGTTCACATCTAGCCACACCTACCCAGACGCTAGTGGCTTCGTACCTTTCTGGTGGCTTTCCCTTGGTTGACCTTGCTGACCTCCTCAGCATGGACTCTGGAACTGCGCCTGATTCACTTGGGCCAGCCACACCATCCCCTGTGTCAGAAACCTTCCCCTCTGACCTGCTGCGCCTTTTTGGCCTCACAGCTGGGTCTGCTGGTGAGGATGGCTCACTCCTTGGCTCAGACTTGACAGAGACCTGTGGAGGGGTCTTGGGACTCCCCTTTGAAGAGGTTTGGAGCCTCTCCCTTGGAGATCCCGGCTCTGGACTCTGTGGCTGTGGACTGTGCACCTCAGCAACAGGTTCAGCTTCGTCCTCATCCTCTTCCTCATCTGAGTCAAACAGAACATCCGGGTTCCCGTGAAGACGTTTCCACCCACTCTGCTCGCAAAACTCAGCACTGCCGCTAATAAGCAGCTTAGACTGGTTGCCAGTAGGGTATGCGAAACGCCACGCCTTTGAGCCCGGCTCATAGCCTACAAATATCATTTTTCTAGATCTTGGTTCACCCTTTCTGCGAGTGGCCTTTGGAATGAGGACCCAAGCCTCACAGCCAAACACACGCAAGAAATCCACTTTGGGTTTCTTCCCATGCAGCAGAAAGTAGGGCGTGTCTCCCACACTTGAATTGAACACCCTGTTCTGAACAAAGCATGCCGTCTTATAACTCTCGGCCCAAAAGCGCTGTGGCAGACCCGAGTCTGCCAGCATAGCATTCGCTGCTTCCTGTAGGGTGCAGTGTTTTCTCTCTGCAATTCCATTCTGTTGCAGACTGTAGGGGGCAGTCAATCGATGACTGATACCTTTCTGCCTGAAGAAAGATTGCAGCGCAGAACCTGTGAACTCCGCCCCCCGATCAGATTGAAAGGAAACCACCCTGGCGGAGAAACGCAGCTCTACCGCTGTGATCCAATCCCTGATCAGTGCAGCCGCCTCCCACTTGTGTTTAAGTGTAAACAGCCAGGTGTGTCTTGAAAAATCATCAATCAGAACCAAAACATGCTTCGATCCACTTAAAGAAGCTACCTGCATCGGCCCACATAAATCTGCATGAACCAGCTCAAAGGGTTTGCTGGTCCTCCTTTCTGACCTGGGATATGTGCATGTCGTGACCTTTGATTTTTTACAAGCTTGACAATCTAAGTACATGCCTTGAACCCACACCCAATTGTGTTCTCTGCGGCTTTCTTAATATATGACCACCCTGCATGTCCGAATCTGCGATGCCACAAATGTAAACAATCATGGTGTGGTGGTACATTTGCACACTGCACTTGTGCTTCTTCAGGGGACTCTGCAACAGTAGCATCAGTGACAGGCATCTGCACCAGAAAGAGCCTGTCCTTCCCCCCATCCCTGTAGAAATAACACATGTTGTTAGTAAACACCACATCAAACCCATCAGCAATAAGAGCTGATACACTTAAAAGAGAATGAGCAAGCTCAGGGACCACATAAGCTTGCACCTCATGATCTATAAAGGGACAGTATAAAAAACCAGTCTCAGTTAACTGTCTCTTAGAACCATCTGCCATTGTGATAAAACGTCCAGATTTAACTGTCTTGCAATTTCTCAGGAGCCCACCTGTCAAGGCTGCCTCAGGTCTCAGCTCACAAAAGACCAACGCCAATCTCTTCTTATATACAAAAGTGTTTATTGCAGTTCATTGTTTGCTTCATATCCGAGGCGCGCAGCCCCACGTCTGTACGCTTAGACCGTTGAAGTCCCCTCTGAGTCAGTCCCTCCCCTGCACCAGTTTAAGAGCCTTGCGCTGCTCCACCTCTTTCTCTCTTTCCTTTTCCTCAGGGTCTTCCTGCCCGCTGGGGTTTCGCCCCTCCTGGATTCCCCTGACGCGCTATCCCCCGACTGCTCTTCCCCCCTCCTGCGGGCTTTAGGACCTGGCCCTTCCTCCGGGCTCCCTGTACTTCCGCGCGCCTCTACATTTGAACTTGGCGCGCGCGCCCAACCTCTAACTTTCCTTTTGACAGTTACACTACTCCCTTCACTACTCCCCTCCCCTTCCGGGAGGGTGGCTTGCTCCGACCTCCCTCCCTTCTCTGCTGCCGGAGCTGCTTCCCCTGATACACTGGAACCTCCACCCCCTTCGCTGCACTCTGGCGGGGAGGCTGGTCCTGACGCCCAGCTGCCACTTTGGGATCCCCCGCTGGCCCCCTGTTCCTGACACGTCCCCCCTGGGGCTCCCCTGGCCTTGACCACTGGCGCCCCCTTCTGGGAATCCTCTGATTCGCTGGAAAGACTCATGGAATCTCTTGAGTCATTGTCATCCTCTTCCTCGCTGTCCTGGGATTCATCCCCATCGCTCTCCATCTCCTCCCTACCCTGTGCCTCTGTCCCTGAACCCCTGACACCACCAGATGGCACCAGGCTGTGGGTCGCTCCTGTATCGACAACAAGAGATAAAGTTTTCCAAGGTTGCCATGGCGATGCTCGCACCCCCACCAGGGTCTCTGCCAGTGTCCTTCCTGGCTGCCATGGTTGCTGCAAGGCTTCTGCCGGTGTTCTCACGCTTCGCCGTCTGAGAACCGTTGCTTATCTGCCTTAGCAGGTGGCTGACCTTGCATTCCAACGCCTCTGCAGAACAATGCCCTTCGCTGTTGGACTTTGCCTCAGAGCACAAACAACTCTTGGAGACTTTGGCTTTCCCAGAGCTCTTGGAACGGCCTGCACCCCCATTCCTGGGTGCCCAGCTGCCTGAGGAACAGATTGCTACTGCCTTCCTCTTCCCAGCTCTCAGCCTCTCTCCCAGACCATCAAACAGACGTGCCGAAGCATAGAAACAGCTTCCCGGAACAGTCCCAGCCCCCTCTGGGCTTAGTGCTCTCTCTGGGCATTTTTTAGCCCCCTCTGGTCTGGCTCCCACTGCAGCCTGACATGCCATCTTCAGTGCCTGCCACGCGACCCAGGGCTTCTTCCCTTGAAGGTTTGGCAACAGCCAAGCATCAACGCTGGCCCTTAAAATGGCTAGCACCCTTTGCTCTCTCTCCAGAGCAGCAGCCACGTCTGCTTCACAAGCTTCCACTGCTCCTGCAGACCTCTCAGCCTCTGCAGCTGCAGCACTGGGCTGGGCAAGAACTGGTTCAGCCTGTGTACACTCCCAAAGCTGTTTTTCTTCCAGCCAGTAGTACATGCGCTTAGACCAGGCTTCCCAATTGGCCCCATTCAGTCTTTCACCGGGGTAGCTCTCATGGCCTTGCTGTGGCTGAGCAGCCATCTTCCTCCCCCCGGGGCTTAAGCGTACTCACGTGTTGCCAGCTAGCTGGTCCTCCGCAGCAGCCTCCTCTTGGCTCCGCTCTCCACCAGCGTCTCCCACTGCCCTTCCTGGCAGGAGCTCAAAGCAGCTCAAAGCTGGCAGCCTTCTTCCCTACTCACACTTGGCAGGAAACACGGAAGACCCATAACCTTTGGCCATTAAATCCTGCCGTCCAGTCAGCACTTCCCTGCGTAGTTCTGCTTGGGGCTGACCTGGGCAGGAAAACAGAGTCGCAGCAGTCCTGCCGTCCGTGTGAGATAGAGGGATAAATCAAGTCCAGAGACAGTTCGTTGCTATCTCTAAAAGTGTTTATTTACAAGCCATAAATCCATCAGAACTTTCCGGCATCTCTCCGTGCTAAAAGCACACGCAGCTTCTTTTGCAGCGTCTCTCAGTCTAAAGTGAAACCAACTCTCACAGACAACACAGACAAAGCCTGTGACATACGGCCCTGCGTCAGGCCCCTCCCCAGATACAGGACACCAAGGAGTTTTAACCCTGTAAACTCCAAACTCCACAGTTTCTTTAAATGTATCTTGTGTACTGAGGCAGAAACTTGTGTCAGGACAGTAAGGATTTAAGGGTGAGTGCCTGGTAGCTTAGAGTGCCTTAGAATTAACTACCCCCCTTCCAATTCAGGAAATACTTTGGATTATTATTACATTTATATCCCGCCCAGGGCAGCAAGTGCCCAACCCTTCCAGACCCTTTAGGCCTTGTTCCCTGACTTACCATGGCAGGTGGGAGAGAAATCTCTCCTCACTCCCATCTTGGCACTTGCTCTGCTGCCAGGCCTTTTCCAGCCGCCCAAATGACATTTCCCCAAGGCCAAAGGAGGGTTGGGGGAATCCGTGGCATCCTGCCGATGCACACCTCTCCGGAGAGGCCAAAATGGTGGTTCATGTGCTGTCAGTTTGCTCTTTGTACACAGCTTAGTGTAAAGAATTAATCGGCCCATTAACTCAATCTGAACATTTGCACACTTATTATTTGACTTTTCTCCTTGTAGTTCAGAATGGAGTTCCAGAAAGTTCCAGCTGAAAGAAAAAAAAGGCCCTGGAGCTTGGCAATTCCACCTGCTTAGTGTTTCTATTCCGTATACAAACCACAATGGCTGGTGCTTTTAGTTTGGTGATTAATATTCCCTGCTTATACACGTTTTTACCTCCTGCTCCAATTGTGAAGGCCAGTGGCCGCTGCAAATAAATCTTTCTCTCTCTGTGAAGTAGCAGCACTGTTCATTGGGTTGGATGGAAAAAGGAGGGAAAGATATTGGAAGCTGGGAGGAGGGCAAGAAAAGCATGACTCTGATGGATTAAAACTTGAGGCAGATAGCAATAGCTAGGTCCTGATGCTCACCTCATATTTGAGGCAAACATCAGAAATACTAGGCTAGCCAACAACACTATCTGCTTCAGTCTGTAGGGAGAGTGCTCACATGAGGGAATACTCGCTTCAACACACAGAAAACTAGAAGGTCGTCCCCCCTCCCCCCCCCCCCATTACCTGTTTCCTTCTTTTCTGTCTTGCAGATATCAAGTTTCTGCTGGAATTGGTACAGCCGGGCAGCAGCTTTCCTAGTTCAGGAAGAAGCAGGCCTCCATTTTGACCAGGAACACGCAGGTTGCAATCCTAAGCCCACCTACCTGGGAGCCAACCGCACTGCAGGCAAGGGGTTTACTTCTGAGGAAATGCTGTGCTGAAGTAAAAAAAGTGCAGGCAAGGGTCCTGAATTGGCCCTTTAGGCCATTAGGACTAGAGTGCCCAACTGCCCATCTGCACCACTAACGAGAGTCATCATTAAAAGGAGAAAATTTGCAAAGACAAATCAGGTGAGGATGCTGATATATTAAGAACCCCACTGGGGGAGGGAGGGGAGAAATGCAAAGAAAGAAGACAGGGTGCAAGCAATTAGATGACAAGCCATTTTATTTTGCAAAACAATCACTATACAGCAACAAATACAATTGCAAATTGGATTGAAAAACATGAACTACCTACCACCAGCCATTCAAGAAATGCCTCTTTTATGATAACAGGCTCTAGAATTGCCAGGAAAAGAAATGGCTACACAGGCTGTGTAATGGCCTACTGTTGTTTCCTCCTTCTTCTTTTTGAAAAAAGGGAAAGGGGGAGGGGGAATCCCAGCACACAGAAGGCCATTTTATGTTTCTCTTTGCTAAAGTTGAAATGACTGTTAGGCCTGGCCTTACCAAATCTGCAAACTCACTATCTGCTTCATTTGTAATGGAATTTGCTAGGAGCAGCTGTGCGTGAGAGAGAAAGCTCTAGAGCAGTTTCTGGATAGGCCTGCACAACCAAGCTGATCACCCCGGTCAACTGTGGGTGGGTGTCCTTTTGGGGGCTCAACAACTACTACCCTGTTTTTACGCTTCTAAGGAGGCAGCGAAACCAGAGGGTCTACCAAGCCGCTGGTGGGCTTAGGTCAGCCTAGCAGCTCTGAGACTGCAGCCCTGGCTTAGGTTGAAGCTTTGGCTTCCAGCTTCCTCCTTTATGTTGATTTGCATTATATCTTCTGGAAGGGAGTCTGGAATTCAGGACTACAGAAAAGCCCCTTGCATGCTTATTGTGACTTGGTGGTCCACATTTTTGGATCCTTCGGGACGTACACTAGGCAGACATAGATATTTGCAAACAGCCATTATGAAGAGAAAGGTTGCAGCTGTATAGGAGAGCATACGGTTAGATGTCTAATGCCATATATGTTCTATAGATAATATCCCAGTAGGCAAAAGGACTTATAATTAGCAGCTTGGACTACTGTTGCTGGACAAAAAAATGTCTGCCTGTCTGTCTTTTTTTTGTCTCATCATGCCTAGGATTACACAGAAGCAAATGCTATGTAAGCAGAGAGAAACAGAGGGATCCCAAGGGACAGATGTTTTCTTGATTGAACCATCTATGGCAGCCCTACATGTTTTTATTCATCTTCTCCACAAATTGCTAAGTGCACATTACTTCATTATACTTGAACTTACAAGAGCTTGTTAGTCAGTGTTACAGTGCCAGCTCCATAAAACCGACAAAGACGTGTTTTCCGATAATTGCAATAGGGCACAATCCAGCAAAATGTTATCTTGCTGACTTGAAGAACAGCAGTGCCCTTGTGTGGCTGTTGCACAAAATAACTTCCCCCTGAATTGTTGTGCTGTTAGCTTTTAAATGAAGCTTAGGCATGGGAAGTTAAGATTTGGCTGCCCCCCCCCCTCCCGCTACCACCCCAGCGAAAATCTAGAGTCCTGTAACATAGTGTGTGCATTTCTTTTAATAATAACATGATCTCCTGCTGGCTCTTCAACTTGTACGACTTCAGCAAAATTCTGCAACTTTCTATGGAAGGATGATTATCGATTACAAGGACTTCTCTTTAAGATGAGAAAGATAAATTTGCAGCATGAAATTAATGACTCGGCAGCGTTGGACATATATACTCAATAAATAACTTCACCATCTAGAATGTGTTTATATCCCAAAAAAGCAGAATACAAAATAGTCACAGATTAAACACTGTTCTGACTGGCTGGCAATCAGCATCAGTCCACGTGAGGTTCAGTAGTACCTTGGGCACTCTCTCTAAGACTGGAAAAAGATGTAAAAACACTAAGAGGCTAATCTGCAAGAACCAATGGCATAGAGTAAGAGTGACAACATTTCATTAAAAATACTGTTCTTTTGCCTTTATTATTTTTTTCCTGAAGCGGTGGCGGTATGGACCCCTAGTCTGATCCAGCAGAGCTCTTCTTTTGTTCTTAGTGTTTGTATTTTGTACAATTATTCTAAGCAACATCACAGCCATAAGAGTCCTCCTGATGCACTGGTGTCTAAGCTAGGTTTTTTTTATTAATTATATGACTGCATCATAAACTGAATGAGGCATCTTACAACATGAGATTGCTTTTAGGATGTAATGTATAAGGGTATTACTTAGGCTTTCATTCATTCCACGGAATTAGAACAAGCTCTACAATACACTGCTGAAGTTTTACCTATTAGAAATAAGCTGATGCCATTTAGAAAGCTTTTTTAAATATTCATGATCTAATTTAATTTTATAGAACTCCATAACTAAGGGAACAGTACTGGAATATATTGGAAGTCTGATCTGTGCATCTGATAATTTGGTTCTAGTTTCACATTTGCCATGGTAATTGTTTTAGTCTTTACGGTGCTACCAAGACTCATGGTTGATCATACCGTTGATGTTTTCTATCTTTAAAAACCATTTAAAAATCAGTACTGGATACATATTTTGTAAATTAAGGTGTTTAAGTGGTAGCCCTTTTCAAAAAGCTTCCAACATGTAAAATCATCCTAATGAACCGTTCGTGTACTTGAGAGCGTTCAGCTTGAGAGCATGCAAATGTTATGCAGGTGAATTTATAAGGAAATGAGCAATTGATCTGCAGGTTGAAATAAGTAATTATTATCATCTAGTCAAAGCTAACACACATAACATGAGTAGACATTTGTCCACTTATGTGTCATATTACCATACCACCAATATTCTGTTAGTGTCCATGTGGCAGTGGTGGAAATCCCCTAGACTCCACTTGTTTTAATGTCTTGGTGTTCTTGTCTTATTTCTTATTATACACACTTGTCATATACTTTTTATGCATTCTGCAGATTTATTTATCAGTTCCATCACCTTGGTGATGCTGTATAAGAAGCTTATTTAATTATGTTACCAGTAATCAACATGCATTATGTATGCATCTCTCCAGAGCATCATTCTCCGGAGGCATCTGAGCACATCTATGCAAAGATGCCATTAAAGGAATGGAAATGACTTCTGTTTAAACTCCCCCATTGTTTCTTGGAATTTCAACTTTAGCAAAAGAAAATAAATAAATAACTTTATATTCCACTCTTACTGGAGGATTTTTTAAAAATGCCAAAAAATGAACCATTGTTTTATTTTATTAATTTAGAATCCAAATCCATCTTTTTGGAAAACTTTTTTTTAAAAAAGATACTTGGACCCCATATAGTCATGGTGAATTAAATAATTAAAAAAAAGAATGAGGAAGTACAGGAGAAAGAAGGGAGAGTATTTTTTTCTTGTATCACAGAAGAGACTTGCACCTGCACTAAAACAGGGTCACAGTTTTGAGATGTCACAGAAAGCAATTTCATGCTAAAAGATCTTTGCCTTTTTGTATTTTTTAAAAGTCTGAATAGGGAAATAAAAACCCTGCTAACATCTACTTTTACATACCTAAAATTGCAACACCAAAGGGTGCAAGAGACACAAATGCTGTGAATAAAGAAGTAGAATATTCAAGTATGAGAGGGCGTATCACAAATGGCCACAGAGAAATATATATCTATAATAATACTGTATCAAACAGATGGAAAGGATGTGAAACCAGTAGTGTAGACACAAACCTAGCTGCTTAACCAACATTCTAATCAGACACAATTCCATTGCTTATTTTCTGTAGCTGCTTTTAGAAAAGAAAAATGCCACTTCCCCAGTACAGTTCATATGATTCCCCCCCCCACTACTTTCTTTAATTATTAGTTAAATAATTTATTGGAATCAGCTATACACCGACATAATTATCCAAGTTCAACAACGTTAATAACTTAATTGACTCTTTCTTCTACCCATTTATATAAAATAACCCAACCCTGCACACCCCCTTTTGAAGCTTTGACATCTTTATTTGCCCTTCTGCCTGGTATTCAGACTCTCCAGTTTAATTTAACCTGTTAGTAAATTACAATGGGAGATGTTCCTTAATTCCATCCATCAACAAAATGGTAAAATGAGCAACTCAAGGTATTTAACAAGGCTCCTCAAAAAGTGGTAGATGGATGGCCTTCAGGCACATGAAAGGTAAAAATGCATTGTATCATAGTACAGTACTCCATGCAAGACAGGGCAGAGCGACAATTATTGTCCAATGTAATATACTGCAATTGTACCCACATAAAAGCCAGTGTCTTCCTGTAAATGGAAATCAGGCCAATTTCTGCATCTATATATAACTTTTCCCCAGTTTTTATTTTATGGTTACTACAGTCTTGGGATGTGACTTAATTTTAGACATGGTAAAGAATGAATGTTAACACCTGCTCAGAGCCCATTCCTGGCAAGAGCTCATGCCTAAATATTATTACTTCAAACACTGCTAAATGAAGCAAATTCATAAGCCCTGTTTAGCTAGGGCTGCAGTGACATCTTCAGCGAGAGTAGCAAGCTGAGGAGATTCAAGCAGGTTGATGCTTCCAGAGGATGAGACGTTGCTGAGCCTCCGTGGGGAAGCCACGCTGGATCTGCCTGGTGACTGCGTGATGATCTCAGCTCCATGGTCTACCCGGGCCTTAGCATGCTCTCGGAAATTTAGCTTCTGGCTGTCAATCTGTACAAAGAAAGCAGGCTCACTAAAGAAAACACAGCAACTGCAGACATGTGAAGCTCCCCAAAGAAAGAGTGTCAATTTAATAAATATTATTTTAATTTACCATGAAAGGGCTATGGATTTTTTACTTCAGCAGAGCCCCTCAAATTCACTTCAATTTTCCCCCAAGTCAATTTCCCCCCATAATATATTGCATTAATCTTATCAAAATAATATTAACTTCCATGGAGGACATGTGGCTTGCCATGTGAAAAGGATCTAGGAGTCTTAGAAGACCACAAGTACAACGTGAGTCAGCAGAGTGATGCAGCAGCAAAAAAATACTGGTACTTATCCTACTCTAGGTTGCACCAACAGAAGTCTAGTGTCCAGATCAAGTGAACTCATAGTACTGCTCTATTCTGCCCTGGTTGGACCACACCTGGAGTACTGTGTCAAGTTCTGGGCACCACAATTTAAGGAGGATATTGACAATCTGGAACATGTGCAAATGATAAAGTGTCTGGAAATCAAGCCTTAGGAGGAATGGTTGAGGGAGTTGAATATGTTTAGCTTGGATAAGAGGATGCTGAGAGAAGATATGGTAGCCACCTTCAAATATCTAAAAGGCTGTTACATGGAAGATGGAGCAAGCCTGTTTTCTCCTGCTCTGGAGGGTAGGACCCAAATCAATGAATTCAAGTTATAAGAAAGGAGATTCTGACTAAACATCATAAGACCTTCTCAACAGTGGAACAGACTCCCAGGAGAGGTGTTAGGAAGGCTATCTGTCCTGTATGCTTTAGCTGAGATTCCTGCATTGCAGGGGGTTGGATTAAATGACCCTCGGGGTCCCTTCCAACTCTACAATTCCATGACTCTAATTTCATAGACGTTTGCCTGAGCAGCTCCTCTTCAGCTGGACTTCATTGGGAATTTGTAGATGGGCAAACCCCTGTAAGAAATTTCACTGATCTTATTAAAATAAAGTTACCTCCCTTCATATTTAATGCCATTCTGAGTATACTTTACTTTTACCTTTTTTCTAGGCAACTTTACTCCTCTACTTAAAGAGAAAGAAGTTTGTAAAGATACAAAATAAATAAGGATAAAATGTTTTCTTTGGAAAGAACTGAAGGCTGTGCACACACAATTCCTTTAACCCCCACCCAATGCAATTCTGGGCTGCATCAATAGGAGTATAGCATCTAGATCAAGGGAAGTAATAGTGCCACTGTATTCTGCTCTGGTCAGACCTCACCTGGAGTACTGTGTCCAGTTCTGGGCACCACAGTTCAAGAAGGACACTGACAAACTGGAACGTGTCCAGAGGAGGGCAACCAAAATGCTCAAAGGCCTGGAAACGATGCCTTATGAGGAACGGCTAGGGGAGCTGGGCATGTTTAGCCTGGAGAAGAGGAGGTTAAGGGGTGATATGATAGCCATGTTCAAATATATAAAAGGATGTCACATAGAGGAGGGAGAAAGGTTGTTTTCTGCTGCTCCAGAGAAGCAGACATGGAGCAATGGATCCAAAGTACAAGAAAGAAGATTCCACCTAAACATTAGGAAGAACTTCCTGACAGTAAGAGCTGTTTGACAGTGGAATTTGCTGCCAAGGAGTGTGGTGGAGTCTCCTTCTTTGGAGGTCTTTAAGCAGAGGCTTGACAACCATATGTCAGGAGTGCTCTGATGGTGTTTCCTGCTTGGCAGGGGGTTGGACTCGATGGCCCTTGTGGTCTCTTCCAACTCTATGATTCTATGATTCTATGATTCACCCCCCAAAAATCCTTGTTGCCAAACATTAACTATAGGAATTACAGCTTTCTGTTTCTCACCTCTCTTTATTTCCCAGCTGGCAAAATCCAAGACATAACTAGGTACGTTAAGGTACAACAGTTTGCAGCTTCATCTATAATACTGGATATATCCATAATCATTGTTGTTGTTATAATTATTATTTATTAAATTTGTATACCTCTCTTCATCTGAAGATCACAGGGTTGTTCACAACATAAAATTACAGAATTGTTTGGTTGGGTTGAACCCCAAGTCATATATATACATTTATGAATATACCCCAGTATAATTGTATGCACTAAGTTTTATATAATACATTTCATATTAAAGCAGCAAAGCAATTTGACCTTTGATAAAGTAAGTAGAATGGCATATATTCAAATTTCCCATGAATGCCTGGTTTTTCCACACACAAAAGTTTTTTTTGGGGGGGGGGACCCTCAACAGTTTTATTCCATGGATTCAAGATTCATGGGGATTGTACACCTCTACTCCTGCAACTCTACTCAGCTATGATGTGGTTGAGGATGTGAAGTGAGTGGTGGAGCTGATACCTGCTGTCCCACCTCAGGCTATCATACTCTAGTGTATATATGACATGGCTGACCACAACACCGGATGAATCCCCAGTCCTCACAGGTATTTCTGCCTTCCCTAAGAGAAGCCCCACCTCAGCCCCTGGGCCTGCTTGCTGCCGTTAGAGCTAACCTTCCCAGTTTGAGAAATTCCTGGGCTCAAAAGACAAATTGTGCAGTGCCTATGTAATAAAGAATAAACAGGCTGGTGATAAAGGTTTGGATCACAACTAACTTGTCCTGTTGATTTCAGTGGAACCACTTAGTCTGGATATCCAGGGTATTCACAAACAACTGGATGATGCACAGAATGAATGTTTCAGTAAGTAGAAGTGGCAGCGCCTTACCTTGATATTGCCTCCTCCAGGTACATGGTGAGCGTTGTCAAGCGAGCCAACCTTGGCATGGGCCTTTTCTTTAAAATCCAGTTTCACGCTCTCAATTTTCACTCGCCCTCCACCTAGATGTTATGGGAGGAAAATTAAGTCGGAAAATACAGCAGACTCTCCAACTGTGACTGAAGCACTTTTCAACACACATACTTTCCTCCTTAACAATGATCATGGGGTTAGGATGACACGCTGAGCCAAACTGCTATGCTGCTGCTATGCTGTGCTCAGTGGAAAGGCTTGGAGAGAAGCACAGCGGGTACAATCTCCCCTCCAGGAGCCAGCTCATTTGTGCAGTCCTGGTAAGCATAGTTTGGCTTTCCATGATGTGCAGATCAGGCCATTAATTGTGTGGGCAGCTGGCACTGTGTACTTCAGAATGAGAAATCATTTGTAAATGGCTTTCAATTAGAGAGAGATAGTCATGTATGCAAGTGCCTAATGTCAAAACTGGAATAAGCTAATGCTCCTCTGTGAACTTTTAGTGTCAGGGGTTTGGAAAAGAAACCAAAACTTTACATGGAAGCAGACCACAACAGAAACCAAGGTTAATCATTGCATAATGGACGGAGAGTGTTAAGAGAGTGCCTATATAAAACACTTCAACAGAAGAATCCTTCTGGGTTTGGGGAAGAAGACCTGAGGGTGCATGAACTGTGACTAGGGAAGAAAGTGGCATGAGTTTTTTGCCTTCCCTTAATCTCCCTGCTCCATTTTCCTTTCCACTGCTTACCCAGGATCAGGAATGGGAGTAGCTCCAAAACCATATTAACACAATAATATGCATATTAAATGGATGGCCTCTATAACCTAGTAAGTGGTACATGAGATTAGCAAAAGAAAATACCATGGGAAATATGCAAACCCACAGCAGACGTGCTATAAGGGAGGGACAGCCATCTTCTTCGTTTCACATTTATCTGGCAGTGGCAGTGGAGGTGTTTTTCTGGAGGCTTCCTTCACTCTCAAATGTGGCAATGACAACACCCCAGATGACAGGGACCCCAGGAAATGTAATTTTCCTACAGTGCCTGAGTACTTATTATGGACATCAGGTACCCTGGAAAATCGGTGTTTTGCAAAATTCTCCCCCCCCCCCCGAGAATTTCCATCTTACCTGGCCTGTGACGGATATTCTTTAGTGAGCCACATTTTGAAGTCACATGACTTAAGTCTATCTTCTTGGTTACGATCTGCACCTGTTAAAAATATACAAAAATATATCTTGGGAATGAGAAAATAAAACCTGGAAATGAATGTGCCTTGACTTTGAAAGATACTGTAAGAAAATAGATGATTAGTAGTATACAATCATGCCACAAAGGAGGGAAACACCCAGATTAATACAGCAAGCTTCCCATCTGAACCTAGCAGAACCATATTAAAGGTTTTTCATTAGTAAAGTGAAGACTGTAAATCAGGAAGGTGAGTGAAGTTCTTTCCTAAGTTTTTTCATGTGAAAGAAAGTTTGTTTCAGTGCTGTGTGCTGAGAACTGTATGACATATTTCTATTTCCTTTTTGCACAGAGTTCCAGGATTGCCTTCTGTGGCTTAACTGGATTTCTGATTGGAATATTTTTCAGTGCTCCTGTAGCTACATAAGGACACTTCCACCTTTCTAAGGCCCGATTTGGTCTCGCTAACCTTGTTTAAAAAGGTTGTGTTATCCTCTAAGAGAAAAACTACAGATGTGTCTGAAGCATAAACTGGCATGTTTCCTTACAATGCTCCTGGCATTTGGGGGTGCTACTACAGATATTGCCTTAGATATGTGATAGACTTAAGGTTCATTCACCCTTTTGGACCCACCATGAAATGAGATGGTGCAAATGGGTCAAGCATATCTGGAAATTATATGGCTCATGAGTTGGCTCTGATTCTACAAGGCCTTCAGTGCGAAATTAAGTCACACAATGGTGGGTCTACAACAGCTATATTCCCCTATTCTTGCTAAGCCACCTGGCTGCCACCTGGTCAGGAAACACTACCATGTGTTAAGGACATATTGCTAGCCTTACCTCCAGATTGCTAAGCAAGCGCAACTCTTATGTTTGTATCCTTAATATTTTCTCACATTTTTAGCCCTGTAAGGACTGGGATTTCTTTTTTTTATAAGGCCTTGAATAGTTGTGGATTTCAGTTGGCTGAGTCAGTGTCTTGTGGAGCAGAGTGCTTTGACTGAGACTGGGAAATTTGCTGTGGTCTGTGAGGAAGGATGGAGATACCCACCACTCAACACACAATGCTGAACACATCACTAGACCAAGGTGTCTGTGAAACATTAGCAAGAAGGGAAAGAGTGCTTGGTAGGAAGACACAAAGGACTAGGCTGTGCAGAGGAGGGTCACCAAAGTGGCTCAGGGTACCTTGCCAGGCGCCATCTTTACTTACATTTCCTCCCCCTGCTGAATGTGTGATGTTATCCTTGGAACCACATCTGGATTGAATATCGCTAAAATCAATCTTCTTGCTTAAAATCCTAACCTAAAAGGAATCGGAGGTTAACTTACTATAAAAAGTGTTAACGTTGGTATGCAAAGCTCCCAACAAAGTCCTGTCTGCTGCAGTGGAGGGGGCCATTTGCTTTACAAGTTATGCTCTAATCATGAGTCAAAGTTGTTTAAGAATGCCTTGACCTTTCTATCCTGTTTCTCTCCAGCTGCCTGCATGGCAAAACAAAACCATTTCTTCAAGATTCTGAGAGGCAGGTGACTTTTCTATAGCAGCAGCTAGTTAAGTGCCCATCCGTGTGAAGATAGAAGGCCTACATCCTCTAAGCTACTGTAATGGGGCAAGGGAAAAGTAGGCTCCTGAAAAGTGCAAGCAGTGCACTGAATGCTGGCTCAATATATTAAATATCAGCTTGGATTTCCATTATGAGGTTTTCAGTGGCACATACAACAAAATGCAAAGGCTGCAGCTCATGAGAGAAGTACAGTGGTACCTCGGGTTACATAAGCTTCAGGTTACATATGCTTCAGGTTACAGACTCCGCTAACCCAGAAATAGTATCTCGGGTTAAGAACTTTTCTTCAGGATGAGAACAGAAATTGCACGGCGGTGGCGTGGCAGCAGCAGCAGCGGGAGGCCCCATTAGCTAAAGTGGTACCTCAGGTTAAGAACAGTTTCAGGTTAAGAACGGACCTCCAGCACAAATTAAGTACGTAACCAGAGGTACCACTGTAGTCAGTATGAATACTTTCTTGGTAGCGGACTTCTGGTCTACTGCGGAGGACAATGGCAATGTGCTAAGTGTCGTCCACAACATGGAGCGGACAGAAAGGCGTGGAGGGTGGCGCTAGAGCTCAGCGCACCCCAACCCCCCCCCCACAGAAGAGTGGGGACCCGAGGGCTCCAGCAGAGTGGAAAAACTCGCCCCCTGAACATCTCCCAGCTGCCGCTGTGCGCGTGGGAGGGAAGGGGCTTGAGTTCGCTCTCAACTCCAACACAGCCTGCTGCCGAAGCTATGATTTGTCACCAGAAGCAGCAGATCTTCCAATTAGAGGTAAATTTGAAATAAAACATTAAAAATTAAAAATTAGAGGCTAAAAAGTTTATTTGGCGAAACGAAAGCAAAACAGGAAGTCAGCTTCCGATTTCTGCAGATGAGCTCTGCAAAGGGAATTTTTGTGTGAATGGGACACAGAGACTGCCTACAGCAACGGAGAGTTGAAACATTTAACTCTAATGAATATATATATTAACTATCAAGTAACCTATTGGATTATAAAGTTAAAAACCCACTGACAGCTGGAGGAATTTGAACAGTATTTTAAAAATTGGTGGAGCAGAAGAGGAAAAGGGGAAAGAAAGGGAGCTAGCAGGGGACTCTCAGCACTTCTGTGGGGTAACCACAGAAAGTGGAAAGAGCCTGGAACAGCTTCCAAAGTAACTTCAATACTCCAAGAGATTGAAAGAGCTTGCCAAGAAAGATCTGTCGATTGAAACTCCAGCACGTTTGTGAATTAAACAACAAGACAAAATGCCATGGGACTACATATAAGAAATAAAATGGAGATATAAATTCTGGAACTATTGCAAGTCACCACTGTTTGAGACAATTACAAGTAGATAAGTACAAATTAAAGAATAACCTTGTTTTTAAAGACATAAATCTGAAACTGAACTGGCCTAACATCTTTTTGCTTTATGGACTTTTAAATTACTTTCTTATTTTTTCTTCTTATTTTTTTGCCCTTTTAATTGTACATTTTATATCTCCTGATTTATTGGATGTTTTCATTTCTCTCTGCCTTTTTTGTTATATGACTGTATGATTTGCTGTTGTGGGGAGGGAGAAGGCAGACAAAAGGGAAAGGGAAACTGGAAAGAGTCTGGGAGGGGGGAAACAACCTCATGGCTGGATAGAGCCGGAACTTGCAGGTGTGACCTTGAACAACTCAAAAAACACTGGGAACCAACTGATAAGACATGTTGGGTAAGGAGGGAACAACAACCAGGAAAGTGGCAGCTGCAGCTGCGGCGGCCGCTAGAAGGGCTAGTGTGCGAGGAGAAACAGGAGATAAAGGGGGGAGAGAGCAAACAGATCTTCTTGCACAGCAACTTTTGGAATTCAGGAAAGAAATGGTTCAATCAATGCAAGAATTTGCAAAACAGGTTCACAGTGACATGGAAAAATCCAATCAAACATTGATTGAACAAGTGCACAGGGATATTGAAAATTTGAAGAGTTTTGAAAGAGCAATTTGGGATATTGGGAGACAAGGTCAACAAATTGGAAACCAAAGTAGACAAACTAGAAAAAGTTAAAAGAGGAGGTAGGAGAATTAAGAGAGAAACAAAAAGGGTTGATGGGAACTGTGGAAGGGGTTCAAGGGAAGCAGAATGAATTGGAGGACCAGATCCTCCTCTTGCAGCTAAGGGAAAGAGACAGGACATTACGAATTAGAGGCCTTCCAGAATCTGACACAGAGCCAAATTTGGAGACATTTGTTACACAGACAATCTCAGAATGGATGGGAGAAAGTAAAGACTGGTTGGATGGACTTTCAGAGAGCTGTTTCAGAATTAGATCGTGCGAAAGTTGAGATGCAGCCAGGAGATGTTTTATTAACATTAGTAACAAAAAGAGTGAAGGATGCAATCCTTCAGAACAGCTTTGAAAAAAATCTCGTGGTTGCCGGACAGAAAGTAGACATTTTTAGGGAGATCCCACTGAAATTGAGATTTAGAAGAATCAAATATAGGTTTTTAACAACAGCACTCAGGAGAGCTATCAGATACAAATGGGAATTTCCAGAGGGCATTTCTTTCACATACCTGAAAAGGAGATATAGGCTAACATCAGAGTTTCAGGTGAGAGAGTTCTTTGACAAATACAGGAGAGACTTAGATTCCAAACAAGACAGGGGAGACCCTTGAGCTGAACAAAAAGAGGCCTTGGAGCAGTTAGCATTGGAAGGCACTACATCAGAAAAAACAGATATTGCAACTGACTCTGACAATGGCCAATCTTAAAATACTGAGCTGGAATGTGAATGGATTGAACTGTAAAGCCAAATGCAATCGGATTGAGCATGTAATAGCAAAATAGAAATTAGACATAATTTGCCTCCAAGAGACACATATTGCAAAAAAGGGGGTCTTAATTAGCAAAAAAAATTAGGTATGGATTTCATTTCGTCAGATAAAACCAAAAAAGAGGAGGTTTTTTTTTACATTAATCCTGCACTTGAACCCAGATTGATTCAGAAGAATGAAAAAGGCAGAATCTTAATAATACAAGTTAAAATTCAGGGAGAGAAAGTGTTATTGGTTGGCATTTATGCACTCAACAATAAAAAAGCATTCTTCTTTAAAAAACTAGAAACAGAACTACACGAATTTGCAGATCAAAAGATGATCTTAATGGGAGACCTAAATGGAGTTCCAGATCAGACAGGCAGAATCAGCCAAGCGAAAAAGAGACCAAGGAAGATAAATTACCATAGACTTTTTTTTTTATATGACTCAAAATCTAAATTTGATAGATATATGGAGAATGAGACATGTTTGATACAGAGTTCACTTATTACAGCCATGTACACAATAGCAGCTCGAGAATAGACTCTTTGTGGATTTCCAAAGAATTGGAAATAAGAGTAAAAAAAATTGAAATTAACCCCCGAACTTTTTCAGACTAAATTCTTTGATTATGGAATTACAAAAAGAAAGCCAAATCTCTTTCAGATGGAGACTATATGATGATTTACTAGATGATCAAAAATTTGTAGAAAAAATAAAAAAGGCCTTGATTGATTATTTTGAAATAAATAATCAAGGACAGACAAAATTACAGACAGTCTGGGAAGAGGAGGTTAAGGGGTGATATGATAGCCATGTTCAAATATATAAAAGGATGTCACATAGAGGAGGGAGAAAGGTTGTTTTCTGCTGCTCCAGAGAAGCGGACACGGAGCAATGGATCCAAACTACAAGAAAGAAGATTCCACCTAAACATTAGGAAGAACTTCCTGACAGTAAGAGCTGTTCGACAGTGGAATTTGCTGCCAAGGAGTGTGGTGGAGTCTCCTTTGGAGGTCTTTAAGCAGAGGCTTGACAACCATATGTCAGGAGTGCTCTGATGGTGTTTCCTGCTTGGCAGGGGGTTGGACTCGATGGCCCTTGTGGTCTCTTCCAACTCTATGATTCTATGATTCTAAGTAAGGAGGTGGTGAGAGGACTCTATACAACAAAACTCAACGATAATTAATGAGGAAATTAGTTGGAAAATAAAGAGAGTAAAAAAAAATATTTGAGCATGTAAACAAACCG
This sequence comes from Podarcis pityusensis, assembly GCF_964106645.2. Taxonomy (NCBI): domain Eukaryota; kingdom Metazoa; phylum Chordata; class Lepidosauria; order Squamata; family Lacertidae; genus Podarcis; species Podarcis pityusensis. The sequence continues at coordinate 139,378,899 of NC_138028.1, read as the reverse complement.
GGAAAATTGTTAGCCTAGCAGTTTAAAAAAAATGAACAAAGGAACTTCATAAATAAAATTAATCTAAATGGAAAGATCACAGATAAGCTGAAGGAAATTGGAGTAGGATTTGTTAAATATTCTTCAGATTTGTATAGACAAGGGAAAGAAAAAACATTCAAATAGAAGAGTATATCAGAAGTAGTAACATGCCACATATAAAGGATGAACAAAGGAAGATTTTTAATACCCAAGAACTGCTAGAGGCAATAAAAGGCTCTAAAAATGGCAAGTCACCAGGCCCGGATGGACTTACGGCAAAATATTATAAAAAATTAAGTGAACAACTAGTGAACCCACTGAAAGATGTCATGAATGAGATACTGAACACAGGTGAAATTCCAGAAACATGGAAAGAGGCCTATATTACAGTAATTCCAAAACAAGACGCAGACTTGCTGCAAATCAAAAATTACAGACCTATCTCTTTGTTAAACAACGATTACAAACTGTTTGCAAACTTATTAGCTAACAGATTGAAAAATATACTAAATGAGTATATACATCAAGACCAGGCAGGATTTCTTCCAGGTAGACAAATGAAGGGGAATATAAGGAATATTTTGAATATCATAGAATACCTGGAGGCTAAAAATGAAAAGAAAGCAGCAATAATGTTTATAGATGCTGAAAAAGCTTTTGACAGCGTCTCTTGGAAATTCATGACAAAGATATTAGACGAAATCAAAAGTGGGCCTAAATTCCTAAAAGGAATATAAGCAATCTATTCAGAACAAAAAGCAAAATTAATTATAAACCAGGTAATAATGGATGATTGTAAGATTCAAAAAGGAACCAGACAAGGATGTCCACTATCACCATGGTTGTTCATCCTGGTACTGGAAGTACTTGCCAGAAATATAAGAGCAGATAAAGAGATCACAGGCATTAAAACTGGGAAAAGTGAGTTTAAATTAAAAGTATATGTAGATGATTTAGTGATAACAGTTGAAGACCCAAAAACTTCACTCCCTAAAGTAATAGAAAAGATTCAGAAATTTGGGGAAGTAGCAGGATTTAAATTAAATAGGAATAAAACTAAATTATTAGTTAAACATTTGAAGGAAGAAGAAAAAAAAATAATGAGTTAGAGCAAAACATTGAGACTGAAGTCCATAAAAAGTTTAAGTATTTAGGGATATGGTTAACATCAAGAAATCTAAATTTATTTAAAAGTAATTATGAAAAAATCTGGTTTGAGGTAAAAAGAAATTTAGAAATATGGAGCAGAATGAATCTCTCATTGTTAGGTAAAATAGCAGCGATTAAAATGAACGTGTTGCCAAAAATGCTATTTCTTTTTCAATCAATTCCAGTTATCCTGAAAGATGATTATTTCAAAAAATGGGAGAAAGAGATTTCAAAAATTATCGGGGGGGGGGGGGGCAAAAGGCTAAGGATAAAATATAAAATACTTACAGATGTAAAAGACAGAGGCGGGTTTGCCCTCCCAGACTTTAAATTATACTATAAAGCTGCATGTCTGGTATGGATCTGGGACTGGATCAAGTTGGGGAAAAAAGAAGCATTAGAATTGGAAGGATATGATAACAGATTAGGCTGGCATGCATACTTATGGTATGGGAAAGGAAAGGTACACAGAAGTTTTTACAATCATATAGTTAAAGGTAAAGGTAAAGGACCCCTGACCATACGGTCCAGTCGTGACCGACTCTGGGGTTGCGTGCTCATCTCGCTCAAGAGGCTGAGAGCTGGCGCTTGTCCGCAGACAGCTTCCGGGTCACGTGGCCAGCGTGACTAAACCGCTACTGTCGAAGCAGAGCAGCACACGGAAACACCGTTTACCTTCCCGCCGGAGAGCGGTCCCTATTTATCTACTTGCACTTTTGAGGTGCTTTCGAACTGCTAGGTGGGCAGGAGCTGGGACCGAACAACGGGAGCTCACCCTGTCGCGGGGATTCGAACCGCCGACCATCCGATCGGCAAGTCCTAGGCGCAGTGGTTTAGCCCACAGCGCCACCCGCGTCCCTTATCATATAGTTAGGAAATCATTAATGAGAGAGATATAAAGACTTACTAGAACAAAAGATTCCTTGGTGGCTTTCACCACATGAAGCGTTACTACTCAAACCACTTGGAAAGAAAGGAAAATGGCTTACATATGCTGAATTGTTAAAGGATCAAGATGGAAAATGGAAACTAAGAGATTATGATGAAATAAAAGATCATTTTCAGAGTTGGTTGCACTATCGACAATTACATGAAACATATAAAGACAGTAAGAAAGGATTTAGTTACATGATATCCAGATTTCAAAGGGAAGTGGTAGAAGGGAAAGTAAAGCTGCTGAAAGGTGCATACAGTATTCTGCTAGAATGGGAGATGAAAGACAAAGAGGTGAAATCAGTGATGATTAAATGGGCACAAGATATAGCTCATAATATTATGTTGGAAGATTGAGAAAGGTTATGGAAAGCTGACTGAAAATTTACAGATTGCTCCTTGCTGAAAGAAAATTATATGAAGATGATGTATAGATGGTATATAACACCAGTGCAGCGAGGAAGAATGTACAAAACCAGTTCAAATATGTGTTGGAAATGTAAAGAAAAAGAAGGGACCTTTTATCATATGTGGTGGGACTGCAGTAAAATTAAAAAAAATTGGGAAATGATATAGAATGAGTTGAAGAAAATTGTCAAAAAACCTGAAGGATTTTTGTAGGAAAAGACCTGCCAAGGAAACTGAAAAACATCTTTATGTATGCAACAACGGCGGCAAGAGTCTTAATAGCACAAGGATGGAAGAACGAGGAAATCCCAGCTAAAGAACCGTGGCAAGAGAAATTGATGGACTACGCAGAATTGGCAAAACTGACACACAAACTACATGACAAGCTGGTAAAATGCGGTCTTGACTATGCTACCACTCAGTGGATTTGTAACTGGCTGACTGACCGAACCCAAACGGTGCTCATCAATGGTTCCTCTTCATCCTGGAGAAGAGTGACTAGTGGGGTGCCACAGGGTTCTGTCTTGGGCCCGGTCTTATTCAACATCTTTATCAACGACTTGGATGATGGACTCAAGGGCATCCTGATCAAATTTGCAGATGACACCAAACTGGGAGGGGTGGCTAACACCCCAGAGGACAGGATCACACTTCAAAATGACCTTGACAGATTAGAGAACTGGGCCAAAACAAACAAGATGAATTTTAACAGGGAGAAATGTAAAGTATTGCACTTGGGCAAAATAAATGAGAGGCACAAATACAAGATGGGTGACACCTGGCTTGAGAGCAGTACATGTGAAAAGGATCTAGGAGGCTTGGTTGACCACAAACTTGACATGAGCCAACAGTGTGACGCGGCAGCTAAAAAAGCCAATGCAATTCTGGGCTGCATCAATAGGAGTATAGCATCTAGATCAAGGGAAGTAATAGTGCCACTGTATTCTGCTCTGGTCAGACCTTACCTGGAGTACTGTGTCCAGTTCTGGGCACCACAATTCAAGAAGGACACTGACAAACTGGAACGTGTCCAGAGGAGGGCAACCAAAATGGTCAAATGGAAACGATGCCTTATGAGGAACGGCTAAGGGAGCTGGGCATGTTTAGCCTGGAGAAGAGGAGGTTAAGGGGTGATATGATAGCCATGTTCAAATATATAAAAGGATGTCACATAGAGGAGGGAGAAAGGTTGTTTTCTGCTGCTCCAGAGAAGCGGACACGGAGCAATGGATCCAAACTACAAGAAAGAAGATTCCACCTAAACATTAGGAAGAACTTCCTGACAGTAAGAGCTGTTCGACAGTGGAATTTGCTGCCAAGGAGTGTGGTGGAGTCTCCTTCTTTGGAGGTCTTTAAGCAGAGGCTTGACAACCATATGTCAGGAGTGCTCTGATGGTGTTTCCTGCTTGGGAGGGTGGGATTCGATGGCCCTTGTGGTCCCTTCCAACTCTATGATTCTATGACAAGGATAACTGTGATTTTAAAAGATGAATGGGAACCCTTCAGAAACAACAAAATGAACTGGACTCCTTGGCAGGTTTTGAATAAACATTCACAAACTTTTTATTGATAATATTTAGATAGACAAATTAAGGATCTGTACAGTTTTGTAACATGCAGAAAATAACACTTATTGATAAACCAGAGAGAGGAGCTGAGGGAAGTCGGGGGGGAGGGGGGGTTATGTTTGGGGGAGGGGGAGGGGAAAATTGGGGGGAATTTAAGGATATGTTCTTTGATAAAATGTTATGTTGAAATTACTAATAAAAAATATTTTTTAAAAAAGAATACTTTCTTGGTAGCAAAGAGATCTACCCCAATACTGATTTCATCCTCTTTACAAATTGCAAAATATACGATGAATTAAAAAAGATGATGGGGATAACTTTTACTAAAAAAAGGTGGCATTTCTATTAAGTATTTTAGATAAAGAGATCCCAAAAAATCTAAGAGAGGTATTCTTGTATGCAACCGCAGTGGCTCGTATACTTGTTGCCAAGGGATGGAAAGATCACGAGGCTCCAAAAATAACAGACTGGCAAATCAAATTACAGGAATTGGTGGAGACGGCTCAACTGACTAGTAAACTCAGAGAAAACTCAAAGCAAAAATTTGCAGAAAAATGGGATGGTTATAGAAGATATGTTCAAAAATACAATAATAGTTTTGACTCCATGCTAGCATTCAAGTGATAAAGGAACTAAAAGGAGGTGGACAACAATTAAGGATTTATTATGTTTTCAGATTGTATTGGAAAATTTATATAGAAATGTTTATTGTTTTGTGTACATTCGATTGTAAGATAAAATATATATAAAGGGACTTGACAGGAAGTCAAAGTTGAAGAAAAGATTTTGGAAGATAAAAGGGGGGAAAATATTTACTTTCATTATTATCATTTTGTGTGGGTGTGTGGGTGTCTGCACATATGTGTGTTTTTGTATGGAATGTTTGGGAGGAAATAAGATGGTAAATAACAAACTAAATATTGATGTATGTAATTTTTATTTCTTAATTATATTTAGTGGTAGTATGGTTGTATTGTTTTTTGTAACATAAAATCATTCAATAAAAATTATTTAAAAAATAAAAAATAAAACCAGAATCGCATTTGGGTAGAAACTGTTTCTCAGGCAGCTAGTCCTAGTCTTTATAACCCTGTACCTTCTTCCAAAAGGCAGAAGCTGAAAGAGATCATTTCCAGGGTGCGCACTATCCTGTGCTATCTCTGCAGCTTTCTTATGACACCTGGAAGCATAGATTTCATCCAAGGTGGGAAGAGTGCACCCAATTATTCTCTCTGCAGTCTTTACAACCCTGGACCCTATACCATACTACCCTAAAATATTTACCGTATTTTTCGCTCTATAAGACGCACCAGGCCACAAGACGCACCTAGTTTTTGGAGGAGGAAAACAAGAAAAAAAATATTCCGAATCTCAGAAGCTAGAACAGTAAGAGGGATCTCTGCGCAGTGAAAGCAGCAATCCCTCTTGCTGTTCTGGCTTCTGGGATAGCTGTGCAGCCTGCATTCGCCCCATAAGACGCACACACATTTCCCCTTACTTTTTAGGAGGAAAAAAGTGAGTCTTATGGAGCAAAAAATACGGTATATGTTTCTTTGATTGTCCTTGAATCTTCCCACCACAATTGCCATCCTCTCCTGCTACACCCTTTGAGAGCCACTGTTCTAAGCTCTTACTCCAGAAAGGAAGGGGAGTCAGAGGACCTTTAGCAGGTGCCAAAAAGAAGCTGATGGAGCAGACAATATAATTGATATGGTATACAATGAAGAGAACCACTTATATTCCATGTGTATCACTGGATTGTCTACAAAACTTCCATTTGAAAAGCAGCCTCCATCGAAACAACAAAAGACTATTCAAGCTTCCATGAGTACAAGAAGCAGGTGGAAGACTTGGTGTGAGAGCTTTTCAAATAGGAAATAACATCTCCCTCCCTCCCTCCCTCCTTCCTTGACTTCTTTCTATTGTTCTATTGTAATTATGCTTTCCACATTTTATGGCTGGGATAATATTCTTCTTCTCAAGTTTACAAGTTAGCATTTTATCTGCTAGATACAGATTGCTTTTACTTAACACCTTCCCAATTGCCAAGAAGAAACAAACAACTTTCATGAAAATTGTGTGATTGCACATTAACATGCACTGACTGCATTCTCTTTCTGTATTTTTAAAAATTGTAACACACAATAAGGTTTCCCTAGCAGTCGAAGGGGCTTATGAAATTGCATGGAAACATGAACAAGCACATTCTGCCTTCTATACTTCATGCCGAAGAGCAAGATGAAAGATAAGGAAGCAGGCTAATGTTGACATACAAAGGACTCTGCCAATGGGCAATGTTTAAAAGGAATTATTAAAATAATGAATAAGCCAAAAAGCAGATTGAAACGCATGTCATCATTCTACATATCTGGCTAGGCTTAAGTAAACAAAAATGTTTTTAGCAAGTGACAAAGAGAGTACAGTGAAGGCGTCTTGCCTGATGCAAATAAGCAGGGAGTTCCAATGTGTAGATGCTGCCCCACTAAAAGGTAAGTTTATTACAAATGCTTTACCACTGACCCATGGCCTTTCTTCCCCAATAGTCTGAAGTAGAAATTTGCCCTTCTTAATAACAATGCAACAGTGGCATTGCAACATCTATATTTTCAGGCAACACAGATGTGAAATAATACAAGTGCCATAAACTAAAATGGAAATGTTGAATGTGAAAGTCTGTGCTGTGGTACTCTTCTCATATATGCAGTCATCTGTAACTGCAGTGGTTTATCATATGTGGCTATTGTCTTGTCACTAGCAAATGTCTGTTCTGAGGTTTTTTTATCCTTTCTTTTATGGATGGAGATTAATCATAGAATCATAGAACTGTAGAGTTGGAAGGGACCTTGAGGGTCATTGAATCCAACCCCTTGCAAACTTAACAGCTGATGACTGGAATGGCCAAGGCAACTGTCATAAGATTTTTGAACAGTTGTGTATGTTATTTTAGGTGATTTGGTTATTTTAAAAACCTTGACAGGAGAGCGCTGACCCTCAAACATGAACCCTGGATCTAATTCCTGGAGAAGTGTGAGTCAGATGGATAACAAAAACCTCTTCCCAATTTCTGTCCAGCCTGCCTGTTGCCAGCAGCAAGGAATCGGCAACACCTCTGAGCAGTGGTCAGGAGGAAGAATTTGCTCCACAAATGCAGATTCAAGGGGCACAGAAAGTCCAAACTGCTGCAAGGTCTTGTGAAAGCCTGATTTAGAAATACAGTGCCCCTTGATTTAGAAATACAGCAAGCTCTTCAACTGGCATGGCACACAGGAAAGGTTCTTTTCCATCTCAGCTCCGACCTACGAGTCTGAATGAAACCTGCGTGATTCAGGCCTTTATCTCCTCATTTTCATCTGGACAGGAATTCTTGCTGGCCAAGGGCTTGGCCTACATCAGGCCCAGTTGTTGGCCAATTGCAGCCCTTGGAGTCACCACACCCACAAATTTATCGTTAGATGCCCCATTTTGTCTCACATCCTGTTCCAAAGCCTGAGATCCATTTTTACAGCATAGTTCCCTAGCGTTTGATTCTTACCTGCCCCGTAAAAGAACTCACCCTAAAGTATCAAAGTTCATAAAGAGCTTATTTAAAAGCTTTCCAGCTTTTGCACCCTATTCTCAATTCTCAGCTGACTTCTCAGCATAGAATCATAGAATCATAGAGTTGGAAGAGACCACAAGGGCCATCGAGTCCAACCCCCTGCCAAGCAGAATCCAGTGCATCTCCTGCACCTGCAACTAGAGCCAGAAGCAGTAGCAGCCATCGCCTGGGGGTTGGGGGAGTCCTGGCCTGTGAGGGGCTTAACATCAAGCTGCTTCAGCAACTTTCTGGACCAAGATTATTTCTTTGGGCATCTGCTGTGGCTCAGAGATTCAGCAGCACAGTGGTGGTTGGAACATCTGAGGACTTGCAGGGAGGGGTGGAAGGTTCTAGCACCTTTGCTACCTCTGTTCTTCCTACATCTGCCACTGGAGCCAGAATTTGTGAGGGTCAGGGGCTATAGCAGTTTCTCAGTGAGAGACAAACACCCGAATTTTTCAACTGCCAGTTCAAGGCCTGGAGTTTTCAGTTGCAGAGTGGCAGCTGGAGAACTAGGGAAGAGAAAACCTTTTTACACTTTTGCTAATAACTAGTGCACTATGGTCTATCTCTTGCATTTTAATGATATTGCAAGCCACCCTGCACTTTATTCTTAGACCATATATTCCAATCCACAGTTAAGCCTTCAAAACATTCTACTATATAAAACCAATGCTGGGGTGTTTAAAGTTTTTTTTTCCTCCTGTGCTTCTTTCACTGGGTTACTTCCTTCCTGTGCTCATGACATCTTCTGCAACTGGAGTTATGAGGCTGATTATATGCAATTTCCTGAAAGGTTTATGAAAATTCATGTACACCTCAGAGGCTATTATCCTCTGCATACGTGTGCATAACTTTCAATGATAATTCAGTCCCTAGGGGACCAATTCTGCCATCTTTCTTCACTCCAAATTCCCTTTGAAGTATATAGGACATGACACAGGCAGTGGAACTTTTAAGTTTAGTATGCACATAGAAAAAACCCATTAGATAGATAGATAGATAGATAGATAGATAGATAGATAGATAAGACTGCAGCAATGCAGGCAAGGAAGTCTGGGCTGAACCCCCAGGCATAGGCCCCAGTCATTATACAGATAGACTATATTTCTAAAGCTTCTGAAAAGATTTAGTTAATCACACTCAATTGGTTTCCTGAAGTCTGGTTTGACCAGGTAAAAGAGTAATCCCCTGGGAAGTGCCCAGTTCACATCTCACCTCAACTACAAAGCCACCTCTTGGGCTTTGCAATATGGGAATTATAAAACTGACCTCCCTGACAGAACTTGCAAGTCTTGGTGACAGTGTATTGTTATCATCGTGTTTCTATGTGGTCTTTCTATGTGGTCTTCAGGAAGCTCAATGGCATTAGGCTGTGAAAATGTGCCTGGCCCAAGGTCAACTAGTGAGTTTTGTAGCTTCCTGAGGGCTTTGAACTTGGGTCTCCCAGCACTATTAACAACGACACCACCATGGCTCTTTGTGAAATGCTTTGGGCACTGATATGTGCCCAATAACTGCTAAGTATTATTATTGTTCATTTCAAATGACAGGTCCATTTCCATTCCACTCCAGCTGTAAACTGAAAGTTGCTCAGGGAGAGTAGGGTGGCTTCAAAGGTTAAGGTACTACAAGATTCTATGTTCAGTCTTCAACATCTGCCATTCAAAGGATCAGGGAGCAGGTGATGTGAAAGGCCTCTGCCTGACACTCTGGAGGATTTTGTCCTGGCCTTCGAACTGAACTGAACACCCTAGAGAACCAAAGCCAGGCTACACGAACCATAGACTGATACAAATCCATATATTCTAATCTCTTGCTTGAGGGACATCAATGGCAACTGAGTGTATCACTTGTACCAAATAAGTCCCTCACATATCCCAAGCCAAAGGAAACATCATGCTAAAAGGCCAACTAGATGTTATGCTAAGATGACATCAGCAACCATCTCCCTACATGATATTCTGTCTTTCCCAAACTCCACTGCACATCATTGGCTGCTGCTGAGGAGTGGGAAACACAAAGCACTGTGATGTCAGGGTACAGCTAAGTTCCACAAGCCATTGTTATAGAGGAAGACGGTGCAGCTAAATGCACAGTTGCTGTTTTCAGCAGTAACTGCACGTCTTGATTCTTAAAAATCCAGGGTTCATTCTCACATTGGCAATCCTTTGAACACATTTTTGGCCACTTCTGAAAACTTGTGGATATGTGTTGTTGCTGTGATTAATATGAGAATCTGGGTCTGAGGAAGACCTGGTATTGTTAGCATCATCTTTGGCAGTGTCAGCTGCCTTGTAGCCAATTCTCTGTACTAATATGAAAACGTTTGCAGATTGGCAGGCACTGGTGTCATTTACACTACCAGATGGAGAGATAGGCGATATCTTTTATAATAGGGAAAGTGTTCTTTTCGCCACACAAGCTTGTACAGCACAGTTTCTGCTACTGTCCTGTTAACATATGAAGGGCAATCCTCATAACAGATCCCCATAGTGGGATTTGTTATCTCTAGAGGTTTTGTTTAGCTCACAGATCTCTCAATGAAAATAAGCATATTCCACTGATGGGATACATTTTCTTCTTTGGAATTAGTAGTGCATTGAGACACATCTCTTCATTTCCATAACAAGGAGGGGTGGGAGGGAAATAAAGATAAAATAAGGCTTGGCACACGTTGCAAAAATTCCCAATTACATTCCTTGGGACATCTTGCAAATCATTCATGCCGCCAGGTTGCTTCTGAATGCCCTTCCCTGCAGTGTTTTCTGTTCCTGACGGATAGCATGCTAAACTACTTCTGAAACCTATCAGACATGCCCAAGAGCAAGCAGCCTTAAAATTTTGCCAAGAATTGAATATTTTTACCCAGCAACCCCTTAAGAAGGAAAACAGGCAATTCTCTCCTGTTTAAGATCACAAGATGTACAGCCTCCTTGGCTTTTAGCCCCATATAAAACCAATGAAAAACTTATGGAGGCACAAATTGTAAGCTTGGCTGCAATGCCACCGTGTGAGGTACGATTCCCCAAGGAGACGAGGGAAAGTGTAAGATTCTCTTTGGTCTCTCCTGTCCAATTTTACTTGCTATGTACAAAGTCGCAATAGTCATGCTCAGCTGAATCACATAGTGCGCCTTTTGCTGAGGTGTACGACTGCAGAATACTGGAGTAGGGTCTGATTGGTTTTTGAATACAACATTATCTGCATGAAGATAGCTAGGATGTCAGAGTGACGAGGGCAATGCCAACTGTCCTAGGGCATGGGATTTTAATGCTGGGGACCATTCAAACAGGCAATCCTCAACTCACACTCTCAAGTGATGCACAATCCAGCAAGAGGTAAACCATGTGATTTGGATGGTAATATAGTCTGGCTCTGAGCAAGGAGATATTTCCTACTATGTAACAGTGGCAGTTTAGAAATTGTCTCTCTCTTTTCCACTATGTGAGTTACAGCCAGCCAATGTAAGCAGGATTCCCTGTCCAGGGGATAAAGGGAACTTAAAGCAACCTACTGTTACGGATTTATATGCCACTATACCTAAGTACATCTGCCTGTTTTGTCACAAAGCACAATGTGAAAAATGCTCCCATCAAGTTCTGTTAGAGAGGATCATTATTATAAAGTTTGAAATCTCATCTTCAGGTGGTATCTTCCGCTTGTTAAAAAAATGTGGCAGAAGTGGTTGGGTGGGTAAAGACATGATTTTAAATGGATTTGTTAGCTGATGAGTTTCTAATGAGACCTTTACAACTCTGTATTTCTACTTTGATTTATTTAACATTCAGACACCTCCTGCTGCTCTCTGTGTAAGCACCTCCAGAGCATGGTGCTGTCACAGTGCGACTCTGCTCCCCAGGACAGCTGCAAGCCAAGGATGGACTCTCAGCTACTAGGTTAACAGATGCCTCCGGTAAAAGGAGAAAATCTATCTCCAAATGACACTTTAGGGCCGGATATCTATACCCTTTCAGTAATTTTCCTGTCATACTTGCTTATGTTCAGGGTTTTCCGCTCCTTCCTCCTCCTGGAGTTATTACACTCAGCATGGCAATTTAAGGTCAGGTTATGAAACTCCAGCTGCCTTCTATTTGTTTCCATAAACTGACTTGCATAAAGCAGACTGTAGAAAGCAGTTCATTCCAACAGCTACAAGAGCCCCAGCCAGAAATGATATAGGAGAAGTAAAACTGAGGTTATTGCTACTACATCCTTCTGGGTTGGACTTACTTTCTAGAAAAGAGATGACAGAGGTTCAAGTCTTCCCGGAAATAAAATGGTGTGGCCTTGAAGGCTTCCCCTCTAACCTGTAGTTACTCAGTGCCAACGTGGATGATGCACTCTGTACTCAACCATGTATAGAGGACCTCAGTGAGAACTAGGCTATGGTGTCATAGGCACCCTGCTAATGGTGAGAGGAGACTTAGGGCGTGTCTACTTTCTATTTGTCCCAGGCCTAGAAAGCATGGGAGTGGTTTTGCCTTTGCTGCACCACTTTCCCCTGTAAAACCTGCTCTTTAATGCTTAATTGGTGAGAATACTTGGGGGAGCCAGTTGTCATGACGCCAGAGCTTTTAGACATAGGGAAAACTCTCTCAGAATCATCATATCCTCACACATTTCTCTTTGGCCTTCCCCTGCACATTCAAGCACTATGCACGCTCCTTCGTTGCTGGGATTGTTTCTTGGCAGTATGAGGGAAGGATAGACATCCCACACCCAGGGCAATTTTGGAGGCTTGTTCCACCCTCCTGCCACTTTTTCTACAAGAATACAAGGTCTCTATTATTGGAAGAATCTACTTTCCAGCCCTCCACATTTAGGTGTTTAGAATCCCCACACATGAACATCCCACTATTCCTGTTCCATGAGGCTCACACAGTGGTAGTAACAAGCAGAACCCCTTTGAAGCAGGCAAGTCCAGGCAAAGTCTACCCAAAGCTGTCAGGAGCCTGAGCTATTGATCATGCTACATCTGTAGAGAGCTGTGGCCTCATGTAGGCTAGCAAGAGCCAAGTTGGCTCTGCTTCCTTGTGGAAGTGACTATGCTGACTTAAAAGGCCTTTGTCGATCTTGTAGTCACTGATTTGTACGCTGCGGAGCAGACGTGGATACTACTCAGGACTCAGCTTTCCCACTTTCCTCAGACTTGGAGGGTTATAGCCTCACTCTGGGAAGGGTCAGATTGTACCTCCATTCCCTTTTTTTGTACCTTACACAGTGTAGTATGAGGGGCCAGATGCAGGGATCATGACACATTTTACAAATAGATAAACAGATATTGCTACCATATAGAACCACATGCAAGTTTCATGGAGAAGCACAGTGATCTGGAATGGATCCTGGCTAATCCTGCCCATTCTGTCACCTTTCCTTCAATGCAAATCATTTTCAGCGACTGTGTTTTCACACAGTATTAAAACACAAAATACTAAAACATAAAAGTTTGATCTAATAAAGAATGCAGTTTACCTATTGAGCAATCCTAATCATTTTTACTTGAGAGTTCCCACAGTTTGCAGTGGACCTTACTCACTAATAAGTAAGTATGTTTAGGATTGGAGTCTGAATTATTGGGGTGCACTTTACAACTGTAGTATTTGAAGGAACTGACCTATCCACATTTAATTAAAATAATATTATATTATTGAACATTTATTTGCTTTCTTTGCCTGGGCTTTCTAAGGCTCTGTTTTGTAAATACACCAGGTAGCTGCTCCTCTTATCTGGCCCTTGCCTTAATACAAAAATATTCCGATGGCATGTAACAAATATATATAACAGGCATTTTTTCATTCAGAAGCACTTCAATGATATAAAAAAGATAAAATTATAGTTGTTTTGAAAATATGTTTGTTTAGTCCACAAAAAGCAGCAGTAGTACATTTGATAAAAACATACCCCCCTCTCCAAAAAAGCCCTAGCCTAAAATGGCTTTGTTAAAACCCCAGAACTGACAAGTTTCCATCCCTCTTGGTAAGGAGATTTGAAGGAAGAGATCCACATTTGTATCTACCTTCTCCACTCCAGGCCTTTACTCCTCTCTATGAGACCCTGCATTCTGCTTCCAGTGATAATGCCTGAAACACTGGCTGTTATTGGAACAGAAGCCTTACCTGTCCCCCTTTAGGCTGATATCTGATGTTCTCTGTTGACCCAATTTTGGACCTGACATTCTTGAGATCAGGGAGAGGCTGGTTAATGAGCCGTAGTTGCTTCGGGGTAGCTGGAGATTTTGGAGGTGTGCGTATGATGGCAACTTTCTTCTCAGTGGACACCAGAATACCAGATTTGGGAGTACCTGGTGTATGGGGGGTTCTGGGGTAGCTGGGGGTCCCAGGAGTGCCCGGGGTACGGGAGGAATAGCTAGGTGGTGTCCCAGGAGTTATGGCGGTGGAACCCGGTGTAGTTGGGGTTGATGTGCCACTCTTTCCTGTCCGGCTTCGAATAGGCTCTGATCCTGTATTGGGGAAAAATTAAACCATGTTGCTGATATTTTCATGGAGCAGAGGACATCTATCTTATATTTCATGAGGGCACCTTGCAGATTATTCACTCTGCCGTGTTTCTGAAGACCATAAAGAAACGTGAGAATGAGCAATAACTTGCTAAATGAGAGCACTATGATATTCAAATCAGTTAATGTTCAAAGAAGGTAATTTAAAACCAACAAGGTTAGAGATACTAAAATAATTATTGCATGGTTCGTAGATCACAGGCTTATGGAGAAATCTATTATAAAAGAGTACACGTATTACTGCTGACCTGAACATTTTGCAGACATATGGTACCATCCTGTGTGGGACTGCATCACCCCTGCTTGCCCATTTTTCCTAGCTTGCTTTACCTGCCTGCCTGCCTGCCTCCCTTCATTTCATCTATGGGTTTTGAATGTTTGTGTCATTTGTACTGATACTGTTTTAGTGATTTAGTTGTATTTGTATATTCTGGCCGGTAAATTCTACTGAATTCCCTCATTTTTTGTATTATTATTTAATATCATACAGATACAGTGGTACCTTGGTTCTCAAACGCCTTGGTACTAAAGCAACTTGGAACTGAAAGACCGCAAACCTGGAAGTAAGTCTTCAGGTTTGCAAACTTTTCTCGGAAGCTGAACGTGCTCTCTTTGACTGTTACAATTCCGTTTTGAGTGCCACACTTCCGTTTTGAGTGTTAAGCTGAGATCTGTCTGTTTTCGCTATTTTTTGTGTTTTTGTTTTTGCGGCTCTTTTTTGTTTTGTTTTTGTGACTGTATGGAACCCAGTTCAGCTGCTGATTGATTACACTGGTCAACAACAAATTTGTTGTCTGCGTTTTTTCAGCTGATTTAGGATGAATCTGATGTGCTGAATCCAAAAATCACATTGGTTTTGCTCAATCAGGTCAAGTTTTTGAGCTATGGCCACATGTCTTTTTTTACGTTTTTGTTCACATGTACGCTTGTGTGGAGCATTTTAGAAGAAGTTGGTGGGGGTAAAATGCCTTGTCAAATAATTGTTTTGATTGGAAATGTTTATTTTAATGACAAGAAGTATTCAGGTCCGATAGTTCTGAGCGATTACCTCAAAAAGGGATCAGTTTGAAGTCATAAAACCTCGAAATCTTCCATAAATTGGTCCAGCAAAGCATAAAGTTGGAGGATCAAAACTAAGTTAATGGGGCAGCGGCCCCACAAAGTATCCTGATCTTCAATCAGCACGTCGTCCTGTAGCTCATTGTGATGAAATTCCATTGCCTATCTTCGGAGAACTTCCTGACATTAGTGACGACGATGCCTCCAGTGTTGAAGGACATGAAGAAGAAGAAGTGGTTCTTGAAGATGATGCTCCACATCCATTTTCCCATCTAGAATGATCTAGTTCGCGACCTCAGCTTGTCAAAGGACTTTGCCGAACTGTTGGCATCCAGATTGAAGGGAAAAAACCTCCTCTCTGACAGTGCTCGCATCAGCTTCTTGCGCAACAGGCATCAAGAGTACCTCCGTTTTTTCTCGGAAGAGAAGGACTTGGTGTACTTTGCAGATATTGCGCAGCTTCTGCTCAAGCTTGGAGTGCCACAGTACAAACCCAAAGATTGGAGACTGTTCATTGACAGCAGCAAGCGATCACTGAAATGTGTTCTGCTACACAACGGCAACCAGTTTGCCTCTATACCCCTGGCTCACTCGAGTACACTGAAGGAGAACTATGAAGCGGTGAAGTATGTGCTGGAGAAAATTGGTTATGATCAGCATAAGTGGTTTATTTGTGTTGACCTGAAGATGGTGAACTTTTTGTTGGCACAACAGTCTGGCTTCACCAAGTACCCATCTTTTCTGTGCATGTGGGATAGTAGGGACCGTGCTCAGCATTACACGAAGAAGGACTGGCCTGTGTGGGAGGAATTGGTGCCTTGCAAAGAAAGGAACGTCATCAACTACCCTCTGGTGGACAGAGACAGAATACTCTTCCCACCGCTGCACATCAAGCTCGGCTTAATCAAGCAGTTCACCAAGGCTCTGGACAAGGATGGTGACTGCTTCATTTACTTGTGCCATGCTTTTCCAGGATTGACCATGGAGAAGTTGAAAGCTGGCATCTTTGACGGTCCTCAGATCCGTCAGCTCATCAGAGATCCAGAGTTCGGAAACTCAATGAACGAAGTGGAACTGGAAGCGTGGAAGGCCTTTGTTCTGGTAGTGAAGAACTTTCTTGGCAACAATAAGGCCAGAAACTACGCAGAACTTGTCAACAACATGCTGACTGCTTTCAGAAACCTGGGCTGCAACATGAGCGTCAAGATGCACTACCTATTTTCACATATGGACCGGTTTCCTGAGAACCTGGGTTCAATGAGTGACGAGCAGGGGGAGAGATTCCATCAGGACATGAAAGAGATGGAGACCAGGTATCAGGGTCGCTGGGTCATGATGGCTGACTACTGTTGGACTCTGAAGAGAGACCTCCGTGCTGCTGAGCATTCCAGGAGTTCCAAGAAACACAAGTTCAAGCCCTGAAGTTTGAAAAATGGTGAAGCAACATGCAATTTACGTGTACTTACCTTTATCAATGCCCACCATTCAGTTTACAGAAAACCTGACCTGATGGAGAGAAATGGATGCCATTTCCTGATTCAGCAGTGCAAAAATACCCTAAAGCAGTTGTAGAAATCTAGACAACATTCAAAAAGTAAAAAATTGTTGCCCAGTGTTATGTGACTGCAGTACATTGTTTACTGCTTTCATTTTATGGATTAATGGTCTCGTTAGATAGTAAAATTCATGTAAAATTGCTGTTTTAGGGGTTGTTTTTAAAACAGATTAATCCATTTTGCATTATTTTCTAAGGGAAAGCTTGCCTTGGTTTTGGAGTGCTTTGGTTTTGGAACGGACTTCCGGAATGGATTAAGTTTGAGATCACCTTACCTCACATGTGCCTACTCAACCACTTTGATCAATGGAATTTGCACGACTACAGGTGCCACATAGTACTTGTTCAGCACCTGTAAGACCTCGATCATTTAGTGCAGCAGCACCTGCAATTTGGAACTCCCTGCCTATTGAGATCAAGCAGACGCCTTCACTGTACTATTTTGAGACCTATTCAAAACATTATTGCACAGACAAGCCCACCCAGGTTATTAGAAAGGGCTCACCCATGCTTCTACTTATCCAAGTGGTTTTCTCCTTGTCCCGCTCCTTCCCCAGGGAAAACCTGCTCTTTAGTGATACATAAACAACAATCTGGGGCGGAAACCTTCAGATTTCCCCTGCATAAAGCAGAGGTTGTGTGGATAAGCCCATAGTTGAGGTAATTTTAACCTGTTTTAGTATTTTAGTATTTTAACACTTCTATGTTTTAAAGTGTGGTTATATTTTTTTTCTTGATTTTATGGTTTTATCTTTTTTTGTAAACCACTTTGAGGTTTTTTACAATTAAGTGGTGTATAAATTTTATGAAATAACTAAATAATATATTAATATATTTTTAAAGACTATCTACCTCTCTATCTCTCTATTCTTGCGAATTCAACAAGAATGTGGCCTAAGTAGATCTTAAACTCCTTACAAGGTTAACTTAATATCCTCAAAGGAATATAAATAAGAACCTAACTTCTTCTCAGAGTAGAGTCACTGAAATTAATTTGTTAGTCATAGCCATTCATTTCTATGGGTCTACTCTGACTAAAACTTGGTTGAAAATAAAGGATGTTTCCCCACTCTTCACTACTAAATAATCACTTTATTTAGTAATAACTCACTTTATTCTCACAGCAATACAGAAAACCAATCTAGCATCTATTTCCAGGTCCATACACTATGGAGCAGTTGCAGCAACAGGGGTCTCCCCCCCTCCAACAGTTTATGTAGCTTTCCCTGACGGAATGCACACATGCAGATGGAGACTATGCCTGCGTGGAAACTTCCTCTGCTCACCCCCTTTCAATCTGCTTCTGGTTCTGGGACACAGTGGTGCAGGAGAGGGTGAAGCACCGGTCCTTCACTTGCCTAACCTGCCTCTTCCTCCTCTTCTCCCAACCCATCCTGTGCTCTACCCTCCAGTGCTGAAGCATCCCCTGCCTCTGATTCTTGCCTTCTGACTGGTACAGGTCCTCACAAGCCACTGCCTTCCAATCCCAAGTCAGACTCCAGCCCCCATTTTCCCGGTGCACACTCGCCAGCGTCCTGCCAGTCCCTGACATGATGGAAGGGATGGGATGGTGGATAGGTTATAGGTGGTTCAGTATTAAGCTAAGGGGCATTCTGGGGTGTTGGTGTAAATGAGTGGAGAGAACGTTCAGGAGAAATGTTGTGTGTTAGGGAAACCAGGATGCTGAGCAAGAGCTTCGGGGTAAGAGTAGAGGGGGATATGAGAGTGTGTAAATTGGAGTGTAACTCTGGCGACCAGCATACATTTTTTCTGTTGTAATTTGTAAATAGTATAAAAGGGTGTATTATACTGTATCATTTTGATATGCACAGAGACCTCAAGAGATTTACACAAAGTGCACCTGCAGGCTAAAGAAAATGTGGAGGGGGAGTTAGAGGGTACAGAAACCTACTGGTGGTCCGTCGCATTGATGAAGAGATGGTGCTGTTCAGGGAGAAAGAATTTTCATCTCGTTCTCTGTCTCCTGACAGGCCCCTCCGGGTGGGTAGAATAGAGGAAGGTCTTGGTAAAGAGGAACGCTTTTCTGGACTCTTGGTTACACCGTCCTAGGAGAAACAATAGAAATTGGCTTTTTTTACTTTTAATTTTTTAAAAAACGGGTAAAATGCAGTTGTTGTGATGACATTTAATTTTCCAGCAGTTTCTCCCCAGCAAGAGCTTCAAACTATGTCAAGGTAAGGAAGATCAGATCAAGCCTAGACAGATTAATTTCCAGCCCCCATGCACCTAGAGGTGAGATTATTACCTCCAGAGGGGATCTAACATGGATTTAACTTTGCTTACAGCATACCAAAGTGAGATGATACAGGGAAAACTAAGTAATTTGGCAGGCTGGGGTAGGGGAGCATAGCTGATTTTAGTTTGGCTATGACTACACTAGTATCAGTCTCAAGTCTGCAGCGAAAAGTCAAAAGGACACCCCCACCTGTAATATTTAGGCCTCATCCTATTGTAGTCTTATGGCAAAAAGCTTATTAGGTTTGTGAACTTTGGTTTGAACCAACTAACAGTTTTTAAGAGTGGTTAAAGTGGTATGACAGACACATCACTGCCTTTTTGCGTGCATGCATTTCTTTGGCAACAGTTGCCCTTAATCAAATGGTGCTTGCGTGTTTTTGAGAAAAAATGTTTTAAAATGTTTTAAAGTTTGCAAAACTTGCTTACCCGAGGCAATAATAACTGAACACACTACCTCCAGCACTGAAAAGTATAATGTTTCTCCAGCCTAAATTGGATTTATAATGGATGGATTCCTAGGGTTTTAATCAAACCCTGGGAAGGGAAGCATTCCAGTTCAGGATAGGAGCTAATTATGGGTCCTGTAATAAGAAAGGCAATATCTGACAGTGTTTTTTCTTGAATTCAACAGGGGGAAGTTTGTTCACTCCTGCTCTACAGCTCTTTTGTCAGTGTGAACTATTTGTGTTCAGGAGAAGGGCAAGGGGAAGAGAGTGTAAGCAAACAGATCAGAATCCACCTCTGGCCCTTTCTTTGCTATCACTGACTACATTTACTCTGCTGCCTTACCTGAGCATCTGTTTTTGAATATGGCAAGCAGTCTCTTGGGCCTGCGGAAGAGGGCCTGGCAAAATAATTGTCTGCATCAAGCAAAGCTTTTTTAGTAGAACTTAATGAGCAAGCTGAGCTGGGTCTTGGAGGAAGCAATGACTTTGCTCTAACCTTTGAGGCAGGAATCTTTGACAAAGAAGAAGTCTAGTCATGAGAAAACAA
This sequence comes from Podarcis pityusensis, assembly GCF_964106645.2. Taxonomy (NCBI): domain Eukaryota; kingdom Metazoa; phylum Chordata; class Lepidosauria; order Squamata; family Lacertidae; genus Podarcis; species Podarcis pityusensis. The sequence continues at coordinate 139,358,857 of NC_138028.1, read as the reverse complement.
ACAGAAGGAACACAACGTGAACATGGACAATGGTGTAAACAGAAAATGCATGCAATATGGAAAACAAACTGCAAAACAAAACTTCTTTTTAAAAAATCACCATGTGTGCATATCCTAAGGTACACATGTATAAATGAGGCTGTTTTATTGCTTTTTTTAAAAAGTAATGTGAATAAAGAGATTGGGAATATTTTTCAGATTTCAAACATGATCTTTTACTGTTGTTCATAAGCATAAGATATGGTCAGGCCACTGGTTCATCTAAGGCTGTCCACTTTGCCGGGCAGTGGCTTTCCATGGCTTAGGATGGGATTATCTCAGCTCCGCTATCTGAGAGATCTCCAAGTGTCCTGATTTTCCAGGGACAGTCCTGGAATTACAAAAGCCACCCAAGCTTCTGATTTGATCTCAGAATGTCCCTATTTTCCCTGCTAGAGCATGAGCCAGCGCTTAATCTGGGCAATGGTGATGGTGGTGGCAGAGAGGAAGCATCCCGTGGCCCCTCCTGAAAAGCAGGTGAGGAGGAGAAGAGGCTGCAGCCGCCAAGGCCCAGCCTCAGGTGACATGCCGGCTCTGGGGGGGCAGGCAGAGGGCAGGGCTGCCCAGGGCAGGAAGAAAAAGGAAGCAGAGCAGAGTGCAAGGAGTCTTGATATGGGGAGTCAAGGAGGGTCACTTGGGGGAGAGTGAGAACTGTCCCTATTTTCATCTGAGGAATGTTGGAGGGTATGTAAGAAGAGTCTGTACCAAAGGCTGAAGTTGGGCATTCAAAGCAAATGCTCCACCTACTGGGCCACAGTCTTCCTCCAGGCCCAGGCTGATAAAAAACTTTATTACTAATGATTGTAACATTTAGTTTCAAGTTATTGTTATCTTCAGGATGCCCAAATTGCTAGAAGCTGCATCAGAAATACATGTGTGTGTGTGTTTGTTTTTTAAATATGGACAAGAAGTGACAACCTAACATACAAACCACTTTGGGAGTGGACACTGATTTTTAATATGTAAAAGTGTAAATAAATAAATAAAAAGAAGAAGTGTTTCTTCTTTTTAGTGCCAAAATGGATTAAATTTCATATTTTCTAGTTTAACTCAATTATGCTTTAGGCCTACTAAATAAAAGCTGATAAAATTTGAAAGAACTCCCTTGCCGCGGATGAAATGCTGATTAATTTTTTAAAACTTTTCGATTTTCCCGTCAAAATTCCTACTAGGTATTATTTTCTTTATGTCAATGACAGAACACTTCTGTTGGTAGAAATCTGAAGATATTGGACAATGACAGAATTTGGGAATGTAAATGCAAAAACTGAAAATGTATACACATCTACAGATGAAATGACAAACACTAAAGACAAAATCTTAAAGAAACAACAGCAGCAAAACTGTTATCCACCACCAGAGTCATCAAGTAGAATCCCATTTCAGTTTTATGTATCTATAGCTATATATAGACACCACTTTAAACATGCTGTGTTTTTGCAAATGCAAAACGCAGGTACAGCTCATTTCCTCATTGCTGCAAATGCAGAACGCAGGTCCGGCTCATTTCCACCCAGCCATCCACAGAAGAAGAGATGTCTATGCAGTCATGTATGTAAAAATTTTTAAAATCTGATCCCATTGAGATCCCAATATGAAATTTTGCAGGTAGCTTTTGAAATATTAAATAATCAATACATTTTTTGAATTTTTAAATCATACTAATTTTTAAAAAGATGGAGCCAGCTTGTTTTCTCCTGCTCTGGAGGGTAAGACTCAAACCAATGGATTCAAGTTACAAGAAAGGAGATTCCAACTAAACATAAGGAAGAACCTTCTGAAGGCAATAACTGTTTGACAGTGGAACGGACTCCCTCAGAGGGTTGTGGACTCTCCTTCCTTGGAGGTTTTTAAGCAGAGGTTGGATGGTCATCTGTCAGGGATGTTTTAGCTGAGATTCCTGCATTGCAATGGGTTGGACTAGTTGAACCTTCCAACTCTATGATTCTATAGAAAGCCATATGATGTTTTCTGACCTGTTCGGGGAAGTTTTTAATGTGTGACATCTTAGTGTATTTTTGGTCTTTGTGGAAGCCGCCCAGAGTGGCTGGGGAAACCCAGCCAGATGGGCGGGGTACAAATAATAAATTATTATTATTATTATTATTATTATTATTATTAGGAAGAAGAGGGTTTGTTAAGCCTTCACAGCTAAGAGCGAAGGATGGGGCCTGCCCTCCACGACTTGATCCCCTTTCGGAGCAATTTAAGGCAAAGAGACTTTGTCCCCCTTTAGAGCCATGTAAGGCACCACAACTTTTGGCAGCAATTCTGTACATTAATTATATGTTAATTATGCATTGTTAATTGGTACCTTGGCAGTCTCTGTGGTACAAAAGCCAAACAATTTGTTTCAACATGACTGAACATGAGCATAATTTAAAAGCTAAAGCACAGAATGAACTCAGGCTTGCTAGAGAGGTTGAAAGCAACAAAAAAGGCTTTTATGGGTATGTTCGTAGCAAAAGGAAGAACAAAGAAACAGTGGGGTCACTCAGAGGAGAAGATGGTGAAATGCAAACAGGGGACACAGAAAGAGCTGAACTCCTCAATGCCTTCTTTGCCTCAGTCTTCTCCGATAAAGAAAACAATGTCCGACCTGAAGAATTTGGAGCAAATGATTCAGCAAAGGAAACACAGCCCAGAATAACTAAGGAGATAGTACAAGAATACTTGGCTAGTTTAGATGTATTCAAGTCTCCAGGGCCAGATGAACTGCATCCAAGAGTATTAAAAGAACTGGCAGATGTGATCTCAGAACCACTGGCAGTCATCTTTGAGAATTCCTGGAGAACAGGCGAAGTCCCGGCAGACTGGAGGAGGGCAAATGTTGTCCCTATTTTCAAAAAGGGGAAAAGAGAGGACCCAAATAATTACCGCCCAGTCAGTCTGACATCAATACCAGGGAAGATTCTGGAGCAGATCATTAAGCAAACAGTCTGTGAGCACCTAGAAAGGAATGCTGTGATCACCAATAGTCAGCATGGATTTCTGAAAAATAAGTCATGTCAGACTAACCTGATCTCGTTTTCTGACAGAATTACAAGCCTGCTAGATGAAGGGAACGCAGTGGATGTAGCCTACCTTGATTTCAGCAAGGCATTTGACAAGGTGCCTCATAATATTCTTGTAAAGAAGCTGGTAAAATGTGGTCTTGACTATGCTACCACTCAGTGGATTTGTAACTGGCTGACTGACCGAACCCAAAGGGTGCTCATCAATGGTTCCTCTTCATCCTGGAGAAGAGTGACTAGTGGGGTGCCACAGGGTTCTGTCTTGGGCCCGGTCTTATTCAACATCTTTATCAACGACTTGGATGATGGACTCAAGGGCATCCTGATCAAATTTGCAGATGACACCAAATTGGGAGGGGTGGCTAACACCCCAGAGGACAGGATCACACTTCAAAACGACCTTGACAGATTAGAGAACTGGGCCAAAACAAACAAGATGAATTTTAACAGGGAGAAATGTAAAGTATTGCACTTGGGCAAAATAAATGAGAGGCACAAATACAAGATGGGGGACACCTGGCTTGAGAGCAGTACATGTGAAAAGGATCTAGGAGTCTTGGTTGACCACAAACTTGACATGAGCCAACAGTGTGACGCAGCAGCTAAAAAAGCCAATGCAATTCTGGGCTGCATCAATAGGAGTATAGCATCTAGATCAAGGGAAGTAATAGTGCCACTGTATTCTGCTCTGGTCAGACCTCACCTGGAGTACTGTGTCCAGTTCTGGGCACCACAGTTCAAGAAGGACACTGACAAACTGGAACGTGTCCAGAGGAGGGCAACCAAAATGGTCAAAGGCCTGGAAACGATGCCTTATGAGGAACGGCTAAGAGAGCTGGGTATGTTTAGCCTGGAGAAGAGGAGGTTAAGGGGTGATATGATAGCCATGTTCAAATATATAAAAGGATGTCACATAGAGGAGGGAGAAAGGTTGTTTTCTGCTGCTCCAGAGAAGCGGACACGGAGCAATGGATCCAAAGTACAAGAAAGAAGATTCCACCTAAACATTAGGAAGAACTTCCTGACAGTAAGAGCTGTTCGACAGTGGAATTTGCTGCCAAGGAGTGTGGTGGAGTCTCTTTCTTTGGAGGTCTTTAAGCAGAGGCTTGACAACCATATGTCAGGAGTGCTCTGATGGTGTTTCCTGCTTGGCAGCGGGTTGGACTCGATGGCCCTTGTGGTCTCTTCCAACTCTATGATTCTATGTTCTAGAAAGTTGTGACCTTTAAATAAGGTGTCCAAAGTTTAGTTAAACACACACACACACACACACACACACACACACACACACGACCAAACCTTTAAAGGGGGCAGAGCAGCCATGTTTCTTTATTCACAGGTCTGTCCTATTTACACGCAAGGGAGAGATGGTGAGGTGGGCCTAATTTTTCTAACTAAAGGAGCATGTAGGACGGTCTGAATGTTGTCACTTCTGTCATCTTAGGTGGCTGATTTAGGCCACCTTCCTCTCCAGTCCAGCTCACCTCATGTCAGGCCAGGAGAAAAATGCCTGCAGTGGTAGCATAAGATGAAAGCGTGGAGGAGTTCAGCTTTTGGCAATCTGAACGCACCATTTGTTTTGTTTAGTGTGTGTGTGTGTGTGTGTGTGTGTGTGTGTATATATATATATATATATATATATATATATATATAAAGACACCCCTCATTTATTTGAGAATGTACTTAGAAAAAGGGAAATCTTTTTGCAGTGGTTGTTCCCCAAGATTTTTCCTCAGACAAAATAAAAGTTTATGCTAAAAATGGGCCAGAAATATCAGGTTTTTTAAATAAAACTTTGGGGACTCAGGGGAATTATATATATATATTACTACTGAGACACTCGCGCACCTCAAAATAGAAGGGGTGACAACTACAGGTGATATCCAAGTAACTCATGCTCAGAGTAAACCCATTAAAATCAATAAACTTAAGTCAGTTGATTTCAATGGATACATTCTGAGTGTGACTAATGTTAGCTAACACCTCTATTTTTGGACAATGTGCAAAGTGTATATTTTCTTTTAACAATTCAGCAAAATGACACAAGTGAGAACTTTCATTAACATTGCTCCATTGAGTCATCAATTTATCACAAATCTGGCTCTGGCTCTAAGCATTTAACAATATTGATTCTTAATGGAGTTCAGAAACTTTAAAACAACATATATAGGTACTTGTTAATCAGCAGCCTACATCCCATTTTCCAGTTGATTTTCATTGTGCAGAGAGATAAACATGTGAAGGGGGTGGGGCGACAACTGTCTGTACGGCACACTAGCGAAAGAAGCTATGATGTCCTTTTTTTACAGGAGTACCTATTTGCAAAACAGCAATGAAATAGCTCCCTGTTAGAATGGTGTACTTTGAATTACAGTTCTCTCTCACTCTATGGCTGTCAGCTGAATAAATGGATGAACTGCCACCCAGCTCAACCCCCCACAAGCAAACCCCATCCACTCTTTTGCATTGATTCCCTCACAGCCAAATACTACTTTCTCTCCCCTCATAATTTTTCCTCTCATTGTTCCTTTCTCTTTTCCTCCCTGCTGCCTATGAACATGCTATTACAACAGAGGAGAAAAAAAGGACAGAGGAGGTGGAAGGCTGTAGACAGGATGAGGTAGGAATCACAATGTGTGCTGGTTTCTTAGAAAGTAGCCAAAAATGTGTAGTGTATTCCATATATCTACAGTTCCTCCTTCTCTCCTTTCACGCTGTGGCCAGAGTTTTTAAACAGTTGAGAGGTATAAGTAGAGAGAGGGGAATGAGTCTTTCTTCATTTTTCCTTCTCTCTCCTTCAAACCTGCCCCATTTCAAGCTTTGCTACCTGAAATGCCTCTTCATGGGGTGGTGGGAGAGGTGATGAGGGAGGAAATAATGAGGGTTGGCAACCAGTAGCCAAGTGGCCACTCTGCCTGTTAAGGTTGCTGCACTAAGACCTTGGATAAAGTCCACTTGGTCCCTGGCCACGCAGGCATTTGAGGAGGATAGGTTGCTGATGCAACGCACTGTGACTAGGCAACCACACGATTCTTTCCACTGAAAACAATCACCTTGTGAAAGGGATGTGGACGCAAACTCGCAGTTCTACTGAACTCATGAGACTTGATCCAAGGATCAAGGATGTGTGACAATAGCTCCAATTGGTGAATGGGTACCTGCATTCCCATCCATACAAACAGATGGACAGGAAAGTGTATCATGCAGGGTTGTCCATGCACTTGCCCTTGTGACTCAGGAGGTCTGCACTTGTATACAACTAGGTCAGTAGTTCTAGCATGCATGTTAGCATGGTATACTGGTTTACATGCTTGGAAGCTCAAATGCTGCCTCTGTTATTTCACCTAGGCACTGAGAATATTCTGTTCTTTAGGGATGTAGGAACTGAGAGCACAATACGCTGCTGCCATGAAAGATACACCAGTGGAACTCCCCTGATACTGCCAAAACGGGGCAGAGCTGTTGGTGGAATATGGATGGCACACTGAAGGGAGCACATTTATGCTGTATCCTGCATTCCTTTGATACACAGCCATGCCCCAATGGTGTAAATTTACACCAGCCCTGACGTGGCAGCCCCAGACCTTGATTTTACCAGGACAAGAATAAGCTTTTAAAAAATGAGCAGCCCCTGCATAAATGGCTGTCCCCATGCCTCAGCCATGTCACCATGATAGAGCACAGGATATTGTGTAAGTTAGCACAGGATATCCTTCATTTAAGATGACCACAATTCAGATGACAGGGTATGTGACATGGGGATACACCTCTCTGGATCTGAACCAGAGATCTCCAGTATATAAAGCATAAGCTCCTTCAACAATTGCTCTGCTCCTAGTGTCTATGACTGGGACTTGAAGCTAGGGCAAATGTCATGTGCTGTTTCTGATTGCTGAAAAGAACTGCTCGGTGGTGCTTGCAGTCTTGGGGGCACCCTCTCTTCCACCAACATGGCATTTCCCCTACATGAATGTAAAGACTGAGTGAGGACATATCTTCCCCTTTCCTCTAGTGGGCTTCAAATACCTGTCTCTTGCTTCCCAGTCTCATGCATGCCCTATGGAGCGAGCCACTGGAGGTGGTTGCTGCTTCAGTGTGCATCTTGATCTATTGCAGCGGTTCTCAACCTGTGGGTCCCCAGATGTTGTTGGACTACAACTCAAAGCATCCCTGAGCTCTGGCCTTGCTAGCTAGGGGTGATGTGAGTTCAGCAACATCTGGGGACCCACAGGCTGAGAAAGGCTGATCTGTCGGCTGCTTCTGGGTGCGACTTGCACCACTCTCCCAGGAGAGCTGTGCATGCTTTCTGAAGAACCCTTGAGCAGGAAGCTATGTGGTAGCTGCACTGTGTGCTTTCTCCTTTCCTCCCCTTTCCATGTATTGAGCCCATGAGAAGTTTGAACCCGTCTGTAGGGATACCCGGGGACACACAGTGATGGGGCTGTTGCTGACTCTGCTGCTGGGGCTGAAGGAAATGGAGTGCTGTGACATTGATCTGTGGGATGTGTGTATGGTGATGCAGGGAATGTCCCCCATCTTAGTGAATTAAAGGATCCCTCTGTGTTTGAGTGGGACATGGGATCTTGTCCTTCATCAGTGTTTCCTGCTGCTTCTGAATTTTCTACTTATGTGTTTTCCCACTTTCCTCCCAGGTTGAGCAGTGAACGTGGTGGTGTATCTTCAGCTCAGTGTAAAGCTGGTATGGGATTGCTCTCATATAATGACCCTGGCAAACTGATTTCTGGGTCAAAGTAACTGAAACTGGGAATGCAGTGCTAGCCCACTTACCTGGGAGTAAGTCCAATTGAATTCAATGTGGCTTACTTTTAAGCAGACATACCGTAGTTCAGGTTGCCCTTTAAATCAGATTTAAATGCAAGTACTTCCATTTAGGGGGAAAGTAAATTGGTCTCCTCCGCACTGGTAGATGGAAGTCAATTGGTAAAGAATAGTGCAATTGAGGTTATTGTGGTTGTACCATATTAAGTGAATCGAAAATTAAATACATAGTTTAGTAGCTTAATATGTTGCCAATCTCCATTCTACAGTGTGTACCAATTAGGAAGTTTTAATAATATATGAGTAATTCTGAAAATCAACTGTCTTAAAACTGGCAAATGGTTCCTAAAAGATTTTCACCTGTCTTTCAGATATGACCATAAAACCACCTGGAATACAAAAATGAGTGTGAAAACATGAATAAAAAAGAAAACAAGTCTACTCACTGAAAGTTTTTCCTTTGCTTGCTTAAACACCCCAGGACCTTGGTTTGTTTCACCACCAGCAGCTATTAGGTACACAGAAAGAAAAAGACCCTTAATGGTAATTTCAAACTCACCCTTAACATATTCAGTTTGAATTGCCATGCAATATTAAGACACAAATGAATTCATTATTAGCAATAGCTAATGCTAATTAAAAAAACAAATTCAAACTAGCAAATAAAAAAAGGTTATCTGGTTTTCTCTGTCTTGGGCAAGGATGTAGAAAGCTTTCCAAGGTAACGTGAGTTCTGGATAATTTTGGAATCTTTTTCAGGCAATCAACAACCATAATATCATAGTATCTTTCTCTGCCCTTTTGTGAACATGGGATGAGCAGGGAAACCCCGCTACTCAGATTTTAAAATAGACTCACATTATTTGATCATGATGAATCATAACCCTGGACCGGACCAAGGGCCCAGTTCAGAATCCACAGTTGGTAGTTTGAAATCCAGTGTGTGCAATATATGCTTGTATAATGAAAAATCATTCCACAAGGTCACTAAAATGATGATGAAGAGGGAGGAGCAAGCAAGATAATCTGCACTCCCCCCCTCCCCATCCCCAAGTTTACTTCCTGGTATTTATAAAACATGCATAGAGCTTGAATGTGCTCTGCTATTTTGATCATCCGCTGATAACTGAGCTGTATACACATTGTTAATAACAGTAGCAGGTAGTGTAGTTTATGAAATGCTTGCTAAGGCAGCTGTTGGGCAAAAGGCATCTTTGAGTCTTCCATTTGTTAAACTATTTCAAATTTTAGTTGAGGCACCTATGGTTGATTCTCATTGGCCTAGGCAAATGTGGCAAGACTTGTTTGCCTACAGTTCCAATGGTTTGAACTCAAGTTTATTGCCAACATGACTGCACTTTTCCTTTGATATGTGACCCTCACTTAAATAACATCCTACCTAAAGACAGATGATAATTTGTAGCGGAGAGTATCAAAGCAGAAGACAAAGGAAAGAGTTTCAGTCAAAAAATATCTGGCAGAGAATGTTCAGTACAAAATGCCTGTATAATTCCCCCCCTATAAATTCTGCTGCTGTTCACCTTTCCCCATAACAGATACCTCTCCTTTTATTAGACTCCAATCATCCACTGCCAACCAATAATCCAATGCTCTGAAATGGGGGCAAGACACCTTTATTGCTGACTTACCTGAAAGCATAACAACTCCTCCATCTGAACAATGAACCTGGATCATGACTTCACCCTATCCTTTGGAGTTTGGCTAACAGTTTAATCATGCAAGAAACATATTTACTCCTGGGGCATACACCATGAAATTTAAGGTGATTAAGACAAACCTAATACATGTTTGACCCAGTTCACATAGCCTGAGCTGATGCCCGTTTGCCCTATGATATCAATGTTGTGATGTCACAAAGGAAGAACAGTCTTACATTTTCAACCAATCAAAGTGTGAAGTACAAATTACGACAATGTTTGGATGGTAGTGGTGACTTAAAATGCTTTCTAAAATAATTCCTTTCTTTTCTTTTCCATTCTGTGTATTGAGAAAGAAGGAAAACCACTCTGAATCAAAATCTGGAACAACTGCAGGTATACTTGATTTTATGAATTAGTTTCTTTTTCTAGAACCTAAGCTCTATTACCATTCTTAACGCCAATCCTTCGCATGTTTACACAGCAGAAAGTCCCACTGACAAATTTAATGGGACTTACATTCCATGTAAATATGTTCAAAATTACTACTATAGAAAAATATACCTGCTAGTGACCTTTGAATTTGCTTACCCATACGAGAAAAAGAGAATATGAGAAATGTTTTATAAAAAACTAAGAGCATTCTGAAGAACCCATGATTTGCAATTACCACTTCTTTCATCAAAATTCACAATTTTAAAACAAGGACATTAACAACATCAGCTCACAATCCTAGCATTTGAGAGACTTATCTTTTCCTGCTTAGAAATTCGCAACTGGAAAACTGGGTAAAATCCATCAGAAACAAATACAAGGCTGGCCTAATACAGTCAAATAATCTGCACTCTTTTCATGACTAAGAGAAGAGCACTGGCTACCAGCTTCCCAAGATCTCTAAGGCTATCATTACAGGGGGAAGCCTTCCCTGCATTTTCAGCTTTTTCTTTTAAAAAGCCTCTAAACCTTTTACTTATAGACCAAGTTCATAAAGATGCACAAGCCACAGTTGGCCTTGAGACTGTCTGCTCCCTGTTCCCTTCCTCTTTTCCACTTCAGAAGAGGTAGAATGTTTTTGCGCCCAATTTTTAAACTAAGCTAATTACAGTTCCCTGTGACAACTGAACTTGGGGAACTACGGTTTGTTTAAACTCTAGTTAGAGAAAATAGGCCAGGATCTGAAAATCACTTTTAGATCCTGGTTTGCTGTCACAAACCATGCAGAAAGCACATTTCTTCAAGCTCAGCCATTATGGGGGTAGGGAACTGTGGATCGCAGCACCAATACCTACTTCTCTTTGCATTGATGATGGATTTCCACATGCGAGGACTAGATCATCTCTTAGGCCTCTCATGTATTCTTTATATTGACAGCTGATCATTGCTCATGTGGAACAGAAAACTGAGGAGAGGCTTTCATATGACAAGTGAGCATTGTTGCCAACACACATGTGCGTGCGTGCCAGCCATTGTTTGCTCAAAACTGCTCAACCAGTTGTTTTTCTCCTTGGGGACAGGGAGGAAAATTTTGAATTGACAGACAGCAGGTAAAAAATTCTCTCCCTCCCTTCCTGCACCTCTACTTAGCCTGAAGCCACCAACAGCTGTTTTTACCTAAGGAAAAAGTCAGGGAAATTAATCATAGAAATGTATACACTGGCTATATGTAGGGTCTCTACTAACATGGAGATTCCTGTAATTCCCACCTCTGGGTTTCTGAGGGTCTGCTGGAGTCAGAGAAAATGCAACTCACTTGGCAAAAGGCTGAATGTAGTTAAAGGCTACAGCCAGCCATCTAGTTGCATTGTTAACATCACCATGTGGTGATCTTTTCAAGCAGAACCCAGTAGTTATAGTAATTGCACATTTTTCTGTCTCAGAACCCTAATCCGGATAGTGGTTACTATATATTGCAGGGATTGGCTGGAAGTGGGGGGTCTTGAATCTGCTAAACTTGGATTCCAAAAAAGACTCACCTGATTTGAACAGTAGCTAACAGCCAGTATTGGATCATGGGCCCACTTCAGAACCTGCAGCCCTGTGAATTCCTTTATGATGGTCCAATGGATGGGCACTACTTTCATTCCTCTAATTTTTTATTTTTACTTTTAAACTGAGATGATTTGATAACGTTCTTTCACCCTCAGGGGGAATTGTACAGAAAAACATAGTCTCCTCCATGTAAACATAGAGGTTTAAGAGGATTCCCCCCCCCCCCAAAAAAATGTATGTTACCATGCTGATTTTAAAAGTGTTCCCATTAAAGATCCACCCAGAAACAGGACGGGATACACTTAGTTCCACCCGCATGCCCTACTGGCATGAACCTTACTTTAGTGGGTCCAACTGTGCCTAATGACTCATTTTGTGAATCAACATGCATAGACCACAAAATATTATGTAATACACTATGTGGATATATTTGCTGAGTTACAGTTTTATTTGCGTAGTGGATGAGGAATAATCTGTACAGCTATTTTGAAAATGAAATATAGCCTCCTTTTGTTTAAAAAAAACCAACATAACTGAAAGGCCAACTTTCTCTCAATATAATTTGGGTTAATCTTTTTAAAAAGCTTTGCAGGTTTTGGTTACTACACGGCATTAAACTGAAGATACAGAGATCTAGTCTATTAACAAGAAGAGTTCTTATATTTGTAAGTTATTAAATGACACACCTATTTACAATTTTATATTCTAAGAAAATACTGAGTGGGAATATTTTTCCAGTGCTTGGGTGAGGGAAACATTTTTCCTGGAGTTAGTAGAATCATCTGATGAATTCTTTACATAAAAGTATTGAAAGAGAATGAGGATGCTTTTTATTCTTCTTCCCTTTGAATGATAGGGATCAAATAATGTTAGTGTGTGAATGTGTGAAGAGGCAGAGCATGTGAATGATCCACTTAAGTTTCCGCACGCAGATCCAACTAAAATGGTGGGGTTGTGCAAATCCAATTCTTTTTCATTTCAATGCAAATCACACAGCGTCGTTCCTTGTAGGTTTGTATCCATTTATGCTTCCACTCGCTGCCTGGAAAGCCCTGTACAGCCCAAGTTTCTGTTCCTCCGAATGACAACAGAGAGATGCATAAACTGAAAGAATCCCCTATTTTCCCCTCCTGTATTGTACAAGGTCCTCATTGGAGAAAAAGATAGAAAGTTATAGATTCATAGTCCTAGTGACTACAGATTTCTTCACTTTCCACTTCCTGGCAAAGCTCACTTCGCCCTGAGGTTTTGTGTTTCAATACATAAAACTTTCAATATACAAAATACGTTAATAGATTTGAAACAGCTAATGCATACAATATAAATACAAGCCGAGCAATGCTGAAATGCTTCTTCTTATTATGCATGAGGAAAAAAAGGGATATAGATGAAAAAAATGTAAACCATGGTTTAAAGCCATTAGCACTTCCCACCAGAACAGAGCAAAATGGAGAGAGAGAAAATAAAACAGAACAAGGCAAAACAGAGAAATTTCTACACCACCACTGTCAAACCACAATGCGAAGAAACAACTACAGAACTTGGGAAATCCAAGCATGACAAGCATACATGATCATGGTCTCTGTTCAAACAAACAAACAAACAAACAAACAAATAAATAAATAAATGCATAATACAAAAAAGCAGTATCATTCATGACAGCAGAAAAAGGTCTCAGAAGGGGGAGTAAGAAAACTAAAATCAAAACCAGAGCAGCCAGTAGAGCAATGAGATTACAAATAATAATAATAACAACAGTAATAGTAATGTCTATGTTTGCCAGCCACGTTGCATAAATTCAAGACAGCACAATCACCTGTCTGCTTCCGCTTAACACAGGAGAGATGAGTTGGTCTAGTATGTTTGATAGCAGGTTTTAAAATGATTTTCCTGGAGGGAGAGTGAGCCTGAACTTCAGCTTTTTTAGAAAGTTCAGCTTTCTTATATACAGCTATAGACAAGAAAACAAGAGCATACAATCAGAAATAAAAAAAACCAAGAAACCGAAATATATTTCAACATGACATTTTGGCTGTTGGTACCATGTTTTAGACCTTCAGTTAGAATGTGAGCCTACCAAGGCCCAGAGATGACACGTAGTTGTTGCAGGCAACAACTGGCCCTTCACTGGGTAGCAAGTGTCACTTTACCTGTCACCACACTCTGACCGTGCAAGCCAGGCACCTTCTGTACAAACTGCATAGAATGAGGGCATATTCCCACTCCAGCCTGCACACTCCTGCCATGTAGCATTGCAATTGTACTGGGCAGCTTCCAAGGCTATGTCTGGAAGGGTATGTGCTATGTTCCACTGGTGCAAACAATGGAGGTTGTTTTTTTTTGTTAAGTGACAGATCTGCAGGATCTAGGCCTCACTTTGGCTTGGACAAAATGCTGGACATTAACCAGGGCTCAAAACCCAGTGGAGCCACAGATCTGACTGGGTAAAAGGTAAAGGGATCCCTGACCGCTAGGTCCAGTCATGGATGACTCTGGGGTTGCTGCACTCATCTCGTTTTACTGGCCGAGGGAGCCGACATTTGTCCGCAGTTTTTCCGGGTCATGTGGCCAGCATGACTAAGCCGCTTCTGGCGAACTAGAGCAGCCCACGGAAACGCCGTTTAGCTTCCCGCCGGAGCGGTACCTATTTATCTACTTTCATTTTGACATGCTTTCGAACTGCTATGTGGGCAGGAGCTGAGAACGAGCAACGGAAGCTCACCCCGTCGCGGGGATTCGAACCGCCGACCTTCTGATCGGCAAGCCCAAGAGGTTCAATGGTTTAGACCACAGCGCCACCCGCGCCCCTGACTGGTGCCCACTGACAATTCTCTGCCTCTTGCACATGGGGAATAATAGTGGGATATTTTACATACTAGATTCGGCAACTAAGCAGATGGAAAGATTGCCACATGGCTACCCAGAGCACTAGCAAAGTCATGGTACATACGTGACTTTATGCTAGTGTTATTTATTTGGTATTAATGAATCCAAGTAAGCAGAGGAGTGTGGCGGAGTCTCCTTCTTTGGAGGTCTTTAAGCAGAGGCTTGAAAACCATATGTCAGGAGTGCTCTGATGGTGTTTCCTGCTTGGCAGGCGGTTGGACTCGATGGCCCTTGTGGTCTCTTCCAACCCTATGATTCTATTATTCTAGAGCTGAATTCTCATACAGGATGTTTTCCTATTCCATAAAAGAAAGAAATCATCAGCCTAAACTGGAGTGGCTGGAAGCAATGTAGACTGAATGCCTTGCTGTTAACACAAATGAATATTCTTGATTAAATGTGTAACAGTACTGCTAAAATACTCCTATAAAACAGGTGAACAACTCACAGTATGGCATTATAGGAAAAAGATAGTATTACATGAACCTTTTTTCCTTCTCACTTCATCTCTGGAGACAGTGCTAGGTTCCTTTTTAGCTATTTTTCTTTCAGGAGTAGAAATCCTGCCTCTCCCAGTTTTTAAAGGTTTCTCTTTTTTATGTTTATCAAGAGACGGTCTCCGCAATTCTCTCTCTGCCTTCTCCTCTTTAGGAACAGTCTCTAACTGTTCCGTCATGATGCTCCTATCATCATCTGCAGGATCAGAGTAAATTATAACAACAACAACAACAACAACAAAAAAACAGAATTAGTAAAATGTTAATAGTGCTTCAGTGGGATTTCATTTTTAAAAATCAGATTATTTCCTATTGTCATTATTTTAACAATATTCCTGAATGTGGTAATATTAATTATTATTAATTATTAATTATTAATTATTAATTATTAATTATTAATTATTAATTATTAATGAATAATTTCAGAAACAAAAAAATGAAAAAAGGATAAGGCACACCTTGAGTATCCACCCATATGCTGTCTGTGTCCAGGATGGAGTCATCGATGGTTGTTTCATCTTTATAGTCATCATACGTCTCTGTCTTGTAATCAGTCAATGGGATTTCTTCTTGTTCAGGGGAGCCAGGAGCTTCCAGAGAGCTTTCTTTTGTCTCTGCTTCGACATCAGTCACCACCTCCACCTCCACTTCAGGATGGACGCTTTCTTCTTCTGTATCAGCCGGTGGTGCTTCTGCAAAGCGCACACTGTGGGAGCTGGTTTCTCCCTCATCGACTGTGGTCTGCACTATTGTGATGAAGTCATCCTCAATTGTAACCACAGACTCTATTACTCCTTTGAGTTCAGGCATTTGCCCAGGGACAGCTTCACACACCTTAAGCTCTTCACCAGGTATCTCAAAGTCCCTTTCTTTGCTTCTTTGCCTCATCTCTCCTTCTTCCTGCTCAATCTCTTCTTTCTTAATCTCTTCCTCTTGCTTCCTCTTTTCTTCTTCTTGTCTACTCTCTTCCTCATCTTCCTGCATGATCTTTTCCTTCTGCTGTTCTTGCTTAATTTCTTCTGCTTGCTCTAGTTTACTCTCTTCCTCATATTCTTCTTTTTGCTTACTCTCTTCCTCTTGTTCTTCTGCTTGCTTACTCTCCTTCTCTTGTTCTTCTTCTTCCTGCAATGCCTCAGTTTTTACAGAGCCTTCCAATCCTAGAGATTCCACATTATCTTCCTTAGGCTGTGATATGTTCTCCATTTGAATTTCAGTTGTTTCGTCTTTGGTAGCTTTATATGCACCTCTTTCTGTAACTGGTTGTTCCACTGTCAATTGTGATGCCACCTCCTCTTCCAACAAAGAAGGGCTTTCTAGTTCTAATTTGTCATCATATGGCTTTAAAGTTTCTACAGGCAAGCCCTCTTGTGCTTGGTCATTATCACCACTTGACTCATATGATTCTTCTTTATCTACTGCTTCTTGGTGAACCAGGTCAGGCTTCGCTCCTTTCTCCTTAACTTCAGTTTCAGACAGTTTATTGGCATCTTTCATTTGAGCAGGTTCTGCTTTTGCAGAATCTTGGGGCATGTTGGGGAATGTTGAGAGGGTCTTTTCTTGACCCTCATCTGTGCCTTGCTCTGTAACAGGCTCAGTGACATGAACACCTAACTTAGTCTGGTTTTCTTGCTCAACTTGCCGAGCAGCAGAATCCATCTCATGCTTTATAGCATCATAGTCTGGTTTATAGGAAATTTCTGCCTTGCCTGTCTCTTCAGCAATGTGAACAGCTTTTTTTTCTTTCTCAGATAATGAAGAACCTTTCTCTTCCAGTCCAACTATATGTTTATCACCTGCATTTTCTAAAGTTGGAGCAGGCTTTGCTTTTTCATGTTCAGTGTCCTCATGGGAACAAACGTCTTTAGAGTCACTTTGTTCCTCACTTTTTTCTAGCACAGTATCTAGTTTATCAATAGCTTTTCTCTCCTGCTCAAATTCTTTGCCTAAAACTGCTGATTCCCCAGAGGCCTCTCTTTCTTCTTTGGCTCTCTCAGCTGCTGCCAACTTCACTTCTATCAAAGAAAGGTCTGCAACGACACCTCTTCTAATTTTTTCATCAAAGGGACAGCTTTCCCCTGTCAAATTCTCATTGTCCTGTACTGGAGATGGCATTGGCACCGTGTACTTATTGAAAACACAGTAACCTAAATCTTCTAGTTGACTGTCAGCTTTTAGAGTCATATGGTTCTCGTCGGCCATGAGGAGCTGGGCCACTCCACTGTCCTCTACAACTGCTTCTGAAGGAACAGACTTCCTGTGGACTACCTCAGCATCTGCACTCACAGATGCTTCTCTTGACCTTGTGCCTGCTAAGTCCAACATTTCAGGTAAATCAGGCACCATTACAGTCCCATTTTTGTAATAATCTTTAGCCAGGAAGGGTGACTCACACAAAGGCTCCACTTGGATCTCTCCTCCTTGTTTTACTTTGGACTCTTCAGTTTTCTCATCTTCTTCCCTGCTCACTGATGGGAAGGAGGGAGACTTTTCTACTGCTGGAGTAGTGGCTGGCAAATAATCATCACCTTCATCGCCACTAGCATTATCCATAATATCTGAACCTAGTGGTGAAAGGTCATGTGTCCGCCCAAAGTTAAACCCCAGTGCTATAGAGTCCAAGCAGGACATGGGCAGATTAATTGACATACTCCTCTGCTCTATGGCAGATCTCCCACCAAGCCCCAAGCTCCTGCTTAGAGTTAAGTCATCTTTATTTTTACTGTGGAGTTCTCTCTTATCCCCATATACGTTTGGGTCAATGGTGTACATTCTTTCTGTAGGGGAACTAGGTTCCTCAGAATCATCTGGGAAGCCCTGGGCAAGGGTGCTGTATCCCATTTCATGAGCAGGTATGCTGGTGTGTTGATATGCCTCTGGCTGAAATTGCTCAGTGTCTTTCTTAGATATGATGAAATCTTTATGGTAAGGGTCGTAGGTCTCCTCTTTAGTATCACTCAGTTCATAGTAATCATTGCCTTGCTGTAGGATGTCACTCTTGAAAGCTTCATCTTTAAGGGTGGAAGTCTCAAAATATGTAGACATTCCTGATTTATCCTCCTCTATCTGCATTTTGTGAGCTTCTGAATCTGCAGCTGAGAACACTTCCCCTTTCCCATCCTTTCCTTGCAGAGATTCTTTGCTGGGTTCAGCAGTGGGTTTCTCTATTGATGCAGACAATACAGCTTTATCTAAAGGCTCATTTACTTTTTCAGGAAGTAATTCTTGGCTGAGTCTTTCTGTAGAACTCTCTGTGCCATGCTTTTCCTCTTTTTTAATATCCCATGTTGATGAAACCTCCGTTTTCTCCAACTCTTCTTCTGCTTTGAGAGTACCAGATGGCTTTTTAGAATCAGCTCCTTCTACTTCTTTACCTAAAGCAGTTGTTTGTTGGCCATGAGCTTTTAAAAAATGATCATCTAATATCTTGGGCTTTTGTCCACTGGAAATGGAGTACCCCTCCTCGTCGCTTTCATCCTCTGTCATATCTTTCTCTTCCTCCCAAAGAGGAACATTCTGGGTGGGCGTCTGCACTGTAATTTGTTTTGAGGCATGAGAAGTCAATACTTCAAATTCTTCTTCATGTTTTTTTGCTTGCTCTTTGTCAATTTTTCTATCTTTGGCAATCTCTGAAGCAGTAGATATTTGCATCATGTTTCTACTACCATGTGGCTCAGATTTATGTAGAGTAACTGGCAAAGTTTCAGAAGAAAACACAGTTTTAACTGTGCTTTTTTGGCCCACTGTAAATTCTGAAGATGAGAAACAACCTATGCTTTCATGAGAGGTAAAGTCACTTTTTATAGCATCAAACTGGCCATCTCTAGACCTGAAGGGTTGTGCTTCAGCGGCAGGTTTCTGGGCCTCTGGAGCCTTTTCATCTGTTTTACTTTCTTTGTGCAGCTCTGTTGACAAATCTTTCGGTTCCTTGTGTAGATGTGGCTCTCCAGTGAAATCAAAATCTGCTTTTATAGAATTCCTGTCTTCTTTCTTCTGTGGACTGGCATCTAAGGTCTGTCCTGCCAAGGTTGGGAGCATTTTTTCTTCTCCTTTGCCGTGTGATTCTGTTGTTTCTAAAGTCTCGGTTTTTGCTGGCTGTTGAACTAAGGCATCGTGTATAGGTTGCTCACTAGTCTTACTTCCTTTCTCTGGTTCCTTTGGGCCTAATGGCTCAGCTGCAAAAAGGCCTGTATGCTCCTCATGGATTTCCATCTTCGAAGCTGCAAGTAAATCTGTAGTTGTTTGATTGGATTTTACAACAGATTACTTAAAGCATTCACAGGCAGCAGCAGACTAGTTTACAGCATTATTTGGCATAGCAGAGTGGTTAAAAAAAGGGGGGTCACATGCAATGGTACCTTTTTAAAGGTCTTTTTTAAACAGATGGTTTTTCTCTCTTTTAGAGGGACAAATCTTTATTTAAAGTATTAATAATAACTCCTGTGATACACGCAAACCTACCTATAGTTTAATGACAAATTATTATGCTTTTAAAATCATAGGCCAGTTTCCTCACAAGCATTACACTACAGATAAACCCAACTTCATCTTATTACGCTTTATGGTACAATGGGTGATATCCAATGTCAGTCATCCTCAGATTAGACCCACTGAAATCAGTTAAATAACTTAAATCTATTGATTTCAACAGGCCTTCTCTGCCTGACAATGGATATCACTCAATGATATAAATTCTGAATTACAGTCATACATAGGCATAATATTTGTGATAGGCTGCACATTATATTTAACATTCAAACCTCTAAATCCATTTAATGATATGATTCCTTTTATTTGAGCTCAATCAAATAATGGTTACAAAGCAATTTATTCACCAATT
Source organism: Podarcis pityusensis (assembly GCF_964106645.2). Taxonomy (NCBI): domain Eukaryota; kingdom Metazoa; phylum Chordata; class Lepidosauria; order Squamata; family Lacertidae; genus Podarcis; species Podarcis pityusensis. The sequence goes on along the minus strand of NC_138028.1, from coordinate 139,339,158 downwards.
TTCAGTTATTACAGGAGGAACATTCCCCCCCTTTCATATATTTTTAAAAATCAGATTACTGTCATTAAAGACATTAAATACTGTCTTTGAAATCCAGATGTTAATATAAAATGTGAAGATCTACCACTGATTCAAAACAAAATCAGTGCCACTGCAGCTTCCAGCACATTGCTGAAAAGCTCAAGCCTTAGATTTTCTTATTTAAAACTCATGGAAATTGTAATTCTTCATTTGCCTATATCCTTTGGTAACATTTTATATAGTGATGCCTTTCCTAAACATTATATGCCATGCTTAATAAGACTTTGTTTCCTCAGACAATTACAGGGCCTGCATAATGCAATCTACAACATCATATTACAATCATGGTTACACATGTCTTTAAAAATGTCCTGAAAAATCTTGGCAAAATTCTGTATTCTCAACATATATAATTATTTCAGTGGGAACCATTTCAGCTCAGCATACAGCACAATTTTTATCCCACTTGTTTCAAAAGAAATCAGTTTCAAAAGGAATAAACATTAACACTGCAATCCTGTACACACTTGCTTGTGAGTAAACCCCACTGAATTCAGCAAACTTACTTCTGAGTAAGCATGTCTAGGATTCAGCTGCAAAGTATATATTGTTCTTGGTATCCTTCTAAACCCAGGAACAGGAAATTGAAAAACAATTCATCCCGATCAACAGTCCCATAAAAGGTAAAGATAAGGGGACCCCGACCATTAAGTCCAGTTGTGACCGACTCTGGGGTTGCGCGCTCATCTAGCTCTATAGGCCAAGGGAGCCGGCGTTTGTCCGCAGACAGCTTCCGGGTCATGTGGCCAGCATGTCTAAGCCACTTCTGGCGAACCAGAGCAGCACACGGAAAGGCCGTTTACCTTCCCGCCGGAACGGTACCTATTTATCTACTTGCACTTTGACGTGCTTTCGAACTGCTAGGTTAGCAGGAGCAGGGACCAAACAACAGGAGCTCACCCCGTCGCGGGCATTCAAACTGCCGACCTTCTGATCGGCAAGTCCTAGGCTCTGTGGTTTAAACCACAGCGCCACCCACGTCCCTCAACAGTCACATATTTCTATGGAAATATTTGGTATTGCTTCATTTCCCACAAATGATCATTTTGCAACACTGCCACTATTTTTAATGATCACATTCTTACATCAGATTAGGCACTGTGAGAGACTGAGATAAACCTGTTAAGAACTGTGATCCACACTACGGCTGTAATCCAGAGAACCTGTTCCAAATTGGGAAACAGCTGTCCTTTAGCAGAGCAGTTGTTTCATTTGAACAAGCTTGGAAGCCCCGTAATCCCCCTAGCTAAGTGCCCTATATGCTTCACAGTTCATATAAATCCCCTTGCTTGGAAACACCTTCATCCCAAATTCTGGCTCTAAAAGCGGCCAGCCTGGTGCCTCTGGAAGCTCACAAGCCAGGCATCATGGTGACGGTGCTCAGCACCTGATGAACAAAGGTATGCTGTCTTTGGAGGGCTAACTTTTAGCTAACGCAGCTAGTTGCCACTGAGCAACCTGCTCTCTCTGAACAGGTTTATATGCAGGGAGGAAGCCATCCAAGACAATGGTCCTCATCATATTTTGTGTTAGTTAATTCTGTAAATTATGATTCCGGCAAAGGACTACAGTTGTGTAATTTGACCTTAAACTGCTGCTCATTTAACGTCTCTGGTCGATTTTAATGTGAAAGAGAGGATCGTTTCGCTCTACTCAAGTTCTCTAAGTTTGTGTTTAATGCTGTATACATCTATCAAGTCTAGCCTCCATCTCTTAAGTATTTTCTAAATAGATAGATAGATAGATAGATAGCACAGGTAAGATCTTACATGAGGGTTACATTTCTGGCTATTGCAAATATAAGCAAAATTGCACAAAGCCAGAATGACCCCACACCACAAATGGCCCCATGTGTGCATCCCTACTTGTTTGAAGCCAATGTTGAGTGGGCCTTACACTCTGCCCCCTCCCCATGAAAGATGAGATTTTAAGTTCCCCGCCTTGTTTTCTGGGTTCTGGGAAAGCCCTGCAAGTCTCCTACAGGATCTTGTGGGAGCCTTCTCATGAACTTTCTGAGCCCAGCAAGCAAGGCAGGTGGGTTAAAAAGCTCTTTCCATGGTGGGAAAACAAGGAGAGGTTGTTTTGTCTAGCAATAGACATTATTGTACTGATGGAACAGTACTAATAATATGACATTGAATTCCTTCCTATGTGCCCTGACTTAAGGATTTTTACAGGTGAAACTATACTCATTCCTAAGGCAGAACATTGGGCCAGGGCGGATTACACACTATTTACTTACTTCATTGTAAAAGTTGTCATTTTATTCCTGCCCTCTAGGAACTCTTTTTCAACCAGTTACTGGTCAATTAGAGAATTCATCTTTTTAGGCTATGACTTAAGTTTTAATGGGAGTTATTTGTGAGAGATTTTGACAGAAATAATGTTATATGTACTGTGTATCAGATCACCCATAAAAAGGATCTTCTGTGGTTTTTTAAAAAAGTGTGAATAGCAGCTGTTGAGAGGATCTTCGAGTTGAGACCCCTGACTCCAATAGGTGCTATCTGACCTGCAGGGAAACAGCTTGGAAAGGGGTGGGGTTTAATAGGAATTATATCAGAGTGAAGTTCCACTGCTGCAATCCCAATCCAATCCTTCCCCACAGCTCCCATTGCTATTAACACTTCTATACCTAGTCTAGATTGGTACTACAGAACGTATGCTGACATCCTCGTCTAAAAGGTCATATAAGCTAAGCTGATTTTTCTTCAGCAACTTTTATTCTTAGTGTTCAACCATTTCACTCTTAATCAAACTTTCCACAAATATTCCATTAAAAGTTAGGCTGAATTCTGGTCCGATTATTTGTGGAAGTGCTTGAGAATATGAGTACACTCTGGATCACAGCCTAATCTGGTTAACAGGGTTAACAGATTTCATTAGGAGGTCAAACTCTGAACTTGTATTTAGTTTTTCCTCAAGTAGAAGAGCTTCATTATGATTTGTTTGACTTAGTAACACAGGATTTCACCCTCAATGTCTAATCTTGCTCTTCCTTCTGGTTTCCAAAATATCACGGGAATCCATGCAAATTTTCTTCCCGCACTGGGTTTTCAATTTTCAGCATCAACTTGTAAGAAAGGTAACAAAGATGAAAACAAAAAATTCTGGCAATGGCTAAGGAGGGTCAAGGTGGACTGCAATGAATGGCCAAGATATGACATAAAAAGCAGCAGCCTTGGAGAAATTGAGCCAGAATGTACTGAAGCACAAGCAAAAATACACTGCACACTGCAAACAAAAGACATCGGTACAATTTAAGCCTCTTTATGTCATAGTCAAGGTTAATCAGCTGGTTTTTTGAAATGAAAAGCAGATGAACCTCTGCATCAAAAACAAAAAGTAAAAAATATATACACAGATCAGCAATGTGACTGGCAAACACATCTGCGATGAAGAGGGAGGGAAGGCTTTGTGATATATCAGCTTGGCTGCATAGCATACTGTGTCATGGTTAGGGGGGAAAGTCAGGAATCAGCTGCAGTGGTGGGAAACCATGTCATCATCACACAGCATTTGCACAGTTGGCTTGCCTGTTATGCACTCCTCAAAGCATAATAACAAGAGCATTAATCATGAGGGTATTAAATGGGGGAAAGAGTAAATGGAGCAGAGTGGAGGAAGCTTGAGAACAGCTCAAATGCAGCCAACACATGCAGGTCCCTAAGGAGGACACACCTTCCTCACCCAAGGAAGGCATTTTGGCTTTCAAGGGTTCCTCCTCAACTAGGGTGACATTTTCCCCATTACGTGCCACTTGGTCTTCAGAAATGGAGTCCTGCTGGGCCTCTTTGGAGCCCTCTGCCTGTTGCAAAGGCTCAGCAGGATTACTCATTTTCTCACATTCCTCACCAAGCGGAACAGCAGGTTTGGGTTCATCAGCCACTGGACCTTTAACTGTGTCTTCTTCTTCTTCTTCTTTGACAGAACAGAAGGGGGAAAGGATGGAAAAATGAGGCAACACCAAGACACACACACAAGATGCACACATTAAACTGGTTGCCCATGTACAACATTTTCAGCTCTGCACAGAATTTATACATTTGTGTCACCTTAGCTGTTACCACATTTTTAGTACCATGAAGCAGAGTGAGCTTGCATTATTATTATTTTTTTAATTGTTATGGCTGGCAATGCCATTTGTAATGCTGAATGTCTTCTTTTTTGTGTTGAAAATTGGTCTGATTCAAACATCATCCGTTCTTGACTGTCAAACCATGGTTTGGTAAACAGCTTCCATGATCCTTTCCCTCATACTTCTCCCTCCCTTCTCTAGTTAGAGTTAGCAGTGGTTCACTGTTATATCTGAACTGGAATAGTTACAATAACCGCTAACCATAATTAGCTTTAGAACCAGAGACAACTTTCTAATCCTGGTCTCAATTTCTAGTTTATAATCTAACTATGGGTAGTGTTACCTATGGCTATGTCAATTCAGTCTTGATGCTAACCAAGGAAGGAAAAGGAAAGGGGCATGTGAAGCTGAAAAGAAAGAAAGAGGAGATAAGGCCAGGAGTCTGCAAACCTGCAGAGCACTCCTAATTGCCAAATGGTATGCATAGCCCATGCTTTTGGGGCAAGCCACAGTAATAAAATAAAGCTGAAAATGTTTTATTGTTCCCAAGGTGGAAACGACTGTAGGAAAGAAATTGTTATCTATGATAATGGAGATGTGTGGTGGTGATTGATGGTTTTGAAAAAGACTAATAAATAGTCAAACAAAATACATTGCCCTTTTGATTACTGTAATATGCATTACATTGGGCTGCATCTGAAAGCTCTAGAAAATGTAACTAGTTTGTTTTAAGGCTCAATCTAAGGTGTTGGTTTTGACTTTTAAAGCTCTGTGTAGCCTGGGACTGGGATGCCTCAAACCACCTTCTTTAGAATGAACCGACTCGTGAACAAAGGTCATCTCCAGAGGCTCCATGTCTGCCCCCCCCCCCCGGTCATCTAATGGATAATGCCTATTCAGGAAAAGGCCTTCTCAATATTGGTGCCTAGAATACAACTCCTCCCAGAGGGAAACTTGCTTGGCTCCTGTGATAATGGTTGCTTTCTTGCTGCTTTGGCATTGGCTTTATTGCTTATGTTGCTATTTGCTTGCTGTTTTATGTTTTGATAACTCCTTTTAAACTGCTGTTTAAAATCACTTTGTGGATCCTGGTGGATGGAAAGGTGAGGTACAAATATTTTAAATTAAATAGAATAAACACATATTCGCCTGGTGCTTAAAAATACTCAAACCCATTCTGCCCTTGTGAAGTAACAATACTGTAGCATTGAATAAGCTACAACCCTAGTCATAGTGACCCAGGGGTAAGCCCCATTCAACTCAATACATGAGTAGGTATGAATAGGGTTGCTTTGTAAATCATTGAAACATGCATTCTTATTTGGCACAAGAGGCAGCAATGTGAGAAGTTGTGGCTCTCTCTAGAGACAGATCATTGCCACACCTTTAGGGCTCAGTTTAGAGGCTTTGCGTGCACTGCTGTGCACTCAACAAGCTTACCTTCAATTCAGCAATATACAGCAAAGTTATTTAAACCATAGATGTACTACAAAGGAATTCAGGAAGAATAAAAGAAGAGATTTTTCATAACCAAAGAAAAGCTAAAAAGGAAATTGATTTCGCTTGTATTAGCTCATGAGGTATTTTCTGCCACCCTTTGCATAATGATAAAGGCTCTTTGCAGGATGGACTCTATACTTAAGATTGAGCAGAACCACACGAGATATACAGAATTGTCCTCATTTTGCCAGTTAGAACTTCATTGGAGGCAGAGCTCCATGCTGTGAAAAAGGAACAAGGAACAAAGCAGTTCTGTCTAAGGGAAGCCCTTACAGGTGCTGATCAGCATGCTAAGACAAGTACAGAATACAATGCAAAATGACAAAAATGAAGCTTGATAGCCTGCCTTGTTAACATAAATGTGGTTTGAAGAAGCCACTGTCTGCTGCGTTCAGATGTAGTAACAAACCATGATTTGTTCCCCCAAAGCAACAGAATCTCTTCCCTTTGCACATGGAATGGGGAACATGCAAGCCATGGCTTATTCGTTGTTATGTCCAAAGTGGGTGACTATAGAGCACCACAGGTGAACTCTGGAGCCGGGTCTTGCAAAATCTATGTTGGAACATTGCTGTTGGCATCGGTATGTCTTGAGGCAATGGAGTGCACCTCCGGGGGTGTTGCCAGCACCAAAATGACCTCCCTGGGGTACAAGCCTGGCAAGTGTGTATGGAGGCCCCAGGCTGTCCAGATAACAAGACACTCAGGTCGGACTCACTGATGTGGTCCAAAGGAAAGCAGAGCAATATGTTTGGCACCAGCTTGGCTGCAGGAGTTCCTGGAAGGAGGCATACAAGGTACCATCCAACCATCTTAGGGACTCTACTCCAGATTTGTTTAAGATTTACTCCTTAGCCTTGCACTATTAATTTAAATGGAATCTCCCTCCGACTTTTCTTTTAAATTTCAGAAAGTCAAAAGTAATTATACTTGTCAAAGTCTCATTGATTTTGTCTATTTCTTGATTTTGTCTATTTCTTTAAATGATGTTATTTCTTCAAATAATGTTTGAATATGTAATAAAAGTCTGTTTTAGCTCGACAAAATTATATTAACCCACTCCACTAAAGCAAAATCCATAGATCACCCCAGAAATAAATTCAGAAATGTCCCAAAATTTGTCCTGGTCAGTTTCACTTGCCAGGAGAAAAATGCTATGTTTTGAGCCCCACTCCTTGAGACTGGAATCACAGGGTGTGATGTTTCAACAATCTGTCCCCATCAATAATACACTACTGTATTTGAAAGAACTACGGAGCAGCAAGGAGATTTTAATGTTGCAAGTGCCTAAACTTTTTGAATGGGGCATAGAATGGAATCCAAAGAGCCAGACAAGTAACTCCACATCTCCACTCCACAATGTACTGCAAAGAAACCTATTTTGGAAAATGAAGAGACTTTCAAAAGCCATTTGTGGTGTGCCATGGAGGTCTGCTGTTCAAAGAAAAGGGAGGGGGAGCACATAAAAAAACCATGATGGACATGAGGTTGTAGCAAAAGCTGCCAAGCCAAGCTTAAAATAGCCTTTCCCTTTGATTCTGGTCTCAGACCTGAAGACCCTGAGAAGGTAGAGGATAAAACTCTGAAACTTTAGGACTAAACCTGACACCTGACAGCCCTGGACACAAATGATGAAATGAATGTGGCATGGAAGGGTAGAGGAGAGGAGGAAGAGTGGGACCATGCTTTGTTCACCTTCTTCATAGCCTAAAAAGGCCTCTGCACTCTGGGCTGTGGCACTGGGAGGTCCACTAGCTTCAGTCCATTCGGAGCTGAACAAAGGGTGTTCATAGTACTCCTCATCTGAATTGTAGGGCTCATCATCAGGCACAGACACTGAAATGGAAGGGGCAAGGAACTTACGCCTCTCCCCTGTGGCAGCTGGCCCATGCCATGAGCTGCTGCGAAGAGGTCCCACCTCATCCTCAGCTCCTTCATCTACAGACAGACACACAGGAAGAAACTGCACAGAGAACTTGAAGAGACAGAAGGACATAACACAAGACAGAATGGAAACAGGCAGACACGTACTGGACACTGATGCAACATCATGGAATGAAAGGAAACAACCATGCTAAGCTCAATGTCATCTCAAAGGCACAATACACACATTTAATGCATTGGTCAACTTGAATGCATTTATTATGTTTTCTGTGGTGCCTACAGGAAGAGTAGTCCATGTCTTTCCACAATGCAAATGAACCCAATAGCCAAAACAAGCACTTTGTTCCAAACACCTAAGTGATTAAGGATATTCTAGATATGAGTCAAATTTGCCACAGTATGTGTCAGAACCACATTATATAGTAAAAGTAAAAGAAACTGGGACAAAACTAGACATTCATCAGCAAGCAAGGCAGAATAAAAGAGGTCTCCCCTCCATAAAGCAAACAAACAAACAAAAAACCAAATCCAGAAGAATCTTTTTATGATTTGTTGAAATACGGGTTTGAAACTTTTGGGTATCATTTCATCATCCCATCAGTAAGCAAAAATGTTGTCTAATCACCAAAGAATAATGAAGTTAATGTATGCAGCCAGGGCATGTTTGCAATCCAAGGAAACAAACATCACTGCTTGCCCTCTCTTAGGAAACTTCTCCAACCTACCACCTCAGGCCAAAGTATAGTGATAGGAACAATCACATATGTCTGTTCCCAAGTTTGCCCATTTGGTCATGTGAGTTTGGTGAGTATGCGGGCTACAGTGCTTGCAAATGAGGCGCATGTTGGTGATGGGAACAAGATCCTTTCCTTGTTTTACCTTTCTGTGCTCCATCACTTCAGCCACACCTCTCCCCATCCTGGTTCAATTCCAGTTGAGTTTCCATCACTCGTATAGCTCTCTGGTGCAAAGGTTTGACTTCCACCCATTACTTTATATTTGTACAGGCAGACATCTGAACAGCAAATGTAACTGCATCCATCACATCAGGTATGGCCCCTAGGAGTATCTTTTTAAAGAGTTGCTCTTATAATCAGACCCTGCACCTTCCTCTACTGAATGATAACTTTATGTACTGCAGACACATACCATATAGGGGTTCCTACTTATTCCAGACTATTATCCCAGACTATTATAACCCAAGAACTGTCTTAGCCACTGACAAAAAACAGGCAATATATAAGGAGCCACAAATGAATTCTTTTTCTTTTAAGATAACAAACAAATTCACTTCAGCATCACAATCTCCTCTTACTGAACAGTGGTACAAGTAAACTCATTATGTCACGCTTTGCTTTTGGGAAGACTAGAAACAAAGTTAAAGCTTGACTAAGCATCCACAAAGCTTGAAAGTTGGTATCTGGTTGAATGCTGTATTCAGCAGAGGTCCTCTTCAGCTGATCTTCCTTTGTAGCTTACTGTCCAGGATTTGCTCCAACATACAAAAAACCTACAAAAATTATTATTTTCACATTTCAACTTCCTCCACTTATTGCTAACACACAATGCAAAAGCAAACCAGAAACAGGTAATTGCTATTTTCAAGTGTAGTTCACGTGATCTAAAGACTTGCATGAGTGCACCCATTTTTCTCATTACTTTCCCAGGGGCAGTTCTGTGTACTGCCATTAGAGGGACGCGAATGAAGTTCCTTGATGCCACAGGTGACTGCTTCAGGAAAGGTGGAACTCAGAAGTTTCACAGGGTACAAGGACTTCACTTTGCTTTATCAACCTTTTTTATTATTCATTGTATAAAGTTCTATCAGTGCCTTTCAAGCTGGAAGCTATGCAGATTTCTTCACTCCCTCATCCACCCCCACAAATGTATTTTCATTCTAAACACAACACAAGTATATAATTTCACTTTAGGATGTCATTACCTTAACTGGTCAACAGCTTTTACACGAAGCAGTAAAAGCAAATACTCTTCCATTTGCTCTTTATGTACGTGTCTGTACCAGAATAAAAGGTGGAAAGAGATGCTGCTGCACAGAGAGTTGCTCATCCTCTGCTAGTCCGCACACACAAAGTTATGTGTTTTCACTTCTAAGGGAGTGCCAGCTTTCTCCCCAACTTTTCACACTTTTTAAAATCAGCCTCCCCATCCATGTTTCCTATGCAGAGAATTAGAACTTAACTTCTTTTAAAAGAAGTAAAAGCTGAATTTGCAAAAGGACTCACTGCAGGGCAAGTATATGGAGAAGCTGTCTGCAAACCAATCTGTGGGCATAACCCCAAAGTCCTGGGTCAATGCCAGCTCCATTGGAATGGTGCTGAAGGTATATAAATTCTTAAGCAGATAGCTGAGAAAGGTGCTTTAGTCTAGCCCACCCAAAAAATGCCTGTGTGGCTTGCCTTTCCTTATAGAGACTTCCAGTACCACTTATGTAGTATGTAGGTTAGCCCAGTCCAAACTACTTTTCCCTCACTGCTTCCAATCCTTTTTGACAGACATCCTGATTCCAAGACTGTTCCCCCCAGGAGGTAGCAAGCAATCCTTCATGTATGAAAGCTTATTCCTACTCCTAGCTGGAGTAATCTACATGGGAGATACAGTTCAATGAATGATGCGAGACCCAATGATGCTTTGCCATGGCCCAGAATGGCATGATTATGACAATCAAATTAAATTGTATGAATTAGCCTAAAATGCAGCAAAATAGCAACACAATGAAGGAGTCTCGATTTGTGCCTCTCTTTAGTTTGCTTTATAATGTTAAATTTTCAAGGTCATATATTGCTACTTAAGACCTCCACCATATAGCATAATTGCTGAAGAATGAAAATGTACTGGAAGTACATTTGAATGCGTTATATTTTAATTGTTGTAACCAGAAAATCAAGAAATCATACAGCTCTTTTGTCCATTGTAGTAGGTACTCTTTAAAATATATGCTGTAGCAAGACTCTTTGAAATGAATTGGGACTGTCCTGGTACAGCCTAATGATTGAAGCCTAGCTAGCAGAGAAATATTTTTATAGAAAGCATTTTTAAATTCAAGCTGCTGGATATCTGTTGCCAGCAGGGCGGGGCGAAGGGGGCTGGGGGGGGGGGAGATCAGAATACATTCTAATCAGTGTTAATTCTTTTAGAAAAAAATAGCTCTTATCAATTTGCAAAACACTCACTGGTCTCAAAATCCTTCCTCAAAGACATAAATTATAAATGAAGATCTTGTATCCTGGGTCCTTTTCCTTCAGCATTTTTATTCTTGCTTTTATACCTAAAGTGGTGTACACTCCAGGCTTGATCTCATGAAGCATACAGCAGACAAAGAGTAAGCTGTCTGTGCAAGGCAGCACCCAATCCCTTTGCCCAGCTTTGGCTGATTAAATGTATTCAACACTGCTCGGGGGGAAATCCATACCCTGAAAAAAGAAATCCTGCTACAGTATTCTCAATGCACAAAATAGTTTTAATAAAATCGAATTAGGTTTCTTACCTCCTAGTGCTGTGCAAACAGACCCACTCATTCTTTTATGTAGGTGAAGCAAGTTATCAAAATAGAACAATGAAAGCTGCAGCAGCAAATCCTTCCCTCTTCTGAAACAGATTTGCCTTACAAACCTCTCTCTGTCTCTCTGTCTCTCTAATTTGTGTTTGCTGCTTGGTTGGCCACATCTACCTTTGTCATGTCTGCTACACTGTGATTTCCCACCCCGGGATGACTGAAGGAAATCACCCTCCTACTCTGGACTATGCAACCTGCTGACAAAATTACCACCATCAAAATGCTGTGGGGAAAGGAATGGAGTGTTAGCAGTCTCATCTCCTGTGCTCAATCCAAATTCCACGCTAAGCAGAAACATGTTCCCAAATGCTTCTAATGATGCAAATCAATAACCCACCTGTGTCTACTTCTCATAAATCCCAACCCAAATTCAATCCATGGCAGAGGTATGGGTTATGGTGCATGGGTTAAGTGGGGATAATGTGTGTTCTGCAGGTGTGGGAACATGAAGAAAGGACAAATGGCAAATAAGACTACAACAGTTGCACTTCCTTTGTAGCAAAGCTTTTCACAGGCATTCTGTTTGACCTGGGGCCCATGTGTGTATGCATGTGCACTCGCATGCACAGGGAGTATGAGGCACTAATGGAGAAGGACATGAATAGATGGGTGTGTTTTCATCAGTACTGAAAAATGCTCTGTACATGCCTCAATCCTGTATGTATGCAACAATCCCTGACACTGAGGAGAATGGGACTACCTCTGTCACAATGGGCAATGGAGTCCTGAGATGCCTGTGGCTCATGCTCACTGCATGCAGTTTTCAAAGCTATAGACACAGAGTAGTCCCACAATGATATAAATGGGACTAATTTAGTCATCATTAATTTCAATAGTACGCTCTGAGTAAAAGTTAGTTGATCATAACCCTAAATATAGATTAATTCACCAAACAAATAAGAAAGCAAGTTGTTTCGAGACAGAAAAAGAAATGAGCTTTGCCTGAACATGTTTGTTGACAACCCTCCAGTCCTTTTCTACAAAAAATAATAATAAAATAAAATAAAATAAAATCACACACAACACATAGATACCTTGCAGCACATTCGAATTATGATTACCCATTAATGGTGAAGCACACAGCGTCTTGGACTATATGCATGATACTGCCAAAGTTAAACAATCTGAAGTTCCACTTATTTCAATGAAAAAGATTTACAGTACATTCCCACATTCTGTTTATGCTGCCTGGAAAGGCACTGTATCCTTCTGTATGGTGAGCAGCGTCTTCTGTTTGCAGGGTGCTGAATGGCTGCATGAGCATGTTATCTTGAAATCGTGAGCACAGACTTAGTCTACGCCTGGCTAAGGGTAAGGTACTATGGGCATGCTGCTCTGTGATTGGTGAGAGTTAGTGCTGATGCTGTGGTTGCTGGGAGAAAGACAGTCGTAGCTGCAATGGTACTTAAAAGTAATGTTGTTTTGCTCTCAGTGTTGCGGCTGAGAAAGCAGCGACCACTTGGAAAGCTAGGACTATTCTGCCAGGCTAAAATACCTAGAAAGAGTAATTCCACACTGAGCGAGCTTAGTGGGACATGCTTCTGCATAAACACGCTTAAAATTATATTGCATTGTATTTGTTGACTGTCAACAGATTTTTAAAGTTTTGATAATCTGCAAATCTGTAAGTGTGTATGTTTGACTTATTCTTCAGCTTTCTTGGTTTTTTGTGATGTATGTTTTAATGGCCATTGGCTATGAATAATAAAAATCCTACTGATATTTAACTCTTCTATTAAAACAAAAGGGTTTTAAAAGTGATTAACTCTGCTTAGATTGTTATAACCTCTTATTTTGGGAGATTTGAATAAAAATGGTTGACTTGGCTGTTCAGCTGGGAGAAAAACAAACTTTTGAAATAATGTTGTTTGTTAACTTGAAAAAGCAAGCTTGAATGATATATTAACATACACTACTCAATAAACATATATGCATCATAGCTTCAGAATCCTGCACAAACATCAGCTTTTTGGTTAATTTTTATAACCATCATTTTCTCTATTATACAGATTTTTATAAAACAGAAATACAGTATGAATTGCTAGCTGTAGCACTCGGAGCAACATGATCTACTGAGTCACAATGACCTGGAGATGTTTCATCTCTTTGAAATACTAACACAGAGAAGAGGTAGCTGGCAGTTAAATTCATTAGAGAGCCTTAACATTGCTGGAGATCAATCAATTTTCATTTTATACAAAACAAAAACCAGCAGAACAGCAACAGCACTAACATTAATGACTACCACATAAAGCCAATTTTATGCTGGTATCTTAGACTGTAATCAACAGGTCTGGTGGGTTACCAAAAATGTTAAAAGGGTGCTTCTGAGACAGAAAGGTACCCAAACAAACCCTTCAATGTGGGATGTTCTATTTTCTCAAAGTGAGCACGTTAGATAACATGGGTACATCACATCACAAGCTCTGAATTGCACCAGTGCAAGCAATGTACAGGTCAACGTAAAATGCTCACTCAGGGGCTCATCCACACTTACCACACTTTCTTTCTTTCTTTCTTTCTTTCTTTCTTTCTTTCTTTCTTTCTTTCCCCCAGCTCTTTACCCGCAAAAACCTGCTCTCCGGTGCTGAACTGGAGTAAATGGCAATCTGCAGAAAACTTTAATTGCCATTTGCTCCAATTCAATGTTAAACACCAGGTGTTCCTGGGGAAAGCAGTGGGGTGAATGAAGAAGAAGAAGAAGAAGAAGAAGAAGAAGAAGAAGAAGAAGAAGAAGAAGAAATTGCTCTGACATGGAGCTTTCAAAAGTGGACCTGTGTCTAGAAAGTGCAGGGCAAAAAGTAAGTGTGGATGAGCCTAGTGCACACAGGAGTACAGTAGTAGGTAATGGTTTAGTCCTTAATTTTCACATTGATGTCTGACAAGCAAGTACAGCTGGTGGATCAGCATGCTATTTCCAGTTTTGCACTTCTTTAATCAATTCTCAAAACATAAAACTGGCTCCCACATCGCGCAGTACCAGGAGCGGGATGAAAGATGATTTTGTGATGAGTTAAAGCAATCTCAAACCACTAACATAGCAGAGACTTGACTCCTTTCAGTGGCATTAACTGAATAAAAAGGTTGCATATTACAATTAGTACTTTAATTAAGAAGAAGGGTAAGGGCTCATATGCACACAGTACAGCACTTCTGGGTCCATAGCCCTTCAAGTGCACAGTCAAGTGACTTAACACTCTGCATCATGCTAAAAGCTCCTTTCCTGTGGAAAGTCTGCCTGCAAAGGAGAAGTTTAATTACTCTCCTTAAGTAACATTTCACATACAGGGAAGTTTCAGTTTATGGCTATATGTATGTTTAAGATTATAGGTACGTATACACTTATGAACCCAAACATGCATGCAGAAACATGAGCATTCAAATATACATAGTTTCTTCCCTTCCACAGGGAAGTAGCATAGCCCCGAGAGGAATATATTATGTGTTTTTTCTGCACATGAAGCTCAGCTCTAACTTTTCATACTCTCTAACATCCATTAGAAGCAGAGACTGTGACTACAAAGTTTCCCCAAAGTGTCACCTTAATAACATAATGAAGTGGTGGGTAATAGATGTGCAATATAAAATCAAGTCTCCAGTTACAGCCTATTGGCTGAAATAGCCTTTGTTAAACATGTGACTAAGAGGCCTCTTGATTTAAGCACATGTTCAAATTTCTTTGTCAACAGAGGTTTGCAGAGCTCTGTAGATGGGGGCTGCTGAAGTTAGGGGGTTCTACAATACAGGCCTGGGGTGGGGAACCTGTGGCCTGCCAGCTGTTGCAGGACTCCAACATCCATCAGTGCTAGGCACTGGAGCAAATGGCCAGGAATGAGAGGAGCTGCATTTCAACATTTAGAGGATCAACATTCCCCCCTTCCTGGCACAGGTACATCAAATTTATTCCAATATTAAATCTCACCAAATTAAAAAGAGCTTAGCACTTGGACACAAATTCATGGACCCACAAAGGTATTCACAAGAATAATGATGGTTTGCAGTAAAATCTGAAAAAATGCTGACCCCAGGAGTCTAGTTCCCCCCCCCCAAACAAATCTCAATTTAAAAAATAGTAAGAATATTACTCATTTTATTATCAGGGAGGACTTGCCATTTCCCCCCAACCCTATGGCATGCTCCTGTGCTTTTAAAAGTTTCAGGTAAAGCATATATTCACTGGCTATGTAAAAATACAGAAAGAGAAAGAAGATATTGAACATCACGGTAGCATTTAATAACCTCAGAACAGAATTGCACTTAATTCACATTTATCTTACGATAGTTTTTTACATTTATGCTGTTATGTTTTACATTACCTGTCATGTCTAAATTTAAAAGAAAACAGATATAAAGCAAGCAGAAAGAAAGATGGAAAGAAATTAATTCAAGAAACGAACCTTTTCCCAGCATGAAAATAAAGCACTGGAAAAAGCTTTATTGTGTTTTGTCTTGAGGGCTGCCAGAATACATTGACATTCCTACTGCTAGGAGATGCCCTTTGCATCCTCTATAGTTGTGTATACTGGGTAGTAAGTATGTTTCCCTAGTCCAGAACTTGAGAGGTTGCTGTAACCATTTTTCCAAGTTCAGCTTTTCTCATCGCAGGTAGTCAGTGATAAGAGAAATTGTACCAAGTGGAATTATCCTCTATCTGTAAGCCTTAAAAGCAGGGCTGTGGAACCAATGGGCTTCTTGATATTCTTGGACTCCAACTCCCATCAGCATGAGTCTGCCTGGCCAATATTGGCCAGGGGTGTTGGCAGTTGTAATCCAACAATATCTAGAAGGCCACAATTTTTCCTGCCCTTTCTTCAAGGTACCAGAATCTTTTCAAAGCCATTTGGAATATCTATTCAATGGCGCAACAAAACTTGTATTCATGTTAATATACACTCCCAAATATCACCATAAGCATATATAGATACGTACATAACAATGTACATATCGGTACTGCTTGTGCTTTACAGCGATGTGGAACTGCTAGCTTGCTATTAGGGAAAATGCTCGCTGCCCTTTAAATTAATGCTGGCAGGTCATCCTCCTACCTCTCTCATTAGGATTCCTGGGTTTCTCTCCTTAGAGATGGGCTCTGCAACACCCAAGGGAATTCTTACCTTCTTCCAATGTTCCAGTCTGCTCTGAAGCTGGTGATGGGGGCGGAGAAGGAGGCAGGTTAGCTGTTTCTTCAACTGCTAAAGATTGAACAGTAAAAATGAGACACAACAATTAACTGCTTTGAGACTAGGTTATGTCAACTGGACAATCTATGCCAATGTTTCCTAACCTGGTAGCTCTGCCAGATATTGTTGGACTCTCATCAGTCCAAGCCAGCAAAGCACTGGTTGGGGGGTGATGGGAGTTGTGGTCCAAAGCATCTGGAAAATACCGGGTTGGGGAAGGCTGATCTGCATTACAGTTACCTGGAAGCATATTATAACATTTCAATTGAGTTGGATCTAAGACTTGCATTGTCTTATACCAACAATAGTAACCACTCGATTCAGATGATGTAGCATTATGCTGATAATTCTACTGAAATAGCTTATTGTTTTTGTTTCTTTAGTAAAGTTGTACATAAATACTAGTGTTTTTTGTTTACATCAAAGCCGTTTGAATGATTGACCTGATAATTCTTACATGCCTTGAAGAAAAGCACATTCACAAGCCAAAAGCAGGAGGGGAAGAGTTTTTTAAATATCATTAGGGGAGAAAGAACATCACATAGAGGTGCCCAACCACATGTTTAATTCACTTACAGGTATCTGAAAGGATAAACGTATAATTGCTTACATAAATGATTAAATCCTATTTTCTCCGGAACCTACTTAATTTCATATTGTAACTGCTTAAAGCCAAATCTTGAATTTTGCCAGCTCAAGGCTGACCCACAGCTAAGCAGAAACCTTTACCACTAACTTCCTTTCCAATGCCCAACTGCAGTATATGAAACACGAAAGTGGGATAGTGACAAAACCACAGATACAGTGGGAACAAGACCCATGGAACATTTCCTAAACCTTCCTCTTAAAAGCCTGAGCATTTTTCTGCCAAATTTAAGCATTAAAGCCCATTTGTGGGAAAAATCAGTATATTCTTAAGTCATTTTCACTGATCTCAGCAGGGCTTAAATATGATTCAGTTTGGAAGAGTTGTGCCTATGCTTCTGAGTCGCTATACCTGATTACAGAAAATGGTTTTGTAACAGTGCATGCCTATTAGCAATTTCTTCAACATATCTGGGATGTCATGTAGATAAGTTAAGTCTTTATTAACAGTGTAAAAGTCAAAATCATTCTATTACAAAAGATGGTGGTGGTGGTGATGATACATTATACAAGTACATACACCAATGAATGTTCACATTCAAGCACAGAATGCATACTGTAGGGAAACCATTATTTGCTTATTTTGGTGTGTGCATGCAATGGCAGCTTTTACTATGAGGGCTCAGATATTTTTCAATGCAGTTCAGCAAGAACTTAAAACATGTGCTAAAGCTCCATTTGCTTGTTTGAACCAAACAATGGGTTGAATCTAATGGTGGCTTTGTGCTTAGAAGAACCTCCACATGCACAAGGCAAAGCACCCAATTTTCACTGGTTACCCCAACCTACTGCAGTCTTCTGTGCCATATCCAATACTGCCCTGGGGGAAAAGAACATCCCCCAAGTACAGCTTTTTGAGTTTTGCATTAAGTAGAACTTGGAATCGGAGAAAATTGTTTGAGTGAGTGCTTCTTGCAAGTGCAAAGCTACCATAAGATACAATCCGTTGTTTGTGCTAGCTATATAACCTTGTTCTGTATTCAACTGATAATTCAGGAAGCAATCCTAGCTCATAACCAGGATGAGTGGAGTCATTGCTCTTTCCAAAGCCCTGCTGCTCATGCTGACCAGAGTAGAGGATGGGGGCAGTATTTTTCTCCACAATGGCACAAGAGAGAAGCCTGGATCAGGCTCCTCTCTGGCAGCTAAACTCACTTGGCACCCAGTAGATCTTTCATTGGTCTTGTTCGGCCCTGTTTCGGGACCTTATTCCTGCAGTAGCCTGTCAACAGCTCATGCTTGCAGCAGCTGAAATAAGCTCCTCCACATCAGCGGAGCCCTTTGCCACCCCAGCCTAGT
The DNA here is from genome assembly GCF_964106645.2 of Podarcis pityusensis. Taxonomy (NCBI): domain Eukaryota; kingdom Metazoa; phylum Chordata; class Lepidosauria; order Squamata; family Lacertidae; genus Podarcis; species Podarcis pityusensis. The sequence continues at coordinate 139,320,917 of NC_138028.1, read as the reverse complement.
GGAGCAGGACTACATCTTAGCTCTCCCCAGCAGCACAGGTCAGGAAACAGGATTGTTCTGTATGTAACCTTTTTATTCTGCCCTACAGAGAACTTTCTGCACTTTGAAACCTTGATGGTCTTCTGTCATCAGAAATGACCCTCATGCATTTTGCACCCTTTAATAAAACTGTGGGCAAAACATGTGGCTGAGCAAGAAGGAAAGACTTTTTGTAAAAGCATAGAGTGACATAAAAAGGTTGGGTTGCTTTAAATGCTGGGGAAGGGAGGAGTACTCTAAATACAAACATCAGAATTTGAAACAAATCTCAAGCATTAAGCAAAGATCAGGAAAACTGGATCAGGGAATGTTTCCATCTTCCCTCAAATGTTGCATGATACAGGGGCTACTTCCACATGGGTAGCTCCTGTCACTGCTCTTCTACTGTAAGCTGCAAGAAGAATTACAATGGATTTCCCACATGATCAGGAGTATTGCTCTACCTACTTATCTATCTATCTAGCTATCTATCTTTCTATCATCTATCTATCTATCTATCTATCTATCTATCTATCTATCATCTATCTATCATCTATCATCTATCTCTATCAATCTATCTATCTATTTATCTATCTATCAAGGTAAAAGAGTAAAGGAGCCCTGGATGGTTAAGTCCAGTCAAAGGAGACTATGGGATGCAGCGCTCATCTCGCTTTGAGGCTGAGAGAGCCTGCCTTTGTCCATAGACAGCTTTTCCGGGTCATGTGGCCAGCATGACTAAACCACTTCGGGCGCAACAGGACACTGTAACGGAAGCCAGAGCACACGGAAATGCTGTTTACCTTCCCACCCTCTTTTCCATGATGTTTGTTTCCTTTCCTGTGCTGCACCCTGTCTTCTATCTCTTAAACCTTGACAAAACTACTATAATCTTTAATCCATTCTGTTGGTAATTTATTATGGTGCTCTATCACTTCTTTCTCTGGCGATCACTCGTAGCCGAGTACTATAACACTATACTGCAATAATGCTATATGATATGCTATTGCTTTTCCATTTTTTCAAATATACATATATATAGGTGGAAAAGTGCTTTAGCAATATTTAAAAGATTGATTAAAAAAAACAAAAATGGGGTAATAAAATGGCACCCAGCACAAATGTTATAAACAAAGTGTGTTGACATCCTCAATGGGGAACAACTCATCCTTTTTAAAAGACAGAAGACAAATACTGAAGACTTCTACACCTGTAGAAAGTGTGCTACTCTTCTATTCTGCAAAAAATGGACTTTCTGCAATCTGAGAAAAGATGGAAGAGCCACAAAGAAAATATAGGATGAGAATGCTTGGACACCAACATCATGTGGATGCCTTAGAGAAAGTAAGCGTATGAGGCACTGCAGTTTCCAAACTAAAAGCCTAGTGTGGAAGCACCTGGAATTGGCAAAGCTTGTGACTTTCAAGCAATAAGCGGAATTGCAGCAAGTGATCATGTGGATAGAAGGCCTGCTCTTGAATAATGTGAATATGTCAGCATCTTAGCTCTTAAATTCTTAAAATAAATGAACGAGTAAATAAGAAAAAATCTAGGCCACAGCTGCAGTGCAAAAGCTTGACGTTTGTAACACAAAATACAGCTGAGATTGCTTGCTTTACCTAAAGGTAATGGTGCAGGCTGATCTTTGTGCTGGGCTTCTTGTTCCTGTTCACCTTTCAGGACTGCCACAGCTTCAGCTGTTACTACTTGGACTATCCTTGCGGATACTTCTTCTGGGACAGTAGTAAGATTAACAACAAGACAAACAAAAGCACATTAATGTAAGTGATATAGCGAAATATATATGTGCTTAAAAGGCACCCTGCATGAACAGTGATTACAGACTAAGATGGTGCTTCTGAAATTACAGTCTCTACAGTCACCCTATTGCGTTCAATGTGTTTTGATCTACAACAGGTTTAGGATCCCTGCTTTCTCTAAAATATTTTTCAGTAGATTGCTTAGACACATAATTTAGAAGGCTGGATTCTCACATGAACATCATTACCAACAGTTGCAACCCCCAAGGGTGGAATGGCCATTCTCCTAAGTTGGATAGAATAATAACCCAGCTACACAGGGCATCTACTATGAGCTGAAGGCTCTTCTGCATAGCAAGAGTACACATAGAATCATAGAATCATAGAGCTGGAAGAGACCATAAGGGCCATCGAGTCCAACCCCCTGCCAAGCAGGAAACACCATCAGAGCACTCCTGACATATGGTTGTCAAGCCTCTGCTTAAAGACCTCCAAAGAAGGAGACTCCACCACACTCCTTGGCAGCAAATTCCACTGTCAAACAGCTCTTACTGTCAGGAAGTTCTTCCTAATGTTTAGGTGGAATCTTCTTTCTTGTACTTTGGATCCATTGCTCCGTGTCCGCTTCTCTGGAGCAGCAGAAAACAACCTTTCTCCCTCCTCTATGTGACATCCTTTTATATATTTGAACATGGCTATCATATCACCCCTTAACCTCCTCTTCTCCAGGCTAAACATGCCCAGCTCCCTTAGCCATAAGGCATTGTTTCCAGGCCTTTGACCATTTTGGTTGCCCTCCTCTGGACACGTTCCAGTTTGTCAATGTCCTTCTTGAACTGTGGTGCCCAGAACTGGACACAGTACTCCAGGTGAGGTCTGACCAGAGCAGAATACAGTGGCACTATTACTTCCCTTGATCTAGATGCTATACTCCTATTGATGCAGCCCAGAATTGCATTGGCTTTTTTAGCTGCCGCGTCACACTGTTGGCTCATGTCAAGTTTGTGGTCAACCAAGACTCCTAGATCCTTTTCACATGTACTGCTCTCAAGCCAGGTGTCACCCATCTTGGATTTGTGCCTCTCATTTTTTTTGCCCAAGTGCAATACTTTACATTTCTCCCTGTTAAAATTCATCTTGTTTGTTTTGGCCCAGTTCTCTAATCTGTCAAGGTCGTTTTGAAGTGTGATCCTGTCCTCTGGGGTGTTAGCCACCCCTCCCAGTTTGGTGTCATCTGCAAATTTGATCAGGATCACAAACTGAGTCCTAGTATGCTTGGCTGCTCCTTTCCGCTGTATAGTAAACTTCAGAAGAGCATGATCACTCGCGCCTAATGATCCTTCCACTTCTACCCCACTAACCAGGTCATCAACATTGGTTAGGACCAGATCTAAAATGGCTGTACCTCTTGTTGCTTCTCCCACTTTCTGGACAATGAAGTTGTCTGCAAGGCCAGTGAGGAATCTGTTTGACCTTATGCTCTTGGCTGAGTTTGACATCCAACAAATATCCGGGTAATTGAAGTCCCCCATTACTACTATCTCCCTTCCTTTTGCATGCTTGGCCATCTGTTCCAGGAAGGCATCATCTATGTCCTCCGTTTGGCTTGGGGATCTATAGTAAACTCCCACAATGAGGTCACTGTTATTCTTCTCTCCCTTGATTTTGACCCAAATGCTCTCACTTTGGGTTTGAGGTTCTAAATCTTGGATCTCTTCACAGGTATACACATCCCTGACATATAACGCCACTCCTCCTCCTTTCTTGTCTGGTCTGTTTCTCTGAAATAGATTGTATCCCTCCATTATTACATTCCAATCGTGGGACTTATCCCACCAGGTTTCAGTGATGCCTATTATGTCATAGTTAGTTTGCTGTACCAAGAGCTCAAGCTCATCTTGTTTATTTCCCATGCTTTGCGCATTAGTGTACAGACATTGAAGTCCATTAAACATTCCCCTGTGTCTCTTATTTAAGGATTTTTTCCTGCCACCACTAGGTCTGCGTGCTGTTTGCTCCATTTGGTCTATGACATTTGGATGATCATCTTCATCAATTGATAGACTCCTACCTTCAGGAGCACTGTCTCCCTCCCCCACATTAGTCAGTTTAAAGCCCTCCTGATGAGGGTTCTGAGATTTTTGGCAAAAAACATTCCTCCCAATCGTTGTGAGGTGCAGCCCATCGCTTGCCAGAAGTCCATCTTCAAGAAACTGCAGTCCGTGATCTAAGAATCCAAACGGTTCCTGTTTACACCATTTGTGAAGCCAGCTGTTCACTTCCACTATTTTTCCCTCTCTCCCTGGGCCACGTCGTTCAACTGGGAGGACAGATGAGATGACAATTTGTGCATTTAATTGCTTCAATTTCCTGCCCAGAGCGTTATAGTCTCTTTTGATCTTCTGGAGGCTATTGCTTGCCAGTGTCATTGGTTCCCACATGAACCAAGAGGAAGGGGTATTTGTTAGTGGGTTTTATGATTCCTTGCAGTCGTTCAGTTACATCTTGGATCTTAGCCCCGGGGAGACAGCACACTTCCCGAGACATCTTGTCAGGCCCACAGATCACTGCTTCTGTTCCCCTCAGTAGGGAATCCCCTATCACCACTACACGCCTCCTCTTGGGTTTGGTCAGGGTTCTTCCGTGAGCTGTCCGTTCCAAGGTCGCCTGCACATTCCCTGAGGACTGACTTTGCTGCTCGTCTTCATATACCTGATCGACTGTAATGAGGGAGAGATCCTCAAATGGAGTCTGCTCTTCGTCTTCCATGCTAGGGGAGAGGACCTCAAAGCGATTGTGTATTTCTAAACAAGCAGAGCGAACCCTGGGCCTCCTACTTCTTTGAGTCACGTTTCTCCATATATCTGGCTCCTGTGTTGGTGAACTAGCCTCCTTCTCAGGGGAGTCCCCTGTCTCCTCCTTGGTGGAGACGGTGTGCTCTGTTGCTTCCAAGAAGAGCTCCAGCTCTCTAATTCTTTGGAGCGTAGCTACACGTTCCTCCAGTTGCTGGACTTTGTCTTCTAAGAGGGCAATCAACATGCAATTGCTGCAGGTAAAGCTGCCTGCAACCTTTGGCAAGATGGCAAACATTGCGCAGGAACCGCAGGCGACTGCAGCTGTTCCCTCCCCCTCCATCTTGAGAACGTGTCGTTGGGGGTGGCTACAGCGGTCCTCCATCATAAAAAGCGTGAAGACAGGACAAATAACCCCCCCAAAAAAAACCTAGGTCTCCCCCAACAAACGTTTGAGACTAGCTCCCCTAAATCTAAAAGATGGATCAAATACACCTTCTATTTCTATTCAAAACAGCTATGTAACAGAAGAACATTGTTCCTACTCCTAGCAGAAAATCTGAGTTATCACTTCTTGGAGAGAGAAAAACATTCTGGATGGAATATGGGTGAGTCAACTTGGGATGGGTCAAGAGCCAGTTCAGAGGCTTTTAGTGGGTCTAGGGAGCATATTGTTGTCTTTTGGCAGGTTTTGGGGTAAGGTCTCCAACTGATTTTTAAAAAAAGGCGTTGCAATTGGCAATCTTGTCCTCCAGCTGCCCATTAGATGGATAGATGGCTTTTTACAAAGGACTCCACCCCAAAATCTACCAAAAACTACATGGTGCCATCCTCATTCCAGAGGCCTTTGCCCCCAAGACCCAAGAAGAAACCAGAATATCTGAGTTCCAGGATTGACAGCCCTATATGTGGGGGCAAAGTTCAGTGTGAAAACCACCTCATCAGCTAAAGCAATTAGTGTGGAGGAGGAAATATCAGGGAGGGAAAACACTTTTCCTACATGCTTTCCTAGCTAAAGACCCAAAAAGCACATACACACACAAGTTGGCCAGGCAGTTTGTTCCTGATTGTTTAAAATGTTCAAAGATTGAGGTGGCAGGACCATTGAAAGCTAGTCCATTGACGAAGCAACACCATCTCTATATTTGAATCCCCACACACTTGATGAACATCAGGTATAAAGGCAGTGCCATTTTTCTCATCAGTGTGTGGGGATTTGAGAAGGTCCAGTGAGAGAAATATTAGGTTCTGAAGAAGCCTAAATTCATCAGCAACCAAGCCTTACAGTAACATCCAGTTCCTAGCCTTGCTTTCAACAGTCTCATTCCTTCCTTCCACTTCCCATGCTGCCGCCCGTTCACCTGCACCTGACCTGAGGTCTGCAGGAAGGACAAGAAGCCTGAAACCATTTCCAATTGCTGGGTCATAGTTGGGGCTGGTTTTCTGGGTTACCACCTAGCAAGTAGATAAGACCTATTTCTCATTTGCAGTCCCCTTCTCCTGAGCAAGGTGTCCTAAGCAGCCCACAAGACCAAGGCAGGTGGAGAGGTAAGCTACAGGAATACACTTCCTTTATCTTCTCAATGACTAGAGTCATTGAGTTAGGATTTCATTCTTTATAAGCCTCCCCTACTGCATATCTTAAAATCAACCATGGTCCTTAGTAATTCTACTAAAACTAACATCTCTAGAGACACCTGAACACGTTTTACACTGTTTAAACCATCCCCTCTGTTTTCTCCTTTGCTGCTGTTTTCTGCCACTTAGAAAATGGTATCGAAGGAGAAATATGCCAAAACTTTGCTTTCAAAATACATTCCCAATATACAAAAAGTTCAATAAAAGATGTCAAATTGACCCACACAGTGCTATAAAATCACAGCATGCAAGTTTTTATGAGCAATGGGAGGGTCTGCGATAAAGTTTAGAGCCACATTCTGCTTGGACAAATGGAAACACCTGAGAAAGTGCTTTTGCACAAGAGTATGTCTGTCTCGGGACGTGGGTGGTGCTGTGGGTTAAACCACAGAGCCTAGGACTTGCTGATCAGAAGGTTGGGGGTTTGAATCCCCGCAACGGGGTGAGCTCCCATTGCTCGGTCCCTGCTCCTGCCAACCTAGCAGTTCAAAAGCACGTCAAAGTGCAAGTAGATAAATAGGAACCACTCCAGCGGGAAGGTAAACGGCGTTTCCGTGTGCTGCTCTGGTCCGCCAGAAGTGGCTTAGTCATGCTGGCCACATGACCCGGAAGCTGTTCCCTCGGCCAATAAAGCAAGATGAGCACCGCAACCCCAGAGTTGGCCACGACTGGACCTAATGGTCAGGGGTTCCTTTACCTTTGCCTATGTCTGTCTCACTAAATACCCACTTACCCACCCAGCTGCTCCACACAACCCCCCTCCCCAAAATGTGAGGCAACATTGGGGTGGGAAGGCTACAGCTACTGACATTATCAGTGACATCCCTGTCTGTGAGCAAAATTTCTGCTTCCACACGCTGAGGTTGGATCAAAGCCAATAAAAATAGATGTCACTGATATGCTTAATGCTATGGTGGTCACCATCAGTATCATCATATTAAAATAGCTGATTAAGATCGAAGTACATGTTGTGGAACAGAATATAAAAATGGCATTATCACTTGTCTTAGCTGCTGGATTGGCAGTAGGAAGTGTATATTTACCTTAGTTTCTGGCATTTAACATGTACTATTGTTTTATCTCACAACTGACAATAATTTACTATTGTATTGAATTGTTTGTAGGGGGACAGTTGATAGCAATAGAATTTTATTGACTTCAGTCAGTAGAGACAAAAGTGTCAGATCAACAGTGTGCCCAGAATCTGCCAAGCAGAGATCTGTACAGCTGCCAAGTCACTCTATAGTAGTTCCAAACTGCTGTTAATAATTCACGAATATGTTTGCAAAAATACTGAGTGGGTGAAAAAGAGACAATATCTAGCAGAATGACTCATCTGTCAGAGATGTCTGGTGGGAGCTTAGGCTGAAGGGCAGTGTATAAATTCTCTAAATAAATACAATATGACCACTTGTATTCCTCATCCTTTTTTTTAAAAAAAAACAACCTGTTATATATTAGATTTTATTTTTCAGTTTTGCAATTTAATATTTATTATAAACTACCACGTGTGCAGAATATAACTGTTTCAAAACATGTGCCTTTGGGGCTCTATTCACTATCAAGCTGAGTTTAAGGTCTTCTTGCTAACCTTTATGACCCTGAACAGCTTAGGGGCAGGCTGCCTGGGAGAGAGCCTCCCTCTTTACAATCCAACTCATTCCCTGAGGAGGTGACACTTCTAGCCATGCAGAAATTAATCTGCAATAACTCGAGTAAGGGCCTTCTCTGCAGTGGTCCTTTTTCTGTGGAATACCTTTCATCTATAGATACTTCCAAATTCTGGGTGAACCTTCGTGGTTTGAAAGTTCAATTCAACCTTTGTAAAAAAAACTCCAACCAGCTGGATCAAATATTGAACACACCTGAACTGTTGCATAGCAGAAACCCGCTCCTTACCCTTCCATCACCCATTCAGATATACTCCTCATGGCTGTTACAGGCTGGGGAACCCCCCCCCCCCCATTTTCTCCCTCTAAAAGAAGGACAACTGAAAATTTTATCTGAATTTTCTCCAACTTTTTGTGGCCGCTGTCAGTGGGCAATAGTGAGGAGATGTGATGTTCCAGATCTGTGGGTTTAAATCTGGATCTACTGCAGACAACTAGAAATGCTTCTGAGGGTGCTGCCAAATGAGAGCTTGGCATCACAAACAAATTTTTTAGCTACAGTCCTTGGCTTCTTGTTTCCAACAGTTTTCTGTATCAACATTCCAACAGGGACACCCTGACTACTGATCCCATTTTATTCCTGAAGCTGTCTTTACTTCAGTCATGGCCACTAGCCATCAATCATCCAGACCATGCCTTGTTGTACTATCAAGATCTTAGTCTTGCTCTTGCAACTATGCAACAACTGTTAAGTACCATAGACTTTCTTTGACCCGGTCACAATGGCTAAAAGTTAAAGTACGTATGGGGGGCAGCGCTCAAAGAGAGGCTGCTTTGCTGACTAATGGAAGCTTCAATGTAAGGCATAACAAACAAACTAACAAACAAAATCACCTCCAGGGATGCTATCAAGTAAGGTTCTGTTCATAGCACTATTTTGATGGATATTTTTGGTGACACAGGAGGAGCAGTCAATGCAGCAGAAACAGTATTTCTACTATTAATGACTACTATAAAAACAACCCAGACATTTGGTACTAATGGACCCTATAAATAGCAAATCCAGTGGGTAAGTCAAATCTTTGGAAGGTAGCTATTAAACTTCACAGTTGCCTTATGGTTCAGTTAAAGTTCAAGGGATTCAAATGATATTTAAGGCAAAAGAAAGAAAAGGGAATCCAGCCAACTTCAATGTAAAGCTCTCAAAATGTGTATTGGTTATGCATTGATTTGCTTTGGCTGTTTCACTTTTATTTCTGGAATGAGAGCAACAAATGCTGAATTAGGCATAAATAAAGTTCTTGGATGCGCCTCCAGGGTTATTCAGTGCACAATCTGCTTTTTGCATCATTCTCAAGGATGAGGCCTTTCATATTTCTTGAACTTTATGAGAACAAAGGGGGGAAACCAAATTCTACTGGGCTTTCACTTTGTCAGCCCCCCATGCACTCCTACTTGATACAAATCACAAGCTGACAGGATATTGAATCAAAATCTTACTTTGTAAATTTGCTAAATATGAACTTCGATCAGGCAGTGATGAAAAATATGAGAGAACTATTAGCCTGTGACTGTGTCGACCACAGCAAACTATGGCAAGTTCTTAAAGAAATGGGAGTGCCTGATCACCTCATCTGTCTCCTGAGAAATCTCTATGTGGGACAAGAAGCTACAGTTAGAACTGGATATGGAACAACTGATTGGTTTAAAATTGTGAAAGGAGTACGACAAGGCTGTATATTGTCTCCCTGCTATTTAACATATGCAGAACTCATCATGCGAAAGGCTGGGCTGGATGAATCCCAAGCCGGAATTAAGATTGCTGGAAGAAATATCAACAACCTCAGATATGCAGATGATACAACCTTGATGGCAGAAAGTGAGGAGGAATTAAAGAACCTTTTAATGAGGGTGAAATAGGAGAGTACAAAATATGGTCTGAAGCTCAACATAAAAACCCCCGAAGATCATGGCCACTGGGGCCTTCACCTCCTGGCAAATAGAAGGGGAAGAAATGGAGGCAGTGAGAGATTTTACTTTCTTGGGCTCCATGATCACTGCAGATGGTGACAGCAGCCACGAAATTAAAAGACGCCTGCTTCTTGGGAGAAAAGCAATGACAAACCTAGACAGCATCTTAAAAAGCAGAGACATCACCTTGCCAACAAAGGTCTGTTTTCCCAGTAGTGATGTACGGAAGTGAGAGCTGGACCATAAAGAAAGCTGATTGCCGAAGAATTGATGCTTTTGAATTATGGTGCTGGAGAAGACTCTTGAGAGTCCCATGGACTGCAAGAAGATAAAACCTATCCATTCTTAAGGAAATCAGCCCTGAGTGCTCACTGGAAGGACAGATCCTGAAGCTGAGGCTCCAAGACTTTGGCCACCTCATGAGAAGAGAAGACTCCCTGGAAAAGACCTTGATGTTGGGAAAGATTGAGGGCACAAGGAGAAGGGGACGACAGAGGACGAGATGGTTGGACAGTGTTCTCGAAGGTACCAGCATGAGTTTGACCAAACTGCGGGAGGCAGTGGAAGACAGGAGTGCCTGGCGTGCTCTGGTCCATGGGGTCACGAAGAGTCGGACACGACTAAACAACAACAACAAATTAGGGAAGGGAACTACACTGAGATCAGAGCAGGTGCACAGATTTACACAAGTCTTCATGGAGATGATCTATGATTTCGAAAATGAAATAAAAATTAGGAGAGACTAAAAGGAGAGCCCAAGAAATTCCTGGAATAGGAATTATAAAGTGAAGATGTTTGGAAAAGATACAGATGTGCTCTTCTTAGCCCCTGGGAGGCTGGAATCTTGAAGGGAGGAATGGTGGGCAGGAGTACTTAATATTTTTCCTCCCCCCCCCCATTCAAATTCATTCCCCAGAGACCTGTATTTTCTCCCACTGGGGATAACCCCTCCTACAAAAAGTAGGAGACGAAAAGTTTAAGCAACAATTCCCCACTTACCTTAACTCTTCTAAGGTTGCTTTTCATTAAAACAAAAACAATGGAGAAAATAGATATGGAAATTTCTAGTTTGGACTTTACCTCTTGACAACAAAACACTAAAGCACTAAAGATACACCATATAATCTCTCCTCAACTGCTTCTGACTCCCAAATATATGCCTATGAATGTATTCCAACTGTACCTATGCAACTATACTGATATGATGGTTTGTTTTAAGCGGGTTTGCCACACAATTTTCTTTGGTGCCCCATGATATTCTTGCAGAGAAGTTGGTAAAATGTGGGCTGAATGAGGTAACTGTTAAGGTGGATTTGTAGCTGATTGACTGACTAAACCCAAAGAGTGCTCACTAATGGTTCCTCATCATCCTGGGGAAAAGTGACAAGGTTCTGCCTCGCCCCATTGTTGTTCAGCATCTTTATAAACAACTTGGATGAAGGAATTGAGGATAGCTAATCTGATCTGGTTACAGACCCCTGTAGGCCAGTGGAAGTGATGGTATTCCAGCTGAACTACTTAAAATTTTAAAAGATGATGCTGTTAAGGTGCTACACTCAATATGCCAGCAAGTTTGGAAAACTCAGCAGTGGCCAGAGGATTGGAGAAGATCAGTCTACATCCCAATCCCAAAGATGGGCACTGCCAAAGAATGCTCCAACTACCGCACAATTGCACTCATTTCACACGCTAGCAAGGGTATGCTTAAAATTCTACAAGGAAGGCTCAAGCAGTATATGGACCGAGAACTCCCAGAAGTGCAAGCTGGATTTAGAAGAGGCAGAGGAACCAGAGACCAAATTGCAAACATGTGCTGGATTATGGAGAAAGCTAGAGAGTTCCAGAAAGACATCTACTTTTGCTTCATTGACTATGCAAAAGCCTTTGACTGTGTCGACCACAGCAAACTATGGCAAGTTCTTAAAGAAATGGAAGTGCCTGATCACCTCATCTGTCTCCTGAGAAATCTCTAAGTGGGACAAGAAGCTACAGTTAGAACTGGATATGGAACAACTGATTGGTTCAAAATTGGGAAAGGAGTACGGCAAGGCTGTATATTGTCTCCCTGCTTATTTAACTTATATGCAGAATTCATCATGCGAAAGGCTGGGCTGGATGAACCCCAAGCCGGAATTAAGATTGCTGGAAGAAATATCAACAACCTCAGATATGCAGATGACACAACCTTGATAGCAGAAAGTGAGGAGGAATTAAAGAACCTTTTAATGAGGGTGAAAGAGGAGAGCGTAAAATATGGTCTGAAGCTCAACATCAAAAAAACGAAGATCATGGCCACTGGGCCCATCACCTCCTGGCAAATAGAAGGGGAAGAAATGGAGGCAGTGAGAGATTTTACTTTCTTGGGCTCCATGATCACTGCAGATGGTGACAGCAGTCACGAAATTAAAAGACGCCTGCTCCTTGGGAGAAAGGCGATGGCAAACCTAGACAGCATCTTAAAAAGCAGAGACCTCACCTTGCCAACAAAGGTCCGTATAGTTAAAGCCATGGTTTTCCCAGTAGTGATGTATGGAAGTGAGAGATGGACCATAAAGAAGGCTGATTGCCGAAGAATTGATGCTTTTGAATTATGGTGCTGGAGGAGACTCTTGAGAGTCCCATGGACTGCAAGAAGATCAAACCCATCCATTCTTAAGGAAATTAGCCCTGAGTGCTCACTGGAAGGACAGATCGTGAAGCTGAGGCTCCAATACTTTGGCCACCTCATGAGAAGAGAACACTCCCTGGAAAAGACCCTGATGCGTTGGGAAAGATTGAGGGCACAAGGAGAAGGGGACGGCAGAGGACGAGATGGTTGGACAGTGTTCTCGAAGCTACAAACATGAGTCTGACCAAACTGCGGGAGACAGTGGAAGACAGAAGTGCCTGGCGTGCTCTGGTCCATGGGGTCACGAAGAGTCGGACACGACTAAACGACTAAACAACACCAACAATCTGATCTGAAGATGACAGCAAACTGGGAGGGGTAGCTAATGCCATAGAAAACAGAACTGGGATTCAAGATACCTTAACATATTGGAGAACTGGGCCCAAACTAACAAAATGAATTTCAGTAGGGGCAAATGTAAATTTATACCAGGCATAGGCAAACCCGGCCCTCCAGATGTTTTGGGACTACAACTCCCATGATCCCTAGCTAACGGGACCGGTCTTAGGCAGGAAGAACCAGCTGTACAAATATAAGGTCAGGGACATCTGGCTTGCGAGTAGTACATGTGAAAAGGATCTAGGGGTCTTCGTAGATCATGAGTCAACAGTGTGATGCAGAAGCAATAATAATAATAATAATAATGGACAACTGGTGCTATAAGGTAAGGCAGGGGAGAGGGCTGGTTTTGCTCCCTTCCCCTCCATAGTTCTTTTTTGCCTAAAATCGTAGATTCCCCCACTTTATTTGGGAACAGGACAAAAACATGTCATCTACTATGGCCCTTATTCTCTACACATAGAAAAAAAGGAAAACAACAGTCAGATGGTAAATCGGTCCATACCATCTCCAGCTGGAAACAGATTTAATATGAGATTGAATAATATGCACATTTCAGGACAATAGTCAAATACTGGAAAGATTCGAAGAGAGAAACACTACCTTCTTCCTCCACTACCACCTTCTCTTCCTCCCCCTCCTTCTTTTTACTCACATTTTAGACTAAACCTGTAGGCAGTGGTGATAAGGAAATTAGTTATATTCACGGTTGTGATATCAGGAAATAAAAACAATTTCAGAATGCTCTTTGTCAAACTTCACAGCAGGGTGCAGAGCAGTTTCCTGGGCAACCAGCGTTAATAGCTGGCAAAGGTAGACTCTTAGACAATAAAAGAAATGAGTACTTTTCAGCTCTTAGTTAAGTGCATATGCTAAATATATTCCTCATACAATAAAGAAAATTTAATCCTTGATACATATAAACAGGGACGCAGGTGGCGCTGTGGGTAAAACCTCAGCGCCTAGGACTTGCCGATCGCATGGTCGGCGGTTCGAATCCCCGCAGCGGGGTGCGCTCCCGTCGTTCGGTCCCAGCACCTGCCAACCTAGCAGTTCGAAAGCACCTCCGGGTGCAAGTAGATAAATAGGGACCGCTTACCAGCGGGAAGGTAAACGGCGTTCCGTGTGCTGCGCTGGCTCGCCAGATGCAGCTTATCATGCTGGCCACGTGACCCGGAAGTGTCTGCGGACAGCGCTGGCTCCCGGCCTATAGAGTGAGATGAGCGCACAATCCTAGAGTCTGGCAAGACTGGCCCGTACGGGCAGGGGTACCTTTACCTTTTTACATATAAACAACTTGAAGCATCTTCATTAAACGAAGCAATCCCACACCATATAATTTTTTTGCATGGAACAGATTTAGATTCGGATCATAGTGGGCTGAAGCAAAGTATTTCAGAAAATCTTGCTGGGCCTTATAGGATGTCATGGTTGAAGAACCCTTGATAGGTTCCCACTAACCAACTTCTCAGGTTCTCAAATACACTGTTTGAAAAGCTGTCACTGGGTGCCTTTGGCCAGTCACTGCCTCTCTCTAACTCCCTTAAAGAGTTGTTGTGTGGATAAAATAAGGAGGTGGAGAACAATGTACACCACCTTGAGCTCCTTGGAGGAGGGCAGGATATACCGGTAATTGTAATAATAAATAAAATACATTTAGATGGTACCAAGATGTGAAGTAGTACCATATGGTCCCTTTTCCAAATAATTTGCAATCAAAGACAATCAAAACAGAGAAATGAAAATAATTACTCCCTCCAACTTCTTGCTTCTTGAAGCTTATCCATAAAAATGGGCTGTCTAAGAACCACAAAAGGGGTTTTCTTGAAGTAGGGATGGGGAAGGGGATTTGATCTTAGTTGTATTTTAATGACCTAATTCATACTTCTCAAACCAATTCACAAACCAAAATTCAGTTACCCTTTGAAATTCTCCATCCTAACAATATGTACAAAATTGCATATATATTAGGGGGAAATGTGATTAAGAACACATAAACCAAAACAACAAGAAACAAAATGCATTATATTAGGGGGAAATGCTTGCAACAAATGTATAGCGTTAGTTAAAGCTGCATACAGTGGTACCTCACGTTAAGTACTTAATTCGCTCTGGAGGTCTGTTCTTAACCTGAAACTGTTCTTAGCCTGAAGCACCACTTTAGCTAATGAGGCCTCCTGCTGCTGCCACGCTGCCGGAGTCCGATTTCTGTTCTTGTCCTGAAGCAAAGTTCTTAACCTGAAGCACTATTTCTGGGTTAGTGGAGTGTGTAACCTGAAGCATATGTAACCTGAGGTACCACTGTATAAAAATGGGTTTATGAAAATAAATCTGCACTAAATTGCTGATGATTTTTTTGTGAACCAAATTTAAGATTGGGAAAATGAGAAATGGAGAGAAACTAAAATTGACAGATTTTTCCATCTCTACTTTCACGGGAAGTCACTGTCGATTGCTCTTTCCCAGGTCAAGGTTGTGTCAGTGAATTAGAGGGGGAAATCTCTCAAGCCCCTTTATCTCTTTTCTCTCTTGATCCCACTGCTTTAACTGTTGTTAATTTGCAAACCCTGTCTTTTAAAGCCTCAAACAAGATTGATTGCTATGTGAAGGTTGTGTGAACATTGGCCTCATGGTACTGGACAGCACTTTTCATTCATAGATTGCTTCCAAAGAGTGTGCCTCCATCCCAGTTTTGCTGATAGTGAAGCTGAGAGATAATGCCAGAATCATACAAGAGGTGAAGCCTCAAACACTACAGATATCATCTTCTTTTTTCAGTGGTTACAGATTGACACAGCTTTACAGATTTAAATCATGTATGTTGCACCCTTATATAGCAAGCCTTTCTTGACCCTCTCCACAATATCTAACTAATTTCTTATGTCCCTACTATCTAGTCCTCTTCAAAGCTATCCCCGGCAAACCACATTGGTTGGATTCATAGTGGGTTGGATCCAGATTAAGTTGTACTTAGTTCCTATTGAAATAACTGGAATTAAGTAATGAATAATTTGTCCCATTGATTTCCAATTGAATCCAATGGCAACTCTTTACACTTCTGAGTAGACATACGTATATACAATTAGTCCAACTCATAGTAATTCCTATTTATCAGCAGATGCATATAGCCAAAAGTCTCCCCTCTTCCACTTATTATTCCCCCACCAGAAGACAAAGTAATGCTGTGTGTAGCTAAGCAGTAAATACTGTATATGCAAAGGAAAATCAATCAACATTAAGCTATCTGCAGTTTCTGTTTCAAAAAAATGGACTTATCTAGATGTGTCTACTTTTGGGCAGGGTGTTTACATATCCACAACAATCATGCTAACTCAGAGAGGCAATAATGCAAATCACAGAAATATCCACATATATCCCTAACAACATACCAAATAGAGCTTAATAGTAAGTAGAAAACAACCTATGCAACCAATAGACAATGGGGAATTGTGATCACAACCAAAGAAAGCTGAGTGAGGGCAGGCTGCATGCGTGACAAACTATGAGTTAGAAAGCTGAAACTTAAAGAAGAAAGGAAAGAGGATTACTATAGTAGGGATATAGTAGGGATATAGCAGAGATAGAATGAATTAATGAGGGAGGGAGGGGGAGAGAGAGAGAGAGAGAGAGAGAGAGGAAAGCAGAGATTAGATCTGTAAAAGAGTGAAAATGTAGACTAGTATAGAAATGGATGGATATCAATAACACTGGGAAAATGAGAACAGAAAATGCAGTTGTAAGATGAAGAAAAACATTTTTAGAAATCTGCAGGACAGAAGAACAAGAGGTAAATGCTCTGAAACAAACATACACATACAATCTGGGATACTGAAGAGACAGGAGGAGATTTGTCCACGATGATTAAGATTTTAATCACTGGTCTAAGATTTTCTAGATCAGCAGAAAGCTATGTGTATGTATGGGTGTGAAGAGATACCAGTCACAGCACATAGACATCATTTTATACAACTTAGCCATGAGATTTTGTATCAGTCTTAATGGATTGGCCTGTCATAGTGACCGCACAAGTAAATGCAAAAGACAATTCCTAACCTTAAATGCTATGGGTGGTTGCAGACTTAGAGTAGAGCCACTGGGTATGACTTAGTTCGATACTGTATAAGTGAACAGATATTGCAAGAAGGCAAAAAATGTCCAAAAATGAATTACTTTTACACACACACAGCCCTTTATCCAAGGAACCCAGGGCAATGTGCAATATTAAGAACATAATTTACAGAGCATAATAATAATAATGAAAACATAATACAGAGCATAATACTAAACAGCATAATAAAATAACCATAATAACAGTCCCTGCCACACACATGTAACAGGCCATAGATTATTTCATGGCCGAAGGCCTGAGTAAGGATGAGTAAGGACGATGGTTTTTCTCTGGCACTTAAAGACACATAATGATGGCACCAGGCGAGCCTCTCTGGGAAGAGCATTCCACAGACTGGAAGCCACCACAGAAAAGACCAGTTCTCATGTTGTCACCCTCCAAACCTCTCGGGGGGGGGCATAGATGCCAAGCACAGGGTCTGGGTCAGTTTGTATGGGGAGAGGCAGTTCTTAAGATATTGAGGTCCTGAGCCGTGTAAGGCTTTATAGGTCAACACTTGCACCAGCAACACCATCATAACCAATTTCCTCTCTGCTGTTCGCCAAGTCCACTAAAAGTTTGAGTTTCATAGAATTGAGTTGCACAGTTGGAAGAGACCCTGAGGATCCCTGCAATGCAGAAATATGCAGCTGCCCCATACAGGGATTGAACCTGCAAACTTGCCATTATCAGCACCATGCTGTAATCAACTGAGCTGTCCAGGTTTGTATGTGTCTTCCATATGTTGCCTTTGCTACACTCCAAATGCAATATAAACAATATAATTTGTTTCTGTTAGCTATTTTGGATCTCCAGTAGAGGATGGTGATTTTTAATTGGGAAATTCAGTAAATAAAAATTACAGTATATTTCTGAGCATCTTTCAGGAACAGTAAGACATTCAATTTGGACCAGAAATTGGGGATCAGTTAGCTGGCACAGGAGTATCATATCTGTTACTTTTTAAGAATGAGATCTTAATCCATTTTGTAATTAATATTTTGTATGATTTCATATACATAAGCAACTAATACATTTAAATAACTATATTAACATTAGTAAGAGCAGCCACAACCCTCACTTTCTGTTTTCCAACAGAAAACAGCAAAGTAATTGCCCTCCCACAACCCATCTCTCTGAGATAGAGCAGCTTCAGTAGCAAAAAGTAAAGAGGGAGAAGAAGGTTTCTGATGACCTTGCTCCTTGCCCTGACTCGTTTCCATGGTTCATTTCTCAAACCTTCTAACACAAAAGCTGTTCCAGAATCATCCTAGAAACAAGAAATTGTCCACCAGAATCTTCTGCTTGATAATGTATGTGTCACTAAAAGGAGAACCAGAAGCTACTAGCAAAGGAGGCAGTCAAAAGCATCCATTCCCCTACTCCAGGGAAATTTATTTAACCCAGCTTCAAATATACCATCCTGTAGTGGAGAAGCAATTAGAAAGGCAGATCAAAATTATTATATTGATTAAAATGGACTGCAACAATTGCAAAGCTTTTTATTACACACTCCAGTATATCTGGAGGAGCGTCTCCACCCCCATCGTTCTACCCGGACACTGAGGTCCAGCACCAGAACCTTCTGGCGGTTCCCTCACTGTGAGAAGCCAAGTTACAGGGAACCAGGCAGAGTAGTGGCACCTTCCCTGTGGAACGCCCTCCTACCATATGTCAAAGAGAACAACAACTACCAGGCTTTTAGAAGACATCTGAAGGCAGCCCTGTTTAGGGAAGCTTTTAATGTGTGATGTATTATAGTATTTTAATATTTTTTTGGAAGCCGCCCAGAGTGGCTGGGGAAGCCCAGCCACATGGGTGGGGTATAAATAAATTATTATTATTATTATTATTATTATTATTATTATTATTATTATATCTACATCTATATCTATATCTATGTATCTCCAATCCTATCATTGTTGGTTTACTTTGAGAAAATAAATTAGTTGTTCAGTTTTCTACCACTGTGATAACAAAAAAGAAAGAAAAAAAGAAAATGGAGAAAACACAACTCTTCATTTAGTCACAAGTAAAGTAAGAGATTGAGCAAAGATATAGCTATATGGGAGCCAGAAGAGAGGAACAACCCTAGCATAGTTAAATAATTATCTATTCTGCACAAGAAACAGTCACCTCCGCCAAAAGAAGCCTGAATTTCACTGATTTCAAAACTGGAGAATAAAAATAATCAAAAGGAGCATATCTAGAGCTAAAGTATTTATGAGCTACATGAAGGATGTTGAAAAATTATCCCACAAAGAGGCACAAAATGGAAAGTGAACAGCACACAGTAAACATGGGCTACTATTATTCCTTTGGTTGGATAACTGACAATCGTTTTCTGTCTACGCAGCATAATTCTGACACATTCTATTAAGAAGAGAGTGACATGAAGATGCAGCAGCATGGTGCCCCTTTTCCCTTCAGGCTCTCACTGCCAGACAGACACTGCTAAAGCCACTAGCCCTGCAATGCATCACCAGCTGCACAGCTAATCTGCTCCAAGCATTAATTCTCAATCCACTAGCGAGGTAGTATGTTTAGTTAGACATCTTCCTCTTGCACATGACCATGAATATGCTGCCTAATAATTTATAAAAATGCAGTAGAGATAAGAATAGGGGGGTCTTTGGCCAGACAAAAATAGTTTGCTGCTAACCATTCAAAACCTGCTAAAGATGAAATTCTGAAGAGCAGCAATTCATCCTTCTCTCAAAGTCAGCATATATGCGTGCGCGCGCACACACACAGAGACAGAGAGACAGAGAGACAGAGAGAGAGAGAGAGAGAGAGAGAGAGAGAGAGTTCCATCAATTTAAAAGGCAGCTATATTTTCTACAAATACAAAGCTGGCACCACGACTGCATGCAAGATTACTTACTGGCTTCTGACTTTAAGTTGCACAGAACTGGTGATAGCTCAAAGCCTACTAGGTGCCCCCCCCCAGTGTGGACTGGGACCTACAACTGGGTTTAACCTACAAATTATGCTTTTGTATGTGCACCAGCAGCACTGCCAATATACATATACTGGGAGGAAGGAAATAAACAGCAGGTCCCATTTAGTATGTTTTGGCAACAGGTGACAGTGACTGATGGTTTGTTATTCAGCACTTTGGACAGCACGATGGTTAAAAAGTACTGTTAAAAAGTACCCAGTGGATTTTACATGGACATGGATCAATCCTATGTAAAGCTTACTTATCTTTTATTGTATGCATGTATGTAATTTATCTGCTTGTTAATTTTCTGTTTCTCTCCTGGTTTTTAATGTTTGTTTTTGTAAGTTGCTTTGAGTTTGACTTTTTAGGCAAAAAGCAACTAACAGATATGATTAAATAAATACATAAATGTCATTTATATAGGTTTTCCAATAACACAGTTCTCTTGGTTGGTCACAAACATAATATACAGCAAAATAATAGTATGGAAATATATATTGTTGTTGTTGCTATTATTATTTGAATTATAAACTTTTCTAAATGCTTAGACAGAGGTTAAGATCTATGATAGATTTTATAGTGGCCATAAGGGCTACTGAAGAGACTATTATGGGAAAGGAGAAACCAGGAGCCAAAGGACAGTTTGCTGCAGCTGACCCAGTGGTGATTATGGTGGCTTTTCTTCTCTCTCTATCCACAGAAAGACAGAACTAACATAGATCTACTGATTCTTAATTTATTTTGCAAATAAATGTATCAGTTTCTTTTCAACCCCAAATGAAAGCAATTCTCCTGGTTTTCCAAAATATCCTGGCAAAGTTCTGATACATCATGCATGCTTTCTACTCTGTCTCTGAAACTGATTACACAGCAGAAAACAAATTAACTAACTGACCACATACAATTTCTGGAATAGGAAAAGGAATGCTAACATTGTTTTGACCTATGAAATTTTATATGCCGAGTGTATGTAAATCAACCAAAAATTATTTGCAGTTTCTTTCTGTTTAATTATAAAGCAAATACACCATTAAAATATGGCTCTTCAAGAGTCTGGGTAATCAGATGGAAAAGAAACAATGATTTAATTTCTTTCCAATTGCTCTTAAGCATAAGTGCAATAATCTAGAGTAGAAAATTATTTTATTAAACCACCCATTTTCCTACAGATATTACACCCAATGAAGATATCCCAGATACAAAAATGTGGATTTAACCTTTCAATGTTTGTTTAATGTGGACAGTGAAGGGAGGCTCAATATTGATAACTTGTCCATAGGAAAATCATAGAATCACAGAATTCTAGAGTTAGAAGGGATGCTGAGGGTCATCTAGTCCAACTCCCTGCGATGCAGGAATCTCAACTAAAGCATCCATGACAGATAGCCAGCCAACCTCTGCTTAAAAACCTCCAATGAAAGAGAACTCACAATGTTCTGAGGGAGTCCATTCTACTGTCAAACAGCTCTTACTTTTGAATCTGGAGGAAAAGTCTGGGTCTAAATAAAGAAGGAGGAAATATAACTTTGACTCTATTTTGTCCAGAAGGCAGCTACTTTTAAGACAATGCTTCTTGAAAGTAAGTCAAAGTTTACAAAGAGCTTTTTGTATTAGCCAGACATCCTGTGGAAGTCAGCTTGACTCTGTTCTTGTAGGGAGGAAGAGAGTTTGTGAGTTTGTGTTACTCTTGTGGTTGCTGTTCTGGCAATGGCTGAGGCGATAAAAAAACATTGTCTCTCTCAAAAGACCTAGATGCAAACTGTAGCGCAGTGCCAGGGCAGCTGCTTGGAGTGCAGAAGGGTCAATCCTAGTCTAATTCTAGTCCAGAGAGGAGACTCTAAAACCTTGAGAGAGCCACTGCCAGTTTCAGAGGTCACTGTAAAATTAACAGTGGTGGAGTGCTTCTGTTTGGAAATTCATTCCAAACTTGCTATTCAGCCAGGCAGCTGTGTGTGTGTGTGTGTGTGTGTGTGTGTGTGTGCTTGCTTGCTTGCGCATGCATAAATATATATATTACCACCCTTCATCGAAAAGATCTCAAGGTTGTTCACAGCATCAAAATACTGCACAAATAAAAGCACAAAATACATAATATAAACAAATACAAATACAAAAGGAAACGAAAAACCTGTCACTCACAAACACATTTAAAAGGCTGTAGAATGTTCAATCAGAGCAAGGCCAGGTTGAAGAGAAAAAATTTCGTCTGTCACCTAAAGATATGTAATGAAGGTCCCAGTTGAGCCTCCCTGGGGAGAGCATTCCACAAGGGGGGAGTCACTGCAGAAAAGTCCTGTTCTCGTGTTGCCTCCCTCCAGACCACTTGCAGAGATCTGGCACATGAAGAAAGGCCTCATGTGATGATCACCGCTTTGAGATTTTTCTTAAAAATATAAAGCGGTATAGAAATGAAATAATTAATAATAATAATCAAAGGGTTCAGATCAGTTTATATGGGGAGATGCGGTCCTTGAGGTACTGTGTTTCTGAGCCACCTAAGGCTTTATAGATGAAAACCAGCACTTTGAATTAGGCCCGGAAACCACTTTGGTAGCCCGTGCAGTTGGGCCAGGCTTGGTGTTATATGCTCATACTGTCTTGCCCCAGTGAGCAACCTGGCTGCCAAATTCTGCACCAGCTGAAGTTTCTGAACCATCTTCAGAGGCAGTCCTGCGTTTAATGCATTGCAGTAATCTAACCTGCCTTCATTTTGGGAATTAATGTGAGCAGCCTGAGATGTTTCTTTTTAGTTATACCTGGCAATGCTTAGTCCCCTGGTAATGGGGACTCTGTTTCTTAGTTTAGTATCTATCTATCTATCTATCTATCTATCTATCTATCTATCTATCATCTATCTATCTATCTATCTATTGTTCATTTGTTTGTTCGTTTGTCTTTTAATCATATTCATGTAACCTTGTGCAGTTACTACCAAGGAAAAAACGGCCTGCTATTCTTTGTCTGACAGAGTGAATCTTTCTCAGACTATTCACAGACTGTTCAGTTGGCTGTGGGTCTGCTCCTGAATGCTAAACAACCTCCCATACTGCCTACTTTCTCTCAGAGGAGCTTAAACAGGAACCTCAGCTAGGGCACTGAAATGTTGGCATGGCAACGTTGAAGAGAAAAGCTGCAACCTCTGGCATCCTGATGAGCCGTAGTAGCAGCTTGTTTATATAGCTTGCTGTTTTGCAGCATTTCAGTGCAATCTCTCCTGTTTATCCAAGACCGTATTTCAAATGAATGAATTCATATTTTATGAATGAGTACTCTAGAGCTAACTGGAGAAATGATTTGGGGAAGCAAGCATACAAAGTTGCCCAAGTGGGTGTGTAACTTCAGTGACCTTTAAGGAATCATGTTTGGGATCACTATAGGCAGCTTTGTTAAAAACGAGCTCAGGCATGGCGGCAAACTTTGGCAAAGAGCTGCAGCAGCATACTAGTTTCCTCCGGGAACGTGAACCACACAACAGCCTAAGGCTGCTGGAGAAAGGACAAGGGAACACTCAGTCAGACAAGGAAAACACATATAAAATCTCTGGAGTCAAATCCATTCATTCAAGGCAAGAAACGGAATTATTCAAGAAATGAATTTATCCCCTTTGAAGAAAGACAGGAAGAAAAAGCTGCAGCAGTTTCTCCCAGCTAGCTGTTCAAATTCTGATTCAGTACATACTAAAAAGCAAAGTTCCATATTTATCAGGTGACCTTCGTGGACAGCAAATAATCCCACAAGAAAATTATGGTCTAAAAATTATGTGTAAAAGATGTTTTAAAGTTTCTACAACCTTTTTCTGGGGAAAGCTGCAAAATCTGCTTGCCATGTTACTTTGCCAATAGACATGTTGAGTTGGATCCTGACTAAGTGTGAAATTCTATACTCACCTACCTGACAGCAAACCCCATTGAAGTCAACGGACTACCTCTGAACAGACATACGTATAGAGAATTGTGGTGTTAGCTGCATTTTGTTCATAAAAATCATAAGACTTAAGTTGATCATAACTATATTTTCACACTGATTTCAGTGTGATCTAAACACAACTAACAGTCTGGATCCAACTTGTATTGACTAGAAGGACAGCAACAGAGAACTAACATTTTAAAAAGAAAAGAAAAATCACATTTTATAAATCAGGTGTAAAAATTAAAGCCTGCAACTCCAGATTTATTAAAATGCAAATATCAGCTGACAAAGCAGAATGATAGATGACTAATTTAGAGGGGAGGGTTACCAAGGTGCTCAGTTCAGTTGCCACTCTGTGTATGCCCCAGAACGCCTTGGCTCCTTTGCTCTACAGGTTATTCTGCAATGAGTGTGCAAGCACAACAGAGGAAGCAATCCTTTTTATAGACTAGCTGCTTTCACTGAAAAGCGGCTTCTGGCTGTCATGGGATTGAGATGTGCAAGAACTCTATTTGCTAATACCTAATGTGAGACCTAAGCCTTTTGCCAACTGCTAGCACAAGCAAACCTCAATTCAGTCATTATTTAGTCCTGAGGAGGTTGAAGCTTCCATCCACTGCCCCATAGCAATAATCAATAGCCGTTTGCTTTCCTCTCAGCTGATGCACATCTACTTTCATGCCCTGAATGCGGAATCTCCGTTGCCTACATTTCAAATATGACATGGACTTAGGGCACTCTGTATTGAATAACTCATGGAACAAACCTATGCTCCCCCAGAGAGAGGTCTGGTGGCCTCCTCTATCCTGTCCCCCGGGTTCTCCCTTAAGGAAAGTTTCTCTGCTTTTGAATCAATAGGGGGTTCTCATTTTGCATCAAGATGTTTGTATTTGTGGACTTCCAGGGAGGAATCATGGTGGACTAGTCGTCTCCTCACAACATTCCATCAACAGAGATCATTATTTGCTGATTAAAGATAGCCAAGCCATAAATCTTGGTTATCACATTACCTCTGGAGGAACAGAGATAACAGGGACTTCCAATGCTCTGAAAGGGTTGCTCTTCACAATGAGAGACTAAGAAATTTTCGATCGACGGATGGAAAGCTATGGCCCACACGAAATAGGTTTGGAAGATTGAGTGTGAATTAATGAATATACACTAAGTAAATAACTATGAATTAATAATTTTCATATATGACCACAACAAAGAGACTCCCGTGGGAATAAAGATCAAGGATTTATTGCTTCTCAACACTGGAAGTAAAATTGCTTTGTTGGCCTGGAGAAAGACTATTGTTGACATTTATCCATAATAAAAAATGGAAAACTTCCTTTAGACTTTTTGTGTGGAAGGAAAAATGAATGGAGATGCCCTGGTCTGAAGACTGGGAATATATTGCCTAGCAGAAGGAGGAACAGCTGGAGTGAACAATTTGAATATTTTGAATAATTTTTATATATACAACTGAGAGAATTGGATGTCTATTTTATTTCTCTTTCATTATCTTTCCCCCTTATTTATCATTTCTATTTTTCTGTTACTTTTC
The DNA here is from genome assembly GCF_964106645.2 of Podarcis pityusensis. Classification (NCBI taxonomy): domain Eukaryota; kingdom Metazoa; phylum Chordata; class Lepidosauria; order Squamata; family Lacertidae; genus Podarcis; species Podarcis pityusensis. Next base: position 139,295,611 of record NC_138028.1, on the reverse strand, counting down.
CTTTTCCTTCATTGCTTGTCTTTTCTTTTCTTTTTTAGATGTCCTCTACTCTGGGTCAATGAAGGGACTGTATGCAAATGAAGCTGATGGCTGGCTGGTGAAGGACCCTGTGGGAGAGGCAGGGCAGGGCAGCTCTCCCAGGGTAGGAGGCTGGGAAGAAATATAGTTTAAGCATCCATCCATCTAAGGACCAATGGCCAGCCTGCTTCTTCATATCTGTAAACTGAGGACTGTGAGCATTACCATTTCTTATCTTGACATTCATCATCTCTATTTGCTACTAAATGTATTTACTTTTTTGCCATTACAACCAGCTCATTGTATCAGCAAAGGAAACCGTACAATTTTCGTCAGACCTTTCTGCCAGTTTGTGGTCATGTGGTCATCTTGGATATGTTTCACTTTTTGTTAAGATAACCTCTTTTCACTGGAGGCTGCAAGCATGTGGCAGCAAAGAGAGCAGGAAATGTGGGAGGCACCACACTGTTCCCTACATTGAATCTGGTATTCTGTGCAGTTTTGTTATGTCTAACTAGCCTGATTCACTCCCAAAATGAAATTTTGTTATTCTTAAAATGTCAAGCATGAACATATGACGTGTACCATGTGCTTGCCCGTGCCTAAATCAGTATGGGCCAAAGTGTGCAATGTATAACAATTAATATCACGATCTCCTTTCGGGGAAGGTGTGTGAAAAAAAGCAGAGCAGTTCATTATAACAGTTTATATCGCAGGAGACTAATCATCAACAGGATAAGCATCATGCTTGGGCTTTCATAGAATAAATTGCTGAGCAGAAATAAACATAGGCCTATTTTCTTTTTGATATTCCTATTTAGAAGTATCTGCTTACCCTGCACTTAGTAATTTTTTCAAAATATCAACAAAAAATGAATGTCTGAAACTAAATATCTAATATTCTAGGCTGCATCAACAGAAATGCAGTGTCCCAATCAAGGGAAGTAATACTTCCGTTCTATTCCGCCTTGGTCAGACCATACCTGGAGTCCTGTGTCCAGTTCTGGGCACCACAATTTAAGAAGGATGATGATAAGCTGGGTAGTGGGCAGAGGGCGACCAGATGATCATGGGTCTGGAAAACAAACCTTATGAGGAACGGCTGAGAGAACTGGGTATGTTTAGCCTGTATAAGAGGAGACTGAGAGGAAATATGATGGATGTCAGGGAACTGTCATCGGCTCAGAGGCTAGAGATAGAGGGGGAGTTGTGTTACAGGGAGCCTCCGAAAATCTTGTGAAGCAGTTCCTCTTCCGGTGAGGAGGAAAGTCCCACCTCCAGTGGAGAAGAGGTGCAAGGACCAGAGGTGCTAGAAAGAGCCTTAACACCGTGCCTGAGCAAGCCGGAGAGGAGGGAAGCACACCCCTGCCCTCACCCATCATGCGCAGTAGTTTGAGGTGCAGGGAGGGGCGGAAAAGGCTGGGGGTGACGAAACTTTTATGTTGGGGGAGGTACAAGAACAGACCACTCCCGGATTCTGCTAGCGATTGAGCCAGACATGAATTTATGATGCTCTTCACTGTAAATAGTTTGCACCAAAATAAAGCCTGTAAAAGACAGGTCAGAGTCCTGCCTGGTTACTCTCGAGCAACCGCAACAGCATCTGACAATAGCCATCTTCAAATTTCTAAAGGGCTATTACATGGAGCATGGATGAAGATTTCTTCTCCCTGCTCCGGAGGCTAGGACTCGAAACAATGGCTTCAAGTTACAAGAAAGGAAATAGGGTGGCACTATTTGCACTAGCAGCAAGAAAGATAAGGGCAACCTTTCTGGATAGTGCTAGTGCTAAACCCTAGGGACGCTGACTAGAAGTAACTTTCCTAAATTGTAGACTTGTCCTGGTGTGGTGCATGTATTGTTTTTATTTATTTTTTTATGTTTGTAGCTGTGTGGTTTGTGCTCATACTGTATTAGCTATAAACAATATATATATGTATTTCAAAACTAAAGAACTTTCTGACAGTAAGAGCTGTTTGACAGTGCAACAGACTCCCATGAGAGGTGGTGGACTCTCCTTCCTTGGAGGTTTTAAAGCAGAGATTAGGTGACCATCTGTCATGGATGATCTATAATAATAATAATAATAATAATAATAATAATAATAATAATTTATTATTTGTACCCCGCCCATCTGGCTGGGTTTCCCCAGCCACTCTGGGCGGCTTCCATAGAAACCAAAAATACAGTAAAATATCACAGATTAAAAACTTCCCTGAACAGGGCTGCCTTAAGATGTCTTCTAAATGTCAGGTAGTTATTTATCGCTTTGACATCTGATGGGAGGGCGTTCCACAGGGCGGGCGCTACTACCGAGAAGGCCCTCTGCCTGGTTCCCTGTAGCTTTGCTTCTCACAATGAGGGAACCGCCAGAAGGCCCTTGGCGCTGGACCTCAGCGTCCGGGCAGAACGATGGGGGTGGAGACGCTCCTTCAGGTATACTGGGCCGAGGCCGTTTAGGGCTCTAAAGGTCAACACCAGCACTTTGAATTGTGCTCAGAAACGTACTGGGAGCCAATGTAGGTCTTTCAAGACCGGTGTTATGTGGTCTCGGCGGCCGCCCCCAGTCACCAGTCTAGCTGCCACATTCTGGATTAGTTGTAGTTTCCGAGTCACCTTCAAAGGTAGCCCCACGTAGAGCGCATTGCAGTAGTCCAAGCGGGAGATAACTAGAGCATGCACCACTCTGGCGAGACAGTCCGCTGGCAGGTAGGGTCTCAGCCTGCGTACCAGGTGGAGTTGGTAGACACTGCCCTGGATACAGAATTGACCTGCGCCTCCATGGACAGCTGTGAGTCCAGAATGACTCCCAGGCTGCGCACCTGGTCCTTCAGGGGCACAGTTACCCTATTCAGGACCAGGGAGTCCTCCACACCAGCCCGCCCCCTGTCCCCCAAAAACAATACTTCTGTCTTGTCAGGATTCAACTTCAATCCATTAGCCGCCATCCATCCTCCAACCGCCTCCAGGCACTCACACAGAACCTTCACCGCCTTCACTGGTTCTGATTTGAAAGAGAGGTAGAGCTGGGTATCATCTGCATATTGATGGACACCCAGTCCAAACCCCCTGATGATCTCTCCCAGCGGCTTCATATAGATGTTAAAAAGAATGGGGGAGAGGACGGAACCCTGAGGCACCCCACAAGTGAGGGCCCAGGGGTCTGAACACTCATCCCCCACCACCACTTTCTGAACACGGCCCAGGAGGAAGGAGCAAAACCACTGTATAACAGTGCCCCCCGGCTCCCAGCTCCTCTAGACGGTCCAGAAGGATGTTATGGTCGATTGTATCAAAGGCCGCTGAGAGATCCAGCAGAACCAGGAAACAACTCTCACCTTTGTCCCTAGTCCCCGGAGATCATCAACCAGCGCGACCAAGGCAGTTTCAGTCCCATGGTGAGGCCTGAATCCCGATTGGAAGGGATCCAAATGGTCCGCATCCTCCAGGCGTGCCTGGAGTTGTTCAGCAACCACGCGCTCAATCACCTTGCCCAAGAATGGAAGATTTGAGACTGGGCGATAGTTGGCCATACTGGCCGGGTCTAAAGATGGTTTTTTAAGAAGCGGTTTAATGACCGCCTCTTTCAGCGGATCTGGGAATGTTCCCTCACAGAGGGAAGCATTCACCACCCCACAGAGCCCATCGCCCAGCCCTTCCCGGCTTGCTTTTATTAGCCAGGATCGGCAAGGATCAAGGAGACAGGTGGTTGGTTTCACGCGGGGGCGGACCATCCGAATTGGTCCCACCTCCCTGCAGAGGGGAAGGGTCGCAGAGAAGTCCAGTTGCACCAGGAAGTGATCTGACCATGGCATTTCTTTTGTTTCACTTTTACTTAGTGTCAGATCACCCACGTCACTAGAGGTGAACACCAGGTCTAAGGCATGTCCATGTCTATGAATCTAGTTGAGATTCCTGCGCTGAAGGGGTTGGACTAGACGATCCTCAAGATCCATTCCAATTCTACAATTCTATGATTCATTCAGAACATGAGCTCCAGACCAAGCAAAAAAGTGATCTCAACCAGGATCTTGGGAAGGTTCTCTAGGTATAAAATTCTATGGCTCACGGATTTCATTTGAGACACATTTTTTAAAGTGAACTCTCCTCATTAGCACTTTCTGAACAAATACATAGATCAGAACACAGTCATATTTCATGTTTTGCACATCTCTGAATTTTGCAAAATGGTTATTGGCTCCAAAATGCATGTTTTATGTTAAAGGGTGATAAAATATTTTGGGATAAAATGCATATTGAAATGCCAATTTTGTGGGTAAATATGTCAAAAAATAAAGTAAATTTGTATGCATGTTTTTGTTGTTGTTTTTAAATGGAACTTGCAGATTGATGCTGAAATAACAGACTGGATTTTTCAATGCACATATGCATAGCGGACATGGACCAGAAGCAGATTGATCCATCTATCCCTAATATATTTCCCTAAGTGCTGGACTTGAATTCTTTTAGCCCAGAAACTGTGTTTAATTCTGCAAGGACTCTTGTCAGTTTCCTGGAGGCAAGGACAATGCACGGTACAAAGATGAGAAATGCTGCAATGCTGCAGTGAGAAAAGGATGAAACAGTGCCAGGATCAGCAGCAATTGCTCGACACACACACACACAGAGAGAGAGAGAGAGAGAGAGAGAGAGAGAGAGAGAGAGAGAGGAGGGAATGTGGATGGAAATGGGCTGGAATGGGTGGAAATATGAACATTGATTTTCTGTCTAAAGTAATTCTAGTTACAAGATCCATGCTTCTGAACTGCAAAGAATACAGTATCCTCTTCAAATACCTTTGAGAAATAACACCAGGCTTTGGAAGAGGATTTCTCACTTTCCCCAGTGCCCAAACTAGGAAACGAGAATATATGTTTCAAAACTAGCAACACTCTTCAAATTCACTAAGAATCAATAGGAAGCTTCTCGTGGATTTGCAGCAATGCCAGGTAAGGGCCTTGTCAAAAATGTGGAGGAACCAAGAGTGGAACAACCATCTCTGAATCACCTGCCTGCTGCAGAGTCAGCATATGTGGTCACAGGCAATCCTTCTGCCTGGCTGAGGAACATTTTCTCACTATTTCTGAACATCGCCTGCAGGAAGATTAAACAGTCTGCAAGGAAAGAAGTGTGGAGGCAGGCACAGGGATATAAAAAGAGCATCCAATGTTTCTAGGGCTTAATTGCTACAATATTCCCCCAGACAAAAAGAGAATAAATGTTACAGGTTACTTACAAATAATAATCCCCCCACCTTCCACACAGTGCTACACTGGGGTAGGGTAGATCCAGCACCAGGAGTACTATATCCTGCCTTTAAGGGAATAAAAGGCCGCGTCCTATGGGGAATAACCCTCCCATTTCCTACAGCAATGCTGGGGAACCTCCAGCTTGTGGGCTTCCCATTTGGTCTGTGAGGTTGTTTTGGCCATCACTAGAATTGCCACCAGTCTATTTGCCTACTTTTCATTTGCGTAAGAATGCCCCAAGTAAAATCACTCATCATGGCCAATGCAGAAGATTAAATCTCAGAAGATTTTAAAAGTGAGGTTAGGCTCAACAAATCTTGAGAGATGCTGAAAGAGCAAAGCAAGGGGAAGGTAGCAGTGCAAACAAAACAAAAATGTCATTTGCAGTGATGGATTATGTGTTTGTTAGTGATTATAGAGAAGAGAAGACTCCCTGGAAAAGACCCTGATGTTGGGAAAGATTGAGGGCCCAAGGAGAAGGGGACGACAGAGGACGAGATGGTTGGACAGTGTTCTCGAAGCTACCAACATGAGTTTGACCAAACTGTGGGAGGCAGTGGAAGACAGGAGGGCCTGGAATGCTCTGGTCCAGAGGGTCACGAAGAGGCGGACATGACTAAACGACTAAACAACAACAACAATAGCTATTAGGTTATAGCATTAACTCTGCAGTTAGCTGTGCCATTTTATGTCCATTGCACAATGTATCCCCCAAAAGCAACAACAAGAATGAATAGAAAGTAAACCTAAGTTACTTCATCTTATCAAAACAGAAGTTAGCCCAATCCGCAATTTGGGTAAGATGAAGTAATAAAATTTAAATGGATGATTCCTATGTTTTATTTTTTAATTAAATTCTAACAAAGTTTTTTTAAGTGATAGGGTGAGATATACATTACTATGAATAGTATTGGCATTTGCTATTGTTTCTTAAAGCACAAGGCATGTTGTTGTCTAGTGATGTACTAACATAGAATTAAAAACATGCTCCTTGCCTTAAAAGAGAGACAGAAACAGAAAGGAGAGGCAAATGGAGGGGAACAGGTTATAAATACTCTGGAAGCACAGGGTAATAATGCTGAGAGAAAAGTAGCTGTGAGGAAGCAAAATGGAAAGAAATGGTTTGAAAACAGCAGTTGAGGGTATTTCCCAAAAGATCAATGACTTAATCTCCCATGTTTTCAAAATCAGCTATAAGGGAGGATTCCTTCCCTCCCCAACACCTGAAGCAGGTAGATAGAGAAGCAGGACACAGCCTTAAAGTCTTGTTCAAGCCATGATCTCTAGAAAACAAGCATTAAAATGAGTTAAGAGGTAGATGTATTTCTGTATGTTTCGTTCTTGGTCAAATGAGTTCGTCATCCATAATGCTATAATTTTACAACTTCTTTATGCAACATATATACAAAAGCTGGTTCAGCCATCAGTGTTTTGCCCTTTTCCACAAGCTTATGGTAGGCTGTCTGACTATTTTAAATTTGTTTATACATTTATATGCTAATAGTTGTAGGGGTCATAGTCACCTTATTCTTTCACCTTATCAAAAAACAATATTTGTAAAACTGCAGGAGGGATGGATATGTGGATGCACTGATGATGTCATAGACATCATGTCATGATGTCATAGCCAATAGGTAATATTCATGGCTGGCTTTTTGCTAGTTCAAGCAGAAAAATTTTGTTCAGAGCTTGCTCCATTTGAGCAAGTAGCATGTATGCATCAAAGTGGATGAGGGCAGTTTTAAATCACTCCTGTTGCTCTTTATTAGCTTTCATTTTTAGACTCAGGGTGGAACTTCATTTCTAATGATAAATGAACATGGGAGCATTTTTATTGTTATTTTCAGACTTCTATATAACTAGTTAATGTAATCATGATTTTCCCCAAACCTACATTTACATTATTGTAACAAAGATATTTCCAGGGCTGTCATTTTATGAAAGAACTTAGGGCCTGGAGATTTAAAACTATCCAATTCTTGAGAAATTATGAATAGCTTTTTCATAAAGTACTGTCAACAGCTAGTAAATGGTGCTAAGATTATCCTCTTAGCATGCATAGTTGCATACACCACCAAGGGCAGTTGTTCATGTGAGAAAGATGAATTCCTACTGCTTAATGCACTGAGGCTGAAAAAAAATGTATTTGCCTGAAGAAAAATCCTAAAGAAATATCAAGTTACTTTCAGCAATAAACTTTTATGAATGCCAAATTATTCTTTTTATGCAATGATTATATTTTACATAAAGATAAATCTTGAAATGTTTGCTCTTTTTGCAGGTAAAGCAGAATATGGGTAGGCTTAGGACTTCAGAAGAGTAAGTGTGCATGTGGTTAAATCTACTGCCTGGATTCCATCCAAAAGCTCAAGTTGGCAGGTAATGCTAATGAGCTCCCCAAAGCAGATGCTCATCTGGTCAGTATGTCGCTTTCCAGCAAAGCACTGGCTGGGAGAAACTTGTAGTAATTCCCAATAAGCATAAACGCTGGCTTGGATCCAAAGCTGCCCTCTAGCTAGCCGAAAGCCTCTTCCACTCATTGACAAGCCGTTTCTGATACAGTGGTACCTCAGGTTGCCGTTCCGGAGCCCCATTCGCAACCTGAACGGAAAACAACCCGTGTCTGCACATGCACAGGTCGCAATTCGCTGCTTCTGCGCATGCACGTGATGTCATTTTGCGCATCTGTGCATGCGCGAATGACAAAACCCAGAAGTAACCTTTTCCGGTACTTCTGGGTCACCGCAGGACGCAACCTGAAAACGCACAACCTGAAGCGGACGTAACAAGAGGTATGACTGTATAGCAGAAGAATGATGCATTAGAAAGATGGCCCCAGATCCACTGAAGTTCTTCCACTTGCTAAATTTCTGGCACTTCACACATCTTTTCAAGACTCTGGACTGCCTACTATAGCTTATATGTTTGCAACTGTACGTTTCTTATTCACCATGTTTCTCTTATGGTAATGCAACCTCCAACACATTGTGGTAAGGTAAAGGTAAAGGGACCCCTGACCATTAGGTCTGGTCGTGGCCAACTCTGGGGTTGCGGCGCTCATCTCGCTTTATTGGCCGAGGGAGCCGGCGTACAGCTTCCGGGTCATGTGGCCAGCATGACTAAGCCGCTTCTGGCGAACCAGAGCAGCACACGGAAACACCGTTTACCTTCCCGCCGGAGCGGTACCTATTTATCTACTTGCACTGCTAGGTTGGCAGGAGACACATCGTGGTACTTCACTGCAAAAGGTCTCCTTGTAGCATTTCATAGTACAACACTAATGCACTTCCTCCTGATGCTCACGATTCTTTGGATCCAGGTAACTTGACAATGCATATATAAATACTAGTTACATAGCCCTTGTCTCCAGCAGTCCAGGAGACACTGATTCTTCATAGCTCACTCTTCCTGTTTGAAGACCCAAGCCTTAGCTACTCTGCCCACTCCTTACCTACCCACATTCCATGAGTCATATTCTTCCCTTCTCTCATCTAAAGCTCAGTTCATCAGTGAAGACAAAGCTCTTCATTGTGCATGAGAGACACTGCTTCAGAGAAGCTGTTATCTCTTGCGTTGATGATGCATAGAGTTTGTAGCTTAATTATACAAATCTGACTAATGTATTAGATCAAATAGGCACATACAAACCCATTTCAGACCTATGCAGGTGGCTGGTTTAAGAACTGGTTTCTTCTGCGGCTGGATTGCTGTTTTATTATGCATATTGGTTTTATATATTTTAAGTCATCTTGCTCTGTTGTATTTTAACAAATTGTCAATATACGGCCCAGTGAACTATCACACTGAAGGGTGTGTTATAAATACATTAAATAATTATTATCAATAGTTTCATAATTTGTAATATACTTACAATGGATTTGCATGTGGGTTTATAAATTGTGGAACTTGACACTGCAGCAGACTAAGGGGCCTGCGTATAGCCTGCCTCATTCACTGAGGCTGAAGATGCACGCCTCAGTATAAAAAGAACGAACAAACAAACTGACGATTCCAAAGACCAAAATCAAGACAACAAGTTTCTATCTTGGGTAGTCCAGATTGGTGCAATAAAACCTACACCAGCAGTTGGTACTTCCAGGAGGCTGGGGAAGAGACTTACCTTCACTGCTCTCCCCAACATTTGCCTTTTAGTGCTGTCAGCCTCCTCTGGAGGAGAGATGGGGGAGACAGCTGCATGAGATCTACCCCAGGCACGTCCAACAGGTAGATCTTGATCTACTGGTAGATCACTGGATGTCTGTGGTAGATCACAGTAGCTCCTTCCTCCCCCTCCCCGAAAAAGCTTTGGCTCCCCCCAAAAAAGCTCAACAACTTTGCTCTGAACCCCCCAAAACATGGCTTTTCTCCTCCCTCAAAGTAGCTCAACAACTTTGACCTGAACCCCCCCAAAACAGGGGTAGATCACTGGCAGTTTTTAATTCTGTGAGTAGATCGCAGTCTCTTGGGAGTTGGTCACCCCTGATCTACCCCAACAAATCCCTGGCTGAACTGTATTTAAGCCAGACTCCTTGGAGTGAAGCAAGACCGATACCAGAAACTTTATTGATGATTAACTTTAATTTTTGCTTTATATTTATGTACTTGAGCCTAGATTATTGTTGGTGCTTTGTAATATTGAATTTATTCTGTGTTTGCTCAATTGTTGATTTTTGTTACTTTGAATTTATTGACAACTTCTGTATTTTAAAAAAATTGTGTTTCCAATTCTCTCTAGTTTGATGCTTTAAATGTTTTCTGTAAGCAACTTTGGGCAGGGGCGGAGGAAGGTGGGTGCAGACCGCCCCAGGTGTCACCACTGAGGGGGGTGACAAAATGCCAGCCAGCACTCACTGTGGGGCCTGCAGTGCGCCCAAGCCACATGTCTCTCCTGGGAGAGACATGGTGGCTTGGGTGTGCACAGGCTCCGCGCTGCCCAAATGGTCCACCCGCTGCCTCCCCCCCAGCTGTAGGGTTGGCTGAGTGGGAGGAGGCAGGCAGACTCCAGAGGCCCCGCGGTGCGCCCGGTCCTCACCCTGCCCCTATGGGAGGCTTGCCCCACCCCTTGGTGCTCTGCCCCAGGTACCCAAGCGGCTTCCTCCACCGCTGACTTTGGGCACAAATTGTTGTGGGAAAGTGGTATATAAGTAAAATCAATCAATCAATCAAATAAATCTACGCCATTGCCAGCACACCCAGTAGCAAGAAGGCTCTGGCCCAAATTATCTAACATTTGACAAAGGGTTAATACAATTCAGTACTGAATGCAGTGGAGCTGTAGTAACCTTTTAGCAGAGTAACTGATTACCCAAATGGCTTGATCTGACAAACTTCCTTATTCTGGAGCCCTCTCTCTGGAGTACTCTCTCAGTCAAGACTATCAGCAAAATCCAAGCTTTGTTTCTGAACTGCAATCACTTTCTAGACTTCAAGTAGGAAAACATGTGTTTGAATGGTTTCTCCCGCAACAACAACCCCAGATCTCTTTGCACATACAAAACTGATATCTGAAGCAGAAGGATAGTCTATGCATTGCAGAACTTTCCCTCTAACGTTAATTTTTTTTCTGAACTGGAAATGGCTTAATGGCTTGCAGATCAGTATATGCATTAAGATTAAGCAGCTGGTCTGACTTTTCGTACAGCAAGTCACATGCTCATCTTCTAATATTTCATTTAACTCAGTTATATATTCAACAAAAATGGCAGTGGTGCCAGGAATCACATCCAATGTCGTGACTATAATGACCTCGGTTTTTAGAGTAAAATAGTGTAGCGAGCCAGGGAAGAAATCATTTATGACAGTGTCTGTCCCTGGTTTCACTCTTGAGACCTGATCCTGTGAAGTAGGACAACTATGGAACAGAGAAGCCTGCTTTATGCTGTGTCAGACAATTGTCCTGTCCAGCCTCACATTTCTGCTGTGTCTGGCAAAGCTGTTTAATGCCTTAGACCTTTTCCTGACCCATTATCTGAAAGGCTTTTTAATTACAGGTGCCAAAGACACATAGTAGAGCACATCCAGGCAAAGGATGTGCTCTACCACCGAGCTGAGAGCCCTCTCTTTCTCTGTGTTGTGTTCCCTCCCATTAACTTTAGGATTTGACCTTGGCCCAGGCTGCCCCAAAATGCCTTTCACAAGAGAAATCTGTTCCATTTCCAATGTGTGGGCTGCACCACCTGCTGCAGTCTGATCTAGCGTAGGGTGAATCGGATACCAATATCTGCAGCGCTCTCCCCTTGAAAAGCAAGTCTTTAAAGGACAAAGGAAAGGGGGTCTTTTACCTGCAGTTTCTTTCTCTCCTGTAGCTAGTTCTCCATTGATCCCATTCTCTTTGGTTCTGGAGTATGAGCTCTGTTGCCCACGTGAACCATATCCGCCATCTTCATCCTCTCTGTATGGAAATCCATTGGCACTTTTGACTAGTCCTTCGCCTGTGCTGCTTTGCTCCTTCATCTCAGGGGAGTGTGAGTGCGAAGAAGCCTCTGCTATCTGACTTGAAGTCCAGTGTGGTGCCTTAGCTTCGTCCTTCCTGTCGTCAGCCATGTTGCTCCGCCTTTACAATTGTTCCTGTAACAAGAAATGAATAAAATATCACTATTATAGGGACATATCAGCACATGTGATGGGAGTGTCCAAAAACTGAAAGATTTTTGCAAAATGTATTTACAGAAATATCTTTCATTACAAGGCAAACAGTTCCCAGGATTCCAGGACTTACGCTACTTAATTTGTATAGTCATGATAGGTTGCAAATTAGAAATAAAGAACTCACTACACAACTATTAACCACTGCAAGAACAACCATTGTCAGGACATGGAAATTATTACAATTATTGACTATGGATCAATGGCATAATGCAATATGTCAAACAACATTACTGGAAAAACTGACACAAAAATAAAAAGTAGCCAGAGGACAAAAGAAATGAGACAATTTTTATGCAATTTGTTGTGATTTTATTGATTATACAAATAAAGAGGCGTATGGCAGAATAGCACCCACAGTTTACAGCATAGAATCATAGAATCATAGAGTTGGAAGAGACCACAAGGGCCATCGAGTCCAACCCCCTGCCAAGCAGGAAACACCATCAGAGCACTCCTGACATATGGTTGTCAAGCCTCTGCTTAAAGACCTCCAAAGAAGGAGACTCCACCACACTCCTTGGCAGCAAATTCCACTGTCGAACAGCTCTTACTGTCAGGAAGTTCTTCCTAATGTTTAGGTGGAATCTTCTTTCTTGTACTTTGGATCCATTGCTCTGTGTCCGCTTCTCTGGAGCAGCAGAAAACAACCTTTCTTCCTCCTCTATGTGACATCCTTTTATATATTTGAACATGGCTATCATATCACCCCTTAACCTCCTCTTCTCCAGGCTAAACATGCCCAGCTCCCTTAGCCATAAGGCATCGTTTCCAGGCCTTTGACCATTTTGGTTGCCCTCCTCTGGACACGTTCCAGTTTGTCAGTGTCCTTCTTGAACTGTGGTGCCCAGAACTGGACACAGTACTCCAGGTGAGGTCTGACCAGAGCAGAATACAGTGGCACTATTACTTCCCTTGATCTAGATGCTATACTCCTATTGATGCAGCCCAGAATTGCATTGGCTTTTTTAGCTGCCGCGTCACACTGTTGGCTCATGTCAAGTTTGTGGTCAACCAAGACTCCTAGATCCTTTTCACATGTACTGCTCTCAAGCCAGGTGTCACCCATCTTGTATTTGTGCCTCTCATTTTTTTTGCCCAAGTGCAATACTTTACATTTCTCCCTGTTAAAATTCATCTTCTTTGTTTTGGCCCAGTTCTCTAATCTGTCAAGGTCCTTTTGAAGTGTGATCCTGTCCTCTGGGTGTTAGCCACCCCTCCCAGTTTGGTGTCATCTGCAAATTTGGTCAGGATGCCCTTGAGTCCATCATCCAAGTCGTTGATAAAGATGTTGAATAAGACCGGGCCCAAGACAGAACCCTGTGGCACCCCACTAGTTACGCTTCTCCAGGATGAAGAGGAACCATTGATGAGCACCCTTTGGGTTCGGTCAGTTAGCCAGTTACAAATCCACTGAGTGGTAGCATAGTCAAGACCACATTTTACCAGCTTCTTTACAAGAATATCATGGGGCACCTTGTCAAATGCCTTGCTGAAATCAAGGTAGGCTACATCCACTGCGTTCCCTTCATCTACCAGGCTTGTAATTCTGTCAAAAAACGAGATCAGGTTAGTCTGACATGACTTATTTTTCAGAAATCCATGCTGACTATTGGTGATCACAGCATTCCTTTCTAGGTGCTCACAGACTGTTTGCTTAATGATCTGCTCCAGAATATTCCCTGGTATTGATGTCAGACTGACTGGGCGGTAATTATTTGGGTCCTCTCTTTTCCCCTTTTTGAAAATAGGGACAACATTTGCCCTCCTCCAGTCTGCCGGGACTTCGCCTGTTCTCCAGGAATTCTCAAAGATGACTGCCAGTGGTTCTGAGATCACATCTGCCAGTTCTTTTAATACTCTTGGATGCAGTTCATCTGGCCCTGGAGACTTGAATACATCTAAACTAGCCAAGTATTCTTGTACTATCTCCTTAGTTATTCTGGGCTGTGTTTCCTTTGCTGAATCATTTGCTTCAAATTCTTCAGGTCGGGCATTGTTTTCTGTATCGGAGAAGACTGAGGCAAAGAAGGCATTGAGGAGTTCAGCCCTTTCTGTGTCCCCCGTTTGCATTTCACCATCTTCTCCTCTGAGTGACCCCACTGCTTCTTTGTTCTTCCTTTTGCTACAAACATACCCATAAAAGCCTTTTTTGTTGCTTTTAACCTCTCTAGCAAGCCTGAGTTCATTCTGTGCTTTAGCTTTTCTGACTTTGTGTCTACACGTGCTGGCTATTTGTTTGAATTCCTCTTTGGTGGTTTCCCCCCTTTTCCATTTTTTGTACACATCCTTTTTTAATCTTAACTCAGTTAAAAGTTATTTAGATAGCCACCCTGGCTTCTTTAGGCACCTTCCATGTTTCCGTCTCATTGGTATTGCCTGACGTTGTGCTTTTACTATCTCCCTCTTAACATACTCCCAGCCATCGTGAACTCCCTTTCCTTTTAGTATTACTGTTCATGGGATCTCACCCAGCACTTCCCTAAGTTTTATGAAGTCGGCTTTCTTAACGTCAAGAAATTGAGTCCTAGTATGTTTGGCTGCTCCTTTCCGCTGTATAGTAAACTTCAGAAGAGCATGATCACTCGCGCCTAATGATCCTTCCACTTCTACCCCACTAACCAGGTCATCAACATTGGTTAGGACCAGATCTAAAATGGCTGTTCCTCTTGTTGCTTCTCCCACTTTCTGGACAATGAAGTTGTCTGCAAGGCCAGTGAGGAATCTGTTTGACCTTATGCTCTTGGCTGAGTTTGACATCCAACAAATATCCAGGTAATTGAAGTCCCCCATTACTACTATCTCCCTACCTTTTGCATGCTTGGCCATCTGTTCCAGGAAGGCATCATCTATGTCCTCCATTTGGCTTGGGGATCTATAGTAAACTCCCACAATGAGGTCACTGTTATTCTTCTCTCCCTTAATTTTGACCCAAATGCTCTCACTTTGGCTTTGAGGTTCTAAATCTTGGATCTCTTCACAGGTATACACATCCCTGAAATATAACGCCACTCCTCCTCCTTTCTTGTCTGGTCTGTTTCTCTGAAATAGATTGTATCCCTCCATTATTACATTCCAATCGTGGGACTTATCCCACGATTGGAATATAATAATCTTATCCCATCACAGTTTGGCGTGAATGAAGTATATATTTTAATTTCCTCTTTTCTCCCTTACTCCCTATAAATTCCTATGAATTAAAATTGTTATTGATTCGAAATACCTTTTACTAATGGTCAACAATCTAAGCATGTATCTTATTATACATCATTTCGTGTCTGCAATAATTATGTATACTTTAACACAACTTGTTAATATACTCAGAAACATTTATCTGAACATAAACTGTTGTTTCATTTTAATTCTTGTTTTATGTAACTGTTCCATGTCATATGTCTAAATATAATAACTAATAATAAAAGAAAAGAAAAAAGAAAATGAATGGGAAATCTGTTAATATATGTATTTCCCCCTAATCATATGAATAAACTTCTTGCAAGACTATCTATAAATTGTCATGAAAGAAAAGCCACCATGGAAGCTTTGCTGTTGACTTCATTACAACAATGTAGCAAGGAAGCAAGGATTTTACCCAACATTCATTCATTAATTTACTTACTTACTTATTTAAAATGCATATCCTACTATTATTTTGAGTTCATGTACAGTTATCCCATTTTATCTCAACAAAAACCTTTGCCATAGGTTAAATTAGTAGACGGAGCTTTTTTGGTAGAGCAGTAATTTTAACCCAGGTCTTAACCCTCACCATCCAATCCCATATACTATCTGGCTTGCTACTGAGAAGTCCAGCATATTTAGAAATACAATAAATCCATTGATGTCAGCACACTAGCTATTTGACTAGGTGCTAGATGGAAGACAGGAGACAAAAGTTGGACTTAACTATTTAATTTAAAATTACAGCATGGATTAAAATTCACATATTAAAAACACCATGGAGCTTCAATCTTTTGGTTGTCAATTTTTAGGAAACGGATTTTTGGAGCAGCTTCCCATACCTTTAGATTCCAACCTTTGGATTCCCCATTGCTGCCAAAATGTCTACTCAGGAATGCCCACTCAAGCTTTGCCAGTGCAGAATATGGAGAAGAGAGACAGAAGCTATATTCACAAACCAGTACCTACAAAGTTGCATTCATTGCTGTAATTTCCTATAGGCAAAATTTGTTGCTCACCTCAACACTACAGGGCTAGCTGGACCAATGGTCTGACTATGAACATTCACTGCAAAAACAATTGTAAGTAAAAATGTCATTCTTATAACAAGATGAACATACAAAATAGCTTTATATACACAAACCCATAGCCTAGTATCATACTGGTGGCTTTTCAAGGTCTCACGCACCAAGTTCTCACCTGCTACCTGAGATCATTTAAACTGGATATACTAATGAATGGAAAAGTCACTGTGTTGTGGTTCAAGGACCCGATCCCCGCGTAGTGGAATGAAAACACGAGGACACGTGCTATAAGGTTAATGGGCAAGAAAAGGCCACAACTTTATTGATTACAGCAAGTGAAAAGGTATTGGCTTAGGCATTGGATTACGTCAGCTGACTCCATCCCCTCAGAGACGGGTGAGTCTAAAACAGGGGGGTTTATTCACCAGTAGGTGGAGCCTGTTGATGCTAATCCAACTATAAGCTCTCCCCTGATGTCACCGAGGGTCGTGCCATGGCCTCCCACCAAGCAGGCATCGGACAGAATACACGACCGCCAGATTCCTTTAACGGAATACCCAAAAATTGAAGGCATAGGCGATGGCCACACCTAGCCCTTCGACACACCACAACACATTATTCCAATGCCTAACCTACCCACCAATACCACGAAAGTTGTGACGATTGCTACGAGGTAGGCGAAAAAACCAAAAAGCCTAATGCCAAATGGAAAAATTCCTACCAGGCCCCCCGGACAACCAGGGCGACCAACCTAAGGTCCATAGCAAGGCCAAAAGAAAACTGAGACCCTGAGCTCTAAGGGAGTGGAGGGTGGGTGACTCGCGACGGGACGACGAAAAGTGAGGCCGGAAGGCTGGTGCCGCAGCAATTTGGGCTGCTAAACACGCCCCCTCGCAGGCACCTGGTTGGGTGCCTGCCCGTGGGCGTAGGCCAGCCAGGTGAGTGGGAGGCAGGGGCTAACGTCCCCTGCTTGAGGCGGAGTCCGGCTCCCGACCACAACCACTCCCCTCTCTTGCAGGAGGAGAGTCTTTATGACACCCAAACCATGTACTCTATCCACAGTCACAGACCTCCCTGTGTTACTGCTGTAAAGTTCAATGAATGTAGGTTTTTATTACCAATGCAACAAATCTTAACTCTTTTAAGGCCCCTTACTATATGTTCAAAATCTTTTGTAAAGAAATGCTCACAAGCTGCAGAGATCCTTCTGTATAAGAAATGGAAGTCTTCTGTCTTTAAAATGACCCCTGTGTCTTACAGCAGGACCAAACATTGGCTCAATATGTTTAATAGAGGGTTACTGTGCAGAATGCAGATTAAATTCTCATGTTATTGGTAAGGTGCAGTACAGAATGCCAGAGAAATACCTGGAGTGAATCAAAACAACCTTCTCTATGTTGTATGAGAAAATTGTAACCTGGAAAATTCTCCTAAATGCAGACTGGTAAGCAGAGAACACATGACAGGTCCAATAATTGCCACTTTTTTTCATTAGTAATTTTGGTAATCATTAAAGTAACTAATAATGTACTGAAAGCATTTGCTCTTTTACTTAACTGTACAGATACTTAGCAGGCAAATAATTTTGCAATGGTGTTATTTTACGTAACAGCACAGTATCAGGTACTTAAAAACAAACTAAAAACATGCACAATGACGGGTACAGTGGTACCTCGGGTTACAGACACTTCAGGTTACAGACTCCGCTAACCCAGAAATAGTACCTCGGGTTAAGAACTTTGCTTCAGGATGAGAACAGAAATCGTGCGGTGGCAGCGGGAGGCCCCATTAGCTAAAGTGGTACCTCAGGTTAAGAACAGTTTCAGTTTAAGAACAGACCTCCAGAATGAATTAAGTTCTTAACCCAAGGTACCACTGTACAACAGAGGAGACATCAATCTACAGACTATGTTCTCAAATTCAAAAGATGTGCATGAAGGCAGCCTGCCCTTTCTGATAAAGCTATTCATTTTTCTGCTACAAAGCTATTTGAATTGATTTACTTTTATAGCTCCCTTCATGCATTACTTGTGTAAAGGGGCAACACGTAGCTTCATGACCAGAGGCAGAGCAACACAATCATCAGGCAGCTCTTGGGATCCCACTGATCAGGGCCCACTGATGGAGATGCCATTCCCATCTATCCCAGTGTAGGCACAAAGCAGCAGGAATAAAGGGTTGGGAAGACACTGTTTTCACTCTTCTACAGTGCCCCAGACTGATTCTATGTTGGGGCATCATGGAAACATTACAATGGCAAGAGGCTTGAGGGCATCTGCAGCAGATTATGCTCTGCTGCCTGCTGGCAATGAATAGAGGGGTCTGCTAGCATCGGGAAAGATCTGAGGGCATCACAGGGGATCCAGTGGAGGGCACTTTACTGAGGGTGCCCTCACGCCTGGCACTGGCCTTGAAACTCCAATATAAAGACTATATAAAATCAGACAAGCTAAATCCACTACAGTAATGTATTTTTGGTTCTGAGTAAGCTTGCATTTTGACTTCAAAAATTAGTCAATTTTCAGAATGTGTCGGGCGGGCAGTGTATAATTCATGAGGGGATCACATCTTGTGTGAGGGAGTTGAGGAAGGAGGACAAAAGGAGTGCTTGTGACCGCCTAGCCCAGGGGTCAGCAACCTTTTTCAGCTGTGGGCCGGTCCACTGTCCCTCAGACCATGTGGGGGGCCGGACTGTATTTTGGAAAAAAAAATCCTGTGCCCCACAAATAACCCAGAGATGCAGTATAAATGAAAGGACACATTCTACTCATGTAAAAACACGCTATTCCCGGACCGTCTGCGGGCCAGATTGAGAAGGCGTTTGGGCCGCATCCAGCCCCCGGGCCTTAGTTTGCCTACCCCTGGCCTAGCCTGTAGGAAAAGAGAGGAATGTTACCATGGCAATTACATATCAAAGGCTGAGTCAGCAAGGTCGTGACTAAGGCAAGAGAGAACAGTGGTTATTTATGGGCTAACCAGGAATTTTTCTCTTTCCAGAAAGGTAACACCTACATTTTCTTATTTAAAACACAACTCTGGTAGAGTATGTTTTAGATGATGTGAAATGTTAATGTTTCACAATTCAAATTGGCTTAAACTGAAAGCTACCTTTTCACATTAGAAATATTGCCTAAGAGGCCAGGACAACCTGTAACTCTTTTGCTTTTGAGGATGACTGAAGTGTCATAATTTAAGATTTAAATCTTTCCAACCGAGAAATTTTGTTCTTTGCACAGTATGAACAAAATAAGGGGTTCTTTAAAATTGAACATTGTGATGATTTTGTCCTTATTTGCATTATAGCTGCTTAATTATGAATGCAATTAGAATCCCACCCTACCCTTTGTATTATTGCACTTCTGTAGAGATAGGAAAAACAAGAGAAAACCTGTATTTAGTCAGAAGATTTACTACTTGCCAGGAGAAAGTTCCCATTATCCCAGCATTAAAGAAGTTCCTACAGAATATGTCCACGTTTTCTTCTTCTTGCTTCTCCAGTGGACACTTTCTAATTTTTAAACTAAAGATCTGAAGAGGAACTAAAGGGTCATTCAGTCCCTCTTCCCACAGCCAGGGTAAAAGTGAGGAAAAAATGAAACCGAAGAGAATAAACTCTAAAGTCTAGCTTGCAGGTAGGCTAATTTACCTAGGTTACTGAAAGTATTTTTCTTTCTAGTCATGATGAAGTATATTTGGGGTTTGCATGTCCTTAGCCATCCACTGGAATTACAGAAATGCGTGTGTTCCATGTCCTTGTCCTAGAGCCAAACAAAGGCTCTATACCCATTATATGTCTTCTCTAGGGTCTGCCTATTTCTCACTGAAGCTTTCTGGGAAGTTCTATACTCCAGTCATTTCTCCAGTCGGCGACAATGAGAAGGGATGTCCATATATTAATAAATGTGAAGTTTTTTCTTCTCCACTTTTAACTGAAGTCAGCTGCAACTAACTGGTGTTGATTAAAATACTTCCACAGAATAGAGAGAGTAACACCCCCCCCCCAAGTTAAAAAGACATTTAAGAACTAAATAAATCTCAGTTATCTGTGGGATTTTACTCACAGATCTGCTCCCATTCTGCCGTTTTCCAGGTCCAAAATGACCTGTTGATGATTGTGTGTCAACTGAATGAGCACAAAATGGTTGCCGTCTTTGGTAGCATTTTAATATGTTATACCCATATTGTGTTTTGAAATTAGAGGGGACACTTTCAGAACATGAACATGTAATTTAGGTGCTACATTAGATATACGTGACGGAGCCCAATAAACGAACAAAGGGATGCCATCCTGTGCTTAGTGGTAACTACACCTACTCCATTAATTTCTACTGCATATGGAATCAGAGGCTACAAGTGCAACATTGATGTGAAGGACACATCTTAGCAACGGATGTTCATCAGTACTTCATTGTCCACTGTTTATGTCAACACAGCATTTTGCCTTGTTTCTAAAATGGATTTCCTGAAATAGCAAAGAAGAATTAGTTGAGGGTTATTGTTTGAAAAATTACACTGTTTGAGTTTATTGCATGCTTTGAAGAGGCCATGGGATAGGCAGAGATGTGTGAGAGGAAGATGTCTACTGAACAGAGGAATAAGAAAGCTATGCAAACTCCTCAACAAGACCGGATTTTGATGGTGTTATTTGTCTGAGAGCTGTGGAAACTTCAAGATTAGAGTTCTAGATGAAGTTGGTCTAGGACAGTGATGGCGAAAATTTTAGAAACCGAATGCCCAAACTGCAACCCAAAACCCACTTATCGCAAAGTACCAACATGGCAATTTAACCTGAATACTGAGGTTTGTGTTTAGAAAAAAACAACTCATACACGCTTGGAGCATGAGGAGCAGTTCACATGATGCGCTCAGCTGGCTCCACCTGACTCAGTCGAGGGGCGCAGAATGGAGTGGGAGCAGCTGGGCTGGGCAGAGGTGAGGGTGACGTGAGAAATGTCCTCAGGAGCGTGTGGAGAGGAGAATGTATCAGTAGGGAAAAGAATGATATTAAATTATTGTTTTCTCATTAACACAAAATGTGAAAAGTCTTTAACAGATGTCAGTGGAACTTCCTCCAAATGACCATGCCCGAGATTATGCCCCCAGATTCTTAGACTTCATGATAGAAAGCAGTATCTTTGTATATTTAGATCAAAAATGTTTGCTACAATTTACAATTTTTAAAAAAGTAATCTGAAGTTTTGATTTATATTTTTTAATTTAAAAACTAACTGTTTAAAAAGCAGCTAAACCTGCAATCCCATATATAATTAACACAGTGGTCTTTACTTCTGATAAATATTGATAGGGCTGCACAGCAAAATAATCATAATATTATGACTTTTTCTAAAGATTAGACAAGAAGTACATGTCTCCTTAATAGGATTTCTTTCATTCCAATGAAATGGGCCCATTTGGCTATAAAGTGTAGGTTGCCTTTTATATGTTCCTTTGAATGTTGTCAGACACTTTTCCTCATTTTTACTATGTTCAGAACTTTTCTCTAGCCATTCTAAACTTGCTGGGTCTTGATGTTTTTCCAATATATTGGCTGAACTGTTTTGGTAACAGCTAGTAAGTCCACTTGGATCAGTTTCTCTTCTCCTTGTACCAAGGGTCAACGGGGTCCTACTTCTCAGAACCAGACATTTTGTCAGGTCGCCAAGGGAATGTCTGTGCTGCCACTCTGATTTGCAGCAGTAGCAGCAGCAGCAGCAGCAGCAGCAGCAGCAGCAGCAGCAGCTAGAAACTTAGAATTATTCCAAGTTAAAAAATATATATTTCTAGTTGCAATAACAAACCATAGCAGCATAGGCATTCTCTTGGTCATCTTGCCCAGAGTGCCTGGATCTGAAAAAGGACCCCTTTGGCCTTTCTCAGAGCCCTGGGATCTAGTGTTGACACCACTCTAGTGATTTATTTTAAAAGTAAGGGGGGGGCAGCAGGAGGAGTGCGAGTTCCAGTGTTTGGGGGGGGGGTGGCCAGACCCCACCAAGGGCTCAAGGAAGGAATAAACAAAGTGTAATAAAAATGCTACTTCGAGCTCTATTTTCATCCCAAGTGGTTGCAGTGTTCTGTGGTGGACAATACCAGCACACAAATTTGGCTGCATGCAAGGTCTTGGTTAGATTGTATTTAATCTAGCTAGAGTAGAAAACCAGAGATAAGTTACATTGTATTTGGTTTCCACCAATATTAAGTAGCTACATCACACATAAGCATATTTCCAGATGGTAATTGTTCTGGATATCAGTGAGCAAAACTTATGCCTTAAAATAACAGGTGCATAAATATTTGTCTTGCTAACTTGAAAGGTTATCTAAAATTATAGTGGCTCATTTCATTTTAATAAAATATGCACTGCACTTTTTATGCAGTTAGCACACTCATGGAAAATGCAATGTGTATGTATATATTGTATTTTATTCCTTTCCCCTCCCTTTCCACAAACGGTACAGTGAGGCCATGCTAGCAATTGACATATGCATCTCTAGCAAGTTGCTTCAATGCAGATCCAAAAAAGATTAATCTCTAAAGGTGAAAGGAGAGTTTAGTTTCTGGCACTGAAAAATTGCCCTTGGCTTCTGTGGAAGAAGGCTGTAGTTGGTACTCATTAACCTCTTTGCTCAGACTGCCAGGAAAAATAGCAGGGTGTCCTGTTAATGCCACACAAGGAACTAACACATCTGACCCATTTTAGAGAAGGAGAGCGATTTACATTTGATCAAGGAGAGCTTCAGCTGCATGGGAACTTGGGATCCACTTTGGGGAAGGGGGAAGTTAGTGATGAATCCCCATCAAGCCTGATGTAGTGATGTCACATGTAGTAATTTAGTTATTTATGTATTAAAATTATTTACATCCTGCTTTGGATGTGATGTGGCTTACAAGTAATATTAAACTACTTATTATTATTTTTAGATGAACAATGTTAACCTATGAAATATTGTCAGGAACCTTCCTCCAGAGCAGTTAGTGGAACATGGACTTTGGGGCAGGAGGAAGAAAGTCCAGGAGGAGTGGGCATTGAAGTGGCCTTTGGCTACATCCTGCTTTCTCCTGGAGTTCTTCCCACGGGACAGTTGCTAGGAGGTGGCCCTGAGTGGATTCTCCTTCTTCCTCATCTGTAAATTTTTGTGTTTTTGTTTTCCAGGATGGCAGAAGCCTTCCACATTTTCAGAATCATTGAGATCCTGGAACAGCTCACTTAATGCTGAAGAGTCCAAAGCTGTGACATAAATTAACATTAGTGTTATCAGGAATGAGTGGAAGTTCTTACAATGAGATTCGACAAGTCCAGCTCACAGCAATTCCTACACAGAGCTTGGAGCCTGTGAAATTTCTCTGCAACTCAAACGGTACTGTTTCTGTGCTTGACTCCAGTTATACAGTAGTATTAAAGTATCATGTTGTATTAATATGACCTTCACAAAAGCTATTTAGGAGATTCAGGCCAGGTGAGCTTGGCCTGTTTAGCTTGAAATAATTGACTGCAGTAGCACCAAGAAAATGGTAAACATAAAATCTTAACTTGCTGCTCGTTATAAGACTTCTTTCCCTGAGTTCTCTGGAATTAAGGAGGTACTTGCTAACCTAAGGAATATTTTCCCCCATCTGATCCAACTTATAAATTCAACTTTCATTAATTCCCTATGAAAGTACTTATATCAGAGAAGCTCAGGGCTCCTGACAGTTAGCTCCTGTCAGGTCGAAGGTCCCAAGCAGCTTCCTAACCAATTATTTATGCCCATGTCGCTCAACTAGCATATGGGGTTTTACAGACTGTTACTTTGCTAAAGTTTAGGACAAACACACAAGAAGGGCTTCATCCACAGCAAAATGTGCTGTGGAAAAGCTACTCTTGCTTTGCTACACATATGTAAGACACCACAACAATGAAACGGCTAGGCATATAAACAGAAAGACGGGGCACTGGCGGAAATTATTTTTAGGGCATTAGAGGAAAAACAATTTTGCCCAGAGAAAAGCAAGATGAACAGAGCGGCAGACATTCTGTCTAAAAAGTAATTTCAGAAGGCCCTTACATATGTATCCAGAAGCTCTAACTTGCATCCTTAATGGGATGTTGTATATGTATCAAAATGGATGCTGCAGGGCACAGAATGAAGTCTTGTGCATTTCCTTATTCACTTAAGGAAAGCAGTCTGTCCCTTCAATGACCTCAGCTCTGACCCAAAGGGACTGTCTCTGTTTGAGAGATGATTCATGCCCTCTGCTAACTGAGTTGAATGAAAAGGCTGTATTCAGACTTCAAAACTCTTATCAGTCGGGTTTCCTTCAGATTCTCAGACTGACATGACTGGGTCAGTAACCATGCACTTCCTTTCATATTTTTTTAGGCAGCAAAGTCTTTTTGCCTTCTCAAGCAAGTCCCTGAAATTGGAATTTTCTTTTTAATGACTTGCTAATTATTGCTGCTAGACTTCTGCTGTAAAAACCGTTACCTCAACCTCTGAGTATAAAACGTTAATCATCATAAACTTGCATCCTAAATAAAGAGTCGCATGGCAAAGAATGGCATATTGTTAAACCAGGCCCTCTAAACAAATAAAAGCAACTATTCCTTAAAACACAATCTACCACATTTAAAGGGAACCTTGTGTAAATAATATAATATTTTTAGTTAATGAAATGCATTACAAGTGGGATGTGTGGAGTCACATTTTACTCCATGAGTATTAAGAGATAACAAAATGTTTTACCACACTGACAATGAAGGACTCTTTACAGTAGCTATGGCAACTGCTAGAAGTGCACCCAAAGTCACGTTGTAGGCCAAAGACTGTAGGTATGATTTAAATGGATCATTGTAGTCTTCTGTTAGATCTGAAATCAGTTTAAATTGGGCATGTTTTTATTTCCATGTCCAGGACTGATTCATTACCCTGCAAAGTAAGTTCTACTTGTAATCATTCTCACCTATGTGACCTCAAGGAGTTGTCAACCATAAAAGTGAGAATGCAGTGCAGTTTGTAAAGAAAAGCAGCCCTGTGCTTTTAAATTTCTATCTGTACCATTCCATCTGCAAGAAAATGAGTAAAACTCCTAGATCTGCCAAAAGTCTTCAGGCAGAAGTGTGCCAACAAGTCCTTAAGAATGAAGCTGCTTCAGGGGAAACAGCAGGATTGGGGGGGGGGGACTGGTGAAGTCCCTGGGAGTGGCTGTGGCGATCACACAGGGTCCCTGGATGCTTCACCGTCTATTGATCCCTGTGCCAGCACTTTATTTCTCGCTGCCACCACCCAGACCCTACCTGGGACAATACTGAATCCAGTCAGGGTTAAATTGGAACATAAACGTCTGCTTATTTATTGCAGTTTAACAAGCATGTGGTTTCATAAACGGTCTCAGTCAATTACAATCATGGGCTGCCTATCCAGACCTATAACTTCCGCTATCTGCTCTCACTCCCTAAACCACCTCTCAGATATTTACTTGTCTTCCTTGCTCCTAACTGTTCCTGACTCAGCTTATTTCACTACGCTAACTCAACCTACCCCCAGACTCTATCCCAATTCCCTCCCACCCCAACCAACCACCCAACTCCCAACGAAGGAGAGCCATAAGTGATGCTATCCTGCATTTCAGTGATCATGTGTAGAGGAAGATATAGAGGTCATGTGTAGTGGAAGGTGATAGGTTACTGTGGAAGAGGATGACAAGGCTGTTTATGTTGTGTTCCTCACTAACAGTCCTCCCCATGAATGGGTTTCTGGTTGCTACTCTCCTTCAACCCACCAGCAGGAGAGAAAAAATATTTTTATTTAATATTTTAATATTTTAATATTATTATTTATTATTATTAAATGAATGGATTCCATCCACGCAGGCCTATATGAGTCATTACCACTATAGGCTTAAAAAAACCCCAAAACCTAGAGCCTTGAAACAGGCAACTATCTAGCAAGGGCTATATCCCTTTGTGTTGGTTCTGGCAATGGCTCTTTTAATTGTTCTCTCAATTAAGATACAGTAGAATGAGCTTTCAAGGGTGCTTTCAGATGACATGGGAGGAACTGTTTTTAAAAGAAACATTGATTAGTGAGACAGAGGGAGGCAACAGTCTGGTATAAAATGTAATTGGAATATTTATTTAAGCTCAAGGGATCCCAGATGAAACAGCTGCCAGCAGCTGGGGGAGTTGGGGTACCAAATGGGGCCAAGAACTGCAACTGGAAGCCTAAAAAGGCACCAATCTAGTCATACATCCTGCTGATACGACTACTGATACCACTTTTATTTCGTTCTTATGCACAGCTGGACCCTGCTCCAATTCTAGTCCCACATAAAATTTGTATTTATGCATGACTACATGCACCAGAATGTGGCTGGGGATATGCATTAACATGCAAATCCACTGGAAGCAGAGAAGGTCTTGTTGCTCCGCCATGACCTCCCTGCCAATTTGGATACAATAAAGGAACTGGAGGCCCCTCGACTGTCCTCGGGTCCAGTATTGGACCACTCCGACCGGATATCCCCAGCTGATGTGGACAGACTCCTCCGAGCTGGAAAGCCCACCACCTGTCCTCTCGACCCGTGCTCGTCTTGGCACGGGTGTCATCTGGAGCGTGTCCAGACGAGGTGCGGGCCCTCCTAGGGGATATCATCAATTTGTCCCTTGGCACGGGGACATTCCCAGGGGAACTGAAGGAGGCAGTGGTGTGCCTGCTCTTAAAGAAAACATCATTAGATCCCTTAGATCTAACCAATTACCGCCCGGTTTCGAATCTTCCGTTCCTGGGTAAGGTGATTGAGAGAGCGGTTGCTGAACAGCTTGGTGGGTTTCTGGATGAAACATCGGCTCTGGATCCATTCCAGTCTGGCTTCCACGCTGGTCATGGAACCGAGACGGCTCTGGTTGCCCTAACAGATGATCTTCATAGACAGCTGGATCGAGGCGGGTCGGGGCTGCTGATTCTTCTAGATCTGTCAGCAGCTTTCGACATGGTCGATCACGAACTCCTGGACCACTGCCTTGCCGATGTGGGGATCCAGGGCACAGTCCTTCAACGGCTGTGCTCGTTTCTCTCTGGTCGAGGACAGAGGGTGGCGCTTGGGGGAGAATTGTCATCGCGCCACTCCTTGGTGTGTGGAGTACCTCAGGGTGCGATACTCTCCCCGATGCTTTTCAACATCTTTATGCGCACCCTCGCCCAGCTTGTCCGGAGTTTTGGGCTGGGTTGCCATCAGTATGCTGATGACACCCAACTCTATCTGTTGATGGATGGCCATCCTGACTAGGCCCCAGACACACTGACCAGATGTTTGGAAGCTGTGGCTGGATGGTTACGTGGGAGCCAGTTGAAGCTAAATCCTTCGAAGACAGAGGTCCTGTGGCTGGGACGGGACGATATGGGATTGGGGGGGGGCAACTCCCATCTCTTGCAGGGGCGCAATTAGTGCCAGCACCGTCCGTTAAGAGTTTGGGTGTAATCTTCGACACCTCCCTTTCCATGGAGGCGCAGATTGCAGCTATAACAAAGGCGGCATTTTTCCATCTCCGCCAAGCTAAGCAGTTGGCTCCTTACCTCTCTCACCCTGACCTAGCCACTGTGATCCACGCGACGGTCACCTCCAGACTGGATTATTGTAACTCGCTCTACGTGGGGCTGCCCTTGAGACTGACCCAGAAACTCCAGCGGGTGCAGAATGCTGCAGCAAGACTCCTTACGGGGTCCTCGCTGCGAGATCACATTCATCCAGTGCTATACCAGCTGCACTGGCTCCCGATGGAGTACAGGATCAGGTTTAAGGTGCTGGTTTTAACCTTTAAAGCCCTATACGGCCTAGGACCCTCGTACCTACGGGACCGCCTCTCCTGGTATGTCCCACAGAGAAACTTACGGTCTTCAAATAAAAACATCTTGAAGGTCCCAGGCCACAGAAAGGTTAGGCTGGCCTCAACTAGAGCCAGGGCTTTTTCGGCTGTGGCGCCGATCTGGTGGAACACTCTGTCACAAGAGACTAGGGCCCTGCGGGACTTGACATCTTTTCGCAGGGCATGCAAGACAGAGCTGTTCCACCAGGCCTTTGGCCAGGGCACAGCCTGACTCCCTCCTTCGGCAATCTTCACGGAGCTCTGGCCCAATGGTTGCCATTGGTTTGATTGAATTAATTTTATAATGAATGATTTTAGAGTGTTGTGTTGTGTTGTGTTGTGTTGTGTTGTACTGTTGTACTGTTTTATTGTTGTTAGCCGCCCTGAGCCCGGCTTTGGCTGGGGAGGGCGGGATATAAATAAATAAATAAATTATTATTATTATTATTATTATTATGACTAGATTACACCAATACTCTGTATTCTGGCATACATCAATTTACCTCTTATGGGGCCTGATCTAGTAAATGATACACACTGAATTCTCCTTCCCTACAAGGAAAGAAGTTGCAGTTTGAAAGCAAGCTGGATCACCTTCCTCTTCCTGCTAGCCAAAAGCGTGTGTGTGTGTGTAAAAAGGGCATGCATGGACCCCAGTACTGGTACACACAACAACATCCTGAGTTAAAGGAAAAACATGTCAACTTCAAAGGAGAGCAGAGTGCAGTGACATTTCAGAATAATTGCTCCTCTTGCACAACTTTAAATGAAATTTACATGCAAGATGTCAAAGACAAAAAGAAGGATTTTATTTTTTTAAAAGAATCTAAACATGCACATTACCACTGCAGTAGTATCTCGACAAATTCCAGAAAATGCAAGCTGGCAGCATGGTGGAAAGCAAAGAAAATCATGACCACTAACTCAGAAGGTGGGGGGGGCGGGGGGGGGAAGCATCCCTACTCAAAATGTGTTTGAATCATACACTTTTTGGCTCCTTTTTCCAGAAAGGTAGATTTTGGAGTGTCTTTTTTCCGAATTCACTAACATAAAACATCCTTTTTTGGCATTCTTCCAGCATTAGAGGTCTTGCAATAACAAATAACCCTGCAGTTGTATTGATTTAACACCCCCACCTCAAGCACAGGAAAGGGGGGGGGGAGGCCAATTTTCTGTTGGTTCCAGCACTTTCA
This sequence comes from Podarcis pityusensis, assembly GCF_964106645.2. Classification (NCBI taxonomy): domain Eukaryota; kingdom Metazoa; phylum Chordata; class Lepidosauria; order Squamata; family Lacertidae; genus Podarcis; species Podarcis pityusensis. The sequence goes on along the minus strand of NC_138028.1, from coordinate 139,266,462 downwards.
AATTTATATGTTTGTTACCATGAGAACTTGATTAAAATACCGCCTACATGCTGGGGAGGGGGAGGAGAGGTAATATCTTCTTTTAACCTTTAAGTGAGAGCTAGTTCTAGCACACACTTGGTGCATTGCAGTATTTTCACCATCACCATAACGTTCAGCGGTCCATGGCAGCAGAAATGCCTTGACAGATTTTATTTTGCTGAATGGTTTCTCCTTGAAAATATTTAGCTGTCAGAACAGCTTCAGCCAGTACTGACACACAATGAGTTTTCATATGCACGCATGTTTCTTTCATACTAACAAAAACACCATTAACACAAGGATCTAATCCGAAATTTACAGATGGGGTTTTCAGCTCCCAAAGGCAATGAGGGTACCAGCGGTATGTGGGTGCACATGTCTAAAAATAACCCAAGAAGCATGATATATTTAGGATTCTCTTCTTTTTGCTAATTATTATGCATTTGGCTTTGTAAAATGAATTCATAGAATTGTAGTGAATGGTACAAATGAAAGCTTTAATTAACAGATATGACCAATGATGTGTGAAGAAATAAGGTAGAAACGGTATTTTAAATTACTAAGGACTACTCCCAAAATGAGTATTTGTAATGCCTGGAGAGCCATTATAGATGTTGGCCAGAGATTTAAGGGACAACACCCTCATCAGTGTAAACAGGGCAATAAGCTGTGTAGGCTAATTATTAGTCCAACAGCTATCCGGTTTTTCTTTAAGCGACTATTTTAAAAAATATTAAAGCTCTTACAATAAAAACTGTTATATGACACTTACCTTAAACAACCAGTAAGTACACAGTGTTAATTTAATGTTATGCAGTCACCCATATAGTACTGTTTGTGTGTTTGAAATATACAAAGCTAGAAAACATATTTGCTCTCAAAAAGACTTCAAAACAACAATAACTCTTATCAGAAAAAGCACTCATTGGCTCAGCAAGTAGCATGAGGCCGCTGAAGCAACTCTTCCAAGTTCACAGAATGGTTTCAAGCCATGGAATTTGTCCTCCCTCGTTCACTTCTTTGGATCAGCGGTGGGAAGATGCAAGAGCTCCTTTCCCATATGAATGAGTCAGTCATCTCCAAGTATGTCTGTCCTGTAACACGCAGAGCATCATGGCTCTTCCCCATCCCTGCATGTACACTCCACATAGAAAGCAATGGACTGTATTCAGCTACGTTTTAGTCCGAGGCCATTAATAACTTATAAAGTGGGGAGTCGGGCATGTCTATGTGATTAGGGCAGACATATGAACAGCAGACATCTCTGATGCCGAATCTGGTCCTTAGAAGCCAAGCATTCTTTTGCCCTCTCCACACTCAACGTGTGATATAAAAATCTATTCAGAGGCAGAATCAAGCACCCTCTTAACTATGCTAAAGGGAGGAGAATTTCCTCCCCTAGTCCCAGCTTTTATTGAATTCTGATGTTAAGTAAGGAACTTGCAGCAGCTGGTGCCACCTCTGACTGTATAATCCCAGGCTAAACACAGTCTGTGTCCCAATTTTAGACATGTTTGCATGAGTGGATGATGAGTCAATCTATTAATTTGCATTATTATTATCACTAGCCTGATCAATTAATGGAACTAAAGTTGAGTAAGCCTTCAACTTCTTTCAACAACTTCTCAGTGATTGTGCTGAAGATTAACAAAGTAGTTTAAATACCACCTGACTGCTTTATTATTATTATTATTATTATTATTATTATTATTCCCCGCCTTTTTCCCTGATGGGACTAAGGCACTTTACAGATTAAAATAAGAACTGCTAAGAACATAGAAAAAAGAATTAAAAACAATTAAGCAATGATAGAAATACACACACTTTCATTAAAAGCCGTCAGTTTCCAATCGTGGGACTTATCCCAAATAAGAAAGTCTTCACCTGCTGTTGGAAGGACAGCAAGGAGGGAGCCAGTCTAACTTCTCTAGGAAGCGAGTCCCAAACTTTGGGAGTAGCCACCGGGGAAGCCCTCTGCCACATGTGCCTGTGTGACCAAGAGAAGGGCATCCCCAAAGATCTCAAAACTTGGGTATGAGGGAACATGGTCTTTCAGACAGCTTGGCTCTAAGCTGTGTAGGGCTTTATAGGTCATAGCCAGCAAATTGTGCCTGGAAACAGCCAGTGGAGCTGTTCTATTTTTTCCTAAATATTTTTTTTTTTATTTTAAATAAATTCTTATGCCAGTGGAGCTGTTCTAGCAAAGGAGTCCTATGAGTCCTATAACCAGCACCAGTCAGCAATCCAGCTGCAGCTCTTTGAACCAGCTGAATTTTCCGACCACTTTTCAAAGGTAGCCCCATGTACAGTAATCCAAACGGGCTATAACTAATGCATGTGTCACTGAGGCCAAATTGGACATCTCACTATGGTATGGAAGCCACATAGGATAGCTAGCAATCTTTCTACAGATTTCCCTCCTACCTGCTCACCTTGTCTTTGGATCAGAGACCAAATTCAGAGAGTTTATCCGGTATGCAGATCCAAGCCACTTTACAAGCATCGGATCACTTCCCTTTGTTCAGGTGCTATCAGAAACAACAGCAATGCAAATATTTCTTGAAGACCATGCCTCATTCCCCTGTTCTAGTTTTTTTCCTTTTTAGTCATCTTCATATAGATGAATCATAGAATCATAGAGTTGGAAGAGACCACAAGGGCCATCGAGTCCAACCCCCTGCCAAGCAGGAAACACCATCAGAGCACTCCTGACATATGGTTGTCAAGCCTCTGCTTAAAGACCTCCAAAGAAGGAGACTCCACCACACTCCTTGGCAGCAAATTCCACTGTCGAACAGCTCTTACTGTCAGGAAGTTCTTCCTAATGTTTAGGTGGAATCTTCTTTCTTGTACTTTGGATCCATTGCTCCGTGTCCGCTTCTCTGGAGCAGCAGAAAACAACCTTTCTCCCTCCTCTATGTGACATCCTTTTATATATTTGAACATGGCTATCATATCACCCCTTAACCTCCTCTTCTCCAGGCTAAACATGCCCAGCTCCCTTAGCCGTTCCTCATAAGGCATCATTTCCAGGCCTTTGACCATTTTGGTTGCCCTCCTCTGGACACGTTCCAGTTTGTCAGTGTCTTTCTTGAACTGTGGTGCCCAGAACTGGACACAGTACTCCAGGTGAGGTCTGACCAGAGCAGAATACAGTGGCACTATTACTTCCCTTGATCTAGATGCTATACTCCTATTGATGCAGCCCAGAACTGCATTGGCTTTTTTAGCTGCCGCGTCACACAGTTGGCTCATGTCAAGTTTGTGGTCAACCAAGACTCCTAGATCCTTTTCACATGTAGGTTAGCAGGAAGATATAGAGCATTCACTGACTGGAAATGAAGCAGTATGTCTGCCCCAAAACCTTCGCAGGAGCAAACAGTACTGAAAGCACCCCAGTACTATCCTGAGCGGAAACTACTATTGGAGAGCACTCCCTAGTACTATTGGGGAGCGGGTGGCACTGTGGTCTAAACCACTGAGCCTCTTGGGCTTGCTGATCAGAAGGTTGGCAGTTTGAATCTGCCTTACAGGGTGAGCTCCTGTTGCTCTGTCCCAGCTTCTGTCAACCTAGCAGTTCAAAAGCACACCAGTGCAAGTAGATAAATAGGTAGAGCTGTGGTGGGAAGGTAAAAATCATTTCCATGCACTCTGGTTTCCATCACAGTGTTCTGTTGCACCAGAAGTGGTTTAGTCATGCTGACCGCATGACCTGGAAAAGCTGTCTGGGCACAAACGCCGCCCCCCTCAGTCTGAAGCAAGATGAGCACCACAAGCCCATAGTCGCTGTTGACTGGACTTAATCATCCAGGGGTCCTTTACCTTACCTTTTCTCTTTACTATCCTCAGCACAAACCAGCCCGAATGCACAACAGGAAGGATGTCTAGAGGGCACCAAGAACTGCCAGGCAGAGAGGGGCGAGGATGTAAAGAATTTCAAAGCTAGACAAGTATTTCACACAGTATCATGGACAAATAATGGTGCAGTAATACCCATACACCTTCTAAACCCTATTTAAAATGCAAATATCTGGCTTGAAAAGCTTTATAATCAAGCTTAAGCAGAACATGTTGAGGAAATCTCCACTCAATATGAAGTTGGACATATCTGGCCCACGTACTGATTAGACTCTAATCAGTACTGGATTAGTACAGAACTAATTCCAGTTCCCCCACTAAATACCCTTCCATCAATGCTTTTGCTCTGCAGTGTTAAATCCTTCATAATAGATGTGCAAGTTAAGCAATAAATAAATAAACCCAAAATACTCCCCAAAAGATATTAACTGTGTCAAACTGTCATGCTATGAGAGGATGCTTAAATCATCTTGCTATCCTGAAAAGATTTACCTGGAACTTGTCCTAGATTTTAAATTAACTGTTGTCATGTGAATCTGTCCAATTTTGTTATGAATGGTTCATCTTTATTCATAATTTGCCATCTTGGTTTATATAAGATACTGCCTGAGTATTATTATTATTATTATTATTATTATTATTCCTACTTCTTGTTGTTGTTTAGTCATTTAGTTGTGTCCGACTCTTCGTGACCCCATGTTCCAATTACAATTTAGTAATCTCCTTCTAAACAACCATATCAAGGTGAATCAAGGTAATTTATACATAAGATAATTAACAGCAATTAAAAACATTTAAAACAAGAATATATTTAAATACATTTAAACAAGAATGTCTTCCAACTGCTTCCAGAACGTGCACATAGTGGGTGCCTATCATATCTCAACAGGGGCAGCCAAGTTCTTCTGGAGTGGGGCTTCTGAGATCTTTGGGACTTATAAGTAAAATGACTATGCTTCCCAGTCTGCTAGTGGGGGACACATCTTTAGGTCTTACTGTCCTGACATCTTCTGATAAAGTATCAGCAGATGAGGAGCTAGCTGCTCTGGCATCCAGAGCGGCGCACATGCTGTGCGTCCCGGGGGTGCCGCCCACATCAAGCAGCCCAGGAGGGCACTGCCCACAGCGAGCGGCCCTGGGGGGGGGCGATGTCACACCCCCCCCGAGGGATGACACCCGGGGTGAACCGCACCCACCACACACCCCTTCCTCCACCAGTGAGTATTAGTGATTTCAGTGGGACTTACTCACAAGTAGGTGTGCACAGGTTTGCAGTCCTAAGAAAATGTCTTAAGCATATGCAGCAAAAATCATATATATAATGTTTATGCTTTTCTAGTCTTTCCTTCATCTCCTTGAAAGTATAGCCTTGAGTCTTCCTCATAGGCTTTGAAGACACTTTTTTCGGGGGGGGGGGGGGACTCTGGTGCCCAAAACATTTCTGTTGCTGGCAAGGAGAAAGGAAATGAGGTTGAGAGTCAGTTATCATTAACTCCATTCCCACCGGGTCATTCTGTCCCAGGAAGGTTATGGGGTGTTGTTGAAAGCAGCCAGCTGCCGCTTTCAGGGGGAGCAAGGCTTTTATTTGCCAAAAATAAATGAATTAATAAAGTTAAACCAGGTAATGGCTATAGTGCAGCTTGGTTTGGAGGTTGTTTTTTGACATGCTACTCCTTGCTGATCCGCTTTGTTGTCTTGAACTGTTTGGACTATTCTATGAGTTTAATATGCGCAACTCACTCTTGGACACATTGTTTATTTATATCATAGAATCATAGAATCATAGAATCATAGAGTTGGAAGAGACCACAAGGGCCATCGAGTCCAACCCCCTGCCAAGCAGGAAACACCATCAGAGCACTCCTGACATATGGTTGTCAAGCCTCTGCTTAAAGACCTCCAAAGAAGGAGACTCCACCACACTCCTTGGCAGCAAATTCCACTGTCGAACAGCTCTTACTGTCAGGAAGTTCTTCCTAATGTTTAGGTGGAATCTTCTTTCTTGTAGTTTGGATCCATTGCTCCGTGTCCGCTTCTCTGGAGCAGCAGAAAACAACCTTTCTTCCTCCTCTATGTGACATCCTTTTATATATTTGAACATGGCTATCATATCACCCCTTAACCTCCTCTTCTCCAGGCTAAACATGCCCAGCTCCCTTAGCCGTTCCTCATAAGGCATCGTTTCCAGGCCTTTGACCATTTTGGTTGCCCTCCTCTGGACACGTTCCAGTTTGTCAGTGTCCTTCTTGAACTGTGGTGCCCAGAACTGGACACAGTACTCCAGGTGAGGTCTGACCAGAGCAGAATACAGTGGCACTATTACTTCCCTTGATCTAGATGCTATACTCCTATTGATGCAGCCCAGAATTGCATTGGCTTTTTTAGCTGCCGCATCACACTGTTGGCTCATGTCAAGTTTGTGGTCAACCAAGACTCCTAGATCCTTTTCACATGTACTGCTCTCAAGCCAGGTGTCACCCATCTTGTATTTGTGCCTCTCATTTTTTTTGCCCAAGTGCAATACTTTACATTTCTCCCTGTTAAAATTCATCTTCTTTGTTTTGGCCCAGTTCTCTAATCTGTCAAGGTCCTTTTGAAGTGTGATCCTGTCCCCTGGGGTGTTAGCCACCCCTCCCAGTTTGGTGTCATCTGCAAATTTGATCAGGATGCCCTTGAGTCCATCATCCAAGTCGTTGATAAAGATGTTGAATAAGACCGGGCCCAAGACAGAACCCTGTGGCACCCCACTAGTCACTCTTCTCCAGGATGAAGAGGAACCATTGATGAGCACCCTTTGGGTTCGGTCAGTCAGCCAGTTACAAATCCACTGAGTGGTAGCATAGTCAAGACCACATTTTACCAGCTTCTTTACAAGAATAGTATGAGGCACCTTGTCAAATGCCTTGCTGAAATCAAGGTAGGCTACATCCACTGCGTTCCCTTCATCTACCAGGCTTGTAATTCTGTCAAAAAACGAGATCAGGTTAGTCTGACATGACTTATTTTTCAGAAATCCATGCTGACTATTGGTGATCACAGCATTCCTTTCTAGGTGCTCACAGACTGTTTGCTTAATGATCTGCTCCAGAATCTTCCCTGGTATTGATGTCAGACTGACTGGGCGGTAATTATTTGGGTCCTCTCTTTTCCCCTTTTTGAAAATAGGGACAACATTTGCCCTCCTCCAGTCTGCCGGGACTTCGCCAGGAATTCTCAAAGATGACTGCCAGTGGTTCTGAGATCACATCTGCCAGTTCTTTTAATACTCTTGGATGCAGTTCATCTGCCCATGGAGACTTGAATACATCTAAACTAGCCAAGTATTCTTGTACTATCTCCTTAGTTATTCTGGGCTGTGTTTCCTCTGCTGAATCATTTGCTCCAAATTCTTCAGGTCGGGCATTGTTTTCTTTATCGGAGAAGACTGAGGCAAAGAAGGCATTGAGGAGTTCAGCCCTTTCTGTGTCCCCTGTTTGCATTTCACCATCTTCTCCTCTGAGTGACCCCACTGTTTCTTTGTTCTTCCTTTTGCTACGAACATACCCATAAAAGCCTTTTTTGTTGCTTTTAACCTCTCTAGCAAGCCTGAGTTCATTCTGTGCTTTAGCTTTTCTGACTTTGTATCTACACGTGCTGGCTATTTGTTTGAATTCCTCTTTGGTGGTGTCAGGGGTTCAGGAGCAGAGGCAAGGGCAAGGGAGGAAACAGAGAGCGAGGGAGAGGAGGCAGAAGAAAAGATGAGTGATGACGACGACCCAAGATCTCCGAGTCTTTCCAGTGAATCAGAAGATTCACAGAAAGGAGCACCAGTGGCCAGGGCAAGGGGGGAGCCTAGGGGGACACCCCAGGAAGATAGAGCCAGAGGGGACTCAGAGGGGAGCAGTTGGAAATCAGGACCAGCGTCACCGCCAGAGAGCAGGGAAGAGGAAGGGCGCCAGGGATCAAGCGCTGGCAGCTCACAACAGGGGGGAGGGCACGAGTCAGGAGTGGCCACACCTCCATCGGGGAGCGAAGAAACGGTCAGACGGAAGGTGGAAGGTTGGGCGCGCGTGCCAAGTTCAAATGCACAGGAAGGTGGCGCAGTAGGCAGCCCGGAAAGGGAGCCAGGTCCTAAAGCCCGCCGAAAGGAGGGAGAAGAGTCAGGGGGGTCAGCGTCAGCGTCAGAGGAATCCAGGAAGGAAGAGACCCCGGGGGGCAGAGGGACCCAGAGAAGAACAGTCAGGCGGAAAAGGTGGAGCAAGGCTAGGATATTAAGTTGGTGTACAAGGGGCGGAGACTCAGATGGGGCTTCGCCGATCTAACCATGAGACGTAGAGTTGCACGCAGCAGCTTGAGAATGGAAACTGTAACTCAATAAAGACTTTTATTTAATGATCGCTGGCTAGCGTGATCCTCTGTGAGCTAGGATCTGGAAGCAGCTCTGACAGGTGGTTTCCCCCCTTTTCCATTTGTTGTACACATCCTTTTTTAATCTTAACTCAGTTAAAAGTTCTTTAGATAGCCACCCTGGCTTCTTTAGGCACCTTCCATGTTTCCGTCTCATTGGTATTGCCTGACGTTGTGCTTTTAGTATCTCCCTCTTAACAAACTCCCAGCCATCGTGAACTCCCTTTCCTTTTAGTATTACTGTCCATGGGATCTCACCCAGCACTTCCCTAAGTTTTATGAAGTCGGCTTTCTTAAAGTCAAGAAATTGAGTCCTAGTATGCTTGGCTGCTCCTTTCCGCTGTATAGTAAACTTCAGAAGAGCATGATCACTCGCACCTAATGATCCTTCCACTTCTACCCCACTAACCAGGTCATCAACATTGGTTAGGACCAGATCTAAAATGGCTGTTCCTCTTGTTGCTTCTCCCACTTTCTGGACAATGAAGTTGTCTGCAAGGCCAGTGAGAAATCTGTTTGACCTTATGCTCTTGGCTGAGTTTGACATCCAACAAATATCCGGGTAATTGAAGTCCCCCATTACTACTATCTCCCTTCCTTTTGCATGCTTGGCCATCTGTTCCAGGAAGGCATCATCTATGTCCTCCGTTTGGCTTGGGGATCTATAGTAAACTCCCACAATGAGGTCACTGTTATTCTTCTCTCCCTTAATTTTGACCCAAATGCTCTCACTTTGGCTTTGAGGTTCTAAATCTTGGATCTCTTCACAGGTATACACATCCCTGACATATAACGCCACACCTCCTCCTTTCTTGTCTGGTCTGTTTCTCTGAAATAGATTGTATCCCCCCATTATTACATTCCAATCGTGGGACTTATCCCACCAGGTTTCAGTGATGCCTATTATGTCATAGTTAGTTTGCTGTACCAAGAGCTCAAGCTCATCTTGTTTATTTCCCATGCTTTGCGCATTACGCGTACAGACATTGAAGTCCATTAATCATTCCCCCGTGTCTCTTATTTAAGGATTTTTTCCTCCCACCACTAGGTCTGCGTGCTGTTTGCTCCATTTGGTCTATGACATTTGGATGATCATCTTCATCAATTGATAGACTCCTACCTTCAGGAGCACTGTCTCCCTCCCCCACATTAGTCAGTTTAAAGCCCTCCTGATGAGGTTTCTGAGATTTTTGGCAAAAACATTCCTCCCAACCGTTGTGAGGTGCAGCCCATCGCTTGCCAGAAGTCCATCTTCAAGAAACTGCAATCCGTGATCTAAGAATCCAAACTGTTCCTGTTTACACCATTTGCGAAGCCAGCTGTTCACTTCCACTATTTTTCCCTCTCTCCCTGGGCCACGTCGTTCAACTAGGAGGACAGATGAGGTGACAATTTGTGCATTTAATTGCTTCAACTTCCTGCCCAGAGCCTCGTAGTCTCTTTTGATCTTCTGGAGGCTATTGCTTGCAGTGTCATTAGTTCCCACATGAACCAAGAGGAAGGGGTATTTGTCAGTGGGTTTTATGATTCCTTGCAGTCGTTTAGTTACATCTTGGATCTTAGCCCCGGGGAGACAGCACACTTCCCGAGACATCTTGTCAGGCCCACAGATCACTGCTTCTGTTCCCCTCAGTAGGGAATCCCCTATCACCACTACACGCCTCCTCTTAGGTTTGGTCGGGGTTCTTCCGTGAGCTGTCCGTTCCAAGGTCGCCTGCACATTCCCTGAGGACTGACTTTGCTGCTCGTCTTCATATACCTGATCTACTGTAATGAGGAAGAGATCCTCAAATGGAGTCTGCTCTTTGTCTTCCATGCTAGGGGAGAGGACCTCAAAGCGATTGTGTATTTCTAAACAATCAGAGCGAACCCTGGGCCTCCTACTTCTTTGAGTCACGTTTCTCCATATATCTGGCTCCTGTGTTGGTGTACTAGCCTCCTTGTCAGGGGAGTCCCCTGTCTCCTCCTTGGTGGAGACGTTGTGCTCTGTTGCTTCCAAGAAAAGCTCCAGCTCCCTAATTCTTTGGAGCGTAGCTACACGTTCCTCCAGTTGCTGGACTTTGTCTTTTAAGAGGGCAATCAACATGCAATTGCTGCAGGTAAAGCTGCCTGCAACCTTTGTATCCCACAACTGTAGTATAAATTTTGTTTTCCAGGGTGCCCAACAATATAGCTAAAATATAACATGACAAAAGTGAAGTATAAGGAACTTGACATACCAAATCTGCCCATTGGTTAAAAATACTTGGATCATTAAAATCTGGTAGCCTAGGATTGCATCCAACAAATTCATCCTGTTATAACAAGGACTTCTGCCAGTAAAATGGGACTTCCTCTCCCCTCCATGTGTGCCCCCCAAATCTGTTCCAGATGATGGTTGGGGGTGGGGATATCCATAACAGACTGGAAGGGTACAAGGGCACAAAGGGAGAGGGAGAGGACATTCCATAGTACAGGTGGAGGTCTTTGAGCTAATGGGACAACTTTGTTGGATACTTGCCTATAAATTAGTGTGGAACCTAAATGACCATACTGTGGATGCAAGTCTCCTTGGGGAGCAAAATAGATGCTTAAGCTGAATTGTGCGGATAAAATAAAGAAGTGTTTTAAAATAAAACAATAGCATGATAAACTGGGTTACCTATTTATATGGGTAGTACCAATCGAAGGTTCCTGTACTCCGTTTTCAGGACACCAATAAAAGCCTCAGTTGCCTGTAAATGAATGGATAAATTTGAATGACTAAAGATTTCCTGCGAAAAACAGATACGTTTCATTTCATTCAGAAACAAGTTATTTACAAAATGTTTATTATTATCTGGACAATATGCTGAATGGATACAGCTCAGTTGGTAGAGAATCTCAGGGTTATGCATTCGAACCCGATGTTGGGCAAAAGATTGCATTGCATTGCAGGGGGTTGTACTAGATGACCCTTGTGTTTCCTTCCAACTCTACAGATTTGCCTCTAGGTCATTTTCATCCTGGACTGCACTTCTGTGTATTTTTGATGAGTATTTTTGCTGGCTTGGCTTTAACCACTTGGGTTTGCTTCATCAGAAATATGATTTATTGGATAATAGACAAGTTGGTGGGCTTTAGTAACACGTATTCTCTGTTTGTCAGTCACTATAATCGAAGGGGCAGAGGAACCAGAGACCAAATTGCAAACATGCGCTGGATTATGGAGAAAGCTAGAGAGTTCCAGAAAGACATCTACTTCTGCTTCATTGACTATGCAAAAGCCTTTGACTGTGTTGACCACAGCAAACTATGGCAAGTTCTTAAAGAAATGGGAGTGCCTGATCACCTCATCTGTCTCCTAAGAAATCTCTATGTGGGACAAGAAGCTACAGTTAGAACTGGATATGGAACAACTGATTGGTTCAAAATTGGGAAAGGAGTACGGCAAGGCTGTATATTGTCTCCCTGCTTATTTAACTTATATGCAGAATTCATCATGCGAAAGGCTGGGCTGGATGAATCCCAAGCCGGAATTAAGATCGCCGGAAGAAATATCAACAACTTCAGATATGCAGATGACACAACCTTGATGGCAGAAAGTGAGGAGGAATTAAAGAACCTTTTAATGAGGGTGAAAGAGGAGAGCGCAAGATATGGTCTGAAGCTCAACATCAAAAAAACGAAGATCATGGCCACTGGTCCCATCACCTCCTGGCAAATAGAAGGGGAAGAAATGGAGGCAGTGAGAGATTTTACTTCTTGGGCTCCATGATCACTGCAGATGGTGACAGCAGTCATGAAATTAAAAGACGCCTGCTCCTTGGGAGAAAGGCGATGGCAAACCTAGACAGCGTCTTAAAAAGCAGAGACATCACCTTACCAACAAAGGTCCATATAGTTAAAGCCATGGTTTTCCCAGTAGTGATGTATGGAAGTGAGAGATGGACCATAAAGAAGGCTGATCGCCGAAGAATTGATGCTTTTGAATTATGGTGCTGGAGAAGACTCTTGAGAGTCCCATGGACTGCAAGAAGATCAAACGTATCCATTCTTAAGGAAATCAGCCCTGAGTGCTCACTGGAAGGACAGACCGTGAAGCTGAGGCTCCAATACTTTGGCCACCTCATGAGAAGAGAAGACTCCCTGGAAAAGACCCTGATGTTGGGAAAGGTTGAGGGCACAAGAAGAAGGGGATGACAGAGGACGAGATGGTTGGACAGTGTTCTCGAAGCTACAAACATGAGTCTGACCAAACTGCGGGAGGCAGTGGAAGACAGGAGTGCCTGGCGTGCTCTGGTCCATGGGGTCACGAAGAGTCGGACACGACTTAACGACTAAACAACATAATCACAATAGACTGATTTTTTTTCAGATATTGTTGGGGCGAATGCACATTTTACCCAACAGTCTTGCCTATACCCATAAAGTACAAATGGGGTGGGAGTGTACAGAGAGTATGTCTGAAAGCAGGCCATGCATACCAGACCTCTCTCCATCAGTGGCAAAGTCTAGCTACAGTGAGGAAAACCAACAGCAAGGAGCAAGGGCTTACTGAAGAACATGGATGTGTGAAGAGGTAAAGGATGGAGCCAGAGGAATGCTAAGGGAAATGAAGGCCTGTGAGCTAATAAAAAAAGCTCACTGCAAACCATAAGGTCCCTAGTAGAAACACTGAAGATTTAGATCTGAGAGACAAGGTCTAACTTCTTTGCACAACTACCAATTTAGTGAGTGGCCTTTGCTCACACCTCCCCGCCCCCAACATCAGTTCTGCAAAAAAGGGACAAGCAATCGCACATGGATGTTGTGAAGGTAAACAAGATTTTAAAAAGAAATCACCTTCCACTTAGACAATGAAACACCGCTTTGCAATAACTCCTCTTAACCAATGTATGGTTGCAGGCTTGGAAGAGTTGATATGTTTAATGTTGTTGGGAAATGGTGATGTTTACTTTGAAGCTAGCTTGGTTTTTTTGGGGGGGGGGTTGAAGAGCCTCCTAAAAAGCATGCTTCGTACATCATGGATTTTAGGTGTGTATGTAAATCATTCTAAGTGTGCACCTAAAGCATGACTCAGACAAACACAATTTTGGAAACATGTGTCTCATGCAGGTACAGAGAGCCAGGATTACTGAGTGAGCACTTGGCAACAACCTGATGTCATATAATATGCAAAATGTTGTCAGTGATCTCTCATTTGTTATACATTTCAAAACTGGTTTGCATTGGCACAAACAGCTCATGCTGCGAGAGGGTACTGTTTTTCAGGGCAAGAACAAACCTGTGTGCATCGTGGGGAAGAGGAGGATGTTTTCCCCAGAGAACCTTGAATGGGGAAGCCTTATAACAAACATTATGACAGCAAGGCTGCTGCCATCTTTCTGCAAAGCCCCCCAGTAAAAGGCCCCAGTCATCTCAATGCAGTAATTAGCTGCATTATAATGAGCTGATTGGAATCGAGGCTGTAGCTCACATTGATTTGTAACACCCATCCATGGTATGCAGAGGAATTTTAAAACAAATTAATTAAGCTTCCTCTGGCTCAGCAGAATAATCAATACAGTGGAGACATCTGAGTGCCTTCAGCATTAGCGGCCTTGCCATGCCTTCTGATGTGCCACTGCAGCAAAAATAATTCAACATGGTTTAGCTCAGGGGATACAGCAAGTAGCTGCATAAATAGTTATTAGCTGAAGAGATGGCTCTTAGGCACAGATATAATCCAAAACACTGTAAGATCTGCAGCTTCTAAATGATCAAGATAATAAGAAAAAGATTAGGTTTGCTTGGTCCAGTTGTTTTATAAGAAATGAAACAAACAAATTAACACTTGTAAACTTCCCCCCAAGGCCAGGTCTGATTTTAAATGGCTTAAAGCTATATGGAAGGCTAATTAAACCTAATTTACATATTACAGGCATAGCATTCACCTAATATGGGGCTGCTACAGATGTCAGGATTAACAAAACCATCCAGGACTAATACCTGCAGGACTAATGCCTTTTCTTTTAAGCAGTTCATTGTGTTTATGTCCCTATAAATCTCCGAAGAATTTTTTCTTTCCTAATGTTTCTTAGGTTTGGCGCATGCATGCACATGCGCGCGCACACACACACACACACACAATAGCCCTACCCAGACTTTCTAATCCCCCATTCAATTAGAATCACATGAGTGTGAATGGGATGAGCATGCTAGCTCTGCCCCATCCTCAGTTCCACCCTTCTCATTTTCCGTTAGTCGGAGGCGAACTGCTGGAGGCAGTGGGGAGCCTGCTGTCTTTGTGTAGACTCCCTATGTAATAGAGACTCCTGGAAGATCAGTATGCCAAATTACACAAGGATCCCCCACAAGTAGAAGGAGATCTCCACTTCAGAGGCTACCCCTCCAACTCCCGGGGGGCAGAAATGAGGGGCAGAGCTAGTGGACTCACCCCCTCCCTCGCATTTGTGTTATTATACCTGGGAAGGGGGGGTGAGAACACCTGAATAAGGCTTATGTAGACGCTTCCATGTGTGAAGGGGTAATAACTGGTATTATGGGTTGTATACAGTGTAGCACTAAGAAACTCATTAGGCAAGCAGAATGACTTCTGTTTGCGAAATGGGACTGTCCTCCCTCTGGAGCAGATTTGGATATGCTGCAGGGCATGCACAGTGGCAGAGAATAGCTCCAGTAAGGGGCATTCTACAAAATAATAACAATTAAAGAGTATATGCACGCAGGTCAACACTGAAGCAAAAAGCAATCTTTCAAAAATCTGCATTAGTGAAACTGAGGACTCCAGCAGCCACTCACAACCATAGTCATTGGAGAAAAAGCCCATTGACCACCCTGCCAATTTTCAAGAGGCTTCCCTGGATACCCTAGAACAGGGATTTTTGAAGTGTGATGTGGGAGTTCCATTCATTTGGTATGCAGAAAGATTTGCAGAACAGTTGAGAATATCTGCACTTAATTTTTCTTCTTCTTCTGACAACAGAGATCAGTGGGGGGAGGGAATTTTCATAATATGACACTGGTAGACTCTACTAATTTTTCCCTAAAACTCTACCAAGTACAGGGACACTTTTCAGTGGCCTGACTTAGGGCCTATGATTTTCATAATGCAATACCGATTGTGCTGTGGGTGAAGAACATTTTTATTTTAAGTGGTCCACTGAAACCACCTGCGCTTTTGAAGTGGTCTGCAAAGAAAGAAAGTAAAAATGAGAACCACGGTCCTCATCCGTTTCACCAATGCTTTAAAAATTGCTGTGTTTCCCCGCTGCCCCTCTTCAGATCAAATCTGACACGCCGTAGGATTTAGTTTTACTTATGATTTTAACTTCTGGTTTGAGATCAACAGTGCAGAAACACTCCAACGAGAGAAAATTTAATCTATCAGATTAATACAGAACAGCTTCACACACAGAGAGAGTTCGGTCACTGCCATCCAAACCAATGTAATAATTGTTGCATAAATTATGCTTGTTCTTTGCAATTATTGCCCACATGATATAAATGAGGAGCTGAGGAAGATGTTGAAACTTATAATTAACGTGGGGCACTTACAAATGCTTTGCAGAGAGCAGCATGGCAGAGTTGTCATTAAAATTACATCTCTCTGAAATAACAACGTGCTTTGCTTTGTAGCCACTCAGGCAGGGGTGAGTCTGAGGGTTGTTTTGCTGATCCTGCCAAGAGGAATAATTTTAATACACTGCTTGAAAGATGTGCCACCTGCTATTTTATTATCTGTAATTTATGATGCAACGAGTGCTTGTAAATTCTTACAACACTTTATGAGACCAATAAAATCAAGAGCATGGGACTTCTCTCCTACTTCCCGGTTTGCCACCAAGCTGAACAGCTTAGGATACAATCCCAAATCAATGTGAATGGTTTTTACGTGTGACTGAGCCTAATGTGCAAAAATAAAAAGTCCCTGTTGCTGATTTGGAGTTTCTCCACTCTACATCATCGTAGAGTCTGCAGAAGTGCAGGACCTGATGCAAGCTAGGAGTGAAGGTATTACATGCTCAAAGAACGCATTGGTTCTTTCTTTTTCAAAAGGAAACAATGGCTCAACTCTCATGTCACACCACCATAGTCCACACTAGTCACAACTGGGAACCCAAACTATGGGTGATGGTCACTGCTAGTCCTACTCAGAGTACACTCACTGAATTTAGGTTCATTAATTTCAGTGGGTCTACTCTGCACAGGATTTAATTGAATTCAGTCCTATAATCTGAAAGCCTGGATATGCCGGCAAACCATGGGTTATAGCTGGCTTTCTAGTTTTATTTTCCATCAGCTCAGCATTCCTACCCCTATTGCACAGGGTCTTCTGGAGGCGGAGCAATAATCAGGACTATGCTTTTTCAACTCTGAGAACACTTCAAACCGTGAAAGCATTAACATTCACTGAGAGCATATGGCCTTTGTCATGTACAAACAGCTTGGGCCGTTACTGCACAATGACTCCCTATGGCTGCACAGATAAACAAGATGTATGTGGTCAGAAACAACCTACCTGTGTTTTCTGTGAGAAATCATATGGACTGAAATAGGGCATCTATTTTCCTAACACACAACCACATGATTATGCTACATAAGCGCACTACAATGTTTCCTGAGTCCCTGTACAGGTGGGTATGCTAGAGACAGACTACTCTGCCTACTCTGCTTATGCACATGTCTTACTAGTCCCAGGCTCATGGGCTCAATCAGACATCAAGCTAAGCCATGGTCAAGGTCAACTGGGTGTTATATGCTATATGCTATATGCTATATGTGTTGTGTGTGTGTGTGTGTGTGTGTGTGTGTGTATCACTGCAATGTGGGGACCTCTAGATGTTTTGGGCTACAACTCCCATCAGCCCCAGCCAGCATCTGCAATGGTCAGGTATAGAGACTGCCACATCAAATTTGATTGTAGCTTATTGTCACCCTGGACCTTTACTGCTGATAGTATGGATATCCAGCTATACAATTCCTATACCCTTTGGAAGTGAGGGGAAAGTGTCATGAATGCTTCCTTGAGCTCCTAAAAGGAGAGGCAGGCTATAAATGCAATAAATGAATGAAGAAATAATTGAGATGCGTAGAAGCTTGGATGATAAAAGCCGCTGACTAATGGAAACCTGGAATTCTATCACTAGGGACTTCCAGAGGTGGCGCCAACGGCAATGGCAGATTCCCTCTAATTCGGAGGGAATCTGCTCCACATAAATTGGGTCTAACACCGCTTTGGCGCAGCGGGGACCCTTTAAATCACAGGCGGGTGAAGCCTGTGACCCTGGGACTCGGCGGGCACTGTTTGCGCCCCCCCCCAATCTGCAAAGGAACCCGGCAACGGGCTCCGGAACAGAGCGGGGAAGTGGCGCTGTGCTGTGAGTCGTCTGCTTCTTTTGTGGAGTGAAGCCGCGTAGCTGTTGCCGGAGAGCGCTGCCTTTTTTCCTGGACAATTCGGACTTTAAAACAAATACCGGTGAGTACGTAGAATTTGAACAAATGGGACAGTAAATGAAGATTTGTGAAAAGGACAGAATTGGACTATAAAAAAGAAAAGAAAAAAATCTATTGAATTTGGTACGGAGCGGGAAGGGCTAAACAGGAAGTCACCCTTCCGTTCTTTTGTAAATAGAACAAAGCAAAGGCAATTTACACTAGAGCTTTGAAAATCGCTTTTAAAAGAGTGGATTCCAACATTCTAAATTGGGAATATTTTTTTGGACTACTTGAAGTAGTAAAAGGAAGTTATTTTCATCCTGATCCTGGAGCGGGGAAGTCAGGACTGACGTGAATTTATCAAGATAACTGTGTGTGACAGATAGCTAAAAGAAGAGAATCTTTGTGACTTTACTGTTCCCTTTCGCATTTTAAAGGAATATATATGGACAAAGTATTTCAAGTATTTTGGAAATGTAGCAAAAACAAATATAAGTCTTCCCCCTAGGGGGAGCCTTTGAAACTGTAACTAATTCCAAGGACTTAGCTACAAAATAACCGTGGGAAAGCGTGACAATGTTTTCAGAAGTTGTAGTGTGCCTGCTTAATAAAACAAATACTCTACTGGAAGAATTACATGATAAGGTGAACCGGATGGCCAATTCGACTGGAAATCTTAGACAGGCAGTGGAAGGTTTTGACCAGACTGTGGGAATATATGTGGAGTCTATCCAGGACTCAAACCAGGAGTGTGTTTTGACAGAACAGGGGTTTGTGGCATTAAATCAGGAGTGTGTCTTGAAACAACAGTCCCAACAGGAGTTTGATCCTTCGGATTTGACAAAGGAACTTGGAAAAAACCAGATCTGGGAAGGGAAAGTTCGGTGTGGTTTGGAAATGGGGGGCTGGATTGACCCCCCTATGTCGGGATATCTGGACTTTTTAAATACAGTAACAGGCTGCGATATGTTTGGAATTGTGGGGGCCCACAATTTCGGAGGGCCCTTGAAGCATGCTCTTAAATACTACATGAAATGCAGCGATGAATATGGAAAAGGGTCTGATCTGATGAGAAGGGCTAAAAACACTACTAAGTTGGAGTTATCACGAGCAAGTGACTACAGCCACAAATATGAAGAAAAGCCGCGGAAGGGCCATGGAAGTGACCTGAGGGCCTCGGACATAAGGTCACCGGGTTAGATTGAGGAATAAGGACTGACAAATCCCGGAACCAGGAGGAAGGGACGTTGGATAAAGATTGGACTTGTTTATATGCTTTTCTCTCTCTTTTTTTTAACTAATAGAATGTTTTATAAAGTTGATGAATGATAGAATGATAGAAAAATGAATGATAGAAAAATGTTGGAAGAAATTACCTGGCTTTAGTAAAGATGCATAAAGAATTATGAAAGAACATTATGAACACAAGAAGCTGGTAAAGTTAAGACTTAAATTTTAAACTTTAAGGTTTATTTTATTATAGAAAGATAGGATTAAATTAGTTGAGAATTTCTTTTATGTTTTATTTTTTTTGAAATATGGAAAGGAAAGGATTTGCTGGGATAATTAATAACTAGAATACAAAGGAAGGGAGGAGGAGGAGGTCTAAGAAAGAAGGTAATGACAGTTAAGGATCTGAAAATAATGAATTTGTTCTGTTTTCTTTTATTTTTCTTCTGTATCTTCTATTTTCTCATATTTTTATTTTTATTTTTTGTATTTTTTTGTGTAAGCTTTTGTATTTTTTATTTTTTGTTTTTGTGTAAGCTTTGTATTTTTTGAAATTTCAATAAACATCATTTAAAAAAAAAAAAGGAATTCTATCACTAGCAGCAATCCCATTAAAGTTCTAGAAGAGAAGCAGCCAACATGCTGTCCTCAGCACCAGCCAGCATGGCCAATGGTCAGGGATGATGTGAATTTGCCCACAACATCTGGAGGGCACTACATTGGTATCCTTCTTCCACAATATGTTCCTATATACACATGAGGAAGTTCACAGAAGAGCACTGAGATTATGTGTCATCTTAAAAGAACCCACCAGGCACCTGCTTTGGGGCAGAGTATTGACTCTTCTTCATCTATTGTTGGTTAGGGAATTTGTGGGGAACCTTTGGCTCTCCAGCTGCTCCCTTGCCATGCTTTGCTGGAGCTGATGGGAGTTTTAGATCAGCAACTTCTGGAGGGCCACAGGTTCCCCACACCTGTATCATACTAAGTGTTCTGATTTTCCAGGGACAGTCCTGAAATTATGGAAATTATGGAAGCTATCTCAGTTTCTGATTTTATCCCAGAATGTTCTGCTTTTCCTTTTTCCTCCCCTCCACATCTCGGTGAACAATTAAAAATGGTGTGTGTGTGTGCGCGCCCGCAGGTGCTGGTGCAAAAACGGAGCCCTGTTTATACTGAAAATAAAATCCCTGCACCAAATAGAGAAGCTGGCATATGAAGCCCTTCCTATAATTTTGAAAGAAAATATGACCAATCCACTTTACATTCTTTAATTGCAATGCTTCCGCAGCCAACCATTTTTAAGGAAATGCGGGGAGTATTTATTCCTTTATTGTAAATTGAGCCTTCCCCTGGTTACTCAGAAGGAAGTCTCGCTGTATTTAATGGGGCTTACCTTCAGGTAACTGGGTCATATTATTTATTTATTTATTTATTGTTGTTGTTGTTGTTGTTGTTGTTGTTGTTGTTGTTGTTGTTATTTTCCTGCCTTTTTCCCTGACAGGAACTCAAGGCAGCTTACAGCTAAAATTTATTGATGACCAATAAATGCAGGAGATCAAATGCGGAAAAAGCATAGAAGAAGATGTTCCTATTTTCATTTGAGAAATGTTGCAGGGTATGCTGTATCAGGGGCACACCCATATGATAAATGATTCACTTTGATTTTAATCTCTGCTGGGCAGATGTCAGTCTTCCTCAGCAATATTTCGACAGCCATAGGAATACTCACTTTAAAAAATGGCTCCTGTTAACATCTACCCAATTCTTAATGTACACTAGAAAATAAGAAATTTACGGATTTTCTCCAAGGAGAGTTACAAGCAGTGAATCAAATCTATCACGTCACACCCATAATGACAGCAGATGTCAACTAGGATCAAACCATTGCAATCTGCCAATTTTATCATCTGATTTATATAATTTAATTCATACCTACATTTTGCATCAAAGGGCCAAGCAATTCTTTTGAATATAAGCAGGAATTCATACGTCTGAGTGACATTTCAGTCTCATTTGAGTTCAGAGTAACAAGCAGCAACTTCAAACTCTTTCCAACACTCTCACATGTTCACACTTTGTCAGAAATCCTTCATAGTGAATATTAATTTGTTTTACGTTACCGTAAGAGGTAAATAAGACATATTTTATTTATCCTATCCTCAAAGGAACTCCAAGTATCGTATTTTAAATCCTGTGAGGTAGGTCAGACAGAGAGACAATGTCTACCTAAGGTTAGTGAACATTGTACCTGAGGAAGGATTTGTACCCCAAGCCCAACACTTTACCCATTACATCTCACTGCTACCAGTTAGTCTCAGCAAGACCAAATATGCATGCTGGAGCCAATTCAAAAACCATGTTCTCAAACTTGAACTTACCATCTTCATCAATATTGGTTAAGGGCCTTAAATGCTTGACCACATTGCTCTAAGCACAGATAATGCAAGTACAGTAGGGAATGCTTTCATTAATCAGCAGCACTCCCCTTCCCACAACAGACCTGACTGCATGGGGGTGGGGGTGCTCTTGCAGCTGACAAGTCTATTTTGTGAAACAGCAGCTGTGTTTTGGCTTGGTGGGCACTTGGATAAGCACCCCTATCATTACTTGACATGTCTGTCTGCTCTGCTCTTGGGAAGGATTCTTCTTTATTTCAGAGAGCTCGTTTTCAAAGTAACACAGCAGGCAGACAGGCAGCAAGAGAGAATGAGGTGCCAGCAAATAAACCTACTGACCTGAATTTTCTGCTGGAGGATAGCTTGACAGAGAAAGCAGAATCTGAGGAAAATTATTTACTCTGCTACAGCCAAACCTTGGCTGTCAAATGTAATTCGTTCCGGAAGCCCGTTCGGCTTCAGAAACGTTCGACAACCGAGGCACGGCTTCCCATGGGATGCAAGAGCTTCCTGCCCTCAAGCTGAAGCCACGCCAGACATTCAGCTTCCAAAAAGTTCAAAAACTGGAGCATTTCCCTCCGGGTTTTCACTGTTCGGGAGCCGAAACGTTCGAAAACAGAGCCATTTGGGAACTGAGGTTGACTGTACCAGCCCACTTTGTGCCTTTCCTCATCTCTAAAGGCTTAGGTTATTCTGTTAAGTTATTTAAAGTATTCTACCCCATTTAAATATTCTACCCCATCTTCCAACCAAGCTTCTCCCTGAGTATTTATTTAAATATATGCTCTGGACTTTTTACGATACGATAATCTTTATTGTCATTGTCCCATACAGAACAACGAAACTGAAAATCTACATAAGACATTCAGAAACCAACAAGCCTGCTATCCCAGCTATCCCAGCCTGGTTAACCCCCTAAAAACTCTGATACACCATAATTAAATACAGTGGTACCTCGGGTTACAGACGCTTCAGGTTACAGACGCTTCAGGTTACAGACTCCGCTAACCCAGAAATAGTATCTCGGGTTAAGAACTTTGCTTCAGGATGAGAACAAAAATCGTGCTCCGGTGGTGCAGCGGCAGTGGGAAGCCCCATTAGCTAAAGTGGTGCTTCAGGTTAAGAACAGTTTCAGGTTAAGAATGGACTTCCAGAGCGAATTAAGTTCTTAACCCGAGGTACCACTCTACAATATACTCCCATAGAGACTACCTTAGGTAAAGGACCATTAGGTCCAGTTGTGGCCGACTCTGGGGTTGCGGCGCTCATCTCACTTTATTGGCCGAGGGATCCGGCGTACAGCTTCCGGGTCATGTGGCCAGCATGACTAAGCTCTGGCGAACCAGAGCAGCGCATGGAAACGCCGTTTACCTTCCCGCCAGAGCGGTACCTATTTATCTACTTGCACTTTGACGTGCTTTCGAACTGCTAGGTTGGCAGGAGCAGGAACCGAGCAACGGGAGCTCACCTCGTCGTGGGCATTTGAATTGCCAACCTTCTGATCTGCAAGTCCTAGGCTCTGTGGTTTAACCCACAGCACCACCTGCGTCCCAGAGACTACCTTACACTGCATTTAAAACCAAAATCTCATTTGAAGAGAAACTGTTTCTCAGGCCTAGTCTTTATAACCCTGTACCTTCTTCCAGAAGGCAGAAGCTGAAAGAGATCATTTCCGGGGTGCGCTCCTACATGCTCCCCAAAATGCTAGAATTTACCAGAGAATTCATAATCATTATTTTTTTAAAAAAAGTAAACTAGCTTTTTAAGAACAATTTAAAACTAATAAATCAGTTTACTGCTTAACCCAGCTCTGGAACTATCACCCATCATATGCTGTGGGGGGTATTGTTTTTGTTATTATGGTGTGTATTTTTGTGTTTTTATATTGTAAAATGCCCTGCAATCTTCGAATGAAGGAAGGTAATAATAATAATAATTGTAGCTCAGATAAATTTTTTTGCACTGGATCACACAGCCCTGAAAAGCAGTGGGAGTGACTGACTGCAAAAGGCGATTTCAGCTCAGCACACACATCACAGCATCAGCCGACGGCAGGTTAAGCAAAAAATGACTCCCAAGCATATGCCCCAAAGAGCTCCTAAGTGCTCTGTGCCAAAAGACTATAGCTGTCATAGGCAAATACTCCAGCAATTCGGCTTTTAAAAATCCCTTAACTGGGATTTACATGATGCATCCCCGAACATGGAAAGAAGCAATCATACCACTTCAAATAAAGTCCTCCCATTTAATACATTCTTCTGAGCTTTTCTTAATAAACTGTATCCCTGTTCCTGATCTCACTCTTCCCTCCCCCCTTAATTAAGATTTCAGAATCTTCACTTACAGAGTCATATTTGTTGGGATACTGCCAGGGAGACAAAGTCCATCAAGACTCCACATCGCCTCCGGACGTCCATCGATCTCCCGTAGTTACAGTATCAGCAATTAGCGACACGAGGTCCAGAAATAGCTTGCCACATTCCAGAGCTCATGCACACTCTGTCAGCAGAATTCACACAGTGAAAGATGCACGCAGGAGAGCATTATTTACAAGTTTATTCAGCGTTGGTCAGAACAAAGAAAACATGACTGCCTGCTTCGGTGTCTCAGGCACAGAGAGAGAAACGAAGGCAATAGACAAAACATAAACTTCCTGTGAACAGGAAATACGCAGACTCTGTGATTCTGTGACTCACAAAGCCTGCTCCCTTTTAAGGTGGAACGGAAATATCCTAACATCCTCCCCCTTTCCGTGTAACCTGTAGTACCTGTGTTTCAACCCAATTGCAACCTCTGTACATAAACCTTAAGTTATTCTCTGTTAACAACCTTAGACAACAGATCAGCAGGAATTTCATTTCCTGGCATGTAGGACACCTGAATGAGTCCTTTCTGAATACATTCTCTTGCACGATGTAGCTTAATCTGCAAGTACTTGGTTCTTTGCTTGCAACTCTCTGAGTTCAGCAAAGCCAAACAGGATCTATTGTCTTGATACACTTGTATAGGACATTTCACAGAAACTCTGATGTCCTTAAATAGTTGCATCAACCATTCACAATCCATGAGTGAAAATGACAGAGCATTGAGTTCACAGGAACTTAGGCTCACTGTCGTCTGCTTCTTGCACAGCCAGTCAAACAGACAGTGGTTGTACATGTAGCATACTCCAGAAGTGCTTATACCATCCGTGGTGTCACTTCCAAAACTAGCATCTGCAAAGATTTCAAGACTTCCAGTCTTCTGACTGGTGAACCTCAGCCTGTAGTGCAAAGTCCCTTTTAAATAGCGGGCTATGCGCTTCAGAGCTTTCCAATCCTGAACAGTAGGATTGTTAGCATGTCTGCTAAGCAGGTTAGTGCTTACAGCTATGTCAGGTCTTGAGCATCTAGCAATGATATTCAACTTGCCTAGAATGCATCTGTATAGCGTAGTGTCAGAAAACGCTTCAGCAGTACTATCTACCTGGTAACCTGTCAGCATCGGTGTGTCTGCTGGGTTTGCATCAACCAAATTCAACCTGGTTAATACATCAGCAATTTTCTGTGTTTGGTGTACCAGGAAATTACCTGCTTGGTCCCTCTCCACCTGCAGAGAAAGATAGTTGGATACCTCACCAAGATCCTTCATTTATACTTTCTGTATTTGCATCAATTTTAGTAATTGCAGCATCCACTTTTTGCATTTGTGGCATCCATTTTTGCATTTGTAGCATCCACTTTTGCATTTGTAGTATCTACTTTCTTATGTTGACGCTCTTCGTAGCCAATTCTTCCCAGACCTTGTTGTTTTGTCTGGGAATGATGGATCTACTTTTTCTTTCCCATCTGCCATAACACTTTTTTTTAAAAAAACAACAACAAAAAAACCCAAGGTCAATCCCACAGTCACACAGCTTTATCTTGACAGTGGAAAATTCCCCTGAATCAACTCTTGTAACAGTTTCAAAAGCTTCCTCTAGGGGGAAACAGTTGATATCTGTTCTTGCATTAATCCAAAATAACACCTTTTAAAACACAACTCAAACGAGAAAGTTAGTTTCCATTTTCAGTTACTTTTCTCCTTTTTAAGGTCAAAAGTGGGCAGCAAAAACAATGTATCTCTCTTACTCAGTTAACTGTCAGCGGATGGTCTACTCACGGTCAAGACGCATTTCAAAATACAGCAGTCTTATTGTCCTATTGGCAGCCCGTTCCCAGGTTTTGAGCGGTGGAATTTTAGCTTCTTTCCCTCTCTCTCTTGCAGGTATATATAGTCAAACTTCCCCCCTCTTCTCCTGCTTCCAAAGGGGGGGAATTCACTTTCTTTTTAATGTTAAGAAATTAGTCTTTTCCGATCGATTCTCCGAGACTTTAGCTTGCAGTCTCTTTGCTTTGATCTATTTACAAAACCGGAAGGCGGACTTCCTGTTTGAGCCTCCCCGCTTCGGTGCCAAATTAAATCTTTTTTTCCCCTTTAAGATCTTCCAATTTATCCTACTCACGGGTAGTTACTTTTAGAATCCAATTGTCCACAGGAAAAAGTCAGCGCTGTCCGGCAACGGCTGTGCAGCTTCGCTCCGTGGAAAAAGCAGTCGATTCACAGCACCGCGCCACACACCCCACTTCGCTCCAGAGCCCCAAAATTGGGGTTCCTCACGAGTAAGGGGGGCGCAAAAGGTGCCCGCCGAATCCCACGTTCACAGGCTTCACCCGCCTGTGATTTTTAAAGGGTCTCCGCCTTAGCCGTGATGGCCAGACCCGGTTCCCACAGAGCAAATTCCTCCTAGTCAGAAGAATTCCGCCATTACCAATGGCGCTGACTCCGGAAGTCCACTCTTTGTGAACTTAATGGACTTAGAATCAGCATTAGACACAACAGCACCATTGTCATCATAAGTTATACAGAACAATCCATCTATAAACTTTGCATGCAAAATGTCCTCTTTGCCTTTCCTGATGACACAGACGCTCCTCTTGAAGGAAATCTCAAAACCACGCCCAGTCAGCTGTGGGAGACTGAGCAAATTGTCTGCAGCACCTGGAACATAAAGTACATCTTTGATGGTTGTATGCAGACTTGCCAGTTTCACAGTCCCAACTCCTGCGATTCACAACGTCTTTCCATCTGCCTGGTGGATCTCTCCATCTTGAGGCATGAAGGAGATAAACAGATGCTTATCTTTTGCCAGATGGCGGGTGCATCCCGAATCAACAATAAATCTGGCTTTGGCCTTTGGAGCAGCTTTTACAGCAAGCAAAACCTTGTTTTCCACCGGCGTGGGCTTTTGCTGCTTGCCCCCCTGCTCCTGGCCATCAGACTTGCCTTTAGCCTTTGGAGAAGCAGTGCCAGCAAACAAAGCCTTGTTTTTCCCTGGCGTGGGCTTTCCAACCCCCCTCTGCTTCTGGCCATCTGCAGGCATCTGTCTCTGTTTACTTCTGGCCTTCCGGCCTCTGCAAATATGACCTTGGCTCTCATGGGAATCAGAGCTCTCAGCTGCCGATTCCTTGGCTCCCCCGGAGGCTGGAATCACAGTCAGCTCCCCCTGCAGCTTGCAACCGGTGCCCTCGGCATCCCTGCATTCACTCGCATTCTGGGAAACAGCCAGGACCTCCGATGCAGTCAAACTCTGGGCTGGGATGACTGGCAGATGGTCTATCTTCAAAGCATTCCACATCTGACGTGCAGTTGTGTTGCCAGCTAGCGTGGCAATTTCCTCCAGAGAGACGGATAAGACAATTACGTCTATGACCCTTGAATCTTGGGCCCTCCATCTATCTGTCAGAGGAACTGGAGGGGCTTCACACACAGTATGCCACACTCCAAACTGTCGTAGTAGACTTTCACACCATTTTGCCCAGGTCTCATAATTGTGCCGATTTAACTTTGGGCACTCAGCAGCTTCAGAAGCTTGTAAAATCTCCATTCCAGCTCTTCACTTGAGCCGTGAGCCTTATTCACTTCAGAGACTCCTTATCTTGGCTACTCATAAATCTTGAGGCCTGCTTGGCTCGACTCCCAGGCCAATTAGCCGGCCGGAGTTCAAAGAGACTTTGCCGCGGCAACGAAAAGCCTTGACTTTTCCACACATACCTCAGCAATCTGTCGCAGTCTTACTCTCCTGTAAGTGCCGTGAATCTGGGCCCATAACCTGTTGTTGGGATACTGCCAGGGAGACAAAGTCCATCATGACTCCACGTCGCCTCCGGACGTCCATCGATCTCCCGTAGATACAGTATCAGCAATTAGCGACACGAGGTCCAGAAATAGCTTGCCACATTCCAGAGCTCATGCACGCTCTATCAGCAGAATTCACACAGCGAAAGATGCACGCAGGAGAGCATTATTTACAAGTTTATTCAGCGTTGGTCAGAACAAAGAAAACATGACTGCCTGCTTCGGTGTCTCAGGCACAGAGAGAGAAACGAAAGCAATAGACAAAACATAAACTTCCTGTGAACAGGAAATACACAGACTCTGTGACTCACAAAGGTGGAACGGAAATATCCTAACAATATTACCCCTCCTTAAGAATAGTCCTCAGAGGAGAACAAAGTGCACAGAGTTTTCTTGTTAATTCAACTATTAAAACTGGGCAAGGGTAAAGAGTTGAGCGTGCCCATGTTTATACTATTCATGTTTATTGCTCCAGCCCTGGCTCAGCTTCAAGGATTGCTTAGGTTATATATTAGGTAGTACTCTAGCAATCTGGATGTGTTCGTTGTATTCCCATTCACTTTAGCCCACACATTATCAATGGTTTATTCAATAGCGTACCTTCATCCATGCATTTATATAAACATCACCTCATCACATTTTCAGCTCACTTCTTGCACCTGATTGATCAAGCTGCTGTTGCCTAAGAAAACTCATGTCCCAATTTTTCAATTAGTATCCAAGATAAATTCACCTCACTCACCTTTTTCTTTTTCTTTTTTGCCATTAAAGGAGCCCAAGATATCATCAGAACCCCACAATAGGCAAGTCAAGATACCAGCGGAGTCAGGAATGTAACAAGGCTTTGTGTCTTATCCACAATAACTTTCTTCAGATCAGTTCAGTTGACGACCGACACCATGTCCTCTTTTCACAGACCATGTTACATTATGTAGTTTAATCAGTCCAAGCTGATTTTAGAGAATGTCACTTACATTACTAGGAAATAATAACATGACCTTTCTTATCCTTTTTGAAGAAGTTTCCATATCTATTCCTTAGAGATCATCAGAATACATGATTTATTTTTTTTAACACAAACTGAAAAGAATAACAAGGGCTTTATCACACCATCGTGCAAAATGTGCCACAAGCAAGTCTGATGCTCCTGAAAGTATGTCATAGGTACTATATTATGCCATGCACACACATGACATAAGTGATGTGTTTTGCAACAAGGGAGACAGTCGTGCTACCAGGGTAATGTGAGACCTAGAACAGTGATTCTGTAGCAAACACAGGTTGCTCAGATCCTTGCTCAGATAGGTTAATAAAGTAATAAAAAACAGTAATGCTCCTGTGTTCACCCATATGCATTGTTAACACACTTTCAATGTTTGCACTGCAGGACAGAGAGAGAGAATGTAGAACTGCCAAGTAATTTGCAAAAAAAGGAGGGGGGAGGAATGAACGTTTTAAGCATGGTAAAGAGAAAAGAAACTAACCTAAAAGGGAAAAGGGAAGGATAATATATTAATGCTTGTTCAGTCTTGCTTTCAAGCGAGATGAAGTTTTTTTGTGCTTAAGGCTCAATACTTTAATCCACCTTGCGCCAAAGTTCATTGCAAATTTGAAAAGTTAATAATGTTAAAAATGCACTTACTACTGAAACATAACAAATTATTATTAATGTACTGTATGTAAATGAACTGGAGAAGATTAGTGGGCACAAAACACAGGAAAAATTTCTCTATAGAGATATGGGATAGTCACTGGAATAACTAATGAAATTCCCTGTCACAGAATGTGGCTAGAACAATGAGTCTTCCAAACACTGTCCATGGCTTTCTTTTAAAATTAAGGGATCCAGGTCCCAGGGTGCTGCCTTTAATTTGACTAAAGGCCTTTCTTTTAACTTGCTGTCAGCACAAACTCCTACCTTTGTCTTCAATTGGGAAACAATGGGAGTGCCCATAGCTCAGTGATTAATTTAGAAACACATGCGCTGCCAGCGCTCTGCCTTGCCCTGCAGCTGAGGTGGTCGAGGCCACACGATGCAAGAATGCCATGTGCATATGACATCAGCACGCCTCATGGCACACCACAGGGCATGCTGACATCATGCATGCATGCCGTGGAATTTTGAGGGGGACTGCCCCCCCTCCTTGAAAATTTTGGGGAGTCTCTGCCCCCTGCCCCCTTAGATGGCAACCACTACATGGTAACATGTGTTCTATCTGTAGGAGGAAGCCTTGAGTACCTTGACTGATACTTCTGAAGCAGGCTTATACTCCAACTAATCTGAATAATGTTTTGTCATCCAGCATGTAAAAGTTAATAGATCTGTCATCTGGATAAAGTCCAAAGTTCAACATACTGAAACTAATCACTGCGCTTTCCACAAACCAAAAGCTAATTCCCAAACTACCCAAATAAATGTGAGCATTATCCTCCTGTTGGACTTTTGCCTGCAGCATATGCAAAATGCATGTTGACATATATATAGTCAAAGTGATTCACTGGGGAGTATGGGAGAAGAGTGAAGAAAAACTTAAATGCCTTTTAACAATTCTCCAAACACAACCATGCAACAAGCCTCTTAATTTGCTTGGTAAAGTACTACATATGTAAAATTGCTTTTGGACAGCTTTGTTTTAACCAAATATCTTTGCTTCTGTTCTCATAGCTAAGTTGGTTTAAATAATTATTCCTGAATAGATTTCTGTATGCCAATTAAAATTATGCTTGAAGCTGACCAGTAGTGCTAAGTTGCTTATTAGCAGGACCTTCTTCAATTCAAGTGCAGATACAGCATAGAGTAGGAACTGGGCTTTAACCAGCCAGTGTCTCAAAATAAGCTTTGTACCACCCCAACCCCCAAGGGCAGAAAACTGGGAGACTGCTGCTATTAACTGATGTGCATTGGTGCCTAGTTTAAAAACTTGCCTTTGCAAGTTACACCTTCAAGCAGGGTGTCCCCACCGCAACACTGGAAATAAAATATATGCTGAACACTTGGATTCAAATTGTGTTTGCACCCCAAAAGAGCCTTTGGAACAACCCAAATCACAAGTCCCTTCAACCAGTTTGCTGCACTATGGGAGACTGGCTGCAATTGGACCCGTCACAGCAGATGATGGAAACAAACGTTTGTCAGAGTTGGAGCCCGCATGAGCACTTTGGCCTTTCCCACATGTTCACTGAGGTAGAAGTGATTGTTCCAGCCCTCACTTCACTCATTAATTATCATCTGAAACAAGAAGGTGTTTCATGTGTTTTCGTATGAGTCACAACTTAAAGCGAGGAGACTCCTAAGAAAACATGTGCAAGCTTAGCTTTTCTTTTTTTAAAAAAAACCACAAATTGTCAGGAGGAACTCAAAACAGTTAGTCACTGCCATGATCTCAGAGGCCCTGAAAGCTGCTAATACAACAGTGCTAAGGGAAAGTGTTGCATCTTGTTGTCATGTCTTGAACCCGATTCCCAAGGAATTCTGCAGGCAAGATCCAGGGCAGCCCAGAGGACAGTGCATGAATCTTAGGTATGGGTTCAGATCCTCAGTTCAGCTGAAGACAGTTAGATATATCACCTCAGCAGAGGCTACCACGAAGTTAGAGGCGCTGAACCTTTAACGCTCCAGAACAACTGTGTAGCAGACAGCGATCAACCATTTATTCACTGCCTCTCTATGCGTATGAAAGCTTTACCTGTTGATTTTTGCTTATTGCGCAACTGCTCACAGGACCAGCCTTCATGAACAACGTGGCACGTTTAGTTTTGGCTTCTCTCCCCTCCACCCACAAATAACCTCACAGAAAGGCTGTGGTTCTTAGTCTCAGTTGAGAACGCAAGACCCGTCGGATCAGGTGAGTGGCCCATCGAGTGCAGCATCCTGTTCTCACAGCAGCAAACCAGAAGGCCAAGGGAAGCAACCACACCTGCACTTCCCAGAGACTGGTATTCAGAGGGGTTGAACATAGCCAGCACAGCAACTAGCCATTGACCATCTTGGCTTCCAGTCTCTTAGTGCAGCTCCTCCAGCAAGCGCCAAAATGGTTCTCCAATCCAGGCCCCCACATGGCGTTCTGGCCGGCCCAGCAGCTCACAGGCCTTTGTTCTCTTACTTCTTCTCAGCACCCATCTGCCCCCAAACCTCCTGTAAAAGACACCTTTTCCTGTCCTCTCACACTCTTCCCGGTCACCTTGGCAACCACTATCTGCCCAGGCCTAAGGATTCCTTTCTGATGTGGGCCAGTAACAAAGTGAGGCCCTGGCTTGGAAAGGAAGCCTAGCCTGTATTTTCCTACTGGCCTGGAACTAGATTCTGACATTCATAATTCCTTAGAAACCAATGATTTAAGAACTTGGACTGCTACCACATGGATTGACAGTCAAGCAGATTATAATTATAAACAAGTTGAAAATATATGTTCTCAAGTTCTACCCAGCTTCTCACTCTAACACTAAACGCAAATCATTGAAACAGTAAAACATACAAGTTTAATTCTTTTTGTTTGTTGGTGACACGTTCAAGAAGCAATGCCCTGAACTTTAATCTCTTTGACCATCCCACAATCCACATTGAGCTGTAGCTCATGTAGTTAATACTGCTGTTATACCAGCAAAACAAGTGGCTCTAAATAGGGTTTTATCCAAAACAAAGGGGACACTTTTTGCAAATTTCTTTTGCCCTCTGTGAAAATGCCCCCTTTTTGATCATGGAAACTTGAACAGGAATTAAGGTGTTTATGGATTCAGAGCGAGGGCAACATCATACAGAGAGAATTGCCTTCTCTTTGAACTGGCTTTGTTTGCCCTAAGTGATGTCATTGTACAGCCAAATCTGACTGCTTATATGATTATTTCACTTTTCCCAGAATAAAGATTGAGGTAAATCCAAAATGATGGTATCAAAGTAGCAATCAACTGGGGACAAAAAAAAACTGCGACAAGCCCTCATAGCTCATTCTCTCAATGTCATATGAAGCATGCATGGTGGTTAAGAGAATGAGATATAAACCAAAAGACCCCCATCTGAACACATTCTCAGCCTGTCTGTAATACAGAATAAAAATACTGTCTGACTTTAAAGAGCAGTTGAGGGTATTAGCACAAGTAAGCTATAAACTGAGATGATGTTTGTAAAACAGTAATTTAAAGCATAATTACTCATGTCCAAAAATAAAGGCTTTTTGTGATCAATTTCCCACTTTGGGGGAGATTTTGGAAGCATATGTGCAAAAAAAGGACAGAATCATATCTGGCCATTTCATTTTAAGGAGTATCACGTGAGCTTTAATGTAGAACAGAAAGTGGAAATCTGTTCTGGAACAACAAAACAAAACAAAATAAAGACCAAGGTGGTACAGAGTCATCTGTGATGCCAGTGCAGGAAGGCTGAATGTTATTTAGCAGGTTTGTATCTTTTCTTAATATGAACTGAGTCCAAACTAATAAGGCCATTTTGAACCAGAACACTAAGATGACAATACATAAGGGCTGTCAAGAGGATATCTTTTTCTCTGAGCAAACTCAAGAAAGGTCTGTCCAATGACTCCTCAACCTCTTCCCCCTGTCGCAAAGACCTAAAATTGACCAGCCCATTGATTTCCTACATGATTT
Organism: Podarcis pityusensis; assembly: GCF_964106645.2. Taxonomy (NCBI): domain Eukaryota; kingdom Metazoa; phylum Chordata; class Lepidosauria; order Squamata; family Lacertidae; genus Podarcis; species Podarcis pityusensis. The sequence goes on along the minus strand of NC_138028.1, from coordinate 139,233,412 downwards.
CATACTGGCTTCGCCATGTGTTCAGATATCTATATGACACATGTTGATTAGCATAGTATCAGGTACGTAGTTTTGTATAAAACACACACACACAAAAATTAGGAACAAAAACATTCTCAAAAGCCTTATTTTTTACCCAGACCTTTTGATATTAATTTTCTGCTCATCTTTTAGTGTGGTGGGAGGTACAGTTGGACCTACTTGTATATTTTAGGTTGTTTTACCCTTATTTTTAATGTTCATATTTATAAGTTGCTTTGAGATTCATTTTTTAATCAACTAAGTAATAATGATAATAGGAGGAGGAGGAGTACACGGCACATACAGGAAATTCATCCTCCTTTTTTAGCAAAAGGGCCTAAGGTTAAATCCTGAGCTTACCAGTGGAATTCTGCAGTGTGATAACTGTTGGGGCTGCAGAAATAGATGGCTGCAAAATAGGCTGGAAATGTCTGGTCATTCAGCTGTATGAGCAGCAGGATAAATTGCCCTCACTCAAATCTGGCTTTGTGACATTGACACCTAGACAAATTTAACTGGCTATGAGATGAGATGATACCATCAGACTGCTACCTGATTGTTGATGGGCCAGGATATTTTAAAAGTACATTTTTAAAAATTCTGCTGCAGCTGGTTGTGAACAGTGTGTAAAAATGGTGTTTTCATGGACCTTTTCCCCACCATTCCCCACTTTCACTCTGAAAAAAATTTACAGGTGAATTTTTTGTGCAGCCGTACTTATCGATTGTCCACATCTGATGAAATGGGAGAAGCTGCTCCAAAGGAGAACAATGTACAAATACAATACAAGAAATCTGTATGCTTGTCTATTGCTCTCATCAATTGCACTGAGAGCTGAAGCCGACGAAGGCTAAACAGGCTGATCTATGCCATTTTGAGTAGTCTGATTATAACATACAGGAATACAAATAAATAGCCTAAATCTAATTTTATAAACTGTTCCACATTTCCTTTATTATATTAAACCTGCAATGGAAATAGAGCAACACATTCCCACTTCTCAGTGTCAATGGCCCAAATTCCTCCCTGGTGGATGTGTTTTCACTGAGGCTTATTGATTTCCTTTATGAATCAATTTAAGCCAGTCCAAACCATTTTTTTAAACTTATAATTTATTGTTTCACATGTATCTTGCCTGTAGAGCTCTGAAGACCATAGACTATGGATGGAGTTCAACTGAGCGAGCCAAAACCCTTGGGGGGAGGCAATAGAGGGAACTGCCCCAAACATGGTGGGACCCACATTAACACTGATTAAGAGTACACTCCAAGGGCAAGAGAGAAGGAAGGGGTGACTTGGTAGCTCAATGAAAGTCAGCCCCCAAGCCCTCTAGAGTTTTTAAAAAGAACCTACTGAGAGTGAGTTCTAGGGGGCAAGACTTCTTACACTCATTACTGTCATCTTGTTAGTAGCAATAAGGCTACTAACTGATTGCAAACACTCAAGTCACCTGTTCCCACAGGAAATAATGAAATGAACACAACATAAAACAATTAATGGTTTTTTTCATTAAAAAAAATCGAGTAGTAACCAAAAACAATCAGCTTGAAATATGTACAGTAATATCATGACTTCCCACCTGCAGCAGACATGAGATACAACATGCAACAGGAGCAACACAGTTCTCATTTTCTATTAGATCAATATTTATCGCATGCTTATAGTTGATCCCTATTAGAATATGTGCATAGCTTTACTTCTGACTAGTTTTCTGGTATGGATGCCGACAAACAGATTTACCCTCTATTTGTCCACAAGATCAGCAGCTTTTGCTAAAACCATTCATGTCTAGAATTGGTTGTTTCTGTAACACAAGGGAGAATTGCAAGGTTAATCATCATTGCAATAGTTATCCTAAAAAGCAGTAAGTGCCATAGGATCTGCTGTTGCATGGCCTGACATCATTATTTATCGGTCCCCCACCCCCCTGCTAAAAGCCTAGTGGAGACTTTTACGCCTCCTTTGCCAGTGCTGCAGCAAAAACTTGCATGATGTCATCAAGTGCAACCAGTAAACAGTAGCAGTCCCTGAATCACAAGTTTGGAACTCCTTTGGAATGAATCCCGGCAGAAACTGCTGTTTCAGCTTGTTGCTTGGGGATGGTGCAGGGTAAAATTTTAAAATGTGCAGATAAATCATTGGTGTTCAGCCTTTGACAAATGGATGAGAACTTCAGGCACATTCCTAATTCATGCCTTTCCAGTGTCGAAAAATATAACAAATAAAAATGTTTGTAGAGTTCTCTGGTGGGGGACGTCAACACCCAAAACAAATAGGGAATATTTCTGAGGCATTTTAAATTCCCACACCAGCCAAGCACCTGCCCACAAAAGCCAGACAACAAGTGTAGGGGTTGTAGAGCCAATAGGAGCAATATATATTTAAAGCTATCTATTTTTATTTTTTCCCCTTCATGGATCACTGCCTTGCCGTGGCGAAGGGGCTTGAATAACTCAGAGAAGCTATGAACTATGCCGAGCAGGGCACCCAAGATGAACAGGTCATAGTGGAGAGTTTTGACCAAACGTGATCCACCTGGAGTAGGAACCGGCAAGCCACTCCAGTATCCCTGCCAAGAAAACTCCATGGACAAAGACAACAGGCATATAAAAGTTATGACGCTGGAAGATGAGCCCCTCAGGTCGGAAGGCGTCCAACATGCTACTGGGGAAGAGCGGAGGACAAGTACAAGTAGATCCAGAGCTGATGAAGCGGCTGAGCCAAAGCCGAAAGGACGCTCAGTTGTGGATATGCATGGAAGCGAAAGGAAAGTCCAATGCTGTAAAGAAAAATATTGCATAGGAACCTGGAATGTAAGAACCATGAACCTGGGTAAGTTGGATGTGGTCAAAAATGAGATGGCAAGAATAAATATTGACATCCTGGGCATCAGTGAGCTAAAATGGACGGGAATGGGTGAATTCAGTTCGGATGACTATCCTATCTACTACTGTGGGCAAGAAACCCGTAAAAGAAATGGAGTGGCCCTCATAGTCAACAAAAGAGTGGCGAAAGCTGTACTGGGATGCAGTCTCAAAAATGATAGAATGATCTCGATACGAATCCAAGGCAGACCTTTTAACATCACAATAATCCAAGTTTATGCACCAACTACTGGTGCTGAAGAAACTGAAATTGACCAATTCTATGAAGACTTACAAGACCTTATAGAAGTGACACCAAAGAAGAATGTTCTTCTCATTATAGGGGATTGGAATGCTAAAGTAGGGAATCAAGAGATAAAAGGAACAACTGGCAAGTTTGGCCTTGGAGATCAAAACGAAGCAGGGCAAAGGCTAATAGAGTTCTGTCAAGAGAACAAGCTGGTCATCACAAACACGCTTTTCCAACAACACAAGAGACGACTCTACACATGGACATCACCAGATGGGCAACATCGAAATCAGATTGATTATATTCTCTGCAGCCAAAGATGGAGAAGCTCTATACAGTCAGCAAAAACAAGACCTGGAGCTGACTGTGGCTCAGATCATCAGCTTCTTATAGCAAAATTCAAGCTTAAACTGAAGAAAGTAGGAAAAACCACTGGACAGGTAAGATACAATCTAAACCAAATCCCTTATGAATACACAGTGGAAGTGAGGAACAGGTTTAAGGATTTAGATTTGCTGGACAGAGTGCCTGAAGAACTATGGTTGGAGGCTCGCAACATTATACAGGAGGCAGCAACTAAAACCATCCCAATGAAAAAGAAATGCAAGAAAGCAAAGTGGCTGTCCAACGAGGCCTTACAAATAGCGGGGGAGAGAAGGCAAGCAAAATGCAAGGGAGATAGTGAAAGATACAGGAAATTGAATGCAGATTTCCAAAGAATAGCAAGGAGAGACAAGAAGGCCTTCTTAAACGAGCAATGCAAAGAAATAGAGGAAAACAACAGAATGGGAAGAACCAGAGATCTGTTCAAGAAAATCGGAAATATGAAAGAAACATTTCGTACAAAGATTACCATAATAAAGGACAAAAGTGGTAAGGACCTAACAGAAGCAGAAGACATCAAGAAGAGGTGGCAAGAATACACAGAGGAATTATACCAGAAAGATATGGATGTCTCGTACACCCCAGGTAGTGTGGTTGCTGACCTTGAGCCAGACATCCTGGAGAGTGAAGTCAAATGGGCCTTAGAAAGCACTGCAAATAACAAGGCCAGTGGAAGTGATGGTATTCCAGCTGAACTGTTTAAAATTTTAAAAGATGATTCTGTTAAGGTGCTACACTCAATATGCCAGCAAGTTTGGAAAACTCAGCAGTGGCCAGAGGATTGGAGAAGATCAGTCTACATCCCAATACCAAAGAAAGGCAGTGCTAAAGAATGCTCCAACTACCGCACAATTGCACTCATTCCACATGCTAGCAAGGTTATGCTTAAAATTCTACAAGGAAGGCTCAAGCAGTATGTGGACCGAGAACTCCCAGAAGTGCAAGCTGGATTTAGAAGAGGCAGAGGAACCAGAGACCAAATTGCAAACATGCGCTGGATTATGGAGAAAGCTAGAGAGTTCCAGAAAGACATCTACTTCTGCTTCATTGACTATGCAAAAGCCTTTGACTGTGTTGACCACAGCAAACTATGGCAAGTTCTTAAAGAAATGGGAGTGCCTGATCACCTCATCTGTCTCCTAAGAAATCTCTATGTGGGACAAGAAGCTACAGTTAGAACTGGATATGGAACAACTGATTGGTTCAAAATTGGGAAAGGAGTACGGCAAGGCTGTATATTGTCTCCCTGCTTATTTAACTTATATGCAGAATTCATCATGTGAAAGGCTGGGCTGGATGAATCCCAAGCCGGAATTAAGATTGCCGGAAGAAATATCAACAACCTCAGATATGCAGATGACACAACCTTGATGGCAGAAAGTGAAGAGGAATTAAAGAACCTTTTAATGAGGGTGAAAGAGGAGAGCGCAAAATATGGTCTGAAGCTCAACATCAAAAAAACTAAGATCATGGCCACTGGGCCCATCACCTCCTGGCAAATAGAAGGGGAAGAAATGGAGGCAGTGAGAGATTTTACTTTTTTGGGCTCCATGATCACTGCAGATGGTGACAGCAGTCACGAAATTAAAAGACGCCTGCTCCTTGGGAGAAAGGCGATGGCAAACCTAGACAACATCTTAAAAAGCAGAGACATCCCCTTGCCAACAAAGGTCCGTATAGTAAAAGCCATGGTTTTCCCAGTAGTGATGTATGGAAGTGAGAGCTGGACCATAAAGAAGGCTGATCGCCGAAGAATTGATGCTTTTGAATTATGGTGCTGGAGGAGACTCTTGAGAGTCCCATGGACTGCAAGAAGATCAAACCTCTCCATTCTGAAGGAAATCAGCCCTGAGTGCTCACTGGAAGGACAGATCCTGAAGCTGAGGCTCCAATACTTTGGCCACCTCATGAGAAGAGAAGACTCCCTGGAAAAGACCCTGATGTTGGGAAAGATGGAGGGCACAAGGAGAAGGGGACGACAGAGAATGAGATGGTTGGATAGTGTTCTTGAAGCTACCAGCATGAGTTTGATCAAACTGCGGGAGGCAGTGGAGGACAGAAGTGCCTGGCATGCTCTGGTCCATGGGGTCACGAAGAGTTGGACACGACTAAACGACAACATTTTTATTTTTATTTTGAAGATAGGGTAAATTATTGAAAATATAATACTGTAGTGGGTTACTTTTTGTCCTGTGGGTTTTGTTGGTAACTTTCCTATGTAGTTTAGATTGTTTGGCAAATGGAAATCAATTTTTAGAAAGCCAGGTTTAGAAATAATGCTAGATTGCCTGGGTGAGAATGAGCATATGACAAAACAAAACCCTAAATTGCTATGGTTCCGCAGCCATAGTAGCAAAATGTGTATGAGATACTAGCTAGAATTCCTTGATTTAAATCTTATCTCAGCCTGCACTGGGTGGATTTAAGAAAGCTAAACTTCACCTACCCAACTGACATTTGAGGATAATAATTTTGGTCTGGCCCAAGACAAGGAGTAGGATTTTGATTTGAGAGAGCTAAGTCCAACTGCCTTAATGTGGCTCTGCTCTCTGTTTTCATTTCAGTCAGCAGGTGAGAGGATTCAATGTCTAAATGGTTCCACATACTAAAAAAGAAAAGAAAAACAATGCTCCCTCTACATGTCAGACCTCTACATGTCATACCTAGCATGTCAGAGAGGGGCAGGTTAGGCCTCCCCTCTATCTACATGGCTAAGATTAGAATTTGGAGGAAAACCTATGTTTATCTTATTACCAATTCAAAGACTGGTGCTGAACCCACTGTGCTTTTCACCTTATTCCTTCCTAGTACTCTTTGCTTCTCACCCTCTGTCTCATCTTTGGGTCAGAATAATAATTATTTTTTGCTCATCTCAGCAGATGATAGTGGGGAATGAGATGGGGTTTCCAGTAAGGAATATGGCAGAAGATGTAGCTTCTATGAGCCTAGCAGCAGCCACCTCCTCTGCATTTTATTTATTTATTGCAAATATTTATAAGTCACAGCCAAAATGTGGAACACCAGAACCAACTTTTCCCTGTAGAAGCAACTACGTAAAATCAATACTATGAAGAAGACAAACGGTAGCTTGGACACAGTAAGGGGATGCACCTCATCCCTCCCCAAAGGAATGGACAAAAAGGTGCCAATTCACCTGTTGATGCAAGGACAGTAATGTTGGGGCATGATGCATCTCAGACAAGGAGGTACTAGCAATAGTAGAGGTAGACTTACAATGGCAGCTCTACCTGGGGCACCTTTTTAAAACAAACAAACAAACACAACAACAACCTCATTGTGCTGTAAAGCACTTTGGAAATGTAAAGCTGTGTCATTAACACAGACAGTTTTTCTGGGTCATGTGGCCAGCATGACTAAGCCGCTTCTGGCAAACCAGAGCAGTGCACAGAAACGTTGTTTACCTTCCCGCCGGAGCGGTACCTATTTATCTACTTGCACTTTGACGTGCTTTCGAACTGCTAGGTTGGCAGGAGCTGGGACCAAACAACGGGAGCTCACCCCATCGCGGGGATTCGAACCGCCAACCTTCCGATCAGCAAGTCCTAGGCTCTGTGGTTTAGACCACAGCACCACCCGCGTCCCTTAACAAACAGTAGCAGAAGTCATATAGTCAAAATCTAGTTCCATGCAATCAAGCCAGTGGTAATGCCTCACCCCTGATTTGCCTTGGAATGACACCTCCACCTCTATTTTCTTTGGCTCCAAAGAAACGATCAACGGCAGGATGAACAACAGCTCCAACTTAGCGATCTTTGGCAGTGCTCAGGACCTCTTCTGGTTGCTCTGCCTGAATGAACTCCAATCTGCCTGCTCTTTGCCTTTAGCTGTACCCCTGATCAAAGAATGCTACCAATGTCCCAGCATGCAACTATCCAATGGGGAAGCATTAACTCAGAAAAAGTAAAACATAACTTAGGACATTCAGCTATAGCTTCCGAGCAGCCATTTGTCATTATCATGGAAGCACATTTTCAGCTGTCAGCATCACAATAGCTGTCACTTCATCTACTGAGGGCCTGAGTTGCATGTTGTTATTGTTTATGATTACATTTATTCATTACTCATGACACAAAACATTTCAAAGCAACTTACAACGTTAAGTTGTTACATTTATGGTATGTTATCTTTATGGGGCAAAATCATCTGGGGGGACACTTGAGATGTCTTGCATGGAGGAATATTTCAACTGTGTGTGAAATGTCCCTTACTTTTCAAGCATTAGAGTGCCAGTTTTCTAAACAATTCTTTGAAGAATGGAACTTACAAAAAAGCATAGCTAGCCATACTTTCCATTGATCATGCTGGCTAGATTTTCAAGAAAGAAGAGACTTTTAAGGTCAATAATTCAAAGGCGTCACAGTAAATATTACCAAATGAAGAGTCCAGTTTGAGCCCCTCAGAGCAAAGATACAAGCTACATGCAACTAATGTGGATTCCTGCAGCCCAAGTTGACCTCTTTAAAGAGGAAATAGTGGCTTCTGGAGTGGGTGATCAGGAGGAGAGAGGTAGCAGGTGAACCTCCCAGTCCAATCATTCTCCCAAGTGGCACCCCACATCACAGAGCTTCAAATGCTTGTGGAAGAGCCTCTTTTTCTATCAACAGTAGAGGCACTATATCATGTTTCTGTGAGTGGTGGCAGGCCATTAGACCTCAGCAAACAAGATTATTAGCCAGATTTAAAAGCCAACACTGAAATACACGCAATATTAAATGGCAAAAGAACTGCATGGATCAACAAAGAGCATTTTATGTGTACTTAACTTTTTATATCTCATAAGATCTTGTGATAACGTCTCTCCACGTTGTTCAGCAGAAGGATTTGCACCTGTAACTTCCATACCTCGTACCTATACCCATTTTATTGTGCATAATAATCGTGGGGTTGCCATGTTTCAACAGGTGAAAATCTGGACACAAAAGTTGTTGGCCTTTTTTTGTTTTGTCCACTGGCCAAAGTTGTTGAGCTATTTTTAAGGAAATTTGCCAAAATCTGACAAAGAGATCTAAGTGAGCAAAGGGTACAATCCACACGTGGTCTGAAACATGAACTGGCCTTAATGGCAGAAGGTCCCCAGCATCTCAAAGGAGAGAGCAACTCATGTGTGGAGAAGGGAGATCGTTACATGGCAGAGCACATGGTCTGCAGGAAGAAGGGGCCCAGATTGCAGGTCCTGGGAAAGGCCTCTGCCAGAGATCCTGCAGAGCTGATGCCATTCAGGGGAGACCATAGTAAGCAATGTCTGATTCACTATAAAGCAGCTTCCCGTGTTCATATTCTTTTAAAAAACCAGGTAAACGTAAAGATGACAAGGTGCTGCAATTAAGGCAACAAATAGCAGAGGAAAATGAACACAAAGAGCAGAATGTGCGTTTGAAGCCTAGTTGCATTTTGATCTCTCCTAAATATATAGTTGACATTGGGGGGAGGTAATCAGTATATAAAACAATACGATAGATTCAGATTCAGGCAGACAACAGTTAAGAACTTAACATGTGAAGCACACAGACGGGCATGCAGACACACAACACACATACATTGAACACACAAACACGTGCATGCCATTTGACATAATGTATCACACTCAACTTTGGGTTACAGAGAAATACAGCCAATCTTGATACTTTGGCAATTGCACTTATGTGACATATGTGTTTGCAAACATACTTTTTCATGTGAATGTGTGAAAAAACATTATGTGACTACATTAAGGTGAACATGGGACATGGACTATATTTACAGAACCTTAGGTAAAGGTGAAGTGACCACCAACCCCCCCCCCCCAAAAAAAAACCCCACAGACTGAGAGGGTGCCCAGAACAGATTAGGCCCCATTCAAAACCCAAACCAAAAAGAACAGTTCCCAGATTCTGTGTTATGGAGTATTGTATTAGATGTATTCCAGAGGGAGAGAAAAAAAGAGACACATTTTGCTTTCTTTTCTCAGTATCTCACGCAGATGGCTGCAAAGTGTTGTTACAGCAACGAAAAAGGAATGAGTAGAAGGCAGGATAATATATGTATATTCTGATGTGTCTCAGCAACAAAATGTTCTGCAGCTTTTGTGGCAACATGTAGGCGTAGCCTCTTATAAGCTGAATGGCTTGATGGGGGGGGGGGTAGAAAAGGGATGCATTTGCTGTATCCACATCCCTACCCAATAAAGATACAGCATGAAAATCAATGGCAAGGATACATGTATCTCTTAGTTACAATAGCGGGGGGGGGGGGGTTAACAAAAACAGACTTCCCTCCCTAGAAACAAACACGGCTCTGTCTGTATGTGGCAGACTCTACCTACTGAAACAAGCCAAGGTATTTAATCCCTTATGTACTCCTTTACACAGAACTGCAACCACAGTTAATTTTTAGGGAGAAAGGTTCCCCCACTCTTAATACCCTTTATCTAGAACGGTTGAGAATAAAGGGCTGAATAATGTTGGTGCTTGTTTTGTTTGTCCAGCTCTGACAGGTGATCGAGAAAAGCAAAGGTTTTTAGTTGTTGTTTTTTACTTTGAGGCAACCCCAGTGGCCAAAATGACTGAGGTTATGTCTCCACGCATCAAGTAGTTTTTAAGAATGCAGCCATCACAATGAACTTCCACAATGGTACTCCATGGCCAAGCCGAAATGCCCAAGAAAAGCTATAGTACTGTGTATCAGAATAGAATAAAAAGTCGTATGCAAAAGATTGCCTGTGAATGAAACACCCACTCCGCTGTGTGAGTACAGACAGGTGAAAAACGAGCTGTGCCTTACCTTTTGTCTGCAAGCAAGTCAAACCCAAGGAGTATGTCTGGTTAGAAAGAAAAGGCTGGAGAATCTGCAAAATAACACACACATATACACACACACTTAATATTATTACACTGGAAAAGTATTATCCTCCATTTCTGTACAAAAAGCACCTATTTAGTTTAAAATGCAACCCAAAAATGCATGCAAAATTTCCCCCCTCAAAAAACCCCACCCATATACCAAAGCAATTAAATAAATGCATGAAATACAAACATATGTATACCCTATGCCTTCCATACAGCGCCTGCATTCATCTAGTATTTGCAAATTCTGCACCTAATATATAGCCGGAAGGGCTTCTGTAGATCAGCATATTGCAGGTATTTAAAAAGACACACATAAAGCTGATGGTAAAACAAAAAGGGGGAAAAACATTACCAGCTCCTGTGCTGCAATACCAACAAAGGCATATCCTTAAATAACTGCAGCATAACCATTCTCCCAGAGTATTAGTATCCGTGAGCTCTCTGTCTATCTCCAGACAGACACAGTCTGCCAGCCACCAGCTTGCAGCTTCCGTATGTGTGTCGGGGAAGAGGAAAACTGCAAATCAGATGAAGTCCCCGCAGTGGTGAAAAGGAAAAGAGGCCGAGTGGGAGACACAGAGGGAGCTCGCTGGCCACAGAATTTTCCAGAATGACGGCAAGGCAGCCAGCTCCACCATCACTCACTTACAATAGGATGCTGCACTTGTCTCAGCTTAAGCCGTCTATCAAAAGGGTTCCTGGTATCGAATGCCTGACAAGCATTTTAATTGCAACCAACCAAAATATGTCCTTGGTAATCAGGCCTCTAATCCCAGGAAAACCATCAATCGGTTTCCTTTTGTGTCACTGCCAAATGTACACACAGGCAACAGAATACTAAAATTTATATGAATCCATTTTTAAAAAATAAAATGTTTTACATGCAGTAATATGTGCTGCTGAAAAAACAGATCTCTTCGGATTATAAATGCAAAGTTACTACAGCATGCACACTACACACACACACACACACACACACACACTCCTTTGTATCTTCCAAACACTTTTTTTAACTTCTCAAAGAAATGGGAAGCTTCCTTGTAAGAGAAAATATACTGTATGCTCAAGCATTATTTTGGCTTTCAAAGAAAGATATCATGCTACAAGTAAAAGGTGCAATTACATTTCTGCTATAAACCAGGTTTTGCCACCATAGCTAATGACACAAATGTACTAGCTGAGCCACAAATTCTCTGCTGTGGATTGGAAACATCAGCAGAAATATTATATACAAGCAAATGAAAACCATGCAACAGAATGACACTTTCGAAAGTTTTGCAGCATGAGCTGCCTAACTGAACTACGTGAGAGTTTGGAAGCGTAAAATGTTATGGTTGACCCAAACCCTGTTAATTTGCTTTTTTAAATATAGTGAACACAGAAGGTGACAGAGAGTGCTCCAAGGGCAGCTGAGTTCATAACCATGCCTTGTTTACTCATAAATAAATCTCATTATGTCTGATAGGAATACTAAGCGGGCATAGGAATGCAGCTCTGAATATGTGTGTAATGATTAATCTCAAAAGTACAAATGAATAATTGTCAGGTTACTGGAAGATGTTACAGAAAGATTATTTTCTGGTAAATATCTGTTATGCATCCCAGGTCTTGTTCCTGGGAAGTCAAGAGGAAATAATGCAGAGACACATACAGACCTATAAACACTAATTTGGGAGTAAATTCCACTTCCAAATAAAAATTCTTCTGATTTAACTGTAAAAATATTTTCATAAGTTGTGCTAAGGTAGGGTTGCCATATTTCAAAAGAAAAAAGTTGTTGAGTTTTTCATGGGTTGCCATGACATTGTTAGCAATTTCCACCCAGATACTGCTTTCAACTGCAGTATTTTGGATACATCTGGGACATTCCGGACATATGGCAACCCTAAAAGGGTAAAACTATAAATTCTGACATACACACAGCTATTGCTAGAAAAATAAGTTGTGTGCCCAGTTGCTCTCGCTCAACAAGAGCACTGGACATTAAAATAGTAATAATGTCAAATGACTTAGAAGTTACTAAGCAAAATGTTGTTGGCAAGGTGGGAAGAGAAAGACGTGCTTTTATTGAGTTCTTCCCTTTTCCAGTTAAAGAAAACAGTTCCATATAAATCAGCAGGGTCGACAATACCTCATAATGTAAAAAACAACAACACATACAGTGTATGGAGCCTAACTGACAGTTTTTGACAAAAACATTGTTCTAGTAACATGCATATAGCATAACAACAGTATAAGAGTGCAATAATAATGGGTTATAGAATCATAGAATCATAGAGTTGGAAGAGACCACAAGGGCCATCGAGTCCAACCCCCTGCCAAGCAGGAAACACCATCAGAGCACTCCTGACATATGGTTGTCAAGCCTCTGCTTAAAGACCTCCAAAGAAGGAGACTCCACCACACTCCTTGGCAGCAAATTCCACTGTCGAACAGCTCTTACTGTCAGGAAGTTCTTCCTAATGTTTAGGTGGAATCTTCTTTCTTGTAGTTTGGATCCATTGCTCCATGTCCACTTCTCTGGAGCAGCAGAAAACAACCTTTCTCCCTCCTCTATGTGACATCCTTTTATATATTTGAACATGGCTATCATATCACCCCTTAACCTCCTCTTCTCCAGGCTAAACATGCCCAGCTCCCTTAGCCGTTCCTCATAAGGCATCGTTTCCAGGCCTTTGACCATTTTGGTTGCCCTCCTCTGGACACGTTCCAGTTTGTCAGTGTCCTTCTTGAATTGTGGTGCCCAGAACTGGACACAGTACTCCAGGTAAGGTCTGACCAGAGCAGAATACAGTGGCACTATTACTTCCCTTGATCTAGATGCTATACTCCTATTGATGCAGCCCAGAATTGCATTGGCTTTTTTAGCTGCCGCGTCACACTGTTGGCTCATGTCAAGTTTGTGGTCAACCAAGACTCCTAGATCCTTTTCACATGTACTGCTCTCAAGCCAGGTGTCACCCATCTTGTATTTGTGCCTCTCATTTTTTTTTGCCCAAGTGCAATACTTTACATTTCTCCCTGTTAAAATTCATCTTGTTTGTTTTGGCCCAGTTCTCTAATCTGTCAAGGTCCTTTTGAAGTGTGATCCTGTCCTCTGGGGTGTTAGCCACCCCTCCCAGTTTGGTGTCATCTGCAAATTTGATCAGGATGCCCTTGAGTCCATCATCCAAGTCGTTGATAAAGATGTTGAATAAGACCGGGCCCAAGACAGAACCCTGTGGCACCCCACTAGTCACTCTTCTCCAGGATGAAGAGGAACCATTGATGAGCACCCTTTGGGTTCGGTCAGTCAGCCAGTTACAAATCCACTGAGTGGTAGCATAGTCAAGACCGCATTTTACCAGCTTCTTTACAAGAATAGCATGGGGCACCTTGTCAAATGCATTGCTGAAATCAAGGTAGGCTACATCCACTGCGTTCCCTTCATCTAGCAGGCTTGTAATTCTGTCAAAAAACGAGATCAGGTTAGTCTGACATGACTTATTTTTCAGAAATCCATGCTGACTATTGGTGATCACAGCATTCCTTTCTAGGTGCTCACGGACTGTTTGCTTAATGATCTGCTCCAGAATCTTCCCTGGTATTGATGTCAGACTGACTGGGCGGTAATTATTTGGGTCCTCTCTTTTCCCCTTTTTGAAAATAGGGACAACATTTGCCCTCCTCCAGTCTGCCGGGACTTCGCCTGTTCTCCAGGAATTCTCAAAGATGACTGCCAGTGGTTCTGAGATCACATCTGCCAGTTCTTTTAATACTCTTGGATGCAGTTCATCTGGCCCTGGAGACTTGAATACATCTAAACTAGCCAAGTATTCTTGTACTATCTCCTTAGTTATTCTGGGCTGTGTTTCCTCTGCTGAATCATTTGCTCCAAATTCTTCAGGTCGGATTCTTTCTTTATCGGAGAAGACTGAGGCAAAGAAGGCATTGAGGAGTTCAGCCCTTTCTGTGTCCCCTGTTTGCATTTCACCATCTTCTCCTCTGAGTGACCCCACTGTTTCTTTGTTCTTCCTTTTGCTACGAACATACCCATAAAAGCCTTTTTTGTTGCTTTTAACCTCTCTAGCAAGCCTGAGTTCATTCTGTGCTTTAGCTTTTCTGACTTTGTGTCTACACGTGCTGGCTATTTGTTTGAATTCCTCTTTGGTGGTTTCCCCCCTTTTCCATTTTTTGTACACATCCTTTTTTAATCTTAACTCAGTTAAAAGTTCTTTAGATAGCCACCCTGGCTTCTTTAGGCACCTTCCATGTTTCCGTCTCATTGGTATTGCCTGACGTTGTACTTTTACTATCTCCCTCTTAACAAACTCCCAGCCATCATGAACTCCCTTTCCTTTTACTATTACTGTCCACGGGATCTCACCCAGCACTTCCCTAAGTTTTATGAAGTCGGCTTTCTTAAAGTCAAGAAATTGAGTCCTAGTATGCTTGGCTGCTCCTTTCCGCTGTATAGTAAACTTCAGAAGAGCATGATCACTCGCACCTAATGATCCTTCCACTTCTACCCCACTAACCAGGTCATCAACATTGGTTAGGACCAGATCTAAAATGGCTGTTCCTCTTGTTGCTTCTCCCACTTTCTGGACAATGAAGTTGTCTGCAAGGCCAGTGAGGAATCTGTTTGACCTTATGCTCTTGGCTGAGTTTGACATCCAACAAATATCCGGGTAATTGAAGTCCCCCATTACTACTATCTCCCTTCCTTTTGCATGCTTGGCCATCTGTTCCAGGAAGGCATCATCTATGTCCTCCGTTTGGCTTGGGGATCTGTAGTAAACTCCCACAGTGAGGTCACTGTTATTCTTCTCTCCCTTAATTTTGACCCAAATGCTCTCACTTTGGCTTTGAGGTTCTAAATCTTGGATCTCTTCACAGGTATACACATCCCTGACATATAACGCCACTCCTCCTCCTTTCTTGTCTGGCCTGTTTCTCTGAAATAGATTGTATCCCTCCATTATTACATTCCAGTCGTGGGACTTATCCCACCAGGTTTCAGTGATGCCTATTATGTCATAGTTAGTTTGCTGTACCAAGAGCTCAAGCTCATCTTGTTTATTTCCCATGCTTTGCGCATTAGTGTACAGACATTGAAGTCCATTAATCATTCCCCCGTGTCTCTTATTTAAGGATTTTTTCCTCCCACCACTAGGTCTGCGTGCTGTTTGCTCCATTTGGTCTATGACATTTGGATGATCATCTTCATCAATTGATAGACTCCTACCTTCAGGAGCACTGTCTCCCTCCCCCACATTAGTCAGTTTAAAGCCCTCCTGATGAGGTTTCTGAGATTTTTGGCAAAAACATTCCTCCCAACCGTTGTGAGGTGCAGCCCATCGCTTGCCAGAAGTCCATCTTCAAGAAACTGCAGTCCGTGATCTAAGAATCCAAACCGTTCCTGTTTACACCATTTGCGAAGCCAGCTGTTCACTTCCACTATTTTTCCCTCTCTCCCTGGGCCACGTCGTTCAACTGGGAGGACAGATGAGATGACAATTTGTACATTTAATTGCTTCAATTTCCTGCCCAGAGCCTCGTAGTCTCTTTTGATCTTCTGGAGGCTATTGCTTGCAGTGTCATTGGTTCCCACATGAACCAAGAGGAAGGGGAAATACTTGTATGAAATACTATGAATTTCATACTATTATGAAATACTTGTAGCAACAACAAACCTCACAGACCTTGAAACTTTGGCACATGCGAGGTGGGAAGCCTATACACAATCATAGTTCACAGCTGCATGAGTGGGTGCAACTTTTTGTCATTGAAGGTGCCAGAGAGATGACACCTTCCCCTTTTCTTGGTTCAGGTAGGTAGCCATTTTGATCTGACATAGTCGAAATAAATAAAAAAATTATTTAAAAAATTTAAAAATCCAGTGGCACCTTAGAAACCACAAAGCCTAGGACTTGCCGATCAGAAGGTCGGCGGTTGAATCCCCGCAACGGGGTGAGCTCCCGTTGCTCGGTCCCTGCTCCTGCCAACCTAGCAGTTCGAAAGCACATCAAAGTGCAAGTAGATAAATAGGTACTGCTCCGGCGGGAAGGTAAAAGGCGTTTCCGTGCGCTGCTCTGGTTCGCCAGAAGCGGCTTAGTCATGCTGGCCACATGACCTGGAAGCTGTACGCCGGCTCCCTCAGCCAGTAAAGCGAGATGAGCGCCGCAACCCCAGAGTCGGCCACGACTGGACCTAATGGTCAGGGGTCCCTTTACCTTTACCTATTCTGCCTTGGTCAGACCACACCTCGAATACTGCGTCCAGTTCTGGGCACCACAATTTAAGAAGGATGTTGACAAGCATGAGGAGGGCAGAGGAGGGCAACCAAGATGATCAAGGTCTGGAAACCAAGCCTTATGAGGAATGATTGAGGGAGCTGGGTATGTTTAGCCTGGAAAAGAGGAGACTGAGAGGAGATATGACAGCCATCTTCAAATATCCTGCATATGTCACATGAAAGAGAGAACAAGCTTGCTTTCTCCTGCTCTGGAGGGGAGGACGTGAACCAATGGCTTCAAGGTACAAGAAAGGAGATTCTGACTAAATAACTTTATCAGGAATGACTTTCAGACAGTAAGAGCTGGTTGAGAGTGGAACAGACTCCCACAAAATGTGATAGATACTGCTTCATTGGAGGTTTTTAAGCAGAGGTTGGGTGGCTATATGTCAAGATAACTTAGCTGAGATTCCTGCACTGCAGGGGGCTGGACTAGATGACCCTCAGGTTTCTTTGAACTCTGCAGTTCTATGATTCTACTGACAAACAGCACCTCTTTCCTGTCTCGACTGAGCCTTCCCCACCTAGTCCTTCAGCAACTCCAGACAATCAATAGTTTAAAGCTTATGCAGCCTCCTTGGCATTGCTTGAGAAGGGGGGAGAGAGAGAGAGAGAGAGAGAGATACGCACCTCCCGCCCAGCTCTGGATGGGAACTATAACTTAAGACAGTTAGACACACCAATAGTCTGCTCTACTGCATCAGGGGGGTGGGGGAGGAAGAGATTTTGCTGTGAGGACATTTAAGGCAGAAGCTGTAGCTATTAAGCATCTCTATGGTTACTGGTATAGGAAAAAAATCACCCTTTTTTAAAACAAAATGAGCAATGGGGGAGAGGAGCAAAGGATGACTTCAGCTAGTACAGTCACCCTCAGCAGGTATGGGGGGAGGGGGAGGAAGCACAAATAAAATTCAGGAGCTTTAGAAAAAAATCATTCTGGAAATTTTTCCAGTGGAATAAAGGACTGCTGTTCTTCCCCTTCTAATGTTTCCTTACAGAGAGCCAACATGGAAGTATCTCATCAGCCCATCTCATTTTGGCAGTACGTCTGTTCATACTCTTCAGAATTGGATTGCCTGTTTGCTTTGAACTTGACTGAACCTCCCAGATTGTGTTGTATTGTCAGCACATTGCATCATCTTGCTCATACCCATGCAGCCCCTTTTCTTAGCTACTGACGGAGCAAAGAGCATCTGTCTTTCTGTGAATCTGAGGGCTCTCTGGTATTAACGCCATCCACAAATGCCTTAGCTTTAAATATACATATATATTGTTTCTTTTTTCCACACAACTTGGGACAGTGAGTGGTCTCTTTTTTTTAACCTGCTTACATTAAAGTTGAGATAAGTAGATATTGTGGATTAACTGATACACCAGCGTTAGCAAAAACAAAAAATACTTGTATACTGGTGACACAAGGGACAAGTGCAGCAGTCAAACTCCCTGGATCTTGGGTCATGCTATGCGCATGAAAGACCATATGCCTTGAAGTGTTAGTTAATTTGTCACCCTATGTTTAATTTCTTTAAGAGTAATAAAAAAATATTTGCACTAACAAGTAACCTTGCCATCCTGTTCACGAATTTCAAGTTCTTCCCAGCTGCGGGTCCTATCCACCAATGCTGTTCCACTTACACAGCGGAGCTTTTCCCTCCTAGTTACCCTTCAAAGCCTACTTCAGAGAGTTGGAGGACACCCCAGGGTAGATTTTTGAGGGCATGCAAGGAGAAGAGAGGTAGTTCCACTGTGCATGACAAACTCCATACATGCAGTGTTAGAAACACTGCTTAGAGATTGTTCAAATCGTAAGTGGTGCATGAATGCTTTTAAATGAATAAATATTTTCTCCGCACCTTTGGCTGGTGTATCAACAGTAACCAACTGTATTTCTCTCTAGCTGCCACAAACCAACCTTGAGGTGGTGGCTCGAGGTAAAACCTTGAGACCACTTCCTACTCATCTTCCACTATAGTCCCTCGGATCAACCAGGAACACTCCCTGGATGATCCCAGCTACACATCCAGTTCACAGAGCAAAGAGGCAGGAAATGGGATCTGCAATGGCTACGTAACAAATATTGGTTTCCTCCTCTCTGGAGCCTGAAAGTGAGTGTCTTAGTCAGAAGTGTGCTAAGAACTGTTTCTTTGAGCAAGATGGTTAATTGTTCATAGAACTGAGTTGGAAGAGACCCTGAGCGTCATTTAGTCCAACCCCTGCAATGCAGGAATCTCAACACAGGTTCCCCTATCGAATCTGAAGCCATACCAGACCCTGCTTAGGTTTGCAAATGTGCTGTCAGTTTTAATTGTTTTAGCATTCGTTTTGCCTTGTTTTTATTGCTATTTGTATTTGTTTAACAAACTGCAAGCCATCTGAGACTTTAGGACAGTCTGGGCTAGAAATCAGAATGAAAAATGAAGACGTATATAGGTAAAAATTTACAAGGGGTATTACCAGAGAGCATCATATCAATTCCCCCCTCACTTTTGTATCTCAGTTGCCATCTTGTAAGGGACATTTAGTTGGCAAGAGCTGGCTATCCTGAGCAGGGTGTGTTTATAGGACCAGTTGTCATGGAAAAGAGAGCATCCTGGCCCTCTGTGCTTTGAGCTATGAAAACGTTGGGATGCACAAATGGCAAAATTTTCCACAGCCTCATTCAATCAGCACAACACCCTGCCATAAATGACAATTCTAAGCCCTATCCATTCTGAAGGAAATCAGCCCTGAGTGCTCACTGGAAGGACAGATCGTGAAGCTGAGGCTCCAAGACTTTGGCCACCTCATGAAAAGAGAAGACTCCCTGGAAAAGACCCTGATGTTGGGAAAGATGGGGGGGGGGGGACAAGGAGAAGGGGATGGCAGAGGACAAGGTGGTTGGAAAGTGTTCTTGAAGCTACCAGCATGAATTTGACCAAACTGCGGAAGGCAGTGGAAGACAGGAGTGCCTGGCGTGCTCTGGTCCATGGGGTCACGAAGAGGCGGACACGACTAAACAACAAAAGCCCTGAAATCTTGCCTCAAAACATACCCTTCCTGTATCTGGTACCTCTAGGCAGGACAGCAACAGATGAAGAAAGTCCTTTTCAACTGCCACCTGATTCCCCCCCCCCCATATAACTGGTCCATGCCCTTTGTTGGGGGAAACCTCTACCCATTCCCTGTCCCTCCTGAAGGTGTCAATCAAGATGCCCACTCCATCCCCTATTCTCCCCATTTCACCTTATCCTGGCACTGAGGATTTCATTCCCTCTTTCCCACTGATGCATTCTTGGGAGTTCATAAGAAAGGTTATGGTTTTTTGTTTTGTTAAAAAAATCCTCTCTCTCTTTCCTTCCACAGTGCTTTCAGCTTTCTCTCCCCCTTTCCCCTGTACATTGCATTACTGTGCAGCTGTTTTTGGCCCAGTGTCACCCCATCCTACTCTGGTACAGCTATCAAGGGTAGACTCGTAATTTGCCTTTTCAGGGTGGCGGAGAAAACCCAATGAAATTTTCTCTGTTTCTCTCCCCCTGGTAGCTTAAAGGGGTGCTCCACAACCTAGACCAAGTTCCTAACCTTACCTATGCAGTGCGCCTCATGTTTTGGTCAAATACGCTTCGTTTCTGGGCATTTCTACCCTTACTGACCAGGTCCACACAGGGAAAATGCAACCTTAACATCAGGCTTAAATTCACCCACCCTCCCCCAGTAATACAGGTTCCAGAAGGGCTTACTCCCTGAACACAGGAAAAAAATAGGTCAGCTGCCAATGACAAATGTGTAGTATTCAAGATACAAAATGCCACTCTTCAGGCAAAAGGTTTAATACTCTTAACACAAGCAAAGTGGTGCCTATTTTGTATCTCTTATGAGATGATGAAGGAAGCAACCAACTATATACTAAATTAATAAAGATGTAAATTAGGTTACTTATGAGTAGCTAGTTTCGGTAATGAGCATATTTGTCCAGTGGGAACAATGCTGAGAGACTCATTCAATTTGCATTAGGCCACTGTAACATTTTCTCTTAAATTACTTTTTAGCAAAAAGGGTTTATCTGCTTCTCATTCTTTCACAACTGGGGACATTTAAAAAGGGTAAACAGAAATGGTATTTGTACCCTCACTCTAGGCATATACTTAGAAGTTCCAATGCTTTCAAAGGAACTTTATTCTGAAGATGTACGTTTAAGATTGCATCAAGATTACATTTGGATAATTATTTACATCCAAAATCAGACAAATATTTTTGAAGTGAGGAACCTGTCAATAAAGAAATGCACAGCTGTGAAGCCAAACCAACACATACAGACTCTGAATGAGCATACCTGAACTCAGATGATTGACTCAAATGAAATCTGAACTTGGGGGCTTTCGGAATAACTTTAGGGGGCAGGATATGTCTTAAGACATCTATTCCTTGCAAGCCTCTCAGCCTTTATGCTAACAGAATATCATTCACGGGTAACAATTCATACAGGGGAACTGCTTTTCTTGCTCTTAGTTTTGTGCTAAAGCACCAAGCTTTGTAATCTTTCATGACACTTTCATGAGTGCATGCTCTTATTTCGTTGACACCAGAAGTCTGGGATCAGACTATAATAGGGGTAAGCAACTGTCAGGGGTTCAGGGACAGAGACACAGGGTAGGCAGGAGATGGAGAGCGATGGGGATGAATCCCAGGACAGCGAGGAAGAGGATGACAATGACTCAAGAGATTCCATGAGTCTTTCCAGCGAATCAGAGGATTCCCAGAAGGGGGCGCCGGTGGTCAAGGCCAGGGGAGCCCCAGGGGGGACGTGTCAGGAGCAGGGGGCCAGCGGGGGATCCCAAAGTGGCAGCTGGGCGTCAGGACCAGCCTCCCCGCCAGAGTGCAGCGAAGGGGGTGGAGGTTTCAGTGTATCAGGGGAAGCGGCTCCGGCAGCAGAGAAAGGAGGGAGGTCGGAGCAAGCCACCCTCCCGGTAGGGGAGGGGAGTAGTGAAGGGAGTAGTGTAGCTGTTAAAAGGAAGGTTAGAGGTTGGGCGCGCGCGCCAAGTTCAAATGTAGAGGCGCGCGGAAGTACAGGGAGCCCGGAGGAGGGGCCAGGTCCCAAAGCCCGCAGGAGGGGGCAAGAGCAGTCTGATTCCGCGTCAGAGGAATCCAGGAGGGGCGAAACCCCAGCGGGCAGAAAGACCCTGCGGAAAAGGAAAGAGAGAAAGAGGTGGAGCAGCACAAGCCTCTTAAACTGGTGCAGGGGAGGGACGGATTCAGAGGGGACTTCAGCGGTCTAAGCCTAGCAGACGTAGGGCTGTGCGCCTCGGATGTGAAGCAAACAATGAACTGCAATAAACACTTTTGTATATAAGAAGAGATAGGCGTTGGTCTTTTGTGAGCTGAGACTTGAGGCAGCCTTGACAGTAAGTCCCTCGCCTGCACCGCAAAAATTTTTTTTTGCAAAGCTCACGAAGTTTGGCAGACATGACTACTGAGGAGCAGATAACGACCCTGCAAAACGCAGTCGCTGAACTCTCCGTTGCAGTACGGGTCTCTGAGAAGACAGTTGCCGAAGCAGAAGCGCGATGCCAGGATCTGCAAGCCAGGTGGGATCAGGCGTGCAAACAGGGGTTCCCGGGGTCCAGATCAGAGGGAATCGGACTCGGACGGAGGGGGGGCAATTTAGTAGCCCACTTCGATGGGAACCTGAAGCATTATCCCAATTTCAGAGCAGACGTCGTATACGCGCTGCATTTGCTTCGAAAAGACTTCAAAGATGAGGAGGAGAAAGTAGGCTTTATTGTGTCCCATTTGCATGGGGAAGCTAGAACCTGGTTACGCAATTTGTGGCGCGAAGATGGTCTTGCCCGCAGGGACTCTGACGAATTTATCAAAGCCATGGACACTTGCTTCCAATCTACCGTTGACGTTGATGTGGCGCGCCAGGAGATGCATGGATTGCGGCAGGGCAAGGCTACAGTGCGCCAGTACCATTCTCGCTTTTTTGCATTGCTGAATGTGCTGGGCTGGGAAAAGGACTCCCTGGCAGTGAGAGACTTGTTCTGGGAGGGGCTTCATGGCTCAGTAAAAGATGAGCTGGCTAGGGGAGACAGACCTCAAACCCTAGCAGACGTCGTGCAGAGGGCACTCGCGATAGGGGTGCGCCACGAAGAACGCCCTTGGCACAGTGAGGAGGGGCGTCATGTCCGCCCACCAGCTAGAGCGCCTCCTTTTCTTCCCAGGGACCTGGGACGTACAAATCCCTCGCCTATGCTGAAGGGAGGGGAGGAACCAATGGAGCTGGGTGGTGCAAAGGCTCAGACAGCTGCCGGAGCCTCAGCGTCCGGAGCAGTCAAGGCGAAGCCTCCTAGAGGGACCAGGAAGTGTTACATCTGTGACAGTGCACAGCACATGGCTAAAGAGTGTCCCCAGAGGCTTCAGAAGCACACTGCAGCCTTAGCAACAGTAACAGGGGAAGCGTTCCAAGGAGAACAGTTTCAGGGAAACGAGAATGCCTGGCTGGAAGCAGAGATGCTGGGGCTCCGCCAGGCAAGTCAGTGAAGCAGTCCCCAGCGCTTTTGCAGCCTACAGACCCCTTACCACCCAAGCCAGTGGTGCAGCTCACTGCTACTCTCCAGCTACCTAATGGACTCACCCTGGAAGTCCCCATTACGATTGACTCAGGGAGCAACGCAGACTTCGTGGGGATGCAGTTCATCAAGCAGCATCGCATAGCGCTACTACCAGCCACGCTGCCTCTGAACGTCGTCACGGTAGATGGCAGGAAGTTGCTGGGTGGGCAAGTGGTACAACAGATGCCACCCATGCTGCTGAAAATTGGGAATCATCGCGAGGTCATCAGTTTCAATGTCACCCAACTGTCAGACACGCCTATAGTGTTAGGCATGAGTTGGCTGGATAGACACAGCCCATCATTAGCGTGGTACCAGCGGCAGCTCACCTTTGGCTCGTCCTACTGCGCACAACATTGCATCCAGACCGGCCAGGAGGAGGAGGGCCAGGAGGAAGGGCAACAGTTGCATCTAGGCATGGTGCAGGCAGTGCCCCACAAGTACAAGGGGTTTTTGGAGGTCTTCTGCGAAAAGGAAGCTGACCAATTACCACCCCACCGGCCCTACGACTGTGCAATTGACCTCTTACCAGGGGTGACGCTGCCGACTGCGAAGCTGTATTCCATGTCTGAAGATGAGATGCAGGAACTCCGGGAGTTCATAGATCACAATTTGAAGTGGGGATTCATCCGAGAATCCAAGGCAGTGGGGGGCAGTCCTGTGTTTTTCGTGAAGAAGAAGGACACGCCCCAAAAAAGGCTCATTGTGGACTATAGGGCCATAAACTCGATGACAAAGCCCAAGGCCTTCCCCATGCCCAAGATTGACGACCTGCTCGCGACGGTGAGGAAGGGGAGGATCTTCACCAAGTTGGATCTACGCGGAGCATACAATCTAATACGCATGAGGGAAGGTGACGAGTGGAAGACGGCCATGTTCACGCCGCTGGGCACCTATGAATACAGAGTTATGCCGTTTGGTCTCCAAAATGGCTCCCACTGTTTCCAAGCATTCATGCACCACGTGCTAGCAGGACTCCTCTACAAGAAGTGTGTATGCTTCCTCGACGACATTCTGATCTTCTCAGAATCGCAGGAGACTCACGAGAGAGACGTAAAGGAGGTCCTGCAGAGACTACGGGAGCACAGACTCTACGCCAAACTGGAGAAGTGCCAGTTCGACGTGACGGAGGTGGATTTCCTGGGCTACCGGCTGTCCGACAAGGGACTAGCCATGGACAGCGCCAAAGTCCGCATGGTGTTGGACTGGAATAGCCCGCGCAATCGGAAGGAGGTCCAGAGGTTCGTCGGCTTCGCCAACTTTTACCGCAAGTTCATCAGGGGTTTCGCGAAAGAGACGGCAGCTATCACGGACACCCTCAGTTCCAAGAAGAAAAAGTTCACCTGGACGGACCAGGCGGAGCAGTCCTTCAAGAGACTTAAGAGTCTCTTCGCGTCCGAAGACCAGCTGCTACACGTGAATCCCGGCAGGCCCATGCGGGTTGAGACTGACGCATCTGACAGAGCAGTGGGGGCCGTCCTCTTGCAGGAAGATCCGCAAGGGAACTGGAGGCCCTGCGCTTTCTATTCCCGGAAGCTCAGCAAGTCGGAACAGAACTACACCATCTGGGACAGGGAGTTGTTGGCCATCCACGCGGCTTTCAAGGCGTGGCGGCACTTCCTCATCGGAGCCAAGCACACCGTGCAGGTCCGTACGGACCACAAGAACCTAGAGTATTGGCGCACGGCGAAGCTCCAGAGCCAGAGGCACATGAGATGGGCGGAGTTCTTTGCGGATTTCGATTTCCGGATAGAGTATATCCCGGGAGACAACAACGTCATAGCGGATGCGCTCTCCAGGAAACCGCAGTATCTCGAGGAAGCGGCACCAGTGGCAGCCAGGCACATTTTCGCACCGCAAGCGTGGGCGTGCGCTTCCGCCGCCGTGGACCTGGACGCGGTACGACGCGCGC
This sequence comes from Podarcis pityusensis, assembly GCF_964106645.2. Taxonomy (NCBI): domain Eukaryota; kingdom Metazoa; phylum Chordata; class Lepidosauria; order Squamata; family Lacertidae; genus Podarcis; species Podarcis pityusensis. The sequence goes on along the minus strand of NC_138028.1, from coordinate 139,208,272 downwards.
TACAGTCGGATCCGTTCGCACAATCCAAGATGGAGGAGGTGCGACGAGGGACAGCAAAGGACGGCGAATTCCAGATACGCGACGGCCTGCTGACCCGCAAAGGTGCTCTCTACGTGCCGGGAGACGATCTCCGCGCGAAGGTTTTACGGCAGTTACACGACGCACCCAGCGCGGGTCACTTCGGCAAAGAAAAGACGGCGGACTTAGTAGCCAGAGACTTTTGGTGGCCCCAGATGCGGGGAGAGGTCGCGGATTACGTCGCCAGGTGTGACACTTGTCAGAGGTCCAAGCCAGTGCACAAGAAGCCAGCGGGATTGCTGGAACCGCTGGAGACGCCACTACAGCCGTGGGAAAGGGTGGCGCTGGACTTTGTTACTGATCTGCCCAGTTCGCGGGGCAAGACGGCGGTGCTTGTGGTTGTAGATCTGTTCACCAAGATGGCGCACTTCATTCCTTGCACGAAGGTGGCAACAGCGGAACAGACCGCCAAGCTGTTCATAGACCACGTGTTCCGGGTGCACGGCTTACCGCGGTCCATCCTGTCCGACCGGGGTCGCCAATTCATTTCCAGTTTCTGGCAGAAGCTCCTGGGCATCCTGAATGTCAAGATCAACTTAGCGTCGGCGAGACACCCGCAAACCAACGGCCAAGCGGAGAGGGTCAACGCCATCATGCAGCAGTACCTGCGATGTTACGCCAATCAAAAGCCTGCAACTTGGGTGGACTACTTACCGATGGCCGAGTTTGCCTACAACAACACGAAGCACGCGTCAACGGGGGTGACACCGTTCTTCGCCAACAATGGGCGACATCCCAGAACTTTCCCGGCGTTGGAGACAACGACGCAGGGGGAGTCGCAGGGAGCTGAGCATTTAGCAGCAGAATTGCAGGAGGTACACGAGGAGCTACGACGGCACTTGGAACTAGCTAAACACGCCTACAAAGTGCAGGCAGACAGGCACAGGAGGGCAGGAGAAGACATCCAGGTGGGGGACTGGGTATGGTTAGCAGCCCAGGCGGTGCCGGCCAAGTCGTTAGCTAAGAAGAAGCTAGGACACAAACAGCTAGGGCCATACCAAGTTGAGGGCAGGATCAATCCCGTAGCTTTTCGGTTGACCCTCCCAGAAGATTCCCGAATGCACCCGGTCTTTCATAGGTCGGTGCTTACACCCTACAAAGCCCCACACAGATTTCAGGAGCCAGGGACGGCACCAGACCCACGTAGAAAGTCACCGGGGGGGGGAAGTCACCGAGGACCCCGACACTCAACGAGGTCACGGAAATTCTGGACTCGAGATGGGGGGAGGAGGGAGTGGAATACCTCCTCGCCAGGGAAGGTACCCCGGCCAGCGCCAACAGTTGGGTGCCAGATTATGCTCTGGAGGAACCTCTTCTTAAAGACGAGTTCCATGCACTCTTCGCACACAGGCCCATGCCAGCGGAGTATTTTGACGACTGGCTTTTTACGCCCACACTTTCGGGCAGCACCTTCCGGGGGTTCTCCTCCGCAGAGGAGACCACGCCGGAATCGAGCCCTCCAAGGGGATCGTGCTCGGGGGTGGACACGGACCGCTTTTATTGGTGGGACGATCAACCAGAAGTGGGGTGGCGAAGGGGGCCTTGGCAAGCAGCATCGCCTGAAGTAACAGGGGGAGGGAAGGGTTTGGATGTGTTGGGGGAGGACCCCGGTTTCGAGCACTCATACACTGAACTGGAAGCAGAGGAGATCGACGTCGACGAACTGTATCCAGCATCTACCCCCGCTACAACGGAGCTCCCGGAACCTGCGCCCGAGCAGCGGGAGGGGGGAAGGGGGGGCTTCGAGGGGGGGATGGATGTCAGGGGTTCAGGGACAGAGGCACAGGGTAGGCAGGAGATGGAGAGCGATGGGGATGAATCCCAGGACAGCGAGGAAGAGGATGACAATGACTCAAGAGATTCCATGAGTCTTTCCAGCGAATCAGAGGATTCCCAGAAGGGGGCGCCGGTGGTCAAGGCCAGGGGAGCCCCGGGGGGACGGGTCAGGAGCAGGGGGCCAGCGGGGGATCCCAAAGTGGCAGCTGGGCGTCAGGACCAGCCTCCCCGCCAGAGTGCAGCGAAGGGGGTGGAGGTTTCAGTGTATCAGGGGAAGCGGCTCCGGCAGCAGAGAAAGGAGGGAGGTCGGAGCAAGCCACCCTCCCGGAAGGGGAGGGGAGTAGTGAAGGGAGTAGTGTAGCTGTTAAAAGGAAGGTTAGAGGTTGGGCGCGCGCGCCAAGTTCAAATGTAGAGGCGCGCGGAAGTACAGGGAGCCCGGAGGAGGGGCCAGGTCCCAAAGCCCGCAGGAGGGGGCAAGAGCAGTCTGATTCCGCGTCAGAGGAATCCAGGAGGGGCGAAACCCCAGCGGGCAGAAAGACCCTGCGGAAAAGGAAAGAGAGAAAGAGGTGGAGCAGCGCAAGCCTCTTAAACTGGTGCAGGGGAGGGACGGATTCAGAGGGGACTTCAGCGGTCTAAGCCTAGCAGACGTAGGGCTGTGCGCCTCGGATGTGAAGCAAACAATGAACTGCAATAAACACTTTTGTATATAAGAAGAGATAGGCGTTGGTCTTTTGTGAGCTGAGACTTGAGGCAGCCTTGACAGCAACTGAAAATCTGAAGGGTACATCCTGGCACAGAAGTTTCTAATGTGCGTGGGCAGAGTGGCAGATGTGACGGAAACACAGGGGGCAGCATGTCCTGTTTTGCCACTTGAGGAAAACGGGAAGTGCCACTCTGCACAGCCACTGCTCCCACCACTACCTGCCTGCTCCTCTGCCACTGCTTGCTCTGCCGCTGCAGGCCCTGCATCTGCCCAGCATTTGCCGCTGGCGGAGATGCAGATTTCAGGCAAGATCACATCCATTTGTGGCGAGATCCCATTCAAATCACATAAGCACTTGTGTGCACTCTACAAGATCTCACGAGATCCTCTCCCAAAATGGACACAATCGTGCCTGAAATCGTCAGTGCCCGGGTTTGTTTGCTTTTCTGTCTGAAGCTGTGGTCTCACCCTGCCGAATGGCTGGGCCGAAAACAGCAGCAGCTTTGAAATGGGAGGTCACTTTCAAACACCCACTCCACTTCCTTCTCAACAGGCCAACGGGGGTGGGGGGCTTCCAAATGGGAAATTACATAAGATCTGCAGACCAGGGTCCTTATCCAGAAGAAAAACATACAAATGTGGTACAGGGACATGGTTACATATTCCTGAGCATCTCAGCTTGCAAGCTTTCCAATGGTTGTGTACAGCTGTGTTTTCTCCACAACGAGCCCTTTGCTCTGTATGAGAAAAGCCCTTGCTGTTCTCTAGAATTAGAAAACCGAAAAGAAATTATGCAGTCTAGTAAAAATAGAAAATAAGAAAAAATATTCAGATTTATTCCATTTGCACAATGAAGACAAGTCCCAGAATTCTGCATTTTGCTGTTCAGATTTAGACTGCAGAATTTTATTTTAAAGGAGCCTTCCTAGAATTACACATTCCACTGCTACTTTCACTCACATTTTATTAATGGAAACACGGATTTGCCACTTTCACATACAATTTCTCTCTCCCTCCCACTTGTTAAAGCCTGAATTGAGACAAAGCTTTGCACTGTGTGTTGCATTTTACATCAAAGGATATAATAAAATAGCCCTGCTGCTTGTCAGTTCCATTTATACAAAGTTATAATTATGTTTTATTAATCCCTTTGTTGAGTTTCACAAGTTATTTCTTTGAGACTCTAGCTATTTCTTATAAGATTTTAAATTTGTAAATAAAAAAATTGATCTAAATGTCTGAAAGGAATGAATTTTGTTTATTTTAAGTTAGTTCCTAGGTCTCAGTTACAATACTTCATTTAAAGTTTAAACTGATTCGTGCTTTTTATGGTTTTCCCGAAGGAAATCTGAACACAATTCTCTGAGAATAATTCTCAGAATTTTCATAAAACTGCAATTTCCAGAATTCTTTAAAGGAATTCATGCTAGTTAGCCACATGGATTGTCTGTGCAGGAAGGTAGTATATAAATTAGGCTTGTGTGTCCTCTGTGTTTGTGTAGTAATAATGAGGCGACTTCACATTGTCTACAGCAATGTCTACCTGCATCCTCAGTCCTGGCCGGACTGCTGAAGAGTTAGAACTGGTATAATACACAACTGAAGTACTCCAAGTGCGATAAAAGTCTCATTCATACAACTTGTTGTGTACATTTGTGTTCCACTATCCTCTTTTTCTGTCCGTTGGCTTGTAACTATTCACTTTCTTTTTTTGTTGTTCTCAACAGTCCTGTGTGTGTACAAATTTTGGGGCTTTCTCTGTTAAACCACTCAGATGGTCGTGTTTTGAGGAGCCCCCCCAGTCTGGGACTGGCACAATAGTAATACCTTTCTAACATACATATCATTAAGGAGTGAAAAGGATATTGTACTGAGAAGTGTGAAAGCAATATAATTATGTTGCTGTAGCAGGAAAGGAGCTATACTCAGGGGTGCCAGAAGAAAATATGAGTTTACACTTTGCAAGGGAGACTATTTCCAAGAGTAAGCCCCACTCGCTACAGCTTCAGCTACTAGTTGTAGTGTAAAGAAATATACTTGTTAAAGGAGAGTCCATGTAGTCAAGCCTAGGCATTCAAAATAGGTTATTTAGCTCCAAGTATTACCACATGCCATGCTGGCTCTCTATTAATAGTTTCAAACAAAGGGCTCTATTGTAACGAAAGCTAAAATGGCCTTTACTCTTTTAAAAGAGTTTATAAATGATTAATCACTTAATATTTTAAATAGGATAAAATAGAGTATAGCTTTCATAAAATACAGCAGGATGGCTAGCATACAGTCACTAAATTTGGTGGCCTCTGCTAAGTTCTCTGGATAATATAAAGATCTTACACAGATGGAACGAAGCCCAGTTCTATCAACAACATAGTTTTATCAATCACATCTATTATCATGTGAAGGGAGGGCTGGCAGTTTTTTTCCTTCCATCAATAAATGTAACAGCCTTGATTGCAGGTGTGCTGAATCCACCTACAGTGCAGCAAGAAACTCTAATTTCAATTGGCTGAGCTGCTGTGATGGAACGGACTGTTCTGTTTCTCAGGAAACTATTCTGTAGGGCTAAGACTGTGTACTGTGGGTAGCAAGCCAGAAGGCAAACAAGCTGGGGGCTGGGGGGCTGGGGGCCAAGACAAGAGGGCACAGCATTGCTAGGTCTATTCTAGACCCTGGCAGAGGAATTCTACCTGTATGGATTGTCACCGCAGCACTTTGACAGCTGGGCAATCTAAAAGAAGGCAATGAGGGCGGAAAAGAAAGTCCTTTGGGTGCAGGGTTGTAGTTCAGACCAGCAAGGGACTGGACCCAAATTCGTGAGTTTTTGAAACAGGAAATATCTGAACAGAGATTCACAAAAACAACAGGACCATTGAACATTTCTGGCTTGACGCCTTAATCTTTTGGGGAAAGTATTTCCAGAGATATTTCCAGCACACTGAACAGAAAGCTTCTTCATTTCGTAGCTCTTTTCAAAGACTCCAATGAAAGCTGATAAGGGATTCAAAGGTATTGTTGGCCATAAATACTAAATAGTCACAGCCTGTAAAGGCTGGGTAGAAAACTATCAAGATGTTTCGATTTTAGAACAAAATAATAAGAACGCTGCCTCAAAAAGGGCATGTAGATTCTAGCCCAAAAATGGAAACAAGAAGAATTACCGTCGATGGAAGAATGGAGAATGAAGTTAATGGAATACACAGAACTTGATAAATTAACAGGAAGGATCCGAGGCCTACGAGACCACAGATTCACTGAAGACTGGAGTAAATTTGTAGACTATTTGAAAAGTATTTGCGATGAACAATTAACATTTGTAGGTTTGCAAGAGGCTCTGTGAAAATAATATTAGAAATATTGTAAAAAAGGGAATAAGAGGGAGGAGGTTTTTAACAAAAGGCAATATTAGATTAAGAAATGCGGAAGAAGGATTAAAACGGAGGATTTGCAGAAGAGCTGAGGGAAGTCCAAAAAATGTATCTGTGAAAAACTGTGTTATGTGTTTTTATATTTTTGTATTGCAAAATGAATAAAAATAATTTATTAAAAAAAGGGCATGTAGAGATTATGCTTTGTGTATGCTACATGCAGTACAGCACATAGCTGCTGTGGGTAACACTATTTAATCTAATTGGGTTTTTCCAATTACTCTGATATTCTAGAGACAATATAATCATCATCATAAAGATGCCTAGGGGTTGTCCAATAGCACGGACAGCCCCACCAAACATTCAGTGGTGGCTTTTACCATCAAAATGATTCAATTAAGTGATCACAAGTGATCACGAATCTCTCAACATTTTAGAGGTTAAGTGTTTTACAAGTGGAGCTTACTTTATTTTAAGCATTTATAGCTATTGAACAGTAGGCCTCTGTTCATCTACAATTTGCTGCTTGGAGTATTTTTTTCTGAATTTTACCCATTCTGAGCCGTTGAGTACAGGGAGAGCTAGATAACACATAAATAAATAAAAAACAACAACATTTGAACTTTCTGCTGCAAACTTGCATTTCCCATAACAATCTCTTCAACAACTGCACCATGCACAAGTTTTTGCTCACCAGAAACTGAGCGGTACATTGAACACTTGCCTGTCTTCAATGGCAGAGAGAGCAACAGCATGGGCAGTCAGAGTCAGTGACAGGCAGAATCACTGGCAGATGGAGCCAGCTAGTTGTAGGTTAGCCTCCATCCTCCTCCCTGCTGAGCTCTACAAGGGCAAAAGAACTGAGACTTCACCAGCAGGGCAGGTTGTCTAAGAAGACAGGCAAGTGGGGCTGGCAGAATAGGTTGGTGGGACACTGTTCTGTTTGCCCTCATGGAGCAGCCTCCACTGGCTGAATAGGATATAAGAAGCATATGGGTGTGACTAAAACACCCAGGGATTTCATATCCTAATAAACAAGAATTTGTTTGGATTAGCACTGACTCCCCTGTGTTCCCACATGATATACTGGAAGTGCATGTTATTCACCCATCTGCCTGAATGTAATGTTCAAAGTCATCCTCAATTCAACGATGTTAATGAGTGGTTAAGAAGATGAAATGATGAGTGGAAACTTAAAGTAATGAAATGGAAAATGACAAGGAGGAAGGGAGGGCGCTCTGGCTGCATAGCAAGGTAATATTCCTGTGTTGACTTGTGAAATTATCTCTCCAGGGCAGTAGAGGAAAGACTGGGTTTTTTATGAGAGCAATGGTCAATATATTTAAAAAAAAATAAAACAAAAAACAAAAAAACAGAGCAAAAAGAATTGAGCACCCGAACTAATAGCTTCTTCTGTCTTCAGTTTTAATGGTTTTGCTCCTCACTTTATCACAACAGAGAATTTAGCACTGAACCATTTCAGAAGGTGTTAGAGGCTTCTTAACTCATGCCGGCGTTTTGTTCCATATGAAAAAGTATAACATATGGATGTGAAGTGCTAGGATTGCAACTAATTTCCATTCTGGAATGTGAGAAGGAACGCAGGGGGAGGAGACAGCGATAACATGGTATATATCCCTCATTTTGAATGTCTGGATTATAATTATATTTTTAGAAAAAAACATTATTGATGAGTGGAGATTGCTGAACTCCTTTTTTGCCCTGTCATTGCTCCTCCCCTATTCTCCCCTTGTATTGCCAATGTTTAATTTTAAAATATTTTTAAGAAAGGGTTATATCCAACAGAGAGAAAAGAACAGACGGGGAAGGGAGAAGCCATGCCAAAGCTTTGCATCACCCAGCTATCATTAGTGACCTGACTCATATCACTCTCACAGAAATCAAAGGTTGAAGTTGCAAAAAGGCAGTGATGTTGACGGAAGCTAGGCACCACCTGGAGACGAAATCTCTTGACAGCCTATCCCCAATTTCCAGGACTGAGCAGGTGTTTGCCATCTGAGCATGCTGTGAGTTGGGTGGGGAGCTAATTGCTCAGCCTATATGTGCACATTTCAGCTGGGCTCCCAATTCTCAATATGCTGATACATAATTTCAGGGCTCAAGGCTTTTGGGGTGTTTTATTTTAAAAAAACCTGAATTATTTTTGCTGCAATACATGATGTAGTAGAAAGAGAAAATACCAGCTATGGCATCTGTGATTTGCACTGCCCTCTGCAGTTTCAATTCAGAGAAACTGTCTTAAACCAATGTAGAAAACTTCCCATTATCTACTTTCCTATGGGCAAGCCAAGAAAAACTTTTTTTTTTGTCTTCTCAAATTTGAAAGAATATGATAATCTGAAAAGAATCTGACATTTTTGCTTTTATTTTTTACCTTGAAGCTGAATTGTTGCCTTAAGAACACATAAAAAAACCTTGTACAAAATCTATGTCTCAGCAACTTAAGTAAAAAATGGTGAAGACCCATCCGAATCACAACTGATTCTGGCATTCCAACAACCTTATGTATTGAGCTGGAATCCCAAGACCCCAAGTTGCGTAGTATCAAGGGATAAGTCCAATGTGGAAAAGGCCAAACAGTCTGCTGATTCCAATGACAAGAAAGAAGCCTTGAGAGGTTGCTAACACTGCAGTCCATTAAATACATAAAACATTATTTCTAATGCATTGAACACTCACAGCTGTACCCTATATCAGTGGTTTTCAACCAGTGTACCGCGGCATCCTGGGGTGCCTTGAATGATATTGAGGGGTGCCGCAGGCAACAATGGCCTCTGTCCCCCTTGAGTCTCTGCCTCCCAAAGGCATGCACAGCTGTTTATTGCAGCAGCCCTGGCTACAAGCTACCCAGCTTCTGGGGCTGGCCAGTGGGTGCTGGTTGCCAGGAGCTGAGGTGGCCTTGAGTAAGCAAGCAAGCAGGCGAGGGAGCCCAGCCAGCTAGTCCACCAGCCCTTGCTGTTGGGAATGGACAGACAAGTGAGGAGGCACCTCTCTTTGGGGTGGGTGGGGGCACCTCAGAGACCAGGGGCGGCAATAGTGGGTGCCTGGAGGACTCCGAAGGAGAGGGGAGAGGAGAGGAAGCTGAGGGAACCCACCACAAGAGTGGGTGTTCAAAAAAGGGTGAGAGGCTGCCAGCTCTGCAGGCACCACAGGGGTGCCACAGAAATAATGTAGTTGGTCAAGGAAGACTTAGACTCAAAAAGGTTGAAAACCTCAGTCCTATATGGTAGAATACCAAGATGTTTTCATTCTTAGAAGCTGATTGAAACCATTTTAAGAACCAGTTGTTGCATCACATCAAAAGTCCTCTACCTTCCTGCCAGAAAAACAACCTGTCAGAAGAATAGCATTTGAGCCGCAATGGGTCAGTGTGTCTGGCTATTAACCAGAAGGTTGGTGGTTTGATCCCACAAGGGGACAGCTGTGGGCAGGATTCCTGCACCGTAGGGAGTTGGAGGAGATGACCCTCAGGATCCCTTCCAACTCTACAATTCTACAGCGGCATAGCGTGGGTTGTCAGCACCCGGGGCAAGGCAAGTAATTTGCGCCCCCTAACCCCTAACCTGCCGCCGCTGCCAGCTTCTTCTTGCTGCTGCCTGGGCTGGTCTGGTGTGGTTCTCTCCCGCGCTCAGCGCTGCGCTGGGCGGCCGCTGCACTGTCCCTCCCCCAGATAGTCCCTTGCTCTCTCTCTCTCCGCACCGCACGCCTGGCACCCACCCCCTCCACCCAGCGGCTCGGATCGGATTCGCACAGCCAGCACTGCAGTGAGAGAGAGTGAGTGAGCCAGGTAGGGGCAGAGAGCTGCGAGTGCGAGCGCCCCCCCCCAGATGTTGCGCCCGGTGCGGCCGGCCCCCCCTGCACCCCCCACGCTACACCACTGCAATTCTATGATCCTAATTCCCATGAGGAGGGTGGCTGGCTACCTCAAATTGAAGGCTGAAAACTGGAGGCTAGGGCTGGATCTATACAGATATTTTTAAAATGCTATGGGAAAAAATGCTATGGGGGGGGGGGGGAAAGGCTCCCAAGGCAATCTGCCATTGGCTTTGGATTCTGCTCTACAGCACCATCTGGTGTTACATTTTTATAACACTTTTTAACATTATAAATTGACCAGTGTAGCTGAGTCCATCACTCACAAACTAGGCTCTTTATTTATAGGGCCTTGCCCTATGCCTGGATATTTGACAGCTTTCAAATCAACATCAACATGTACTTTTTCCCCCTCGAGAAGGAAGGTGGCAAGGAACATTGGGGCCCAAGAGTAACAAAGGATAAAAATTACAAATGTATATGCATTTTGTACAGTTTAATGCTGAAATTCTCACTTTGGAAAAAGGGACGCAGGATGATAGGCCAACGCTCCAGCCATAGCTTGTGTGTTGGCAACCTGATGATTAGCTGATATTCCTTAAAGGGTTTGGATTGGGGCCTGGCTCTGACAAGTGATTCTTAAAGCGGAATCATGAAATTGCTACCAAGAGTGTTTTTAGTGAGTTTGCTATGGAAACACCAATTCCATGAGGTAAAAATCTAAAATCTGAAGTGGCTTCACATTTATAGCTGTGGGTAAAAATATTAATACAGGTCTGTACCGCTCTTAAATCCCAGCAGTTGCCAAGTGTGTCAGAACAGTTGAGACACTATAACTGATGTGCCACAAAACAATATGAATTATTAAGGGACAGATACCCAATTTAAAATATATCTAACTCCGTCTCTGTGGAGTTCCTAAATCTCACATACTGTTTATATAGTGCTTTAGGGTAGGAATAATATCACATGCTTTATTTCAGTAATCTGACAACAACCCCGCTGAGGGCATGCCCCCCACCCTCAAACAATGAACTGTCATACGGCAACAAGGAGCAAGTGCTGTGTCTCCCTTCCAAGCTTTTCCTGGAGCAGCACAATCAATGCCTTGTCAGTTTCACAAACCATGCAGAAGTAGATACTCTTGAGTTTGACCATTTGGCTTTGAATGATTCTCTGATTTATACGTTGCATAATCGGTGGTTCTTATTGGAATACCAAACTGCACTGCTGTGCTGAACCAAATAATGACTGGAGAAAAACAAGAAACAGTATTCATGAACTTTTTAACAATAATGAATTTAGATTTGGGTATTCAGCCTGCACGTAGAAAGCTAGATGCTGACCCAGCCTGCTCCCTAACGTTTTAGTTTCATACTCACCTGCAATATGAAGGAAATTAACCTGTGTTTGAATGGAACATGACATAGTTGAAGTAAAAATTCACTTAAATTTTAACTGTGACATACAAAATCACAGCTTGGCACAGATGTGGGGGGGGGGGGATAAATAAATAAAATGAGAGTGGAGTGTGTATACTCTCAATTTATTTATTTCCCAACATACCCCCGCACAGCTGTTGTCGTGGGGTTACCTGGCTTTAGGCAGATGGTGCAAGAGCTCTGAAAGCATCCCAGAGCCATCACACTACCTTCCCAAAGCCCATTCTGAGGGTTCCTGGCTCTACATGGTTTTGCATTTATGTGTGGACTGAACCCTCGCATAAGATGCGAGTTACCTGCATTTCTTTTATGAGTTAATTGGCAGATTGATTACCACAATTATGACTTATCTATTAACCTTATCTGCTCTTTCCCTTGCAAGAATAGTTAGCAATTCTCCTCCCATCACCCTTTGGGAAACTAAGACTGAATGGGAAACTAAGCTCAACACCTTCATATAAGAACAAAAAAATCTAAATGCAGCATCCTGAAATGCAGCCTGAATTATGATGTTTACACACCACTTGTAATGTTACCATATATATTTGAATGTACAGGCCTGTTTTAGTTTTCTGGGGTCCATGTGTTGACATGGGCTAAGTAAGTACACTGTGTTGGGGAGAAAATATTGAACAAAAGCCCTTACATTTTGGCAAGCTAGAAAACACACCAATAAATCAAAATAAGAACAGAATTTACATAGACCTGGCTTTATGCTATTAATGAGCAGATTTGTTTGTCATTATTATTATTATTATTATTATTGCTATTGGTACATTTCTATGGAAAGGTTCAGGAAATTCCTCACTAGTGATGCAAGTTTCTTCCAGTTTTACCAAGCCTGAAAAAAAGGGAATTGCAGTACAGTACAGCTTTCAGTGCTCAAATTAGTTAAGAAACTATAATAAATTTCTGTTCCCTTCAGGGGCTTTTTCACTGATTTGAAATTAATGTACTACTGAAATAAATAAAAACAACATTTTTTAAAAAATAAGGAAGTTCCAAACTTAAGACCCAACAAAAGCGCTTGCGCTCTCTCTCTCTCTCACACACACACACAAACCTGACTATTCTCTGAAAAGTTAAGCTTATGAAGCATAATCTCTCGAAAAATATAAGACACAATGGAGCCAACATGGGACTTTTGCATATTTTTGTAAGATACAGGAAGAAGCAAATAACCTTATTTCAGAACCATTTATATTTTACTATCTGGATAACGGGACGCGGGTGGCGCTGTGGGTAAAACCTCAGCGCCTAGGACTTGCCGATCGCATGGTCAGCGGTTCGAATCCCCGCGGCGGGGTGCGCTCCCATCGTTCGGTCCCAGCGCCTGCCAACCTAGCAGTTCGAAAGCACCCCCAAGTGCAAGTAGATAAATAGGGACCGCTTACCAGCGGGAAGGTAAATGGCGTTCCGTGTGCTGCGCTGGCTCGCCAGATGCAGCTTGTCACGCTGGCCACGTGACCCGGAAGTGTCTGCAGACAGCGCTGGCTCCCGGCCTATGGAGTGAGATGAGCACACAACCCTAGAGTCTGGCAAGACTGGCCCGTACGGGCAGGGGTACCTTTACCTTTACCTTATCTGGATAACAGAGATAGGAGGCTGTGAAATTTCTGCTATCTTGCAGGGGGTAGGGTGACCGGGTGAGCTCAATTTAATAGTGACAAAAATTGTGGGAGAGGTGAGTAACATGTTACATCACTGCCAGTTCTGGACTGGCTAGCCAAATCAGAGGATGGAACAAATAAGTTGGGAGGTTGTGGACTCTCCTTCAATGGAGGTATTTAAGCAGAGGTTGGATGGCCATCTGTCATAGATGCTTTAGCGGAGATTCCTGCATTGCAGGTGGCTGGACTAGATGACCCTTGGGTCCCTCCAACTCTATGATTCTATGATTTTAAGTCGTGAATGCAGTTGATGGACCAGCATTAATATTACCTGAGCCTTGGCCTTCTAAGATCCTTGACCTTCTGTAAAACCCCTATTAACAGCAATAGTCCGTAACAGTGGCAAGTAGATGCTACACATGTTTTAATTAGGGCTGTAAGTAACCAAAGCATTCTCCCTCCATTTTCCCAGTCTCCACAATTTGGTTGTGCAGATCCTATGGGTTTAATTACCTGTATCTGTCAGGTGGGGGGCAGCTTTTTTTCTGAAACTGCACTCTTGTCGGGGCAGGGAAGTCACTGCCTCTCTTGGCTATCAACCAACCACCTCTAATCTCTCCATTACTGAGAAATGGAGAGCTTGCGAAATTTCAGCAGACAGCCAACAGAACCTGATAGAATTAACTCACTCCTCCTTTCTTGCCTCCTAACCCTTCCTTGCCACCATGTTTTCCTCTGTGTCAGAAATATATGTGACTGAAAGGGAACTTGGCCAATTTTTGATTTAAAAACTATTGATAACAAGGGCAAAGCCAGCAGGTGGAACCAAGGATGGCCAGAGGGCAGAGCGAAGGAGTGCCAGGATTGGAACATAACAAAATCTGGTGGGTTTGGAGAAGAGACAAAGTAAAATAAGGCAATTTTAGGTATATGGCCACAAGAACAAACCTCTTTTGTCAGATTGGCTCTAAACAACAACCTGCTTTTAAAACCTGGTTACATGCCAGAATGTAATTTTACTAATCGGACTAGTAGAATAATAGATAAATGCCTTTTCACAAGGAGAAACGCCATCTATGAGCTGATGAGGTAAAGATGCTATCCTAATTCTTGCATTGTGTACAATGTTGTGGTTCTCCATAAACATACTAGAATAGCTGGACTTTTTCCAATGTAAAGCTCTCTTTTTTTCATTATCAAATCACGTCCACAAAGTTGTCAGAGCACCACAAGTTAGATCAATTCAAACATCATCCCAAACAATGGCTAAGGCAGCTTAAGTGTGGGTTTGGCATGATGTCCGGTTTGACAAGTCATGGTTTGACATCAGCCCACAATCAAGAAACAGAAACCATGATTTGAAAAAAAAATGACAAAGCATAATTGCAGTTGTCATTTTACTTCCAGTGGCCACAGAGATACAAGAGGGACATTATGAAGCTCCGTAGATGGAAATCAAAAGCACAGAAGCTGCTCTAAGCCAAAGAGTGGCATGTTTCACATGACATGGCAAATGAATTTATGGCTTATTGGGACTGGCACAAATGTGGCCAGTCTTACAGGAGAGTAGCTCTCAGTTGAGCTACACCAAATTTTAGCTTAGTTTATATTCTGAACCTCACAGCTGTTGCTGTGAGCTGTAGCCAAAGCTTATTCTTTGTACAATGTTTGTGCAGTCTTGGTAACCATGTAGGATGAACCAGGCCATTGCCTGTTTATGTATGGAAATTCAAATCATGGTTTGGGTTTTACACTGATTTAAACCATGGTTTGGAGTCAACCTTAGCATTGTCGTTTCATCATTTTCATAGAATACATACTTCTGTTACTTTAACGAACATTACTAGCACCATAATCAAGACACTACTATAGGAAATTCTTTCTTGAGGAGTCTGGTGGTCATTATTTTTCAGGCAGATATTAATTCACTTTATCCACCTTCAAAATGTTAGAAGTAATGTAATTCATTCATATGTTGGCCTGGTTCACATCAATGGTAAGACAAACTTTGGCTTACCAGGAACAAGTCAGCAAGTTGGTACTCGGTGAGAAAATTGCAGCCCATTTCCTCCTCATCCATTCTTGCTGCTGCTGCACTACCTGAAGCTAAGCTATGGTTTGTCTTAGTGTTATGTGTGAACCAAAGCTCATCGTTTATCTCACTCTAAACAAACCACAATCTATAAAGCAGGATTTATTCTCGCCTTATCACTTCTAGTTTATTTGAAGGAGACAAGATCTCCAATCTGATGCTGAAAAATGTTATACAGTATACGACTAGAAAATTATAACTATGGGGAGGATTCAACTAAGTTGTTGCATGTGCAAATAGAGGAGGTGGTGACTCCCACCCCTGCCCACCCCAAAAAAATCTGCTCTGGAAAATTGGAGGGGAGATAGAATAGGTTTAAGGGGCACACAGAGGCTGCATGAGGAGAGGTGAAAAACACCCACTGCAAAAGTGGATTTCATTTCCCTCATGAATACTCTACAAGTACAGACATCTTGGGATTATTGTCAAGGAACATGGCTTGG
This sequence comes from Podarcis pityusensis, assembly GCF_964106645.2. Lineage (NCBI taxonomy): Eukaryota > Metazoa > Chordata > Lepidosauria > Squamata > Lacertidae > Podarcis > Podarcis pityusensis. The sequence goes on along the minus strand of NC_138028.1, from coordinate 139,192,929 downwards.
ATTTAGCTGCCCTAATCTACTTAGCATATTAATCAAACACATACCTACACCGAGGATGTTTTGACACTTTTATTTTAAAAATGGCTTAACTTTTAGCAGATTGAATGTGTGTCTATTTGTCTCCAGCAAAACTCTCAATGTTAAAATTAAGTTCTAAACCAGATAATGGTACTATGATATACTAAGGTGTCATGCACACAATCTTGCCAGTCCAAAGATGCTTAACTCCTGACCTTCAGGTATGGTTTACAGACTTTAGTGTCAGATTCTTCTGGTGTAACAGATAAAACTGAAGTTTGATGACCAGGCAGGTCACAGCTCAATAATGGTAGCCCTGGCCATGAAGCAAAATCAGTCATTCTATGCTCCATCTGTTTAAATGTCTATCTGTGCACCTGTTTCAACTTTTCTTTTCTTTTCTGCTCTCACATTCCCTGGTATAATTAATGGGTAGTAGTTATTTGACACAATTTTTCTGGTACTGCACTAAATGAAAATTATTGCAACAAAAACTAGAGGCAGATCTAAGGCTTTTGCATTTTGAAAAGGAGAGTAGCCATTTCTTCATTGTCCCAGTTAATGCCTCGCTTTGGCATGGTTTACAAAAAACCTTCCCAAATCAGCATCTCTTAAGACAGTCACATTTTGCAGGTGAGCCTTCACTTAAGATCAAACTTGGGGAAGAACTCTCTTTAAAAAACAACAACCCTAAACTGACTTACTACCCCGCAATACTTTGTGACATTCAGTAGATTCTAAGAAAAGCATTAAGTTCCTGCCAGTGCTTATTTTTTTTATTGTGGATCAGCTACTTTCTTTCTGTATATAAGCAAAACTTTGGTCTGTGTAACACATACCAGAAATTAATTTTCATTGCCAGCAACAGCAATGTACTAAATCATAGCAGTATTGAATCCATGGCTGATTCCACTTTGCCCTAATATTTTATGAACCCTCACTGCTCACTGTCAACCTTTTCTCATGACCTCATATATCTCTGACAGAAGCAGCACTTTGTTAATAAGCCACTTCTGGTTTAGAGTTTCATTTCTCAGCCTCCAAGGTTCCCCTCGTGTCCCTAGGTTCCTCACCAGGCTCACCGGAAAAACATTGCCAGTGTTTTCATAAATTTAAACATTCTTTTTTTCTTTAGTGTAAATTACCTCCAGATATTGTTGGACTCCAACTCCCAATGGCCCCAGTTTACATGACGAATGGTCAGAGATGATGGATGTTGTAGTACAGCAACAGCTAAAGAGCCACAGGTTCTCTACACCGCTTTCAGAGTAAAGGGTGGGGTTAGCTAAATTAACATGACATCATTCAAATATCCCAGAAGAAAATACACCATGCCATACCTGGCATAGTGAGGCAAATGCAGAGCAAACCTGGGCTTACTGCATATTATTTTTTGCAGAAAACAAACCATGAGTGCCAATTCACCCATTAGGAGAAACCCACCTCTTGTCTGCACGCAGACCTAGTGGTGGGAGGAAAAAATCCTTAAATAAGAGACACGGGGGAATGATTAATGGACTTCAATGTCTGTACACTAATGCGCAAAGCATGGGAAATAAACAATCAGAGCACTCCTGACATATGGTTGTCAAGCCTCTGCTTAAAGACCTCCAAAGAAGGAGACTCCACCACACTCCTTGGCAGCAAATTCCACTGTCGAGCAGCTCTTACTGTCAGGAAGTTCTTCCTAATGTTTAGGTGGAATCTTCTTTCTTGTAGTTTGGATCCATTGCTCCGTGTCTGCTTCTCTGGAGCAGCAGAAAACAACCTTTCTCCCTCCTCTATGTGACATCCTTTTATATATTTGAACATGGCTATCATATCACCCCTTAACCTCCTCTTCTCCAGACTAAACATGCCCAGCTTCCTTAGCCGTTCCTCATAAGGCATCGTTTCCAGGCCTTTGACCATTTTGGTTGCCCTCCTCTGGACACGTTCCAGTTTGTCAGTGTCCTTCTTGAACTGTGGTGCCCAGAACTGGACACAGTACTCCAGGTGAGGTCTGACCAGAGCAGAATACAGTGGCACTATTACTTCCCTTGATCTAGATGCTATACTCCTATTGATGCAGCCCAGAATTGCATTGGCGTTTTTAGCTGCCGCGTCACACTGTTGGCTCATGTCAAGTTTGTGGTCAACCAAGACTCCTAGATCCTTTTCACATGTACTGCTCTCGAGCCAGGTGTCACCCATCTTGTATTTGTGCCTCTCATTTTTTTTACAATACTTTACATTTCTCTCATTTTTTACAATACTTTACATTGCCTCTCATTTTTTTTACAATACTTTACATTTCTCCCTGTTAAAATTCATCTTGTTTGTTTTGGCCCAGTTGTTCAATGTTTGGATAAGATATAAGGATGTATTGGAAAATAAAACCCCAAGGTGGTTGTCACCGATGGAAGCGAAAGTTCTGAAAAGGCTCAATATGGAGGCCAAATGGCCGAAATATTGGGAAATTTTGGAACAAGATGGAGACAAACTGAAATTGCAGAGTTTTGAGAAATTAAAAAACAAAGTGAGAGATTGGCTTCATTATTATCAGATAATGGAGGCATACAATTTGGATAAGAAAATTGGCTTCCAGGTGGAAAAATCAAAATTAGAAACAGAATTGTTAGAACCCAAAACTAAGATTTTGTCAAGAATGTATAACTTGCTGTTGAAATGGAATACTCAGGATGAAACGGTGAAATCTGCTATGATTAAATGGGCACAAGATGTTGGACATAATATTATGTTTGCTGACTGGGAACAGTTATGGACCACAGGTATGAAGTTCACGGCATGTAATGCCTTAAGAGAGAATATTATGAAAATGATATACAGGTGGTACATGACCCCAGTCAAGCTTGCAAAAATCTATTATTTGCCTGACAACAAATGCTGGAAATGTAAAGAAACTGAAGGTACATTCTTTCACCTTTGGTGGACGTGCCCAAAGGTTAAGGCTTTCTGGGAAATGATATATAATGAACTGAAAAAGGTATTTAAATATACCTTCTTGAAGAAACCAGAGGCCTTTCTCCTGGGCATTGTCGGCCAATTGGTGTCAAAGAAGGACAGAACTTTCTTTATGTATGCTACAACAGCAGCAAGAATACTCATCGCAAAGTATTGGAAGACACAAAATCTACCAACTCTGGAAGAATGGCAGATGAAGGTGATTGACTACATGGAATTGGCAGAAATGACTGGCAGAATCCGAGACCAGGGAGAAGAGTCGGTCAAAGAAGACTGGAAGAAATTTAAAGACTATTTACAGAAATATTGTAAAATTAATGAATCTTAGAAGGATGTTGGATAGAAACTAAGAGGTTTTTAGCTGTAATGCTTTAAGAGATATGAAAAAAAAAAAGGTTTACAATTGGGCAAAAGTTTAATGGTAAGGATTTGCTGAACTAACAAACTGAATTGGAATACAAAAAAGGGAGGTATGAGGAGGTCCGGGGAAATAAGTCTAGGGAAGATAGGTTTGGAAAATTAATGTCTTTTTTTAACTGTTTTATTTTGTATGTTTCTTGTTTATTTTTTACTTTTTTGTTATATTTTTAAAAAAACTTTACTCTTTTTTCTGTATTTTGTATTTTTTGTATTTTTTGAAACTTTAATAAATATCATTTTAAAAAAAATGTTTTGGCCCAGTTCTCTAATCTGTCAAGGTCGTTTTGAAGTGTGATCCTGTCCTCTGGGGTGTTAGCCACCCCTCCCAGTTTGGTGTCATCTGCAAATTTGATCAGGATGCCCTTGAGTCCATCATCCAAGTCGTTGATAAAGATGTTGAATAAGACCGGGCCCAAGACAGAACCCTGTGGCACCCCACTAGTCACTCTTCTCCAGGATGAAGAGGAACCATTGATGAGCACCCTTTGGGTTCGGTCAGTCAGCCAGTTACAAATCCACTGAGTGGTAGCATAGTCAAGACCACATTTTACCAGCTTCTTTACAAGAATAGCATGGGGCACCTTGTCAAATGCCTTGCTGAAATCAAGGTAGGCTACATCCACTGCGTTCCCTTCATCTACCAAGCTTGTAATTCTGTCAAAAAACGAGATCAGGTTAGTCTGACATGACTTATTTTTCAGAAATCCATGCTGACTATTGGTGATCACAGCATTCCTTTCTAGGTGCTCACAGACTGTTTGCTTAATGATCTGCTGCAGAATCTTCCCTGGTATTGATGTCAGACTGACTGGGCGGTAATTATTTGGGTCCTCCCTTTTCCCCTTTTTGAAAATAGGGACAACATTTGCCCTCCTCCAGTCTGCCGGGACTTCGCCTGTTCTCCAGGAATTCTCAAGGATGACTGCCAGTGGTTCTGAGATCACATCTGCCAGTTCGTTTAATACTCTTGGATGCAGTTCATCTGGCCCTGGAGACTTGAATACATCTAAACTAGCCAAGTATTCTTGTACTATCTCCTTAGTTATTCTGGGCTGTGTTTCCTCTGCTGAATCATTTGCTCCAAATTCTTCAGGTCGGGCATTGTTTTCTTTATCGGAGAAGACTGAGGCAAAGAAGGCACTGAGGAGTTCAGCCCTTTCTGTGTCCCCTGTTTGCATTTCACCATCTTCTCCTCTGAGTGACCCCACTGTTTCTTTGTTCTTCCTTTTGCTACAAACATACCCATAAAAGCCTTTTTTGTTGCTTTTAACCTCTCTAGCAAGCCTGAGTTCATTCTGTGCTTTAGCTTTTCTGACTTTGTGTCTACACGTGCTGGCTATTTGTTTGAATTCCTCTTTGGTGGTTTCCCCCCTTTTCCATTTTTTGTACACATCCTTTTTTAATCTTAACTCAGTTAAAAGTTTTTTAGATAGCCACCCTGGCTACTTTAGGCACCTTCCATGTTTCCGTCTCATTGGTATTGCCTGACGTTGTGCTTTTACTATCTCCCTCTTAACAAACTCCCAGTCATCATGAACTCCCTTTCCTTTTAGTATTACTGTCCACGGGATCTCACCCAGCACTTCCCTAAGTTTTATGAAGTCGGCTTTCTTAAAGTCAAGAAATTGAGTCCTAGTATGCTTGGCTGCTCCTTTCCGCTGTATAGTAAACTTCAGAAGAGCATGATCACTTGCGCCTAATGATCCTTCCACTTCTACCTCACTAACCAGGTCATCAACATTGGTTAGGACCAGATCTAAAATGGCTGTTCCTCTTGTTGCTTCTCCCACTTTCTGGACAATGAAGTTGTCTGCAAGGCCAGTGAGGAATCTGTTTGACCTTATGCTCTTGGCTGAGTTTGACATCCAACAAATATCCGGGTAATTGAAGTCCCCCATTACTACTATCTCCCTTCCTTTTGCATGCTTGGCCATCTGTTCCAGGAAGGCATCATCTATGTCCTCCGTTTAGCTTGGGGATCTATAGTAAACTCCCACAATGAGGTCACTATTATTCTTCTCTCCCTTAATTTTGACCCAAATGCTCTCACTTTGGCTTTGAGGTTCTAAATCTTGGATCTCTTCACAGGTATACACATCCCTGACATATAACGCCACTCCTCCTCCTTTCTTGTCTGGCCTGTTTCTCTGAAATAGATTGTATCCCTCCATTATTACATTCCAATCGTGGGACTTATCCCACCAGGTTTCAGTGAAGCCTATTATGTCATATTTAGTTTGCTGTACCAAGAGCTCAAGCTCATCTTGTTTATTTCCCATGCTTTGCGCATTAGTGTACAGACATTGAAGTCCATTAATCATTCCCCTGTGACTCTTATTTAAGGATTTTTTCCTCCCACCACTAGGTCTGCGTGCTGTTTGCTCCATTTGGTCTATGACATTTGGATGATCATCTTCATCAATTGATAGACTCCTACCTTCAGGAGCACTGTCTCCCTCCCCCACATTAGTCAGTTTAAAGCCCTCCTGATGAGGTTTCTGAGATTTTTGCAAAAACATTCCTCCCAACCATTGTGAGGTGCAGCCCATCGCTTGCCAGAAGTCCATCTTCAAGAAACTGCAGTCCATGATCTAAGAATCCAAACTGTTCCTGTTTACACCATTTGCGAAGCCAGCTGTTCATTTCCACTATTTTTCCCTCTCTCCCTGGGCCACGTCATTCAACTGGGAGGACAGATGAGATGACAATTTGTGCATTTAATTGCTTCAATTTCCTGCCCAGAGCCTCGTGGTCTCTTTTGATCTTCTGGATATATAGGTTAAATAAAGCTGGAGCTAAAATGCAGCCTTGTTTAACCCCCTTGGTGGCTGGTACAGGGCCTATGAGTTGACCATTTGTGGAGGATCTTACGTACAACACAGTATCTTTATATAGGCCATTAATCAAAAATAACAATCTTTTATCTATACTGGATGTATTCATTTTGGCCCAGAGTCTTACTCATGAAATTGAATCAAAGGCAGCCTTCAAATCAATGAAGGCTGCATATAAGACGCCACGGGTTTTCTTGGCGTATTTGTCAATAAGATGTGCTAAGACAAAACAGTGATCTATGGTAGATCTGCCTTGCCTAAATCCAGCTTGCTCCTCCGCCAAGATAGCCTCAGTGTCCATCCAACTAATTAATTTGATATAGAGGTGTTTTGCATATAATTTGCTAGGTATAGGTAAAAGACTAATAGGTCTGTAACTCGCTGGGTCCGATGTGGGGCCCTTTTTATAAATTGGGATGATTATCGCCTCGGCCCACCCTTAGGGAAATAGGCCTGTTGAATCAATGTGGGAGAATATTGTCGCCAGCAGGGGGGCCCACCACCCAATGTTGGTCTTCAGAAGTTCTGCGGGAATATAATCTATGCCAGGGGCCTTGTTGTTCTTTAGCTGTGCAATCAAATTCTCTACCTCCTCTGTGCTTACAGGTGGCCAGTGAGGTGAAACCTCTGGTTGCACGCTTGGCTTGTTAAACTGAGCTTCCTTATAATAAAACAATGATTGAAAGTATCAGATCCACTCTCGGGGTTCAACGGTACAAATAAGTCTGTTACACTCCTGGTCCAGTAGGCCAGATATGGTACGCCAAAAGCAAATTAGGTCTTTCTTGTGCGAAGCCTTGACCAGGCTTTGCCATGCGATTTACTCAGCTTTTTGTTTTTTCTTCTTTAATAGTTGTTGGCAGTTCCGTCTTATGGAGATATATGCGGTAAATAAAGGGAGTGCCCCAGTATTCCTATATTTGCGATAAATTGTTCTCAAATGCTTCCTTGTTTGTCTGCACTCTGCGTCGAACCAGCTTGCTAGACCCCTCGCCCTCTTTATGGCTGTATTCTGTATCGCAGATGATAATTGTGTTTTCAGCTTTTCTATAAGTATCTTAAAAAGCTCTAGGACCACAGCCGTGGAGTTAGTCGAAACAATAGCAGAATATATGTTCTTTAGCTCCACTGATTGAAGGAGGCCTGCATTCAGCACGGGGGACCATTTAATTCTTTGGGGAGCCGGTATACCCAAATTCACCGTGGGAGTATATTGTGGGTTGGCAATGGATTTTTCGAAAGGCGGGCCTTCAAACACTAAAGTTAGAGGGAGATGGTAACTCTCAGTGTTATGGCCCACTTGAAACTTCGTGACAAAGCCATACGCGAATCTTGAGATTAGAATATAATCTATAACACTTCCACCAGCCTTGGAAAAATGTGTGTATTCCCCAGGTCGGCCCCCCTCTTTGATGCCGTTTAATATCAACAGTTCCCTCCGTTTTGCGACCAGGGCTAAGCAGAGCCCTGAAAAGTTGCATTTGTGATCTTTAGAGAGGCGAGTAACGCCTATAGCTGTCTGGCTATCATGGTCCAGGAACTGGTTGTACTGAGTGTATAGACAGTTATCATCTGTTCCCGTTTGGGCATTGAAGTCTCTGCCGATAATAATTGGAGCAGTAGGGTAGGTAGGCCTCTAAATCTGCCCATGCGGCCTTAATTGCTGATTTTTTTTGACAGGGGGTGAAATAGACATTAACCAGCACTAAAGAGGCTCTCTTGAGTTTGAGTAGGGTGGCCGTTGCTAGTGAGTTGCAGCTGGGTAAAGGTATTATGGAGTGCTCTAGCTTTGTGGAGATAAAGCAGGCTAAGCCTCCACAGGGCCTGCCTCCTCTCAAGTATGGGGTGGCGGACAAATAAGCATACATACATTGAACTACTAAATGAAACTTTACACAGCTCTATAAAGTTGTGTTTTTTTAAAAAAACTAAGTTCTTTTTCTAACTTAGCACCAGCATCAAGACAACAATTTCCATCTACAGCCACAAATCCAGATCTGAGTTATGGAACACAACACAGTAATTGCCTTGTCAAAAATAAAGTGACAGCAAGGCTCTCTTGCTCATTTTTCTTCACTCTAATTTTAAAGTCATGGTGAAGGGGGTGGGGCCGAGATTTAAATGAGTATTATAAAGAGCACCAGCTCTTGGTGTAATTGCCAGGTTTTCTTGAACTGTTGGTATGCATGTGTGTTAAAAAATGTCAGCAACGGCACCGGTGTCTATCTCCTGCAGCTCTGCCAGAGTAAACAGATATCACCATAATAGGTTGTAGCATTACCAGAGCAGAAGTAAGGGGTCTAAACCAAGGCTGCACTGATAAAGAACAATGCAGGAATCACAGAATCACAGAACTGTCGAGTTGGAAGGAACGACAAGGGTCATCTAGTCCATATGGGAAATGGGCTTAATCAGGCCAGCACAGCTCGTGACTCCTCAACTCAAAGATAGCCCACCCATCTGTTTTCTGGCACAGAACCCCTTCCTTTGATCCTTTAACACCCCACACATAGGCCATTACCTCACCAGGAAGCTAGACTGGCTGTTCCCGAAATCTGAATCCTTGCTTAGATTTTAACAGTTGCTGCACTCAGGAATGAGAAGGGTCTCAGCATACAGTCCACCCCCCCTCAAACAATAAAAAGGCCCCACTCTTAACTATTAATGTTACTCGTTCATTTGCATGTCTGCCAGATGAGGGTCTCTGAAAGCCAAATGTTCACACACCAGGACAAATAATCAGCAATTGTACTTATTGCGAGGCTGCTCTCAAATTAAGTCACTCTTATCTCTCAAATGGCAAGATCTAAATGCAAGGCCATTCACAGTCCAGAAAATCTGGCTTCTTAAATTAAAATTTGGCTGAAGATTTAAGTCAGCAATGGAACCTGTACTAAATATAGCACATAGCAGACAACAAAGCTGACTGCGCAATATGAGAGTGTGAGTCAAATCCATCCATCTCTGAGTTGCTGAACTGAGCACCACTGCAGAGACACAACCTAAGACATCATCCAACACAATTTAATTTAATTATTTCTCATACACACACACACACACTCATGCAGGCCATAAATCTCTCTCTTAGCGGATGGAGAGTGTGTCATGGAATCCTTTCCTTCTTTAAACCACAAAGGGTGTGGCATACCCTCCAACATTTCTCTGACGAAAACAGAAACACCCCATTCCATAATGATAATTTTACTATTTATACCCCACACATTTTACTGGGTTGCCCCAGCCACTCTGGGCAGCTTCCAACATATATAAAAACATAATAAAACATTAAGCATAAAAAAACTTTCCTATACAGGATTGCCTTCAGATGGCTCAAGGGATGGATAACTCCATACCCTCCAACATTTCTCTAATGAAAACAGGGACATCCTAAGGAAAAGTGGGTCATTCCAGGTTTAAATCAGAAACCAGGGCAGCTTCCCTAAATCAGGACGTCCCTGAAAATAGGGGCACTTGGAGGGTCTGGTGTTGTGCATCGCATAGTTTAACATAGCATAGTTTAACACAGTTTAAGATAGCAGAGCTAGCTCACTAGAACTAAGGCTCAATCTATAGCCTTCATAGCGTTTGCATGTCAGTGCTATCACACTAGTGACTGTTATTTCTCTAAAAGATGGACCATCTCTCATATCTAAAGGTAAAGGTAAAGGGACCCCTGACCATTAGGTCCAGTCATGACCGACTCTGGGGTTGCGGCGCTCATCTCGCTTTATAGGCCGAGAGAACTGGCGTACAGCTTCCGGGTCATGTGCCCAGCATGACTAAGCCGCTTCTGGCAGACCAGAGCAGCACACGGAAATGCCGTTTACCTTCCCGTAGGAGTGGTACCTATTTATCTACTTGCACTTTGATGTGCTTTCGAACTGCTAGGTTGGCAGGAGCAGGGACCGAGCAACGGGAGCTCACCCCGTCGCGGGGATTCGAACTGCCGACCTTCTGATTGGCAAGCCCTAGGCTCTGTGGTTTAACCCACAGCGCCACCCGCGTCCCCCCTCTCTCATATGTACCAGATACTAAAACCCAAAAACATGTGGGCTTTTTAATTTAAAAACTCACAATTCACTAAATAATTAACATTTTTCCGTCTTTTAATACTATTCTAAAATCTGCTGCCTTGCCCCATCTAGAGTTGGCCCTGCTGCTTTCAACAGTTGTTGAGTGGGGTAGCCCAGAAAAATATTAGGAGGAAACCGCAGTTTCAAGACATTTTGGATGACGCACTTAGGACAAAGCCAGACCATCAGCACATCAAGGGCATGGTTAAAGTACATGGTTTGCCAAAGAATCCTGGGAACTGTGGTCCACCCTCCCTTAACAGATCTACAGTTCCCAGCACTTTTAACAAACTGCAGTTACCTGGATTCTTTAGAGGAAGATGTGTGCATTGATTGTGCTTTAAATTTATGGAGTGGATCTGCCCTAAATCAAATCATGGTTTAGCCGGGTTTAGTGTTAAGTGCAAACTGGGTTGTTGTTCTTATATAAATCCATGCAACACAACATGAGACATGTTGTCTCATCATCGATCCTTTATGGGTCATTTCTTTTAGAGCCTCACTAGTGTGGCTTATTATTTTAGGCATGGGACAGGAGCTATCAAGAGCTGTGATGCTAAAGAGAAAGCATCCCAATTGTTGCTTAGCTCTGGTCTAACAAAATGCCTGAAGAGCCAGGTCTGTGATTTGTAAATGACTGAAAATAAAACACAGGAAACTGTTGCTGAGTCGCCTCACTGTCCAGCCTCTAACTGATGTTACACAATCCCTTTCACAATGTGCACAGAGAACCCATTTAACATGCTGGTATCCATTCCTCCAAGAAATTGGTTTAATGAGGCCTCTTTTCCAGCATAGTTAGAGGGGAAAGAAGTGTCTCTTTTATCTCTGTGAACCTAGAAAGCAAAGTAATAGGAAGGGGTGGGGTCACTTTGTCTGAATCTTGGCACATTGAGCTGGAGCCAGGCAGGAGGTCTAATTAAGCAAGTCAGATTCAACGGCAACATGATACGAGTTGGGGAGAAATATGGAAAATAAGTGTGCACAACAACGTGGATTCCACTGGTCATCACTGTACTTTTCCTCACTGTTCTTTTCTCTACACATTAGGGGAATGGAAACTTGAACACTCAGTAACTGAGCAAAAAAAGATATGAACAAATACTCTTTGTCTTTTAATATATTTGCTCACTGCACGTTTGCTGGAAAAGGGTAGAGACTGGAAACTTGACTATGATTTTCAGCTCTATTGCACTCCTCCCAGCTTAAATACAAAACTTGAACTTTTCATTTCATGATTATGCTGCTCAATATCATTGCTTTGCATGAATTATAATGCAATCCTAACCATGTCTACTCAGAAGCACATCCTATTAAATTTCCAGGAGAGAGGGGTTAGGATTGAAGGCACTTCGTTTTACTTTTTGCTTTTTACATTGGTACACAATTTTATGTATTTTTTTGTTTTTTTAAAAAATGAATATTGAGGCCTTTATAAATGGTGGTTATGTATTTGTGCGACCATGTATCTATTACGCATTCCTGTGCACATTTCCCACCTGACTTGGGGTACAGTCATACCTCTTCTTGCAAACGCTTCATGTTGCGTTTTTTCGGGTTAAGAACACGGCAAACCCGGTAGTGTTTACTTCCAGGTTTCACTGTGCGCACACGCGCAGAAGCATTCTGCGTGGTTTGCACATGCGCAGAAGTGTTCTGCGTGGTTCGCGCATGCGCAGAAGTGCTCTATCGCACTTCGCACATGCGCAGAAGCGCCGCTCTGGTTACAGACTTTTTGGGGTGTGAATGGCACTCCGGAACAGATCGTGTCCACAACCAGAGGTACCCCTGTATTGTAGTAATTTTCTTCAGCAGCATGCACTAGTAAATCAAACCATAGTTTGTTTAAGCCATGGTTTTTAATGTGACATGCAAGCTGGGCCAGCAATTCAATTTGAAATAACCGTCTGCTCCAAAAGAAATATGGAAATCAAGCCTGCTGGGCCACCATAGTATCCCATTGCCTGCTTGCTATACATATTCCTGCTCTGCGCAGGTGAATGTCTACGACTCAAGAGAATTTTCGCAGAATTTTGACTGCTTACTTTTAACAGCCTCCCTTCTGTTTTAAACAAAGATTAAACTCCACAAAGAAGTAAATGTCTTGAAAATTGACAATACTCCAGAAAACCTACTACCAGACTGTCATTATCACAAGGGAGTGCAGATAAAAAGAATATAATGCAGGAAAAAAATCAAGTCGTCTTTTAAGTAGTGTCCTAAATAGTTTTTGGTATATAGATATGATTTCAACAGGCTCTTAGATCTGATGGTCTCCAGAGTGTTAAGTTCTGCGTAAGATAGTAATATTGGGATTTTTTTATATAAAATTGAGATTTTATTCATTCATCCTCTCTGTACACTAATTAATTAGGGGTTGTTGTTTTTTTACTATCGAAGATTCTTATAAAGGATGTAGCAAAGTAAGTATGAAAATAACCGGAATCCCAATACAGTTATTTCGCCTTCCATTTATACTGTGCATGCTTACTGTTGTCAGCATTAGGCCTCTACTCTGAGCTGTCATAGCTCTGGACAGATGCTCTTGGTCTTGCATAATTCTCAAGTCTCACCTGCTTGCCAACATGAGCACCTGAAAGTTCAAATCTGTTATACCCAATAAGGTGGATCAGAATGCAGATTAACCGGCAGCCTAGGAAATAAAAGAAGCCTTTTGGAAGATGCCACAGAATTGGCAGAGCTACAGCTGGAGCAAAATGCACGTGACAGCCCCTCCCTGTATAATACCAGATCCCTCTGGCTCGTATCTTTCCAGATTCCACTAACCTTTCCCAGAAGCTGCTTTTCCCTCTTTGTAAGATGGGCAAGAGGAAAAGAAACTAAAAATTGGGGCATTTGTGCTATAGATTAATCACCTATACTAGACATATTATTGAGGGACCTTCTATTTACTACCCTCTATGGTAGATGCTCTTTTGGAGCATCTTAAAAAAAATAAAGTGTCCTATGTAAGCAGCATAAATTAAACAGCAAATGGTGCTCAATTTAAGCAGCATAAACCTACTGGTACAGTTTTGTTTAAAGGCTTGAATTGAACCATGCTGATAGTTGTCCTGGTGCCAATGAATCAGTTAAAGGGAAATATTCATCTGCTATTCTCCCTGCATGTTTCATATTCCAGAGATCAGCAGCAAACAAGGAACCTGCCGACTGCTTGTGCATTCATTGATAATAGCAGGGAATTACTATGTGTACTATTGTACACTGTTGGTTCCAAAGAAATAATTAGCAACATTAGCACTGCATTTAAACCACCATGGCCAATGCTGGATCTGATTGCTCTTGTAAAAAGAATGTTCATCGTTTCTTTTGAGATTAGATTGACATATGTGTAGGGCTATTTCCCTCTTCCTCAGAACAGCCTGTGTTGAACTTCAAACTAGCAAAATCCCCATCACTTTGAAGGGAGAAGCTGTTAAGATGGCGGCCTGAACACTGCAAAACCTCAGTGCCTGCAATGTATCCTCACTGTTTGCAATGCAATGCTTTGAGAAAGGGAATGACTCAGCATTATTTAGCATTACTGCTGTTAGAGATTCCCCTTCAGTTATTTTCACCCACGACAGATAAGCTCCCTCTAATTCGAATATGGGATATTTTAACCTCTGCTGTTAATAACACTGCGTTTTAATACAGCTTGGCCTACTTCTCCTTCCTCCCAAGCTTTCCTCTCCTTAGTTGCTCTCCATATCTGTCAGCAGCTTCAGCCTTCACCCTGTTGACCAGGCACACAGCCTTGGCTTCATCTTTGATACAACCTGGTCTGCCGCAGACCAATTGCACTTGTGCTGAGGGAACCGTAATGGCTGCCAGCTAGCCAGCTACTGAGTCATGTTTGAGGTCTTGTTGTTAGCATACAAAGACATGGACAACCCAGGACCAGGTTGAGCCATAGTGGGTGCTTGTATGGTTGTGCATGAAAGGATATGATTGTGTGTGTGTGCAGGCACATGTGTGGAGAAAAGAGAGGGGCGGGGAATAGGACTGGAAGAGGTTGAATGACAGAGCAATCCTAGTCCCACATATTGAGATGTTCTATTGTATTCAATGGGGCTTACTCCCAGGTAAATTTGGTTCACATTGTAGCCTGAAAGAAGGGAGCAGATGGTAGCTGATTTTGTGGATTGCTCTGTTAAGTGTTTGTGTGCCTGTGCAAGGGCCAGTGTGAATAAGAATGAGGAAGAAAAATGAATGGAAGATGGACTTACAAACGGCAGAATGTGTCACTAGCGTGTGGGCCTAACCATTTTCCCATTTTCCCAAATGCAGGCCTTGACTCTGAAAGTGGCGCCCACCCCTGTCAGAGGGGATGCCATCAGAGCACATGGTTTTCCCCCCTCCTGTGTGTGGGTGGAAGTGCTTTATGCTTCCCCTACATGGGTGGCAGTTGAGTTATTGGATCTCAGTATTTCCTCAGAGCCAAGAAACATTTTTTTAAAACTCTCTGAGAGCAGCAACATGGGTTGGAGAATCTGAGCTGACTCTTCCTTGGCATGTTCCTCTAGTTACTTCTCACACAACTCTTGCGCATCATAGTAGCCTATTCATGGTTTTCATGTGAGTGAGTGAATGATAGTTAGTTGACCTCTACATCAGTATGGATGGAAACTGTGGGGGTTTTTTATTTAGTCATACTGCCACCCACACAAAGTACCGCACATTAAGTCCCTCTTAATGTTCCCCACACACCTGAAAACGCTGCAGTGACTGCATTCCTGTTTCTCTGAGTGTACAAACATCCCACTCAACACAAGTCAGCCCTTCCAATTCATCACCTTCTCCAAGTGCCAGATGCACAAAGAAGGCGACTCACTGTACAAAGCATGCATTCTTCAAGTGACAAACGTAACAGGGCATCAGAAATGATTAGAAGAAGACGGCAACATTATATTGTAGGTGCTGCTGAGTAATTATACATCTCACAACTCTGTTACTCTTTTCTTTTTCTGAAAGTGCTATTCCCCATTCATCTACCAAGTTATTGACAAGCTTGCCATTTTTAATTCATTTGACTAGCTAGAAGAAATCCCCAGCACCTTTCAGAAGGGCAGAAGAAAATATTTAATTCTTACATGCACCATTTTAAAGGAGTGCTTCCACATTTTTAGGCAACAGACCCATGAAGAACGTGGTACGACCACTTAGAAAAGGGGTCTGAGCTTAGTAGCAAGAGTGCAGGCTTTGTGTGCAGAAAGGACAAGGTGCCAACTCTGGCAATTCTAGTTAATTGGGCAGCATCTCTGGCAAGGAATTCTGCTTGGGACCCTGGAGAGCCATTGCTAGCAGAACAGACAGTGTTGAGCCATGTGGAACAATAGTCTGGCTCAGTATATGGCAACTTCATGCATTCCAGAAATATTAAAGATTTCTAGGTGCTCTCAGCAAGTGATTATGAACCCAAGCGGAACAGCTTTCTGGATTAGTAGGGAAAATGTGGACATTAGTGGGAAATAATTTGTTAGAAATGGGGAGTATCATCTATATAACAACAGTTTATAGCATTTTCTTTCACTACATGAGTCAAACATTATTCTAACCTCTCCCCACTATGAAATGCTGTAAGTTTTAAAAGAAGGCTCAAAAATACCATTTTGTGTTTGCTAACATCCACAATCACTTCTGTTTACAAAGCTGTTCACCCTGTTACTGCTATTTATTGATGATTTGTAATTGTTTTACTGATGATTTGTTAATTATTCTACATGATTTATGTTGTTTTTGCGATGTTCTATTATGTTGTTGTCGTTTATTGTTTGTAAGCCACTTTGAGATTCATTTGAATGAAAAGGGGGCACAGAAATATAATCAATCAATCATAATCTGTTCAAAATCCCAGGTGACATTGTTGCAATAATTCTCACATTGTAGAGGAAAATGAATACTCTAATTAATTGAAAGCAAGTGGCTTCAGTCTATCTAGTATCTCATCCAGGCTTTAAGTAAAGTGGCCTAAAATGAAGATTGCTCCACTTCCTGCCAGGATTAGACCAGCAAGTGAAAGAAGCTTATCTCCACTACCTTGTCCCTACAATTCATAGACAACCCAACTCTCTCCCTTAGGGTTGTTCACCCACCCCAAAACTGGAGTTTCCTTCTGCAACAAGGCAGACTGTCAAGAGTCCAAACAGCCACTTCAAAATGCACACTATCCATGCCTTCTCTTGTCACTCAGATCCAGCAATCCCTCCTCTGCATGTGGTTCCCTACTTTCCACTAGACTAGCTCCCAATAGTATTCCTAGAGATGGAGTAAGAGACGGTTCCTCCGTGCTTCCCTCTCCCACCCCCAAAAGAGGAAGAATATCATCCTCAAAAGGCCTGCTGTGTCAAGGAAGATTTTTGTGGTCTGCAAAAATGATCTGTATATTATCAAGAAAGGCGCGTGCGTGGGGGGGGAGAGAGAGAGAGAGAGAGATAACTGAGCTCAGTGACAGCCTCCCTCACTTTCCTCCAGTTGAAAATACTAAAACTTGCTCACTTTGAGAGCATGGTTAGATTTAGAGGCATGCCAGGTTAACAGTAGAGCAGAGTGGGTGAAGAAACTACGGTTCTCCAAATGTTCTCATCATTGGCCCTGCTGACCTTGGGCTGATGGGGTTTGGAGTTCAACGACTAGAGGACCACAGGACTCTGAACTCTGGGCGATCTGTACACTACAAAAATAGAGGGTGCAGTTCATGCACAGGAGGTAAGAAGTGGGACGAGCAGCCACAATTTAGTCTCCCTCGTGTATTTCTTTCTATGCAACTTGATTTATGAAATATGCGTTTAGTTTAGCTCTAATAGCATCAGAGCACTTGCCATTTTGAAAGCCTTTTTCAAAACAAAAGATGTCTGAAGATGCAAGATTTAATAACAGAAGGAGAAAGAAAAGGTATCATTTTAAGAGGGAAAGGGCTACAGAAAATATAAAAATAGAATTGGCTAAAAACCAGTGTAGTGGTTCTAGGGGTTGCTCATGCGTAAGCCGGTGCAAACACCTGGCTGGGTTGCCTGAGCGAACCTTTTCTGTCCGGACAGCCACTCACCCGTGGCTGTCTCAATCCCTGGCAGAATCCGTCAGTGGGTGTTTCTTAAACTTCTTCCAGCAAAGAAGCTCTTTGACGCCTAGTCTCCTCCTACTCTCTCTACGCGAAAGCCTTCTGCGCAAGGAGGGCGTAGGCAGCGGAGGACCTCTACTCTCCCCTCTGGTCCCCGGCAAGGAGTCATGGGACCGCCTCGCCGCTTCCCCCATCTGCCCCCCTTCTCCACTGGTGCTATGCTGATTCTCTTCCCCAGAAGATGGGCTGCCTCTCCCAATCCCGGGACGCTCTCTGGAATCCCTCTGGATTTTGCTCTCTCCCTCCGGCACTGATGGCAGTTCCCTGACAACCAGAAACCACAAAAAGAGATGTCATTCAGGAAATAGCACTAATGTGTCACCATGCTGAAGAATTTTCCCCATGTATTACAGAGAAATCTTAGGAGAGCAAAAGGGATTTTCTGTGTGCAGGAGATGATTTTGATTATGACAAGACTGAGTTGCTTCTCTGTGAAATCTTAACCAAAGATTTCATCCTCCATTTATTAACTGCAGCTAGATTAGAGATTGCAATTTTTTTTTAGGAAAATTTAAATGCAAATCTTTTTGAAGCCTGGATGTCACAAGTATGGGACATCATGCTTATGGACAAATTAGCCATTTCATAAAACTAATTATGCCCTGGCTGGGGGGGAGGGGAGGGGGAAAGACTCACACCTTTTATTGACTTTGTTAAGAAAACCAAACATGGTTTCCACTGTCCACCAACACAAGGAACCTTATGAAGAAACATATTCATTTGAGTGCTTTTCTTGGAACATCTAAAACTGCAACCATCAGTCACTGTTTTTCTTTCTTTTTCTGTACTCTGTTTTCCTTGTATGGGTATGTTTTGTATGTTTGTTACTTGAAATTAAAAATCATTTTTTATAAAAAGGAAATGTATGCATTTTGCATTATCCTATGGGGGGGGGCACTCTAAGTCTGTTTCTGTCCAGAAACTACATGCTACTAATCCTATCTACTGTTGGGGATTTCTGAATCAGGGAGTGTTAAAAATAATTATATGTTAATCGTCTTTCATCCTTACTACAGAAACTCAAACACACTGACCTGGTTGTAGTGTACAAGCACACTGTCCTCTGGATTAGTTGACAATGTAAGACACCAGTCTCTTCACCCAGCTGAAGAAGAGAGACATAAAAAAGGGGGAAAGTGAAGTTAAAGCAACATTGGTATAAACCCTTGAAATCTGAGGGAAAGAAAATATTTTTAAGCCGCTTAAATAATGGTCAGAAAATCATCAAATAGAAAACGAATCACAGTTATGTCAAAACAGAATTGTAATTCATAGGAAACATCTGTTTCTTTTTTCCTGCTTCTTTATGGTGTGTTCCTATGTATTTAAATTTCAGTCAACAATTCCCAGAGAGACGGAATTCTTCTGATAATTTACATACAGTGGTACCTTGGGTTAAGTACTTAATTCGTTCCGGAGGTCTGTTCTTAACCTGAAACTGTTCTTAACCTGAAGCACCACTTTAGCTAATGGGGCCTCCCGCTGCTGCTGCGCCGAAGCACGATTTCTGTTCTCATCCTGAAGCAAAGTTCTTAACCTGAAGCACTATTTCTGGGTTAGCAGAGTCTGTAACCTGAAGCGTATGTAACCTGAGGTACCACTGTATATGCAAAAAGGTGAGCATGAGCTGTGTTAGCATATATTTACATGGGGAAGCTTGTAATGTCTGAGATTCCAACAAGGATCTGCTGAAATGTGATCAACAAGTGGAAAGGGGGAAGCAGTGAAATTTCCACAATTTTTATATTTAAATCCTGCTTAGTGAAACATTTTAACATTCTCAGGCTCAATATAAACCTGGGATTCTTTTGCACCTTCAATGACCATGTAAATGAGAGGATTTAGACATGCAGTTGCTGTACCTGCTAAATCCTCCCCCACCCCCTTCAACATATAAACATTTATGACTCAGGATGTCTGTCCTGCATCAAAACTGGCAATTGGCCCCCAACATCAAGATAGGGCTTATAGAAACTGGCTAAGAGATATGTATAACTGGCCACATCATTTTCTGTACACTGTAAGGCAATATAACTATTTCCAACACAATATTTTGTGGATTCTTCCCTGTGTAAAATGGTGGTGCGGATGTGGTAAAATCTCACAGTCTTAAAATGTTCTTTTTCTAACTGTAATTTCATGTTCTTTATCGTATTGTGAGGACGGTTGCCCTGAAAGGAAGGATGAAAAAAAAGCTAATTAATAAAATTCTGAACTTAGGTGTCTGCATTTTGTGAAATATCGATGGATTATTATTTCAAATTCTGAAAAAGTATTTTGGTTAGAGCAGATGTTGTAGATGGGTGGTGAATTGAATCCAGCTGGCGCACTGGAGTCTCTCTCACACACAACACAGGCCAACTTTGACAGAAAGACTAGACCTATCAATCACCTGACATCAGGTGACAGCTTCAAGAGGTCTCACTCTCTGTGCCAATCTGCACTGAGAGCAAGCTCCTTTGAAGTGCCAATCAGCTGATTGGTTTCCAGGCTGTACATGCAAACAGGCATTTTCCTTCTAGGTCTACAGACAGTTTGGATTCAAACCATGCTTGCAAACAGAGGGGGGGCTGACCCTGACTGAAGGCATCATTTGAATCCAAACCACACCTGCAAATGGATTTTGAAGACACATTAGGTAAGGGATTTGCAAGTGCCAGCAATCAGTTGTTCATCAGTGCTTGGGAAGCCCTGCTGCTCATTTGATCAGCTTAATGGCTGGTCTTGCAAAGGCACAGGGGTAAGTCACACTTTGCCATCTTTTCCTGCCCTGATGTTATATATGACTTCAGGTGTAGGGCAAGTGAGTGCGGCTTAGCATCAAACAGCCTTGTGCTCAAGGGCCAGATATTCCACACAGAAGATGTAGTGCATGCTTTTTTCACATGGTGGCTGAACACCATTTTCATTTAACAGTGTTTCTATAAAATGACATAAAGATGGGAACTGTCCCAGAAGGAACTGGAAGCAGAAGGAAAAAACTGTGGGGTAGACAAGAAAGAGGAATATATATCCACGTTTTGTTTTGGACCATACTGATCTAAAAAGAGGATAAACTTAAACTTATTTGGAAAGGGGGAGGTGCTTCATCTGACGAAAGGTTCCTCTCCAGAGCAAAAGACACATGGCACAGTTTTCATACCTGACAACATACACAGGCATACCAGATTTTGCTCTTCCATTCAAACACTCTCAGCTAACAAGAAACTAATGGGTGAAGTAGCCCTTAACTGAGAAATGTTCACATTTATCACAATGCATTGCTAAAAATGGCAGATCAAGCTTCACTTGCCATAAAAGAAGCTATAATTTTGTATACGTATCCTCAAATTCAGTAAATCTAATTCTGCAAATGGGATCTAATATAGAATCTACATTCTATGTAACAAGCAATGTATAATAATCTAATGCACTAAAATAGAAATTCTGTCTTTAAAAAGATTTGCTTTCCTTTTTATAACTAATGTGCATTCAGCAATGCATGATTTGGGAAAGTAGGTTGCCCCAGGATTCTGAAAATCTTTTAAAATTATCCTAATCAGCTGATAATTGTTCAGGGTTTAACAGCGAATGAGTTCTCAGAAAGAGGGCAATGGTAATAACTGAGGTCACATGGCTTAGTTGCCTGCCTCAGTTAAAGAAGCAGATGGCTTATATTAGCATCTGAATAAGAGCATGAAGTTCCTAGCTGAGACTTGAAGGCGGGGTGGGGGGTTATAAATGCACTAGACAAACATAATTTCCTTTCCACATAAGATGCTGACTTAGGAGCTATTTAACAAGCAGGTTTGTAAGAATCTTACATGGGCACTATGAATGAAAAGCAAATCTTTCATTCCTGTAGGCTTGGGAAACAATAAGAATTAGGAAGATATCAACTGCCAAGGCAATCATAACTGAAAAGCAGAGAGCAAGCAATTTTGGAAAACTTTTTTAAAAAGAAAACCTCTCCATTTAAAAGAGCTTTAAGGATTGTGCTACAGGTTGTGGGCTGGACTGTTGGCCAATGGAATTACCCTGTCCATTGTCCCATGCTATTGCCACTCCTTGAATCTCTCTCAGTACAGAACAGAAATACAGAAATTAGCAATAGTATTCAACAGAATGCCTGTATTCACCAGCATGTTGTTGTTGTTTAGTCGTTTAGTCATGTCCGACTCTTCATGACCCCATGAACCAGAGCACACCAGGCACTCATGTCTTCCACTGCCTACTGCAGTTTGGTCAAGCTCATGCTGGTAGCTTCGAGAACACTGTCCAACCATCTCGTCCTCTGTCGTCCCCTTCTCCTTGTGCCCTCAATCTTTCCCAACATCAGGGTCTTTTCCAGGGAGTCTTCTCTTCTCATGAGATGGCCAAAGTCTTGGAGCCTCAGCTTCAGGATCTGTCCTTCCAGTGAGCACTCAGGGCTGATTTCCTTAAGAATGGATAGGTTTGATCTTCTTGCAGTCCATGGGACTCTCAAGAGTCTCCTCCAGCACCATAATTCAAAAGCATCAATTCAATGAAGAGCCAGTGTGGTATAGTGGTTAAGAGTGGTAGACTCATAATCTGGTGAACCAGGTTCGCGTCTCCGCTCCTCCACATGCAGCTGTTGGGTGACCTTGGGCTAGTCACACTTCTTTGAAGTCTCTCAGCCCCACTCACCTCACAGAGTGTTTGTTGTGGGGGAGGAAGGGAAAGGAGAAGTTAGCCGCTTTGAGACTCCTTTGGGTAGTGATAAAGCAGGATATCAAATCTAAACTCTTCTTCTTCTTCTTCTTCTTCTTCTTCTTCTTCTTCTTCTTCTTCTTCAGCGATCAGTCTTCTTTATGGTCCAACTCTCACTTCCATACATCACTACTGGGAATTCACCAGAATAAGGGGTAGCAATTACCTTCTCGGAGTGTGCAAAATGTGTAGCATTCTGTTGGGGACACAATGAAATTTAGGCCCCGTCTGTACTACTCAGTTACACAGTATCATCCCAGATTAAACACTCATGGCCAAAGAATCATGGGAACTGCTGTTTGTTAAGGATGCTAAAAGGTGAGTTCCCCACACAGAACTACAATTTCCAGTTTCCTGGGAAGAGGGATTGACTCTTAAACCATGCTGGAAACTGTAGCTCTGCAAGGGGAATAGGGGCCTCCTAACAACTCTCAGCACGCTTAACAAATTTCACTTCTCAGGATTCAAAATGCTGTAATACTGCTTTAAATGTATGGTGCTGGTGGGGCCTTACCTCTGAGTAAACCTGCATAAGATTAAGCTGCATTACACCTTTTCACTGCATTATTTTCACCATGTAATTGGCTCTTCTACAATTACAGAGTGCCATTACTAACACTGGGGGATAATTTACATCTTGTTATTTATGCATGTGAGACAGATAATAAATCCCATGGTGGAGAAGCATCCCAGAGGGACCACATGCTGTGTAATTAGAGACCATTGTTACTGCATTAGTCTTGGTTCCTCTGCCCTCCAACAAATAAGAAGTTGAAGAACAAGAAAACCCAGGCAGATACCGTATTTTTCGCCCCATAGGATGCACTTTTTCCCCTCCAAAAATGAAGGGGAAATGTGTGTGCGTCCTATGGGGCGAATGTAGGCTTTTGCTGAAGTCTGGAGAGCGAGAGGCAAGGGTGCGCACTGACCCCTCTCGCTCTCCAGGCTTCAGGAAGCTATCCGCAAGCCTTGCAAGCCCGGCGGGAGTTCCCGCGGGCTCACAAGGCTTGCGGGCAGCAGCCTGCAGCCCGGGCGAGTGTCCGCAAGCCTTCCGCGCCTGGCTTGGGGCGGCAGCCTGTCACCTGAAGCATGGGGAGCCCTCCGGAGGGCTCCCTGTGCTTCGGGCAAGTGTCCGCAAGCCTTGCGCGCCCGGCAGGAGGTCCCGCCGGGCGCGCGAGGCTTGGGGCGGCAGCCTGTCGCATGAAGCATGCGGAGCCCTCCGGAGGGCTCCCCGTGCTTCGAGCGAGTGTCCGTAAGCCTTGCGCGCCCGGCAGGAGGTCCCGCCGGGCGCGCGAGGCTTGGGCGGCAGCCTGCCGCCCGAAGCAGGCGGAGCCCTCCGGAGGGCTCCCTGTGCTTCGGGCGAGTGTCCGCAAGCCTCGCGCGCCCGGTGGGAAGTCCTGCCGGGCGCGCGAGGCTTGGGGCGGCAGCCTGTCGCACGAAGCACGCGGAGCCCTCCGGAGGGCTCCTCGTGCTTCGGGCGAGTGTCCGCATTCCTTCTGCGCCCGGCGGGAGGTCCCGCCGGGCGCGCAAGGCTTGGGGCGGCAGCCTGTCGCACAAAGCATGGGAAGCCCTCCCGCCGGGCGCGCGAGGCTTGGGGCGGCAGCCTGCCGCCCGAAGCAGGCAAGGCCTCCGTAGGGCTCCCTGTGCTTTGGGCGAGTGTCCGCAAGCCTTGCGCACCTGGTGGGAGGTCCCGCCGGGCGCGTGAGGCTTGGGGCGGCAGCCTGTCGCACGAAGCACGCGGAGCCCTCCGGAGGGCTCCCAGTGCTTCGAGCGAGTGTCCGTAAGCCTTGCGCGCCCAGCGGGAGGTCCCGACGGGCGTGCGAGGCTTGGGGCGGCAGCCTGCAGCCCGAAGCACGCGGAGCCCTCCGGAGGGTGCCCCGTGCTTCGGGCAGGTGTGCGCAAGGCTTGGGGCGGCAGCCGCGGCTGGGGGGGGGGATAAATTTGTGTTATTCATTCCCCCCCCCAAAAAAAGAGGTGCGTCCTATGGGCCGGTGCGCCCTATAGGACGAAAAATACGGTACATTAAATGTTAATTATCAGGTACAGCACTAATTTAAAAGTCTGGCTACTTTCTTGTTTGATACATTGCTGTTTCTCACATTCAGGAGATTAAAAGGTATAGACCTCTTTCTTAAAAGGGAGCAAACATCAACTTTGTTTAAGAGAAAAGCTTGCACATTTTTTTCAGTAATAAGAGTAAATTCAGTATCATGCAGCAGATTGTATCTTTTTTTTTCCTCGTGGGAGACTCTGTGGCATTTTGTGAAAACCGTGAGACACACAATCAATCAGTGATAGAAGCAATGGACAGAATACTAGTTCTAATATGTTGCCTACTCTACCTCTCCCTTTTGTTCTCCCCAAACACACATTTTGCTTCTGCATCCACAGGATTTAACAGAAGTCAACGTACGCAAATGTAAACTGATGAAAATTTGGCAGCAGGGGAGGGAACCTGGCAGAAAAAGGAACCAGAAATCTTAGTGGATGACTCAGTGACAGTATGTGCAACATACTGTACAGCAACTGGAGGGGAATTAATTTTTATTCTATTTGCTGTATTTAACACCTGAATGGACACACTCATGGAGAAAGGTTGTATCATGCTTATTCCCAATGGTTTGAAGCCAGAAAATGTTACACTGAATGTCGCACACGTATCTCCAAGATATCTTTGTTAACTCTTTCAGAAGGTGTTCTGTTTGTTGTTGTTTTTACAAAATATGAAGGAAAACAGAAGGAACACTAATAAGTTTTAGGGTGTCCAACCTGTTTGGGTTGGTGTTGCACCATAAAGATCAGGGTCAGAGCTTGTGTGTGCTCCAGGATCCATCACTGCATCCAGAAGCTCATGTAAGACTATAGAGTGCCTCTTAGCAGCTTAGGTTGGTTCACCTGCTGAAGACTTACCTTGAAAAAATGGACCTCTCATTCATTCCATACATAGTGCAGGGAGCGGAACCTATGGCCCTCCAGGTGTTGCTGAACTACAGCTCCCATCATCCCTGGCCATTGGCCATGCTTGTTGGGTCTGGTGGGAGTTCAACAACATCTAGAAGGTCACAAGTTAGCCAGCCCTGCCTCAGTCGCATCCAGCTGGGGCAGCTGTAACGTGCTGTATATGAATTTTCCAATGATGTATAGTTATGCTGAAGTCAGTATGGACTAGGACAAGGTGTATGGAGAACTTTTTGTTAGCATTTTCCACTGCCACTGTTGCAGAGGGTCACGTGATCAGGTGATTTCATTTCTTATCACTGTGTGTGTGAGCTGACAAACTTCCACTTTTGCTCTCTGTCCAGCTAAGGGCTAGAGAGGATGTGTGAGAAGGAGCTCACGCAAAATGCGTTTCTTTTGTTTCTTTTGCTGTAAATAATAAAATACTTGATGCCACAATTCCTACACAATTTTGCTTTCGCTGACTCTGCTAATACGCTTCATATTGTGCACATGTCTTTTGGATGTGTGCCTATGCTTTGTACGGGACTCCAGCAAGAGGCACCTCCCGCCACTTTTATCCAGTCTTATTTCATTGGTTACCCACTGGCTTCCAGGCTCAATTCAAAGTCCAGGTTTAATCTCCGAGTACCCTAACCAGTGTAGAACTATGATATCTCAAGGACCATCTTCATGCACAAGTACTGATCTGAACATGTAATTTAAGCCCTTTCTCTGTTTCCTCCATCATCTGAAGTACAGCAAGTAAGATGGGACTTTTTTGGGTCATAGAGCCACAATTGTGTAATGGTCTCCTTGCCCCCAACATTACTGGCCTTCCACCATCCAGTTAAGCCATGTTCAGACCAGTTTGGGGGTTAACGAAACTGCTGACCTCGAAGTTAACTGATCTGATGATAGTTTACTTGCTGTGCTGATCTTCTCATGGTTTCTTCTCTTTTCTGTTTACTATTTTATGTATCTTGATGTTTTATTGTGGATTTTAACTTGATTGCTAGCCACTTTGGGAGTCTTTTTTTTTAAGGAGATAAATTGTATTTTAATTAATATACAAATAAAATACAAATTCAAATTCACATTTGAATGTGATTCAAATTGTACTCGGTTCTTTGGCAAGGGAAATACAAAAATCTAGTAAACTGGAAAGTGCTCTATTTTCTTATAATACTCTTATTATGGAGGCTGACTGCTGTGAAGGTAAAGGACCCCTGGATGGTTAAGTCCAGTCAAAGGTGGCCATGGGGCTGTGGCACTCATCTCTGCTGTAAACCACACACCTCTACCCCTAAATATATTTTCACATGGCTGCAAGATATTCTGATTCAGTGTATGCCCCTCCCATTTTAAAAAAATCTTATCTCTTTTGAAGTAAATGAGATCCACCTATAGACGCTGAGGACATAGGGCAAAATTATCCTGTGGATAAAGTTTTTCCATGCAAATATAATGTGCTCGATATTGTTTTACCTTGGGGTCTGCTCAAACATTATCTTCTCTCTCTGCTTTCTTTTTTCATGGGAACATCTCCAGGAGTCACATCTCCAGGAGTCACAAAG
This sequence comes from Podarcis pityusensis, assembly GCF_964106645.2. Classification (NCBI taxonomy): domain Eukaryota; kingdom Metazoa; phylum Chordata; class Lepidosauria; order Squamata; family Lacertidae; genus Podarcis; species Podarcis pityusensis. The sequence continues at coordinate 139,166,276 of NC_138028.1, read as the reverse complement.
AGTTTTTGAAAACCCGCCTTAGCTGAGGAGTTCTAGTTCAATTTCTGTTATCTCCTGTTAAACATTATTAGGCTGCAAAGTTTGTTAATCTCTTGCCCGTCAGATCAAATTGAGACAGTGCTGACAAGGTGGAGCAATAGTGAAACACCAGCTCTTAATAGGCAGAGCTTTGCTCTGCAAATTTCACCATTAGAAAATCTGCCTAAAAATTCTGAGACTCTGTTCCTCAAAAGTGCTCCAGTGAAGCAAATCCAAAGCTTAAGTACCTTAATTCTACAAAGGATGTTCTGTCCTTGATTCTTAAATCGGTCATCTGTCCTTAACTCTTCAGGTAGCAGTTTCATGGCTGTGAGAAGGATTTATTCATCTTTCAGGTTACAAATATGCTACTTCCTGATTAAATCTTGACTAACTACTTTCCTTCAAAAGAATGAATGTCATTGTGCATCTTTTTAATGTGGAATGATCATAAATACGCATAAAATCAAATGCTTTGCTTATCAGTATACAGTCTTTAATCTTGCACAGGGGGTAGAACTCATCCTTTAATTACATACTATGTGTAGTATATAATTAACCATCTCCTCAGGGGAAAGTAATCTGTTACCTGTAGTTTGGAAACTTAAGTGAGGGTATCTAGATATAAATTAACAGAGTATCTGGATTGGAAAAAATGTGATTATTTTATCATCCCCTTTGGGAGGGGTTTTCATTTTGTAGTACATCTCAGTAGTACCTAATGCATATTAAATACTATTACCAAAATTGGGCTGTAAAGCATTCATCAACGGTGCTCTCCAAAGGTAGATAAAATGTTTGTTTTGTTTACTCATTTGAAGGAAACTCTCTGCTGACCAGTCCAGTTCTACGAGCCACAGCACTCAGGAAGCATGTCAAGTTCTGGGCATAGTGATATTTAGTATTGATCTGACAGGGGAGTGCTAAAATCCAAGCCCCACAATGGTAGGGCACCTAACTTTGCCCTTCGCTTACACAATGGAAAGGACATGCAAAAAACATCTGTGGTAAGTATCACCATTCTTTTCAGGACTTTTTGTTTGCTGGTAACCCTTGACATTCCTTGGATTCTTCACTTTAGGAGGAACTTCCAAAGTTACCCTGACGTTTGGTTGAAGGCTCACAATACACACAGCTAGGCGTCTCCTGGGAGGACCTACTTGGTGCTGCTGTGGCAGGTACAGCATACCCCTAAGTTCCCTCTCATCTGATCAAGGCCCATCAACCCACAGAGTGTAAGGCAAAGAGCATTAGCCAAAATTAGGAAGGAAAAGTTTTTTCCTAAGGAAGAGCACCCCCTGTCCAGCTTTTGTCAAAGTGCAAGACTAACAGCCACAATATTCACTACTACTAACCCTCCATTAGTTTCACAGCTAATTAACACCACACCATCCTTCTAAGCTTACTAAATCCTTGGTGCTACTTTAAAAATCTATACTTAGATGCTGTGATTTTATTTATTCTAACTTTATAAATAAAACTCTCTCTCTTTCTTCTCTTAAGTAAGAATAATATATAAATGACAGCACAAGAAACTGATAGAAAATGTTTTGGGACCTTTTAGTCTTGAAAGGGCAGAAAAGTGATTTATTATTCTTCATCCTTCTTTATGCTCTTACCAGCATCTGTATTTTGAGTTGAAATTTTCTTATGTATTCAGATCATTTTCTGTACAAGAATGCCCAGGGGGAAATCTAGCTGAAGGGGAAACAGCCTTCACTGAGTGCTTGTTGCATGAGCAATCCTCAACTAGGTCCCATGATAAAGAAAATGAAGGCTCTCAACCAGTCAAGAACAGCTTTATAAAATAAAAACACCAACCCTTCACTCTTAGCCTCTGGGATTAAAGTTGATTCCCCACTAATAACTAATCAATGTAAAGTGTGAGGTGACTCATTCTTTGCTTGAAGCTGAATAAAATTTGAAGCCCTAAAAAAACCACTTTTCATGGCTTTATTTCAAACTTTAGAAGCCATTTCATCAAATGATACTATATTTGGAAGTCAAAGCAGGATAATGGGGGGAAAACTTTCTAAAAATGTTTCACGGAGTATCCTTTACATGCAAGGAAAAGAGGAACTCAAAAGGCATCCAAGCCAGACTTGTCATGGATTACTTCAGATTTCCTGAAAAATCATCAGGACCTTTCGATAGTGAGGACTTTCCACGTTCATGCAAGCTTCCCTGTTAAGAGTACTTCTACAGGTCTCATGTCCAGAGCAACCCCAGCAAAGTCTGGGCTGGGTGAAAAGGCAGAAGCTCAGGCCCTGCAGCAGGAGAATGTGGGTGCTCAAGATAGATGGAGGAGCGTGGAAAGCTTTCTTAGGCCAGTGGCAGAATGTAGGCAAAAAACACTGTTAACATCCTTAAACGTACACGCGCTGTCCCATTTTTCATCTGAGAAATGAAATGGCACAGGAAAGAAAAAGTATCCTAGGAATTCAGCTTGGTAATAAAACATTGAGTGGAGTGACTCTGAAAAATCTCCTTCAAGTGGTCTTCACTATGAAAGGTTACAAAAGAGGGGCATGGGGGAAAGCCAACATTTTCCATATTCCAACCAGAACATTTTGCATATTCCGGTGAGAAATGCAGGAACAGATATGGCAACAGGCTAACAAAATAACATGGGCCAAATGGGAGCAGAACATTTACTGCAGTATTAAAAGTGCTGAATTTTGAACTAGTTTTATTTTTCCAAAGTACAGTGGTACAGTGGTTACATACTTAATTCTTCCGGAGGTCCGTTCTTAACTTTAAACTGTTCTTAACCTGAAGCACCACTTTAGCTAATGGGGCCTCCCGCTGCTGCCATGCCACCGCCGCGCGATTTCTGTTCTCATCCTGAAGCAAAGTTCTTAACCCGAGGTCCTATTTCTGGGTTAGCGGAGTCTGTAACCTGAAGCGTATGTAACCTGAAGCGTATGTAACCCGAGGTACCACTGTACATTTTACAGGCTGTTAAAAGGAAAGGCAAAATTAAGCAATCACTGTGAAATATTTTGCAACTCAAAACCGAAGAAAATATTGCAAGAAGATGACTCCTTGTAACTCACCAACAACCTCTACCTTCTAGAAAGCAACTATGGGAGCAAACAACATGTAGGTGGGGGGGAAGGCTTATCTCATCCTGGATCCACAGTTCAAGAAGGACACTGACAAACTGGAACGTGTCGAGAGGAGGGCAACCAAAATGGTCAAAGGCCTGGAAACGATGCCTTATGAGGAACGGCTAAGGGAGCTGGGCATGTTTAGCCTGGAGAAGAGGAGGTTAAGGGGTGATATGATAGCCATGTTCAAATATATAAAAGGATGTCACATAGAGGAGGGAGAAAGGTTGTTTTCTGCTGCTCCAGAGAAGCGGACACGGAGCAATGGATCCAAACTACAAGAAAGAAGATTCCACCTAAACATTAGGAAGAACTTCCTGACAGTAAGAGCTGTTCGACAGTGGAATTTGCTGCCAAGGAGTGTGGTGGAGTCTCCTTCTTTGGAGGTCTTTAAGCAGAGGCTTGACAACCATATGTCAGGAGTGCTCTGATGGTGTTTCCTGCTTGGCAGGGGGTTGGACTCGATGGCCCTTGTGGTCTCTTCCAACTCTATGATTCTGTGATTCTATGATTCTATGGATCCCTGGTCCTCCACCCCATTGCACTCTCCACCTGCTCCCTTGCAGATTTCCATGCTTCTTATGAGAGTGAAAACTGGGGACCACTTTAACACATATCAGGAATGGCCAAGGAACTCTTTCTCCTCTCACCTCACAAAGGTATTTCCTATTAATATTTTTTTCACAAAAAAATTGTTCAGGGAGGTGAATTACACCACATTTCCACAAGACACCTTGTTCAGCCCTAAGCCACAAAGGATTAAAATTAGCTTTGGAGTTTCACCACAGACTCCCCATGTGACCTGAGGGAAAGCGAAGTTGCTAAAGAATTGCATTTAGGAGTCAGAGACTAATGGCCAAATCACTGCTCAGCTCTGGAGCTTATGGCATCCTGAGGGAAGTCACTACCAGAGTGCAATGCAGCTTCCTTGGCTGTTATAAGACTTGGCAGCTGCTCTGAGGTCCCTGAGAGGCAAAACATAATTTTTCCAAAAAAAACCCCACAAAACTTCAAATTACCTGACAATTTAATTTTCGGTTAATTATAACCTGGTTGAGTAGTCATTGCATTAACTCATTAATTTAGCATTCTGTATGTTGCTTCGTTGATTTGCAACAGAGTAACTTCAGTGAATATTGAGATATCACATACTGGTACTCAATCCTACATGCCAAGGTTAAATACCAGTTCAACCTCTGCATCCACTTTCAAAGGGGAAATGACAATGCAAATTATATGGTACCATCCAGCTTCACTGAAATATTAGAATGATAGCATGGCCATCCATAGGATTTTTAAATTTTCTTTTTGGCGGGGTGTGGGGTGTGGAGGATATACTCCAAATAAATAAAGTTGTGCATTTTGTGAACACAGTGATACATTTCAAGTTGAAACATCAGCTTGCTTTCAAGGAATCCATGAATGCTGTAAAACCACAGTGCACAACAATGTTTCCATCAAACAATGAAAGCTAAATGAAAATCAGGATGGATATTTAATCATTCTGTATCTGAAAGTCAACCATGCCCTACTCCCAAGGCGATGAAGGATGCAAAATACATTGCAATGCACTCTCAAGATGATAACCTCTTGGGCTGCACTAGTCTTAAAATACATTAAAAGTACAATTTGAAGACACTCAAAAGTCATCTTAGACCAACAGCTATTTCAGGTTCATTCTTCTACTCTTAACGGCAACAGCTTGACAAAATAAAACAGCTATCACTTGCCTTCAGTGGAGAAATGGGTCGTATTCTACGGGAGAGGAGAATAATTGCCACAACCCCAATAATTGCCACAACCCCAAAGGCCATGCCATAGGCAGCCCTTGATACACCTCCTGAACAGATGGAACTGGCAGCACGGCAAAATATCTCTGCGGTGGGATTAGCATCTGCGGTGGGATTAGCAACTACAGTATTTTCCCTGACTACTGGATTCTATGTCTCTGTGTGTAATCTGAAGTTGCCTCTAAGGACTGGCAAATTCTGAAGCTTAAAGGTTATATAGGGACATTAAAAATAAGAAGAACACTTACATCACACCTGCTTCTTTATTTATAATATAATCAGCAAAGCAGAAGAGGTGCTTCTGAGCCAAGGTAATAATGATTTGTGAGATTTCATATATTACAAGGTTCTTCAGTAAGAATGTTTTGATACTCTAGTCCATCCATGCATCTGAGAAATGTATGAAACATGAGTGGAATTCAGTGCAGAGCCGAGTAGGATATGCATACACAGAATGAGGTCCACTCTTGCAGCCCTCCAGAGCAGATTGAGGGAGAATGGGAGGCGCATGGGGAGGGGGGAGTCCTGTTGCACGAGCAGACAGTATTCCACACATGCAGCAGCGTGGCTGAATCCTGCCCTGCATGAATTCTTCTTGCTGTTGCAGTATCTGCAGATTACCTGAAACATGGTTTTCCAAAGTTCAGTGTCTGAGGGCTAAATATGGCCCCACATTATTCATGCAATTGTGGGGTGGCTGCTTATGCCTTACCAGAAAAGAGGAAACAGATAACCAAAACAGAGGGTAAAAGAAGACCCATATTTGGATATGCTCAAGGCTTTTCCCCCCAACCAGAACTTGCCAGAACTCAGTTCTGGCACCTCTCAGGTGGGTACCATTGCCATTCTAAGAGAATGAAGGAGGCATTTTGGCACCTCTTTTTCTACAAAAATAGCACCACAATCCCTTCAGAAACTGGCCTGACATGGGTCAATGTCTGAAGAGGGCTTAAACTGCTCATCATGACAACTTCTAGAGATGGAAAGAAGGGGACTTGAATGGATCCTGGCTTCATAAAATGTGAGCCTTTAAAAGGCAAAGGGGGTGGCAGGAGTTTTTGAGGGGAAAGCAGGCACCCACATCTGAACCCTGTAAGAACATTCTAAGTACAACGAGAATGGCAATGAGAAAGTTGTTTGATGCTTAAATCATTTTCTGCATTGAACTGATATTTAAAAATCTAGACAACAGAATTCTTTTTAACATTTTACATTTGTGTTATTAGTATTTTACTAATTTAGTATCTCCAACTCTTTCAATATCTCTTTGTGAAACATTTATAAAAGTCCTTTTGGAAGGAACGCATAATGTTTACTGCAGCAGTTAACTGCAAACCCCTTTCCCACACAAACCTGTCTTCTTCTCATGTTATCCAACTTCTTATGTGTGAATTGCATACTGGGAGGCTTGATAACATGACAAAATGAAAAACCTGACGTCTCCCCAATAAACTCATCCAGTGTGAAAATCTGTATCTATTTGTATTTCCCACAGGCAGACCAAAAGCTAGCTAGCAGGACAGAGAGGACACACCATTAATGGGCCTCGAGTTGCCTTGAGAAGTCTATGCACTTGGTTAAAAATTCAATGACAGGTCAAAAATCACACACACACTTTGCTTTTCTTCCAGAGGGAAGTGAGAAACAAATATTTAGAGCAAAAATATAATCAAGTGGTTGTATATCTTAATTTTTGTTATTATTTTGACATCCTGTCACTCTAGTTGACATCATGCTTATAGAGTGTTTACCCCTAGTCTACCTTAAGGGGATAGGCCTTTATCAAAAAGTAACAACAGATATCTGGGTTTTGCCTCTGACCTCTGCAGCTGACCTCTGCAGCACACAACCCTCTGCCACTTGCAGAAGATGCCTGTTAACAAGCCGGGGATTTTCCAGCTTCAGCCACGCACACTGCATAAACCACAGTGCTCCTGCAATCGCTGTACAACCATGGCAGAAGAACTTAGAACCATCCACTTACCACTGCACAAGTGCCTGCCTACTCGTGTAAAGGAACAAAGCCCCTACGCTAGATAGGAGGAAAATATTCCACTGAACAATACACAGATATCAAGTTGCCAAAGAAATGCAAGCTGAGTATCTGCTCATCTGCGACCCACATACATGTTCCACAGAATCGCTTCCAAAGCTTACATAATAATCAAAAGGAAAACAAGGTCCCAGGAAATGGGAAAGCTATGATCCTCCTAATCCCAACAGATACCAGTATAACTTTAACATATACCCCAAGGTATTTTCATTACTCCAATTTGCTCCAACCTTCAGCCTGGTGTAATGAATGAATGCAGGGGAGCAATGTACTCACAGCACCGCCATGTTTCACACATTCAAATATTTGCTACAGTGGCAGCTAAACTGATCCAAGCCTATCTTGCACAATGAGATGCTGTCAGCTTGAGTCATTCTACCTCCTAAAAAAGGATGTCTGATTATATGATTCAGGTGCGCCAGTAATGCAGTTGAAATTTGTGCCAAAAATACTAAGCTGAGATCAACAAGTTTGTAGAGGAGGGAGAAAGGTTGTTTTCTGCTGCTCCAGAGAAGCGGACACGGAGCAATGGATCCAAACTACAAGAAAGAAGATTCCACCTAAACATTAGGAAGAACTTCCTGACAGTAAGAGCTGTTCGACAGTGGGATTTGCTGCCAAGGAGTGTGGTGGAGTCTCCTTCTTTGGAGGTCTTTAAGCAGAGGCTTGACAACCATATGTCAGGAGTGCTCTGATGGTGTTTCCTGCTTGGCAGGGGGTTGGACTCGATGGCCCTTGTGGTCTCTTCCAACTCTATGATTCTATGATTCTAATAGAGCTTCTGATTCTCATTAATGTATTCTCAAATAAGCTTCAGCATAAAATTGGACCAAGAAAAGGTCAGAACCCTGAACAAATCCATCCTGTCTCATAGCTGACAGAATGTCTACCAGCTCCTTTTGCTGGAAAACGTTCTTGGCAGCTGTTCACCCAAATCTGATAAATGGTAAGAGAGCAAAATGCTGTGTTTTGGACTCAAGCTACAGCATTTGACTCAGCGTACCCAGCTTTTTAATGTATTTAACGGAAGATGGGAGTAAAATAAGGTCTCTCTGAAAGCAAACGTATCTGTAAATAAATAAATAAATCAGCAAACTCACTGTGGGAGTTTTGTTTTCTTTGGAGTTTGTGCCCCATTCCAAAACCCACCCACACTTAGTCTGAGTCAACGATAAGTTCAGCATTTTATACAGAGAGAGAGTGTGTGTGTGTTCTTTTTGTTTGTTGAATTCAGAAGCTCGTGGCATGGTCCTTATGAAACTGCAAAATCAAATGAGGGGATTTTATGTTGGCACTTATGCTTGGGTCAGGATGGCATGGGGATAAGGAACCAACTCCCTTCTCTTGCGGGGGCCCAATAGTGCCATTGCCTTCCGTTAAGGGTGTAATCCTTGATGCCTCTCTTTCCATGGAGGCGCAAGTTACAGCAACAGCCAAGGCGACATTTTTCCACCTTCGCCGCATCAAGCAGTTGGTCCCTTACCTTTCCCGCCCCGACCTGGCCACAGTGATCCATGCGATGGTCATCTCCAGGCTTGACTACTGTAATTCACTCCACGCGGGGCTGCCCTTGAAGCTGTCCCAGAAACTCCAGCGGGTGCAGAATGCTGCAGCGAGGCTCCTCACGGGGTCTCTGCCATGGGAGCATATTCACCCAGTGCTTTTCAAACTGCACTGGCTCCCGGTGGAGTACAGGGTCAGATTTAAGGTCTGCTTTTGACCTTTAAAGCCCTTCACGGCCTAGGACCCTCGTACCTACGAGACCGCCTCTCCCGGTATGCCCCACGGAGAGCCTCAAGGTCCATAAATAGCAACACCCTAGTGGTCCCGGGCCCTAAGGAAGTTAGATTGGCTTCAACCAGAGCCAGGGCCTTTTCAACTCTGGCTCCGGCCTGGTGGAACGCTCTGTCTCATGAGACCAGGGCCCTGCAGGATCTGATTTCTTTCCGCAGGGCCTGTAAGACAGAGTTGTTCCGCCTGGCCTTTGGCTTGGAGCCAATTTGATTCCCTCCCTCTCTTTCTTTTTTTCTTTCCTTCTCCTCCTGCGTTGAGGCTACATTTTATTTTAATGTTGTAATATTTTAATGTTGTATTTTAATGTTGTTTTTAAGTTGTAATCATTTAACTTGTTTTTATTATTGCTTGTAAGCCGCTCTGAGCCCGGCCTTGGCTGGGGAGGGCGGGGTATAAATAAAAAAATATTATTATTATTATTATTATTATTATTATTATTATTATTATTACAAACATACACTAAATAGCACCTCAGGCAGAAGCCTAGGCTAGACATTCTTGTGCCTTACTTATGGGCAGGGACTTTTTGATGTGGCAGAATATTTAGGATGCAATCCTAGGTACACTTGTCTGATAGCATGTCCCACTAAACACAGGGGGACTGACTTCTGAGTAAGCATGCACAGGATTGAAGGGTTCAATATGCAATCCCCCACCTGCATCCTCACCTGATACATTCTTAGAAGGAATCTATTAAGTTCTTTCTCTCTCTTTGGTAGCATAGAGATCAGAGCTTTCTAATAAGGAACATGTTCCAGATCAATCAGACCTCCATAGAATATTTTTACACTGCACGGTGATGGCGCTTAGACCATCTCAAAAAAGATACCTACCTTTGGGTAGATTTGCCAGCCAGTGAATACCTCGGCAGGTTTTCTACAGTCTAAAAGAAAGAGAGGGAACCTTAATTAAAGTTAGAAACTGAAAATACTCATTTGGTCCAGTTTTCAGACATGCTGTGCCTGCATTTAAGTGATAAAGGCAAAACGTAGCAAAGACTATACTTGGGGGGGGGGACCAGTGTTATACTGCGCTCTATATGACACTGACCAAACGAATATAATTTCATAAAACAGAGGTAAATTGTAATACCAGACAAGAAACAATGCCCCTCTACATCTTTAAAAGGTATAGTCCAGAAGGCCTTTTTACTCAATGCTAACAGATAAGCAGAATAATCATGCCAAAGTAATATAGTACCTGTGGTATATTGGATATGGCAAGGACTACAGTCCTGCTCCTCCCTAGAGCATTTCTGTTCTCTCAACCATGAAAAACTGCTTTACAATAAGCCCACAACCTATGTGCATTTAACTTGTGCACATTCAGCGGGGCTTGGCGTCCAGGAAAAAAAGTTGCAGGCTTACTTACTGAAAAATGTAAGTTGCAGGCTTACTGTACAAAATCCTATGCATTGTTGTAGAGCCCACATAATATGACTTTTAGTTCAGAAGGAAACCTTGCAAGCAGGAAAAAAAATTCTGTAGAAATGTGAAAAGCCCTTTTAACTTTCAGCAACCTAACAACCACAGATGCCTCAGAAATTTCAATAATTACGTTGACTCAGTCAGTCTAAAGAAACTGACACCCAAGGCAAAACTAAGATGAACCTTGCTGTAATAAAACATAGTCCATGCCAATACGTCTGACTCAAAAAACTATTAGACTCTTCAAATATGCTGGCTTTTTTAAAAACAAATGTATTTGGGCTAATTGAATTACAGGTGGTTTTTTGAAAGACACACCCTGTTAAATTCTTGCATTTTGGTTTTTGTTGTTGTTCCTCTTCCCTTGCATCTTTTTGTGAATCCTGCAGAACATTTTGGCCAAACAGTAAAATGAGCAGGAGTCATTTTCTGTATAAACACACCTACTGTCTCTACTTGCCAGCATCAGTCTCCCATTCTTTGTTTTGTAACCATGTTTGCCTTGGGGGGATGCTTTGTTAAAAAGTAATTTGTGTTAGGTTCACAGGTATAGCTTGCTCTGCAGGCACTCTAAAAGGGCTAAGCTGGACATGACTTTAATTGTGTGCTTAAAACCTGTAGTTGGGATTCTCTGTGTCTTTTTTGAGAGAGAGAGAGAGAGAGAGAGAGAGAAGGAGAGAAAGAGAGAGCAAGAATCAGCTGCAGTACGTACAACCCAAATTAGGATCACAACACAAGGGATACTTTCCTCATGGTATTTCTTAAGATGGCATTTCCACATTTCGAAACTCATTTTCAAAGTTGACCTGTTCTGTGGTCCAACTATACAGTACCTTGCCCTGCAACATTTCACAGATGAAAATAGGGGCACATGTGCATGAGGCTAGGGGTGGGGTTTGGGAACCCAATCACATTGTTTCTTGTGACATCCAAACTGGGAAACTGCAGCTTAAGTGCTGTCTAGAAACCAGGATGACATATCAGGAGTTGTGGCCAGCTCTCCAAACGCTGTTTCCCACAGGAAACTATGGTTCAAGAGTCTAGGAAGTCTCCTCTAATTGGGTACCGTATTTTTCGCTCTATAGGGCGCACCAAGTTTTTTTGGGGGGGGGAATAAAGAAATACAATTTTATCCCCCCCCCCCGAGCCCCAAAGAGCAAAGAAGCCATGACAGCGAGCGGGATGGATCCCGCTCGCTGTCTTGGCTTCGTTTTTAGCCTCGGGTCTGGGGAAGCTCCGCAGGCTTGCGGATAGCTGCCCTAAGCCCGGGGTACGCAGTGCGGCACTTCCCAGGCTTCAGGTTGCAAGCACCTATCCGCAAGCCTACGGAGCCCGACGGGAACTCCCGCCGGGCTCTGCAGGCTTGCAGATAGCTGCCCTAAGCCCGGCGTGCAGTGCCCTGCTTCGGGCTGCAAGCACCTATCCTCAAGCCTTCGGAGCCCGGCGGGAGTTCCCGCCAGGCTCCGCAGGCTTGCCGATAGCTTCCTGAAGCCTGGAGAGCGAGAGGGTCTCGCTCTCCAGGCTTCAGGGAAAGCCTTCATTCGCTCCATAGGACGCACACACATTTCCCCTTCATTTTTGGAGGGGAAAAAGTGCACCCTATAGAGTGAAAAATACGGTATATATACCACTTTTTATATATACCACTTTTTCAGTACTTGATACCTGGTGTCTGTACTGATTTATATATATATATATATATATATATATATATATATATATATATATATAGCTTCAGCTGCTATATAAATGTAAACTGTGGAGAGGGAATTAGGGGAAGGACGGGAGAGGCAATCCCCAAAACCAGGAAATTCAGAGAACAGGGCCACCCCACTCCCAATACTAGGCTCCAAAAAGGTTGAAATGAGACGTTTGAGAAGTACTCCCAACATACCCTGTTCAAGGTTGCTCAGCACTTGATAAATCGAAAGGTGCTGAAGATCAAACCTTCATGGAAATGCACTCCTATAGAACTTGAAGTTTTGGTCTCATTCAGCATAAAGTAGAATATGCATTCTAAGAAAACCTGGCAGCCTATAATCTCAAGTAACATTTTAAAGTAGAAAATGATCTTATTCTTATGAAACTCATATGTAGTTCTGCTGCTTAGAATCAGAGGTAAGGGCAGCTATATGTACAAACTTTAGTTTATGCTTACATATATTTTTTTAATAACAAAGGTTTGTGCAAAACTTCCAGAAGGAGCAATTGAAGATGTGTTCTAAGTCAACTCCATTTACAGGTGAAATCTGCTTTTTCTCCTTTCTTAATGAGCAACTTCTAAAGATGCCCAGGTTCTTCTGTTAAAACTGAGGATGAGCAAGGCTATAACTACAAGCCTCTTCATACAGATATGGTATTAATCAATGTTTTATTAGGCTGCAAGAGCTAACACAAGCAGAAGTACTTAGTGAGGAGTTACACAACTCTCCAAAATCCTGTTCTCTTTCTCCAAATTAATTCCTAAGGACCAGACCATCTGATACATTTAATTCACTGGAGAATACAGGTAGGTCTATGAATTTACCCTATGTAAGAGTCCAGACTAGGCTTGTCATTCTCCAGTCTCAATGGAAACTGCAACAGACAATCTCACTGTTTTATGCTTCAGCTTAATCAAGCTACAGTCGCCTTCTGCTACCTTCTGTACTTGTTAATAACCTTCTTACTTTTGCTATGGGAGCGTCTACTCGCATATGAATCTCCTTGCTCCCTTAAATCATTGCAGATTCTATCTCTGTCTAAAACCCTAAGAGACCAACTGCCAATCAGTGTAGGCAATACTGTGCTAGTTTCAGCCAATGGTCTGACTTGGTATAGGGCAGCTTCAACAATGGTCAAGGATGAAGGGGGCTGTGGTCCAAAGACATCTCAAGGGCACCAAATTGCAGTTAGACAGACAGACACAGCCAAGATACTTTGGCTACACAAAGAGCAAAACTGCCAGAAGTAAACTGAAGTACCAAAGGACTCCAAAAGATGTCATTTTGATGGCTGCAGTTCAAGTCCCAGTTAGGGCACAATTATCTTGGCCAACTTACTTAGGTATATGGCTTTTAAAAAGCAAAACAAAAAAGCAAACCACCAGAGCAACTACCAAGCATTTGTATGACCCAGTTTTCAGTGTTCCTCATCCAAACGATATCTCTGCATCCTTCCTGAATCTCCCTGTAAGATATTTATCAGGTATTTATCAGTAGTGTTTAAGTTTCTTAACTGAGCTATTGATTTATTTATTATCTGGTCACAATGTTTCCATGATTGAATCCAAAGAGGCTGATGCAATACACATTACAGTGGTACCTCGGGTTACATACGCTTCAGGTTACATATGCTTCAGGTTACAGACTCCGCTAACCCAGAAATATTACCTCGGGTTAAGAACTGTGCTTCAGGATGAGAACAGAAATCGTGCTCTGGCGGTGCGGCAGCAGCGAGAGGCCCCATTAGCTAAAGTGGTGCTTCAGGTTAAGAACAGTTTCAGGTTAAGAACGAATTAAGTATGTAACCAGAGGTACCACTATTTACTTGAAGAAAGCCACAGGAATAGTTCTTGGAAAGAATCACTCTGACATCTTAAAAACAGCAACAGCAGTCCAGCAGAGCTGATCCATGTACACAGAAGGGCTTCCTTGTTGCTGACTACAGGGAGGGAAAGATACTAGTGTCCTCAAATTATATATTGTGGAAAATTGCCCTGAAAAATCCAACACAGCCATACTTAATTTCAAAAGGAGAAACTTCTCAGACATCAGAGGATTAGTGAAGAGGCAGCTAAAGGGTCAAATCTCTTCAGGAAGTTGGGGGAATATTTTATGAAGCTGTAATAGGGGATCAAATAAAATGCATACCGCAAATTATAAAAGGCACAAGCAAGTCCAAACGGTTATCATTGTGGTTAAAAAGCAGAGACAATGAAACTACGGAAGGCAAGAAGAAAAATGGAAGTCTTTATAAAATGAAGAAAATGGGAGAAGGGACTGACAATCTAACATCTAAAATAAAGAGTTTGTGTCAATCCACTCAACATGTAAAATTGTGTCAGAAGATAGCCATGTAACTGACTAAAAAAATGATCAGAAAAAACAGGGGTGGGAACAGAAAGGCAGCATTAAAAATGTGTATGTAAGTCTAAAACAGAAACAGGAGATGTTGACAAAAATATAGAAGCCCTCATATATTTGATGAAAGATTGGAATTCCTTCACCAGGCAAATCATTCAATCAGATCCCAACCTTGCAAAGAGGTGCAAGGATGGCAGGGTGGTGTGACGAGCCAAATGCACTCCCCCCCCCCAATGTGTCTGGGGCCATTACCCCGACAGCCCCACCCCCATGCTACACCCCTGGTGTAGGCCCCCTTCCAGGATTAGTGCTCCTTTGGATAATTTGAAGACATGGTGGAGACTTATAGCTTTAAGAAATGTTATTTATTCACATATCTACACCTTCAGTCTGCATGGAGGAAGTCCAGATCTCACAGCATGGTCGTTTCAAGAGAGGCTGGTTACCCAACAGCTGTGCAGACATGGAGGCCAAGGCATCTCTCCCAGCCAGCCTTCAGCCATCCTGCCCAAGATGGCTCGCTCACTGTTCTCCCCCCTTCTACTTCCCAGAACACTTTTTTTGTTTGCTTTATTATGAACCTCCCCGTGATTTTTTGCTGAAGGGTCGTATTAAACAAACAAACAAATAAAAAAAATTTTTTTAATAGATTAAGAAACTAATGTAAAACTAATGTATTGGATAATCATAGAATTTGGCCTGATTACTGTTGCAATGTCATAGGAATGTCACCATCTCTCAGTCTACCATTTTCAAAATGTAACTGTGGCTTACCTCACAAGATGGTGAAGGGGATAAGGCAGTTATCCTGTACTCAATGTACTTAGGATTAAGACACTAGGGCTTACTACTGAGTAGATATGTGTAGGATTGATCAGTAATAGGAGAATAGATTGATATTCATTACTCTTTTACCCTTGGGGGAGCCATTGCTTGGTGAGAGAATCATAGAATTTCAGAGCTGGAAGGGACAATGTCATCTAGTCCAAGCCCCTGCAATGCAGGAAACATTTTGCCCAACGTGGGACTTGAACCCACAACCCTGAAGTTAAGAGCCTCGTGCTCTACCACCTGAGCTATCTCATCTCATACTTCACATACTGAGGTATCAGGTTGAGTCTCAAGGCTCTTGAGTTTAAAAGGATATTGGGGAGTCCAGGAAATACCTCACTATGTCCCAGACTTCATAAGTGACTACCAATCAGAGTAGACAGTACTGGGCCAAATGGCCGACAATTCAGTCATAAAATGGTGCTTAGGCAGGACTTTTTTTCCAACTGGAACTCAGTTCCAAGAAAACAGGGAAAGTGTTCATGGTGAGTTCCAGCACCTCTTTTTCTTGAAAAATAGCACTGTGCTTAGGGACACCCATAGTCCATTGCAATTGCCTATTCAAACCTCACTCCCTCAACAGTAAGGAAGAATAAGACCTCAGAATGATCATTAAGGTTAAAGTTATTTAGGTCCTTTTCATCTTTTTCTTAAACTAGAAATCCACTTAAATTTAGGGGTCACGATATACTTAAAACACACAAAAATACACTCAGGTTTAATGTAATGCTTTCCATTTGTAAGACAGACATAAAATAACCTACTTTAAGTATATTCCCCCCATGGGGGTGAGAAGGTAACAAGCATAGGAATGAGTGTGTATAACTGCAAAATTTACTATACAGTGGAATAACAGTATAATTGCAGTTAAGTACAAGAAGAGTATTGATTGAAGAAACAGTGAAGTCCAGTGAAACCAAATACTGCTGACCCCTGCAGGGCATCAAGAAGAGGAAACTACATGAGAAGAGGAAATGTGCAGGAATTATTCAGAATTAATGTCAAAGGGCCCAATGTTTCTAGCAGAGCTATGTTGTTGTTTAGTCGTTTAGTCGTGTCCGACTCTTCGTGACCCCATGGACCAGAGCACGCCAGGCACTTCTGTCTTCCACTGCCTCCCGCAGTTTGGTCAGACTCATGTTTGTAGCTTCAAGAACACTGTCCAACCATCTCATCCTCTGTCGTCCCCTTCTCCTTGTGCCCTCAATCTTTCCCAACATCAGGGTCTTTTCCAGGGAGTCTTCTCTTCTCATGAGGTGGCCAAAGTATTGGAGCCTCAGCTTCACAATCTGTCCTTCCAGTGAGACCCAGGGCTGATTTCCTTAAGAATGGATACGTTTGATCTTCTTGCAGTCCATGGGACTCTCAAGAGTCTCCTCCAGCACCATAATTCAAAAGCATCAATTCTTCGGCGATCAGCCTTCTTTATGGTCCAGCTCTCACTTCCATACATCACTACTGGGAAAACCATAGCTTTTACTATACAGACCTTTGTTGGCAAGGGGATGTCTCTACTTTTTAAGATGCTGTCTAGGTTTGTCATTGCTTTCCTCCCAAGAAGCAGGCGTCTCTTAATTTTGTGGCTGCTGACACCATCTGCAAGTGATCATGGAGCCCAAGAAAGTAAAATCTCTCACTGCCTCCATTTCTTCCCCTTCTATTTGCCAGAAGGTGATGGGACCAGTGGCCATGATCTTCTTTTTTTTGATGTTGAGCTTCAGACCATATTTCAGACCATATTCTCCTCTTTCACCCTCAATAAAAGGTTATTTAATTCCTCCTCACTTTCTGCCATCAAGGTTGTGTCATCTGCATATCTGAGGTTGTTGATATTTCTTCCAGCAATCTTAATTCCGGCTAGGGATTCATCCAGCCCAGCCTTTCGCATGATGAATTCTGCATATAAGTTAAATAAGCAGGGAGACAATATACAGCCTTGTCGTACTCCTTTCCCAATTTTGAACCAATCAGTTGTTCCATATCCAGTTCTAACTGTAGCTTCTTGTCCCACATAGAGATTTCTCAGGAGACAGATGAGGTGATCAGGCACTCCCATTTCTTTAAGAACTTGCCATAGTTTGCTGTGGTCGACACAGTCAAAGGCTTTTGCATAGTCAATGAAGCAAAAGTAGATGTATTTCTGGAACTCTCTAGCTTTCTCCATAATCCAGCGTATGTTTGCAATTTGGTCTCTGGTTCCTCTGCCTCTTCTAAATCCAGCTTGCACTTCTGGGAGTTCTCGGTCCACATACTGCTTGAGCCTTCCTTGTAGAATTTTAAGCATAGCCTTGCTAGTGTGTGAAATGAGTGCAATTGTGCGGTAGTTGGAGCATTCTTTAGCACTGCCCTTCTTTGGGATTGGGATGTAGACTGATCTTCTCCAATCCTCTGGCCACTGCTGAGTTTTCCAAACTTGCTGGCATATTGAGTGTAGCACCTTAACAGCATCATCTTTTAAAATTTTAAATAGTTCAGCTGGAATACCATCACTTCCACTGGCCTTGTTATTTGCAATGCTTTCTAAGGCCCATTTGACTTCACTCTCCAGGATGTCTGGCTCAAGGTCAGCAACCCCACTACCTGGGGTGTACGAGACATCCATATCTTTCTGGTATAATTCCTCTGTGTATTCTTGCCACCTCTTCTTGATGCCTTCTGCTTCTGTTAGGTCCTTACCACTTTTGTCCTTTATTACGGTAATCTTTGAACGAAATGTTCCTTTCATATCTCCAATTTTCTTGAACAGATCTCTGGTTCTTCCCATTCTGTTGTTTTCCTCTATTTCTTTGCATTGCTCATTTAAGAAGGCCTTATTATCTCTCCTTGCTATTTTTTGGAAATCTGCATTCAATTTCCTGTGTCTTTCTCTATCTCCCTCGCATTTTACTTGCCTTCTCTCCTCCGCTATTTGTAAGGCCTCATTGGACAGCCACTTTGCTTTCTTGCATTTCCTTTTCATTGGGATGGTTTTCGTTGCTGCCTCCTGTATAATGTTGCGAGCCTCCATCCATAGTTCTTCAGGCACTCTGTCCAGCAAATCTAAATCCTTAAACCTGTTCCTCACTTCCACTGTGTATTCATAAGGGATTTGATTTAGATTGTGGTTTTTCCTACTTTCTTCAGTTTAAGCTTGAATTTTGCTATAAGAAGCTGATGATCTGAGCCACAGTCAGCTCCAGGTCTTGTTTTTGCTGACTGTATTGAGCTTTCCCATCTTTGGCTGCAGAGAATATAATCAATCTGATTTCGATGCTGCCCATCTGGTGATGTTCACGTGTAGAGTCATCTCTTGTGTTGTTGGAAAAGCGTGTTTGTGATGACCAGTTTGTTCTCTTGACAGAACTCTATTAGCCTTTGCCCTGCTTCATTTTGCTCTCCAAGGCCAAACTTGCCAGTTGTTCCTTTTATCTCTTGATTCCCTACTTTAGCATTCCAATCCCCTATAATGAGAAGAACATCCTTCTTTGGTGTCACTTCTATAAGGTGTTGTAAGTCTTCATAGAATTGGTCAATTTCAGTTTCTTCAGCACCAGTAGTTGGTGCATAAACTTGAATTACTGTGATGTTAAAAGGTCTGCCTTGGATTCGTATCGAGATCATTCTATCATTTTTGAGATTGCATCCCAGTACTGCTTTCACCACTCTTTTGTTGACTATGAGGGCCACTCCATTTCTTTTGCGGGTTTCTTGCCCACAGTAGTAGATATGATGGTCATCCGAACTGAATTCACCCATTCCCGTCCATTTTAGTTCACTGATGCCCAGGATGTCAATATTTATTCTTGCCATCTCATTTTTGACCACATCCAACTTACCCAGGTTCATGGTTCTTACATTCCAGGTTCCTATGCATTATTTTTCTTTACAGCATTGGACTTTCCTTTCGCTTCCAGGCATATCCGCAACTGAACGTCCTTTCGGCTTTAGCCCAGTCATCAGCTCTGGATCTACTTGTACTTGTCCTCCGCTCTTCCCCAGTAGCATGTTGGACGCCTTCCGACCTGAGGGGCTCATCTTCCAGCGTCATAACTTTTATATGCCTGTTGTCTTTGTCCATGGAGTTTTCTTGGCAGGGATACTGGAGTGGCTTGCTGGTTCCTCCTCCAGGTGGATCACGTTTGGTCAAAACTCTCCACTATGACCTGTTCATCTTGGGTGCCCTGCTCGGCATAGTTCATAGCTTCTCTGAGTTCTTCAAGCCCCTTCGCCACGGCAAGGCAGTGATCCATGAAGGGGGAGCAGAGCTATACATACTATGATTTCTTTGACATTTAACTCCTTCTCTCCTATTTTACTCATTGGTATTGAAAGGTGGCATAAAAAATGAGGGCTGGTGAGAGAAGCTTTACTGCTTTCTAAGAATTGTAGTGCAGTCTCTTTGCAGATACTCGGAAGTACTATGGCTACCAGCCACCTCTATAAGGAAGGGGTGTGGAACCTTTGGCTTTCCAGATGTTGCTGACCTACAACCCAATCAGCCTTGACCATTGGCCACATTGGCTGGGGCTGATGGGAGATGTAGCTCAGCAACATCCAGAGGGCCAAAGCTTCCCCACCCCATCTCTAAGGGATAGAGGTAGCAAAAAGATTCAGGAAGTACGAGCTAAACAGGAGATTAAGAAAGAGCTAGAGATCTCACTGCTAGACAAACCTCAAGGAGACAAAACAATCTGGCCAGGGCATTGGGACACCTGAGGCAAACAACAAAATGGTGCCCCACCCCATCCTGCAAGGGAAGAATGGGTGAGTGAAGATCTATATCAGGAATGGGGAGGGGGAGATAAAGGGGGAAAAGAGGGAGGACACCAGGAACACTTCCTATTTTCCAAGAGGCTGCTGAGAGGCAGCATTTGGGGTGGGGGCCGCCAAGGAGACGGCAGATTTGGCCTCCAAGGAGCACTCTGCAGCAGTTGCTGCCATTGCAGTGGCAGCAACATCAGGCAATGCATTCTTTGGAGGCTGCATACGCTGACCCTATGGATTCTGCCGCCTGAAACAATCACCCAACCTTGTCTCATGGGTGGGCCAACCCTGAATCTGGCAACAAAACTTGACATCCTGGATCATTCACATCTTGCCGCTCCACAACTTCTAAACAGGGATACAGCTGATACACCCCAAATGCTGCCTCTCAGCAGCCTCTTGGAAAATGGAGTATAAATTTCAAATGAACTCTTTTACATTTTATGAAATTCCCATTGACTTGAACAAGGAAAATGATGCTACTGGAAGGGTAACACTGCTACACTGTCTGGGGCTCCAATACAATGGATTTTCTTCCCCTTCAATTTGCTAGGAGAAATTGCCATAACCTTGGATAAGGATTTTGCTCCTTTTACACTAGAAATAGCTAAATTATGGGGAAATGTAGCCACAAAACATTAACTTATAAATACAGTGGTGCCTCGCAAGACGAAATTAATTCATTCCGCGAATTTTTCGTCTAGCGAATTTTTCGTCTTGCGAAGCACGAAATCCCATAGGAATGCATTGAAAATCAATTAATGCGTTCCTATGGTCAAAAAAAGTCCAAACAAAGCCAAATTTGGTACAACAAGAGTTTATTAAGTGCTCTTTAAAGTCACACATACTGTAAAGAGCATTTCAAAATTCAAACCCAGAAAGTTTTTTAAAAAACAGCAGAGTTGCCCAATGGTCACAGAAAATCATAAAAATGCAGGAAAAAAAACACAAGCTTCCAGATTCTTGCAAACCCCTCCCCAACTGTTCCCCCAGCCACCCAGCACACAGAAATTCAAATCCAGAATTTTTTTAAAAAAACAGCAGAGTGGCCCAATGGTCACAGAAAATCATAAAAATGCAGAAAAAAAACACACAAGCTTCCAGATTCTTGCAAACCCCTCCCCAACACCAAGTCCTTGAATTCCAAACACCCCAACCCAAAATCCAAAACCCCCAAAAAAAGTTTTAAAAGCTTAACTTACCAAATGGCTGCAAAAGAAGTTTTGGAAAAGCTTCAAAAATCACCAAAGTCTTTAAAAACCTCAAAAAAGGCTACTATATACACTGCGTTCTATGAGTTGCTCCTCGAAGTCAAGTCGCAACTGTATTAACGGTGTTAAGAAAAAGGAAACAAACTTGCAAGACGTTTTCGTCTTGCGAAGCAAGCCCATAGGGAAATTCGTCTTGCGAAGCAGCTCAAAAACCGGAAAACCCTTTCGTCTAGCGAGTTTTCCGTCTTGCGAGGCATTCGTCTTGCGGGGCACCACTGTATCCACAGCAGGCTGACCTGTGACTAGAGTAGGCAATTATTATGGCCAGGATGTATGAAAGCACTCAAGAAGAAAGTCACTTAATGGCTGCCATGACTGGCGACTCTGCAGATATTTACATTAATTGTACCAGTTGGCAAGTTAATGTATAAAGGATTTGTGAGAGCTACCAGGACGCAGTGCCCCAGATGAGAAATCAAGAAAGTCTGAGAATCTATGTCTAACTGCTGTGGATTTTTGAACCACTCCTGTTCCACAGAGGAAGTATTCACAGAATGAACATGAAATCTGGGGAGCCATTGTAAAGTTTATTTCTAGGAGTTCACTGATCACAAGCCATTCATGTACCTGCTTCAACCAAATAAAAGCAATGTCTTCCCACCTCACATTCAGCAACTCAGTCAGAGATGACAATCTTATGATTTTACTGTCAAACAGATCCCCGGGAAGCTTAACACAGCTGATTTGCTAACACATCTTCCACTTTCTGAAATGGGGTCAAGCTCCTTGGTGGAGGATTATGTCTGTAGAGTTGTCACAATGTGTATGTTTGATTTTGAGGCATTATCTGTTGAAGAACGCAGACTTGTCTCTCAGCAGGGACATGCTTTCTGTCCACAAGGATTGTCTGTTGTGAGGCGAACAGATTGTTATGTATCTAAATCAAAGATTCAAAAATTAATAAAACTTGTTCATGAGAGACAAGGGTTTGTGCAGACCAAGCGAGGTTTTTGTGCAAATTTTTACTGGCCAAATACAGATGTTGAGCACTATTTCAGGAATCATGCTACTTGTATGCAGACATGATGATCTGCCTCTACTAACTCTTCAGTTACCACCCCAGTCCTTGGACTAAATTAGGCATTGATACCGTGGAGCCAATACACCAAACACATGTGTTCTCAGTAACTGGTTATTACTCTTCTTAACTAGGAGTACAATCCATCTTCAGATACCATCATCTATATACTGCAGTGCAGAGATTTTATTGCTCATTTTGGATATCCTCTTGAAGTTGTCATTGACAATGCTAGATAGTTTGTGAACTGTCTAACTGGAGAGTCTTGTGGTATTAAACATTTCCACGCTTCCTCAAATTATCTGAAAAGTAGTGGGAAGATGGAATGCTTTTATCACTATTTGAAGAAAACCAAGCATGGAGCTCACTGTGAAGAGAAGAACAGCGAAACATAATTACCGGTACCGACAATTTTTAAGGCATATCGATCTGCTCTGCACAGGGCATCAAAAGAGACACCAGCTAGATTGCTTTTGTCACGTGGTAATTGCACTAAATTTCCTGGGCCTTAGGATTAAGGGAGATAGAGGATCTTTCTGTTAGAGATAATCACCAGCAGTACGAGGAGAAGTTGAAAAAAATATGCTGATACCAAACACAGGTCTAAAGAACACAACCGCAGAGTTGGGAACTTGATCTACATTGATTGCCTCTACTTCTGTCATTTCACTGCTATGTCAAACCTATTAAAGTGAATACTGCCAGAAGTGGAAGAGCTATGTGGGTATCCCTCTATTTTGCTGCTGTGGAGGAAGCTTTCATAGTGGGCTCTGCCTCTGGACCAGCCAGAAGCTACTGAAACCATCTCCAGCTGCACTCAGGTACTATAATATTTTATTTCAAAATGTTGGCAGCCATATTACTGTTAATGATAAGAGGCAGGGGGAAGTATTGTGTGTTGTGACTTCCAGGGTGGCGCCATCGGTAATGGCGGATTCCCTCTGATCCAGAGGGACTGGCTCCACGGAAAACGGGTCTTTCCCGCTACGGCGAAGCGGGGACCCTTTGAAAAACCACAGGCGGATGAAGCCTGTGACCATGGGACTCGGCGGGCACCTTTCGCGCCCCCCCAACTCGTAAAGGAACCCAGTTACGGGCTCCAGAGCGAAGAGGGGCAAGTGGTGCGGTGCTGAGAGTCAACTGCTTCTTCCGTGGAGCGAAGCCGCACAGCCGTTGCCGGAGAGCGCTGCCTTTTTCCTGGGACAATTTGGCTACCAAAACAACTACCCGTGAGTAGCTTAAATTCGGACAATTGGACTTTAAACAACGACTTGTGAGTAGAAAGCAAAATTGGACTAAGAAATTCTTCTTAATTTGGCGGGAATAATTGAAACGGGAAGGTCTAAACAGGAAGTCAGCCTTCCGTTTCTTGTAGATAGATTAAAGCAAAGTCATGGCAAACTAGAGTTCAGAAAATCGTTTGTAAAGGATTAACTTTCATCATCTAAAATTGTTGAACCCCCTTCGGAAGCAGGAGAAGAGGGGGGATTTTTTTCTGGACTGTTTAAAACCTGCAGAAGAGAGTGTAAAGAAAAGTAATTTTCCACCGTCTTGAACCTGGGAGCAGGGTGTCAGGACTGACGTTTTTGGGAAGTTCATTGACTATAGACAAACGTCTTTGACAGTTAAAAGAAGAGAAACATAGTGATTCCACTGTTCTCCTTCGCATTTTAAAGGAACAAATATTGACAAAATATCTGAAAAAGGAAACTTTGTTGTTAGATCTGCTTTTAAAAGAAAAAAAAAAAGAAAAGAGATGGATACAAATAGAAGTTCTTCCCCTAGAGGGAGCCTGTGAAACTGTTACTAAATTTGAACCGGGGAGCTCTGCAGCTGCAACAGATTAAGATCGTGGGAATAGACTTCTGACCTTGTATAACAATGTATTCAGAAGCTCTGGTGCGTGTTTTCTGCAAAACAAGTGCCTTATTGGAACAGTTACATGAGAAGACGGACTTGATGACTGTTGCGATCAGAAATTTTGAACAGGTAGTGAGTAACTATATAGAACCCACCCAGGAACCAACTCAGGAGTGTGCTCTGACAGATCAGATGAGGGAAGAGGATGTTGCTGGACCTCGGGTGTCAGAGATGGAGCGAGCTGTGGCCCAGCAGGAACATGAGTTGTTGGATCTGACAAATGAACTTGGAAAAAGCCAGATTTGGAGAGATAGAGTTTTGTTTGGTTTGGAAATGGGGGGTTGGATAGAGCCCCCTATGCAGGGATGTTTTGACTTTTCAAGTCTGGCAATGGGCCGCGAGATGTTTGGGGTTGTGGGGGTTCTTAACTCTGGAGGGACTTTGAAATATGTTTTAAAATACCATATGGAGTTTAGTGTGGACTATGGAAAAGGGGCTGATTTGTCGAGAAGGGACAAAAATACTGTCAAGTTGGAGTTTCCACAAGTGAAAGGAGCAGGAGACAAAGTAAAGTACAGGTATAAATATGAAGAAGATCTGCGGAAGGGACATGGAAGAGACTTAAGGGCCTTGGACATAAGATTACCAGGTTAATGAGCTAGATGGATGGGATAGAAAGGACTGACAAAACCCGGGACCAGGAGGAAGAGATGTTGGATGAAGATTGGAAGAAAGTTTTTTAAAAAAATTATTAGGTTTGTTTTATAAAATTGATGAATGTTAGAAAAATGTTGGAACGAAATTATTTGGCTTTAGCAGAAATGTTAAAAGAGTTATGTAAGAATATGTTATGGTTATGAGAAATTGGTATAAATAAGATCTAAGTTTTAAGTTTTAGGGTTTTTTATAGTAAGATAAGGTTAAAATAGATTAAGGTAATTTAATGACAGAATATTATGAAAAATGGAAAGGATTTGCTGTAATAATTAATAACTAGAATATAAAAAAGGGGAGGAGTGAGGAGGTCGATGAAATAAGGCAATGACAGTTAAGGATTTGGGAATATTCGATTTGTTATTAAATTTTTGTGGCTTATTTTTGCTTTTTGATTGTGATGTGTTACGTGTTTTGTTGTTGTTTTTTGATTTTGATTTTTATCAATTTGTATTGTTTGATTGTGGTTTGTTTTTCTTTTTTTTCTTTTTTTTCCCTTCTTTTTCTCTTTGTTTTTCCTATAATTTTAAAATTCTTAATAAATATCATTTAAAAAAAAAGGAAGTATTGTGTGTTGTGCTAACATAGCCAGTAACAGGGCACCAAACGCACACATGGGTCTATAATTTATAGACCTCAAAATAGCATAACCTAATAAAAATGAACTGCAGCTGTTACACCCCTATTCTAAATATTTATGCCACAGGTACACTTGTGGGAAATGCTTCAGGGGAAATCCTAGCAATTTTTTTGACACTGAATCGAGTACAGTACAGTGGTACCTCGGGTTAAGTACTTAATTCGTTCTGGAGGTCTGTTCTTAACCTGAAACTGTTCTTAACCTGAAGCACCACTTTAGCTAATGGGGGCCTCCTGATGCCGCCGCACCGCCGGAGCCCAATTTCTGTTCTCATCCTGAAGCAAAGTTCTGAACCTGAGGTACTATTTCTGGGTTAGCAGAGTTTGTAACCTGAAGCGTATGTAACCTGAAGCGTATGTAACCCGAGGAACCACTGTATATAAATATATAAGAACTATATTGCTGGATCAGACAATGGTCAATCTAGTCTATCAGTTTGTTTGCAACAACGGGCAGCCAGATGCTACTGGGCAGCGCAGAACCAAGACAAAACAATAATATCAGCATGTGTTATTTTGTGGGTAAACTGCCTCTGATCACAGAATTTCCATTTAGCTATTATGGCAACTGGCCACCTGTTCTTCATATATTTGCCTAATCCTTTTTAAAAGTCATTTAAGGCTACAAGCCTAAACCCATACATCTAGGAGTAAGCCCCATTTAATTCAGTTAGTGAACTTTTTCCTTGCCCTCCCTCCCTTTGCAAAATTGTCCCCCCTTCCACATGTTCTCATTTTTGAGAAGGCAAACAAGTGTAGGGCAAAGCCTTGGCACTGATTTCGAACAGAAAAGCTGCAGGAAGAAAAAGGATGAACCAACTCCCTCCCACCACTTCATATTGGCTTCATAATTCCCCTTCCAGAAGCTGGTTTGTTTGTTTTCTGAGAAAAGGAAGTGTGGGATCCCATCAGAGACTTGCTGCATACATTTGCATCTAACAGCTGCTTCCGCCTTGAGTGTATTGTAATGTTACCCAATAAAATATTGAAGAGACACAGTCACATCTTCTATTTGTTTATACCAGTCTAATTTCTCTCAATGTACAGGAAAGGAGCAAAGCGGAGCAAATTTATGAGTTCTCAGAGTTCATAAATGATATTCCTGGCACAGCCTGTCTCCTCCCTTCCAAGGAAGAAGCAATGCGAACAAAACCCACTCTTTACAGAATAAACATCAATTCACATTTCACTGTGATTACGGATAATTCTCATGAGATATATAACCTATGCGGGAGCTCCCTAAGTAGGAGACATTTCTGAATTTTCAGCAGAAGGGTTTGTAAAGAAGTTGTTTCCCCAAATCAGAAGTGATCTGATGTTTTGCTCAGATTAAGGCTTACTTGCTGCCATTGATGCAATCACACTGATTCTTCCTATTGTTGACGTGTCCGTAAATATATTCAGTCTGGAAGTGCAGAGGATGATTATTTGGTACCTTCAGCTCATATTACTGGAAGGACAGTCAGGAGGGCAATCAACAGTGCCTGGAGATAGGGATGGTAGACTTTTTATTCAGCATGGATGTTCCTTTGGCTGGCACTTCTGGTGGTGTTATGTATTCCCCTCCAGGCAGAATTCTCCTGTAGCAGTTTACTTTACTGCTGCTGTCACTAAACCACATGGGGTAGGAGGGAGGAAATGGAGCCCTATGCTCCTTTTTGACAGGAAAATCCTTTTCAGGTACTATAGCTAGAAAAGCATATCCATTTCCCCTACCTTCGTATTTACATCACTGGGATTTACAGCACCTATTAGATTTACAGTTCTATGTTACCACCCAATGACAGGACAGTAGGAGTTTGGAACAATAAAACTGCAAGCCAAGCTGGCCATTGTCACACATGATGGGCATGTTCAGTGGTTACTTGGCACTTGGTGCTCTGTCCTGGAGGCTGAATGTGCTTTGTCTTTCCCCATGTTTCTGACAATAGACTGAACTGCACTGCTTCCCTTTTCCCTGCACCAAAGGCAATGGGAGTGACCAGGCCAAAGACCCATCCAAAGACCCAGGAGAGAATCCTAGGTTCCACATGATGACCACGTTCAGTTTCTGATAATTAATCCCATGTATTTTAATCAATTAATTCACGGATTAAATCTGCATATCAGTCTAGCTGTAGTTTTAAAGCCTATTTTGTTTTTATGATGATGGGCACGTGTGTCATAGAAAGTAGAAGAGATATTCCTTCTTATATGAGAGAAAAGGGAGAATGCATCTATTCAAGTGGTGCTTGCTGTCTATAGTTATTAATAAGTACAATGGAACCTCAATTTCCGAGCATCTCGGAAGCCGAACGATTCGGAACCCAAACGCCGACAACCCAGAAGTAATTGCTTCCATTTTCAAACATGCCTTGGAAGTTGAACGGCTTCCGAGGCGAAATTTCTCCATTTTTTCAATGTATTTTGCAGACCACCCATTGATCCTGAGTTTTCCAACGTTTTGGAAGTCAAACGTACTTCTGGAGCGGATTATGTTCAAAAACTGAGGTTCCACTGTACTTGTTTTAAATTTTATGTTTTAATCTCGGCTGAATTAAACAAGAAGCATATTTTGATTAAAACTTAAATAAAAGAATCTAACCAATTAATAGATCATATTTTTAAGGCAGGAAAATACGTTTCAAACTCTTTTAGACTAGAAAGAGAGTGTCAAGAAATGCTGGGGAGTAACAGACCAATGAATAAGGGTCCACAATGCCTTCCAAAGTAATAACTCCAGAGCCTTTTGGGTGGTAGCCTCTGGAATTTTTCAGTCCATGGATCAATCCTCCAATCGTTGTATTTCTAATGTTTGGGGAATCACTTTAGATCCATTTTTATGGATCACACTGTGCTTTGCTGGCAACCTTTGGCTCCGCGTGGGTAGAAATTCTTCTGGTTATAGCAAGTTAAGCAGCAATCTCTATCAAAGAAATCTTAGATTTAATCAACATCTAAAATTAGTGAACACTCCAAGGATTTAACTCATTAAATTAAATTAAACTAGCATTGGTGGGTACTATTTTAACTGCCTTGTTCACCATTGTAAGTAATTCCAGTCTAATCACAAATCACAAACAAAGCAGTAATTGTGTCCTTTAAAAAAAGAAGAAAAAGGCCCAGCTGATAATGCAGGTGATTACAGGCCAATTAGCTTGTTGTCCACTGTAGGCAAGGTATATGTCAGATTTCTCTGCAGCAAATGGGGGGGCGGGTGGAATTCTGGGGCAAGCGGCTTTAATAAATGATTATGCTTTGTAGCCCTGATAATACACAATACATTATAGCCTTACTTCATGGAATAATTAAAGACAGAGGTCTTGGGAAGCAACAGTATGCTAATATATTATGAACAAGGAAGAAACCCATGTACCTTAAGGACTAATGAATTCCTTGAAGATTTACCGTATTTTTTGCTCCATTGGACGCACCGGACCATAGGACGCACCAGATCATAGGAGGGGGAGAACAGGGAAAAAGATTTTTTTTCTTGTTCTCCCCCTCCAAAACAAGGTGCGTTCAAGGTACATTCACCAGAGCTTGGGGCTGGCGGTGGGGGGAAGCGCTGCTTTCCCCCACCGCCAGCCTCAAAGATCCCTGAAGCCTTTGGAGCGCAGCGCCCCGCTGCCCTGCACAGGTTTGCGCGCAGCCGTCCCCAAGCTAGAGCAGTGAAACGGAGCCCTCCGTCTCGCTGTTCTGGCTTGGGAACAGCCTTGCTAGCTTCTGCAGGACAGCGGGGTGAAGGCACCCCGCTGCCCTGCACAGGTTTGCGCGCAGCCGTCCCCAAGCTAGAGCAGCGAGACGGAGCCCTCCGTCTCGCTGTTCTGGCTTGGGAACAGCCTTGCTAGCTTCTGCAGGACAGCGGGGTGAAGGCACCCCGCTGCCCTGCAGAGGTTTGCGCGCAGCCGTCCCCAAGCTAGAGCAGCGAGACGGAGCCCTCCGTCTTGCTGTTCTGGCTTGGGAACAGCCTTGCTAGCTTCTGCAGGACAGCGGGGTGAAGGCACCCCGCTGCCCTGCAGAGGTTTGCGCGCAGCCCTCCCCAAGCTAGAGCAGCGAGACGGAGCCTTCCATCTCGCTGTTCTGGCTTGGGAACAGCCTTGCTAGCTTCTGCAGGACAGCGGGGTGAAGGCACCCCGCTGCCCTGCAGAGGTTTGCGCGCAGCCCTCCCCAAGCTAGAGCAGCGAGACGGAGCCTTCCATCTCGCTGTTCTGGCTTCGGAACAGCCTTGCTAGCTTCTGCAGGACAGCGGGGTGAAGGCACCCCGCTGCCCTGCAGAGGTTTGCGCGCAGCCCTCCCCAAGCTAGAGCAGACAGCTGTGCCTTCACCCCGCTGTCCTGCAGAAGCTAGCAAGGCTGTTCCCAAGCCAGAACAGCGAGATGGAGGGCTCCATCTCGCTGCTCTAGCTTGGGGAGGGCTGCGCGCAAACCTCTGCAGGGCAGCGGGGTGCCTTCACCCCGCTGTCCTGCAGAAGCTAGCAAGGCTGTTCCCAAGCCAGAACAGCGAGACGGAGCGCTCCGCAGTGTTCCGTCTTCCTGTTCTGGCTTTGGGCTTAGCGGCGCAGCCTGCATTCGCTCTATAGGACGCACACACATTTCCCCTTAGTTTTTGGAGGAGGAAATGTGCGTCCTATAGAACGAAAAATACGGTACTTTATCAGTGTTCCCTCACTGTCTCTTGCAAATGCATAATTGCTCACTGGGACCTGATGGATCATAGCTAGTTAGATCACCCACTTGAGCAACCCAGCACACACACACACACACACACACACACACAGTTAAAAAGACAGTGTTGCCCATAAATGCTTGTGGCATACAATAAAAAAGTTAGTCTTTGCATTGCCAGGAATCTTTCTGCCCCCACATCTTTTCTGGAAATATGTGTATCACTATTATAAAATCCTTGTGGATATGTGCATATGAAATATCACATTCTGCATATTTAAATATAATAATTTGCAATGCTAAGAATACGTTTCTTAAACAAAGAACGGTATTTTTCTTGCTACTGACAATCCAATTCAAGACAAACCACTAAGAGGATGGTGCACTCTCCTACCTTTTTAACCAGAGGTTGGATGGCCATCTGTCAGGGATGCTTTAGTTGAGATACCAGCACTGCAGGGGGTTGGACTTGGGGTCCTTTGTAAAACTGTAGAGTTCTACAGTTTTATGATTCGATGAAACCTTTGCATGTAGCCCATATTAGCCGGTCAGTTGGCTTTCACAGTGGTTGTATTGAGGGTGACTTGAAACCCATTCATCCAAAGAAGGCTATGTGCTGGTCTTCAAGCCATCCATCCTCCTTTAGAACAGGTTGGCACACACTCTGGACTTCAGGGGGAAAAAATCTGAAAATTCCCCCTCCACATTTGTGCAACAAGAGATTCCACCCACACCTACTCCATGGTAGGGAATGGCAAAGCACCAACACCCTCTTAAAAAAAATAATCATAATACATTGCTGTGAGAGCCAGTGGAATCTGAATGACAGTTCTGTAATGGTTGGGTTTCATGCATCTCACTGCAGTCACACCTAGTCACAGCATTTGCACAGCCATTTAAAAACAATTTAAAGATCAGATTATTTAAGTGGCATGGGGTGCTGTCTTTTGTTACAATTGGCCTCTCAATTTAACCTCTATTGACTGCCTCACACACACAAAAAGAAAGAGTGAATCGTGTGGACTATGGTGAAAGCTGAATGAAAAGAAAGCAAAGTCGCTAGAGGCAAGGAGAAAGAGAACAGAATCATACTTCCTGCTCTAATTTTGGCTTTTCTTGTGGACAGAGCTAATTAAGATAGTGAACTAAGAAAAAAGTAAAGCCAACTTTACCTTCCCTGTCTGCACTTCGAAGCAGATGCCATACAAAAGTAGGAAGAGTCCAGATTAGGGATGACCCACTTCTGTATTTTCAGGAGCCATATTGTTTTCCAGAAACTGTTTTGGAGGATGCAGGCCACCACACTGCTATGGAAGAGAACGTTATGCATCAACAGAGTTCTTGAATTATTTGGATCTGGATTCCAGTGGAATTCCTGCCACTGCCCCTTTCTACGGCTTTTCAGCATCACACAAGATTATCTATCACTCATAGAGGATTTTCAGCGTGCCAAGCACCTTTTAAAATTATAATTATTACCATTTTTACAGATCTGCAAGGTCAATTTCAATTCCAGGATTGTACACAGAGTTCAGTGGAGAGCTAATGCCAGACATACACAGTACATAAAGGATAAAATGGCACACAAACAGTAATAGAAATTTCATGACTTGGAGGCCCCTCCTTAAATGTAGGTGTGTCGTGGCTTGTGTAGACGTATTCAATGAGTATTAAATCCTCTAGACAATTTGTGTATAGACATAGTTATGGCAAGTCACTCTTGATTTTTTTTTTAACTAAATTGCTTAGGGGGAGCAAAGCATTGCAAATGAACATGCATTCAGCATTATTGTTGTGCTAGGTTCTGTACAGAGTTAGAACAACACAGAAAGAAAGAGAGAGGGAGTGAGATGTTATGTACTGAAGTTCTCACTCTCACAACTGTTGCGTTGTAGTGGAGCATGCTGGCTGAACCCTTCGGTTCAGTTCTGTTATGGCCTGTGAATAAACAAGAGCTGTTTGAAGAATCGCTGTGTCGTCTGATATGTTCACCCACAACTTAACACTGGCGACGAAGGTGGGATGGATGGACAACAGAGCACAGCCAGATGCGGCCACCCTCTGAGCTGAGCTGAATCACTGAGCTGAAACACCAAGCGAAATCACTGAACAGAACCAATTCAGAGCTGACCGTTCTGGCTAGAGCACTGTGTTCCATCCATTGCCCTCCACGTTGGCATCGGAACCATGGCTTCACTCGTGCCTCTGCTGCCGTTTGCCCCAGCCTCTGAATCATGGGACTCCTACCTCACTTGGTTCCACTGCTACCTCCAAGCAAACGAGCTGACGGAAGTGTCAGAGGAGTGTAAGCAGGGCCTATTCCTCAGCCTCTGTGGGCCCGAGGTGTTCGAGACGGCCTGAGCATTGGTTTCGCCTCTAGCAGGCAGCGCCGTGGGACACGATTCAAGAGAAGCTCCGCAACAACTACGCACCAAAGCCGTCCAAGATTGCTGCCCGCCATGCGTTCTACCACCGGAACCAGGCAGAGAGGGAGTCAATTAACAACTACACTGCCGCCCTCCAACAGGCCGCAATGCATTGCGAGTTCTGAGACGTAGACGATGCCCTGATGGATCCAATCGTCTGCAGGGTCCAGGACATCCGTCTTCAACGGCATCTCCTCGCCAAGCCAGACCTCACACTGCAGAAAGCCATTGAGGAGGCCGTGGCCTTGGAAGCTGCTGAACTCTCCACCCAGGAGATCCGCAAGGCCAGCAGCCCGCGTCTTGCTAAGAAGCCAGTTCCAGTGCATCACGAAGAGGCCAGCAGTGATGAGCCATTCTCCAGTGAAGACAATGACATGAACCAGACAAAGCGGGAGCGCGGGAAGTTCACACAGAAGTCCAAGGGCCAATCGGAATGTGCTGGCTGTGGAGGCAACCATTCCTGTGCCAAGTGTTGATTCAGAGATGCCATCTGTGTTCCAGAAGGGGCCACAATGCTAAGGTCTGCTGATCAGCTCCGTCCGACACCCCCCCTTCACCGACTCACAAGTCCAAGTCTTCACTCCAGTCCGCCAAGGAAAGCTGTTTCGCTCTCACCAACTGCCACTGCCCGTCCAGAACCACGATTGGCCAAACGGACTCACCTATGCGACACAAGCTGAACGTCACTGTGCTCATTGAAGAAGCTCCATGTGACATGGAGATCGACACTGGGTCTGCCCTGTCCATCGTGTCTTGGAGCACCATCAAAAGACTTGTACCCAGAGTGTCCAAAAGAGTGGCTGGGGAAACCCAGCCAGATAGGTGGGGTACAAATAATAAATTATTATTATTATTATTATTATTATTATTATTATTATTATTATCAAGGCAGCTCAACTCTCACCGCATACACCTGAGAGACTACCAGGGAAACGACATTCTGTGGTAGGTGTTGGCCGGTTCCAGATCACCTTCAAGGACTTTTCAGGCCTGCTCCAACTGGTGGTGGTCGAAGGTCAGTGGCCAAACCTCCTAGGGCTAGACTGGTTTGATGCCTTTGGCCTGGAAGTCACCGGCATCAACTGCATCTCTAACGCAGAGACTGAGGGTCTGATCAAAGACTTTGCCGAGGTTTTTGATGGCACTTTGGGTCAATATACAGGTACGCCCATCTCCTTTAGCCTTGATCCACAAGTCACTCCCATTAAGCTAAAGCCACGCCGGGTTCCATTTGCTCTCTAGACTAAGGTGGACAAACAACTGGAAAAGATGATCACCCAAGGAGTTTTGGAGCGGGTTGACCACACCGAGTGGGAAACCCCCATCTTTACGCCTGTCAAGCCGGACGGGTCGGTGAGAATCTGCGCCGAGTACAAGTGCACGATCAACAAGGCACTTCAGCAGCACGCTTACCTGGTTTCTCTTGTCCAACACCTGCTGCATTCCCTGGGTGAGGGTAAGGTCTTCGCTAAGCTGGACCTTGCCCAAGCCTATCAACAACTGCCCATCGGCGATGCCACCGCTGAAGCCGACGATCGTCACCCACCGAGGGGCATTCCGTTGCCACCGTTTGCAGTTCGGGGTGAGTGTGGCTCCTGGCATCTTCCAAAGCCTTATGGAGCATCTCCTGCAAGGGCTTCTGGGTGTGGTGCCGTATTTCGACGACGTCTTGGTGTCCGCAGACTCACACCAGCAGCTGTTCAAGCACCTCCGCGCCATGCTGACCAGGTTCCAGGAGGCCGGGCTCAAGGTAAAGAGGGAGAAGTGCCAGATCGCCATTTCACAGGTGGAGTTCCTGGGCTATCTTATCGACACCTCCGGCCTTCACCCGATGACATCCAGCAGGCCCCCATCCCAAAGAACAAGACGGAGTTGCAGGTGTTCCTGGGACTGCTGAACTTTTATAACATGTTCCTGCCCCACAAAGCGACGGTAGCTGAGCCTCTCCACCAACTCCTCAGCACGAAGACACCTTGGTCCTGGGGTCATCGGGAGACGGCAGCCTTCAACGCGGTCAAGGCTCTCCTTTCATCGGACAGTGTGCTGGTACAGTACAGTGAAGCCAGGCCGCTAGTCCTTGCCTGCAACGCCTCACCTTTTGGCATCGGCGCTATCTTCAGTCACCATTTTACAGACGGAAGAGAAGCACCGCTCGCCTACTTTTCCAGGACGCTATCTCCGACCGAACGGAATTACAGCCAGCTCGACATGGAGGCACTGGCACTTGTGGCTGGAGTGAAGAGGTTCCATGAATACCTCTACGGCAGGACTTTCAACCGACCACAAGCCGCTCCTGGGCCTCCTCACTGGTGATCGACCAACTCCAACTCCAACTCCACCGGTCCTCTCGCTGCGCATGCT
Source organism: Podarcis pityusensis (assembly GCF_964106645.2). Lineage (NCBI taxonomy): Eukaryota > Metazoa > Chordata > Lepidosauria > Squamata > Lacertidae > Podarcis > Podarcis pityusensis. Next base: position 139,131,511 of record NC_138028.1, on the reverse strand, counting down.
GCGATGGACTGTTTTCCTGGCTGCCTACCACTACCGGCTCATCCATCGCCCGGGAAAATCGATAGGCCATACCGACGCCCTCAGCCGTTGCCCTCTTTTAGTGTTTGCGGAAGACCCGGCTCCTGCTTCATCACTCCTCCTGATTGAGGATCTTCCGGCAGCGCCTGTATCGGCTATCACTGTGGCCTCCGCATCTGCCCAGGATCGCACCATTAGCCATGTGCTCAACTGGGTGTGGAGGGGGTGGCCACAACGGCCTTTTGCATCGGCGTTCCAGTCGTTCGCAACCAGACAACACAAGCTCTCGGCTAATCACAGCTGTCTGCTGTGGGGAGACCGCGTCGTGATTCCCCAAAGACTCCGTCAACGCATCCTTGAGGCTCTGAACATTGGCCACCCGGGAATCGTCAAAATGAAGGCGTTGGCTCGGTGTTACGTCTGGTGGCCTAACATGGACGATGCCATCACTTCCTGGGTTTCCGCCTGTCAAGCGTGCCAAGAATCGAGGCCTGCGCATTTATTACCTGCCCTTCATCAGTAGGTCCCAGGGCAAGTTACAACAATTTAAAATTCAATATTAAAAAGGTGAAACAAATTACAGTAGTAGAAAAAGGGAGCTTCATGAAAATACAAATCTCAGGTGTCAAAGGCCAGGGTAAAGAGTTGTGTGTCTTCACTAGGGGTGGTGATTAAGTTTGTTAAAAAGTGAGCTCACATACCTGCACACAAACTAACCTTCTGCCTTATTTGTGAGAGCTCATGAGCAGCCTTTGATGCTAAACTTTTGATTAACCCTTCACCCCAAAAATCTCATCACTGTTCTCGATCTCCGAGCTTAAGCTCATAATTCTGCTTGGCTGACTATCACTGTTTTTCTGGTTTCTGCCCAATCTAACATGATCAAATGTGTATTGGAACTGACTGTGCTGTTACATTTAAGTAATGTTTTCTTATTACCCTATGCCCTGCATTGCCATTACATAGCAAACTTACAGAAGGCCGCTTTTTCGAAGGCCAACACACAACGCTTTAGAGTTATGTCCAGCTACTGCAAAGCAACTATGTACAGCCTCAACCCTGAAAATATTTTAAGGAACTTGATCTTTTAACTAAGTACCAAGTGCATATTTTGCAACTGCAGAGGGAGGAGCCACAACGTTTAATGTGCTACTTCCAAGGCAAATTGTATTTAATGATAGCATTCAGACAACTGGTTAAGGGAGAACAACGAGTATAATTATGGTGTTTGTATGAGCTCTGTGGATGAGAAGAAAAGGGAGGTTTAATCATATTGACATAATTTTTTGTTCAAGCTTTTAGTGTTTTCTCAGACTTTAGATAAAAAGCATTGCTTCTGTTTATATTACTCTGGGCAATGCGCCCAAATTTTGTAAATTACCCCTAGGGAAATGAACACCGATTAACATATTTCATCTGTGGTTAGGCTGTGGAAAGAAAAGCATAAGGTGTTATACTCATATCTGCCTCACCTTCGCTATCCAAGGAGGAAGCACAATTAGAAACGAAAACTTCAACAAGTCCAGCCAGAATCCCAAACTTATCAAATACATCTAATTTCTTACATCACAGAATGGAAAAACAGGTGACAACAGTACAACTCATATTTGGCATGAATGCGGCCATACTGCCTGGATTGGCATCACTGCCACATTCTAGGCATGCCAATTAATGCTCAAAATAGGCACCATGTGACTTAGACTCCAAGCTTGGGGTGGTTCTTTTTTAAAAAAGCAACGAACTTTCTAGCCCTTAAAGTTACCTGAAGTAGGGGGAACCATGCAAGCAATATTTTGCCAGAACCTTCTCTCAGGAATTGTCCCTTGCTTATACACACTTGCTATTAAATCCCACTGATCTCAGTGAATTATGCCTGAGTTAACATTGAAAGGCTGCAATCCTAAGAATACTTATTATGGAGCAAATCTCATTTACTTTGGAATTCATTGCAAGCTAATCTCCGTAAAGCTGCTATAGGACTTTAGGGAGGCCTTGAAGGCACACTTAATTTTACTAAGCGATTCTCTATGCCACTATTGAGCTTCTTTGAGTTGAAGGGCTTTTGAGGGGAAAAACAACAACTTTGTTTTATCTTTGGTTTGTATCTATATTTATTATTGCTGGCTATACTGATATGGTGAGTTTTCTGGTAAGTTTTGTGTTTTATTTTACTTTACTATTGTTGAAAATTGCATTTTTGTCTGTTATTGTGAAAGCTGCATGGAAGGAAGTTTTTACGCACTCTCAGCTGGTACTTGGACAGCAGAATGGCTGCCAAATAGAAAATTGTACACCAGGCCATATAATCTTAAGAAATTTCCGCTGCCCCTCCCTCCACGTACGTAGCAAATGTGGTTTTAGGTTGGCATAGCTCAGGCATCCCCAAACTCGGCCCTCCAGTGGTCAGGGATAATGGGAATTGTAGTCCCAAAACATCTGGAGGGCCGAGTTTGGGGATGCCTGGCATAGCTTATAAATGAACTCTGCGGCTGTGTACACACCATACATATAACTGTAGTTTGTTAAGAGTCCTAGGAATTGCAGCTCTTGGCAGGGTGTTTGTAGGCAGCCTGGGTCTCCCCATTACTTGACACACAGCGTAAATTAATAATGCAGAGTTTTTAAAGACTAAAAGCTTTACTGAGTTAAAATAAACTTCTTCATAAACAACACGGTTCCAAACAGTTTGACTGAGATTACATACAGACTCTGTTCACAGCTGAGACAGACAGACTCTCACATCTTACAGAGAACACAAAAGAGAAACTGGCTACTAAGTCACATGTCAGAGTGACTCCACAGTTATCAGTTAGGCCTGAATAACGTTAGTAGGCCCAAATGACGGTGCAGTCCCAGCACTTCCCAGCCTGCTTTGCTGCTCCTGCTCTCAGGTGTCTTTGTCACATGACATTACTTTCTTCCCACCCTAAGGCTCTAAGATCAACTAAGGTAGCCGTCTCAGGCAAGAGACGCTATAACAGTGGAGCTGCTGGGAGGACCACGCTCTGTCAGTCATGCAGCCTTTCCTGGGTCCCTGAACCAAGCCATGGAGCTTGGGTGCCATGCCATTTTGCCAGAGTTGAAGAAAGATCAATCGACCAGTCTAGTCCGCTATCTTGTCTCACAAACAACAGATGTTTTGGGCCAGTTCTAGCCCCGCTTCCTTAAAATTCTTTTTTGTTTCTAAGTATTGGGGTATTGCACAATAATTCTGATGTATTTTTGACATTATTAGGATACATTTACTAGAGTATGCCTATGTTTTTTATATGTGCTTGGTTTCTTTCTTCATAATCAACCACAATCTAGGGATGGGGGAAAATGGGCTTCATTTTCTCCATGAAATTGTCATTTTCTGAGGAAAGGGCTGGTGCTGTGTTTTTTATTGTCACTGTGTTTTTAATGGATCTTTTTCTATCCTTTTAATTTTATTAGTGTTTAATTACAATTTAATTATGGTCTTTTCTATGTTTTAGCTTGTTCTGTTTATCTGTATAAGCCACATTGAGAGTCCCAGACTGGGGGGGGGAAGCAGAATATAAATAAATAAATATAAATATAGCATATACAAGTGTGCACATAAGTTTCAGTGCTAATAGGAATCCTCTGTTTCTTCCAAGCCTTGACATACCCTCCAACCTTTCTCCAATGAAAATAGGGACATCCTAAGGAAAAGCAGGACATTCCGGGATTAAATCGGAAACGGGGACGGGTTCTCTAAATCAGTGATGTCCTTGTAAAATAGAGGCACTTGGAGGGTCTGCCTTGATGCTCAATTGGTGACAGAACTTTCTTTCATTCAGAACTGCTTATAAAACATACGAGCTCCTGCCTGCTGAATTAAGAAAAGTATTGTGATTACCTTGCCAGGACACTGGGAGTGAAGGATAAGTTCAGAGGTCGATTCTGAGATCTTCTGTTTATCCCTCTGTACTTGTGAATTTATTTATTTTTGTTTCACAGTATTTATTTATGTAGAAATATGTTTTGATCCTTTTCATAGTTGGAAGTTTTTATACCTAAAAACTAACAGCTGATCCTCCCCCCAAATGTAACAATTTCCTGAAATAAAATCTGCTTTTAATTATCATATGGTCATGGAGATACTCATGAGGGTTTAGACACTGTATTCATCTTCTTCCATCAATGTCAATTATAAGTGAAATCTGTTGTCTTCATTCATTTAAAGTTTCCTAGCATGGAAAGCAATGCAGATAATTCAAGGCAGCAGAGCTTGACCCCCGAGAAATACATTTTTAGGGAGCACTTCCCATTCCAAATCAATAGAGAATATACATGACTTGACAAAAGAGCCATTTCAATCTATTTGCGGTTACGCTAGCATATTCAGAGCATTCACTCTGCTGTTCACTCATGTCAGGCAGACTTACATTAATAAACATCATTTAGCACCAAGTCTGGCTTCTCTCTAGTGTGCAGAGGCATCTGTCCTTGCAGAAAGAAGGAAACAACTGACTGATCAAATTAAAAGGAAGAGAAAAGCCACACAAGTAGAGCAAAGCTAAGAGAGACTGCACTTTGTGGCACAGGGGAAGAAAAACCTTGGAAGAACAAACTGTGGAGGTTGCACCTGGAGAAAGTTGTTTTTAGAGGTCAGAAGGCTGTAGAAGACAGTGCAGATGTGACTCCTCCTGCCCAGTTCTGCCCCTGATCCCCTTGCTTGTCCTCCTCTCCTGCTGTGGTAAGTAGGACTCTACACCATGATAGATAGGAAAGAGGCAAGAAGAAGAAGAAGAAGAAGAAGAAGAAGAGTTTGGACTTGATATCCCGCCTTTCACTCCCCTTCAGGAGTCTCAAAGCGGCTAACATTCTCCTTTCCCTTCCTCCCCCACAACAAACACTCTGTGAGGTGAGTGGGGCTGAGAGACTTCAAAGAAGTATGACTGGCCCAAGGTCACCCAGCAGCTGCATGTGGAGGAGCGGAGACGCGAACTCGGTTCCCCAGATTAAGAGACTACCGCTCTTAACCACTACACCACACTGGTGTAGAAAACTAACGGAAGAACACAGCAGGAGGAGCCATAGGTACACCGCCTCCCCTGGAGGTTTTTAAGCAGAGGTTGGGTGGCCATCTGGCATGGATGCTTTAGCTGCGATTCCTGCGTTGAAGGGGGTTAGATTAGATGACCCTTGGGTCCCTTCCAACTCTGCGATTCTATGATTTCCCATTTTCACATGGAAGCTCTCCTAAAGCACAACCATGCCAGATTCAGGGTGCATGAAGGTTAGGAGATAGCAAGGCATGCAGCAGCACCTTGCCCAACTGGTAACAGACTAACACAAGCATGCCAACATCTCCTTTCCCTACTGATTTAGAGAAGCATTTCTAGCCTTCTACTATTTAGGTGTAAGGTATTATCAGCTGGGTTTTTACATGACTCAACAGAGGATGTAAATCTTTGGTTGGCAGATACATTTTAAAAGAAGCCTAACAGCCCAGAGTAAATATTAGGCCACCGACATAGGAGAATGAACAAGTGAGATGCCTAAGGAACTTTTGCCACCAAGGAGAACAGAAGGATTAATGAGGTCTCTGCACATATGATTATTGTGGCCAAGTGGGGGGAAACGCCAGGGCTCCTGAACCTGTGATACCTGTTTAGAAAGAAGAACGTCATGCAAGTGTCACCTGTTGAAATTCCTTCTTCTGCACAGGGTACAGAAACACTTTTTCATCAGTTCCCCACCCTCATGTTTTGCAAGAATTCATATTAATAAAGCATATTAAGGTATGTATGTTGCTCTCTTTGTGCTGGGGAACAGAAATATGTTCTGGTCAGTGAAAGATAAAAAGGCAGTATAGAGCAGTATGCACAGAGCGACAGGGCAAGGCCTGACAAGGTCTTTGAAATGTTTGGCATATCCCACTGTTTGTTGAATGCACTTTCAGCCTCTGACAGTGCTAGGGGCAGGTCAGGGTTGACCTGTTAATGCTACTGTCCCTAGCGGCAGAGTCTGAGAACATCCTACATCTTTCTACTCTTATCTGTACCTCCCAACTGTCCTGCTTTAAGGGGGACATCCCGGATTTGCAGAAGCTACAGCAGCTTCTGTTTGAAATCACGGAGGTCCGGCTTCCGCCACAGTCTCCCACCATTGCCACACTTCCGGAAGCTGCCAACAAATGTCTGGAAGCCCACTTCCAGCACTGGCTTCCAGAAGTAGGTGGAGGCAGAGGCTTTGTGGTGGCAGCCTGGGAAGCCTCTTGAACTTGCAACAGAAAAAGCTGGAGCATATGCTTGTCTAGAAGGACTGCTCAGTTAAGGTGCAGATCCTTGACTCATTCAAATACTGGCATTATGATAGTCCTGCCCCTGCCCCCAAATCTGCACTGGTGCATTCAAGTAGGACAGAAGTGAGGCAACTGGAATGACTTAGGCCCCATCTGCACTATAAATTTTTAAAAGTATCATTCCGCTTTAAACTGTGGTTCAACTGTAAATCCCTCTTCCTAGGAAACTCTGGAAACTGTAGTTTTGTGGGAGGAACAGAGATCTCTTAACTGCTCTCAGCAACCTTAACAAACTGCAGTTCCCAGGATCCTTTGGGAAAAGTGGTGACTGTTTAAAGTGGGATGATACTGCTTTAAATGTATAGGTGACTGCCCCATATAATTGTCTTGGCTTGCAGGAACTCTCAGAGCTAAAAGCCTAACATGTCAGTCACAAGTAAACCAGGTATAATTAAGACTGTGACACCTGCCATGGGACACATCACCTCCTGATTTCTCAAAATCAAACCTCTGCTAAGGGGAACAAGAGTGGCCTTTTCTAATAACTTTTTTTTTTAACCACCAATTTGTCAACCCCAGATGCTGACCTTAATTCTCTTGCCTTGGAATAGTGCTGGTGGAGAAAGGAGGTGCAGATGCTGGCAGGATTTTGCGGCTGCCTGGCCTTGCACAGCACAGCTAGAGCAAATGTGGCTAAAGGAAGATGATAACTGCATCGGGATGGTGGGCAGGAGACTCAGAAGATGGGCTGGCTGCTTGGGCAGAGGGCCTTGCAGCCTTCTCTCTCTCTCTCTCTCTCTCTCTCTCAGCATTGGCAAAAAAAAAAAGGCTATGGCAGCAAGAATTTTGATTGGTACTGACTGCTGTTTGCCGAGAATGTTCAATGAGTTGCTCGTGCCACTGGCTACTATCCAATGTCTGTTAACAATGCTTAAGTAAACACTGCAATTAGATAAAGAAGGAAGCAATTAAGTACAATAATTTTCAGCAGTGGGATTCCTGCCCAATTGCTTGTCCTTGCCAAAAGATGACACACGGAGGGAAACGTTTAAGGGCTGTTCAGAACAAGGTAGGATATATACTTTGAACAAGGTGTTTCTTTCAAGGCCAGTGCTCAAATATAAATAAATCATTACATGCACACAGTGGCACCATTCAGTAGAAAGGAGTCTGAAGGAAAGGGGTGGACAAACTCCTTCCCGAAGGGTAAATTCACTTGCGGGCAATGTCAAATGCAGTTTCAACCATATTCTCCCATGTACAGATGCCACCTGCCTGCATCCATCCACTCACAAGCAGACCTTTCCATTTGCTCCAATGAACATTCCCCCCCCCCAATGGAAGGAGCTTGGACTCAGTGTGGGTTGAGACCCTGGTATGGAATAGAGAGGCTTTAATTCTTTGCAGGGGTTGTCTCATTCAATGGAAATGCAATTTGTAGTTGTTTTGCATGTATGCATGTGTGGTGGGGAAGCATTCATATTCCAATGTCATATATGCTGATAGGCCAAAGAAACGACTCCCAAACTGTAGACTCCAGCATAGGAGCTGATCACCAACTATAAAAGTGATTGTCCTTCATTAGGTATTTATTTTTACACAGATGCTTTGAGCCAGTAGTAGGTTACACCCACTTTGACTGGCTCTTATATCCATTCAATTGGTCCTTGAATATATTTGTCCTCTGTGTAGTTCCATGACACAGATACTGCCATCTGTTGCACGGCTTGTTCTTTAAATGCTTCTCCATGCATCTGTTGAAGTGGGCTCTGGCACATTAGTTCCCCCTGCCCCTTCAAGGTGCCACAGGACTGTTGCTTTTGATGCAACACAGCTAGCCTTCTGAAATTCAGAAATGACATTTGCCAACCCAGGGCCAGCCCAGACCACAAAGAGTATAAGGACAACCTATGGTAAGAAAATATGGTTCAAAGCATAGCCAATGTGGCTATTTTGATGTTCTTTTTTCTCTAAACCCCTGCAGAGTCTTTTTGTATCTAAAATTTTTGTAGCAATTCCTACTACATCCCATCTAAGAAAATGTCAAATGAATGGCTTCTTTTTGGTTTTCTCTTCCAGAAAACTGCTCCCATTGTTTAATAATAATATTTCTGCATCATTTACTGGCCATTTTGTTTGTATATGTGTGTGTGTGTGTGTGTGTATATATATATAGTTGTTCTTTAGTCGTTTAGTCGTGTCCGACTCTTCGTGACCCCATGGACCAGAGCACGTCAGGCGCGCGCACACACACACACACACATATATATAACAGGCTTCCCCGCCATCTTTTTCATCATTAGATTAATATGACTGATAATGAGGTAAATTTGGCATTTTGATAATAACAATAACAACAACAACAATAATAGGAAAACCCACAATATGAAAAGTAACAGCAAAAATATTACTGAGTTCACATGTGCTTCATTTTAATGGAACTTGTGGGAACTTCCTGGTGGATTTTGTGGGTAATCTAAACTTGATCCATACCAGTATCATATTTGTTTAGCCCATCTTTTTTAAAAAAAAAAATGAACTCGAAATGGCTTACAACCATATATATGCAATATGTAAGTGAAAAAATGAATGAAAAACCCATCAAACAACAGCCTGGGTGGAGCAGCTTTAACATAACTCATTTAAGTGTGGTTTTATACATATCTACTCAGAAATAAGTCCCCTTTATTTCGGTGGAAATACAGGTTGCATCTAACTGGCAGAAAGAAGCTTTTTATTTCTCCCTCTAATCTTTGCTTAACCAATACAGTGGTACCTCAGGTTAAGAACTTAATTCGTTCCGGAGGTCCGTTCTTAACCTGAAACTGTTCTTAACCTGAAGCATCACTTTAGCTAATGGGGCCTCCTGCTGCCGCTGCGCGATTTCTGTTCTCATCCTGAAGCAAAGTTCCTAACCCAAGGTACTACTGCTAGGTTAGCAGAGTCTGTAACCTGAAGCGTCTGTAACCTGAGGTACCACTGTATGAGGTTACATGGTGGGGGTCTGTCACCCTGTCTGTGGGACCTATGTACCTAAATTGAACGAATGGATGGGAAGGGGCCTGTCCCAGTTTGCCACCTGAGGCCAAATGGGAAGGTGTTACCTGCCAAAGTCTCGCTTACTGGAGTTGAGCAGTTGTTGCAGCAACAGCTTCCAGCAATATTTTGCAAGATCTATTCTCGCCAGAAGCCACTGCTGCACGACCCCAATGGCAGCAGAGGCAGGCAGGGCATCGTGGGAATCCATCACCCAGATTGCTGGACCAGCCCTGGAGGGGAAGCATCACAGCAGCAGCTGTTGCTCTTGACCTCCAGGAATTCAGAGAGCCTACAAACACACAACTTCTACAGATGTTGACTGCCTTGCCTTGACTGGGCCACTGCAAAAAGCAGAGTTTCTTATTACATAGACACGAGCCTGCAAATCCGTAACTTGTATGCAAAAAGATCCCCTCCATGAGAAAGGCAATGTCAAGGAAATTCTCATCCTTCTCCCTGATGTGTTAGTTTTCTATGTGCATCATTAAAAACAAATAAAAGAGGCCCATTTCAATCATGTGAGCCCTTGCCTGCTCTATAAAGCTGTATAGCCCAATGGCAACATGAACCAAGGTTTCGACTAACAGGGAAGAGGGAGAGGAAAGTCTGACTCTTATGTGCAACGCAACTGGGGAAAAACTACTGGCAATTTTCCAGGTTAAGGATCTAAAAGGTATAGATGTCCCTTCAACCCACTATCTTAAATGTTTATAATCACGGTGGTGGCAGGATTGCCTAAAGCTTGCAAATGGCCGTTTGAGATGGCCACCCGCTTCTCACTGCTCCAGCAACTTTGTTTAAGCTCTTACAAGGTAGAGAACAAGGTCTTGGTTAGGGATGTAATTTTCTCAATGTCAAATTTATCTGCACAGGTTTTTTCTAAAGCCCATCTCACTCCTTAATCTCAGTAAGAAGCATGTTCCCCCACCCCGATCCACTAAAAAATGCAAGTAATTCTAGCATATTAATACATAGAATCATAGAATTGTAGAGTTGGAAGGGACCCATGGGTCATCTAGTCCAACCCCCTGCAATGCAGGAATCTTAGCATCCATGACAGATGTTATGATACATATAATATGAAATGCATATGCACTCCAGGTTTCCTAAAGTAACGAACACATAAAGAGATATATGCAACAGTGCATCTAACAGTTTTTAAAAAGGAATGTATCCATATACTTATAAAATTATGCTGCAGAAATATAGTAAGCATGGGTGCTTACTCTTCTATACATGCCTCGCAAGACGAAATTAATTCGTTCCACGAATTTTTTTGTCTAGCGAATTTTTCGTCTTGCGAAGCACGAAATCCCATAGGAATGCATTGAAAATCAATTAATGCGTTCCTATGGTCAAAAAAAGTCCAAACAAAGCAAAATTTGGTACAACAAGAGTTTATTAAGTGCTCTTTAAAGTCACACATACTGTAAAGAGCATTTCAAAATTCAAACCCAGATTTTTTTAAAAAAAACAGCAGAGTTGCCCAATGGTCACAGAAAATCATTAAAATGCAGGGGGGAGAAAACAAGCTTCCAGATTCTTGCAAACCCCTCCCCAACACCAAGTCCTTGAATTCCAAACACCCCAACCCAAAATCCAACCCCCCCCCAAAAGTTTTAAAAGCTTAACTTACCAAATGGCTGCAAAAGAAGTTTTGGAAAAGCTTCAAAAATCACCAAAGTCTTTAAAAACCTCAAAAAAGGCTACTATGTACACTGCGTTCTATGAGTTGCTCCTCGAAGTCAAGTCGCAACTGTATTAACGGTGTTAAGAGAAAGGAAACAAACTTGCAAGACGTTTTCGTCTTGCGAAGCAAGCCCATAGGGAAATTCGTCTTGCGAAGCAGCTCAAAAAACAGAAAACCCTTTCGTCTAGCGAGTTTTCCGTCTTGCGAGGCATTCGTCTTGCGGGGCACCACTGTACGTAGTTTTTGTGTATAATTTTGCATAAAATTATGCCTTAAAAATGCAGCTTGGACCTAAGTTGGTACCCAATATAAGAGGTGGTCCGATGCAAGCAAAGTTGTGTCATGATGGCATTGGCAAGTTCTGTATATAATCCTGTTTTTAAAAGATCCCTCCTCCATCCCTAGTCCTGCAAGGGCAGGGGGACTCAAAGATTCAAGACAGGAGATGACAATCTCATTGGCCAATCTCAGATTTCCCCACCGCTCTTTAACAAAAGACAAAAAAAATCACCAAAAACAGGGACAAAAGAGAGCACAAACTTGCATGTGCTAATTTATATATACATATGCAAATTTAGAAATAATTATTATAATTTAAATAGAAAAACAGTAAATCTAACCATATTGGTGAAGAGTGTGACCAGGTGAGCTGTGCTCAGTCTGCTGGCTGGATGTGAACTGTGCATGGCCAGCTTGCAGCACTTGCTGCTTTCTCTATTCTGGTGGTTATTTAACCAGGCACGATCCAGATATCTCTACAAAGAGAGGACTCTGTCCAACGGAGCAGAGTCTTCTGACAGCCCATCAAATAAGAGAAATGTCCCCTGTCAAGTTGTACGCATGGGTACCTTGCCTCTTTTAAAATGTAGGTATCCCTGCAATGAGGCTGTTTCTCAGAAAGAAAGAAAACCCTACTTAATTTTAGAATGTAATCTTTGCATTGGAAGAAACACTTAAAATCCACGGAAACAAAGCGCTAATGCTGCTAATTCCTGACAAGTTTCAGTAGGGAAGAGTTATAATTTGCTGCTTAGATATGAATGTTACCATCACTTACGATGAGCTCCTGCTGGTTCTTGTATACTTGGCACTGTTGGTAAAACAGAATATACGAAGATTGGCTGAGGTGTGAAGATATTACAGGAAATGCCAAGGGCAAGAATGTTCCCCCTTGACTCGAGTCAACACTTGTAATTAACAATTTGTGAGTGGCATTGCTGGGTGGGTTTTCTTCATCTTGAGAACAGTGGCCAAGTTTGCAGATGATTCAAGAACGCCCCTTGCCTTGTTCATCTCCACCCACATTCTTTGGGCATTGACTCTCTGCATTATGTAAGGGCTGGGTTGAAAAACCTGTACCATAATAGCTTTGGGGCGTTGAGAAAGTCTAAACAATGGGAATATTTTCACTTCAAGAAAATGCTTCTCCTCCCAGAGAAGCCAATGACATCAGTGAAAGAGAAGTCCCAGTTCCGGAAGTTGCCTGGCTGGCTGCAGCAGAAAGGTTATCTAAAGTACCAAAAGAGATGCAAGATGGAGCTTAAGTTGCTTTGTTCATTTAAAGCGGAAAGCGAACTTTGAGAAATGCAACGCGGTGCAATGTGGAACAATGGACCCTAAAAGAAGTTTCAAGAGATGCTTCATAATCATGCAGGCACAGCACTTGGACCTAGGCTAGCAAGTCAACTACTTATCGCTAACTGGCACCTTATGTTTAGCTTTGGTCGGCTGCAGACTGGAGTAAATGCTTGTGTTTTGTGACTGGGACATTGGGCTTGTACAATAGAGTCAAAAATAGGACACACTTTTGGCTTATGTTTAAGAGAAAGGAAGGCAAGTACTAACAAAATCTCCTCAAAGAGTAACTTCTTCTTTGATCAGTATGGTATTTACGCTCCTCCTCTATTTAGTAAAGCACACACATGCCCAGCCTGCCATGGTCATTTCAACCAGCCTTCATCCTCATCCTTTTGCATATCTCTAGATACAACACCCACGTCCCGCCTAAACCTCAACAGGACTGTGCGCTGTCCCTCCCCATTGCTGCTGGCAGCAGAGAACAGCACATGTGCACAAACCCTAACCCTGACAGAGCTAGAAGACTTCTCTATAACCTGAAGTCTGAAAGTGAAGGGGAAACTGAGCTTGAGGGATGAGCCCAGCCCAAACCCAATTTTGCTCCCTGGATCTTTTTAAGTTGCAAAGGGGAATGCACCCGAGGAATACATCTGAGAGGAGGTGCTGCTTTGGAGTCAAATTCTCTGACTGCTATCCTTCATTTTTCTTGTTAACTTTCATATAGATTGCATGTTCTTATGGATCATGCTGCTAAGCATACGTACGGGAGAATAAAGTCCAAACCTGCTGTCTGGTGCGTAAAAGTGTCTCAAATTACAGCAATAGTACATGCCTCTGAAAAGCCAGAAATTATCTCACTCTGCCTCCAAGAAAAATGCTGCCATTGACGTATTAAGATGCTAGAGTCAGAGAATTATAGCTCCTTGTTTCCATCAAACAAAAAAATTATATAAGCAGGATACCAGCAGTCATGCAACTGCTGTACATGTTATTGGTGCTTGTTATATTTCAGTTACCAAATAGTTTTCTGAGCTTATGGGAATATTACTGTGTCCATCTCCAGAGTGAATACTTTGGGTATTTGACCACTGAGGTTTGTTGCACATTTGTTCATTCATGATAAAATATTGGGTTCTGGACTGCAATACCAATAAGCTAACCTAGACTTTTATTGTTCTTTCTATTGCTTTTACTGAACAATAATAACACAGGACACTATATCAAAAATGTTACAGTGGGGAAAATATTGACTTTTTTTTTTTGCCTGTGTTTGTACTTTCAGCCTTTCCTAACTCTCCACAGATAGAATGCATTTCAAACACGAGTCCAAAATTCATGTTGCTTTCATATATTGTGGAATGTTGATGTTTCCAGAGCACACTAAATTAGAACTATAATATTATAGTACAGGATATGAGTTCAGTTATTGTCAATAAATCCATAGCCACCAGTCCTGACAATGACCATACCCTCAACTTAGCAATGAAAACACTGATGTGTGTGGGTGTTGGTGTTGGTGTTGTTTGCGGTGAAGAGTTCTTCTAGTTCATTTAAATTTCTACAAGACTGAAATATACTCAGAGTCGCAAAGTGATTTCATGCTCTTTATTCAGCTCATAGTGGTGAGGAGGAATGAATGAAAGTCCCCTCACAGTATCTGCTTTACATACATTATTTACACAATGGGCTGCACATGATTGGCTAATTCCAGAATTCAATCAGGTTGTGAATTCACTTCTATCTGGAGCATGATTGGGTGGTTCCTGCCAACCAATCATACTGCTGCATTGTTCTAGGACCAATCAGACAGCTGCATTCTGAATCCTATTGTTCTAGGACCAATCAGACTGCTGCAGTTTGGATCCTATTGTTCTAGGACCAATCAGACTGCTGCAGTTTGGATCCTATTTAACTCAGTACATAACAAAGACTCATACTTGGAAGCAGAGGTTACTATGCCTATGGACTCCACTGAACGTTCTTAGACTTGTGTATTCAACTCTGTTTGCAACATCAAGAAAGGAGACAAACTCAGTGTTGGAATTTAGGAAGGCAGGTTGCAAATAAAATTATTGGTATCCTACTGACTTTGAAATAAACCGTGTTTCCTTCTGTGCTTCATTCCAAAGGAAACATGTACCCTGGGAAATCAGGGTAGTGTGCAGAAATATATATTTCTCAGATACAGTATAGGAATCTGAAAAAAGTTTTCCCATTTCACTGGTAATGTGTCTGTTTATGTTGCTGATTAATTAATTTGATGACACTAGGCATCTTTAGAAAAAGATAGCAGTGAGTAGAATAGAGTAGAATTTTATACCAAAAGCAAACAAATCAAAGAGAACAAATTTTAAACTCCACAAAGAAGTCTACTTATAATGATTTTTTATGCTTGTTTTGCTAAAGCTAACAATTCAATGTTAGGATAAAATAAAGCTAAATAGGGGAGGTATGTGTCAAAATGAATTTCTATCCTTAAAACTTTCTATCCTTAAAACTCGGAGTCTTCATCACAGTTGTCTAAAACTGACTCCAAATATCTCTTCCTAAAACTGAAGACATTTACTGCCAAAGAGACATTTACTTCCATTCTTCATCATTTGATACAGTTCATATTATCTTTTCACACTGAGACACCCACATAGGAGATAACATTCCCAGCTACAGCTGACTCTTTGTTCATGTAGTCACAATGTAGTGAGATAAGTGTTTGCCTTGTGCAATCAGATGCTTATCCCATCTTCCTTCTGAACCACCCTCACCCTGTCTGTTTCCTCCAAAATTAGTCTTCCAATGTAGTATAGTATATTTGCATATGCAATCAGGGAAACCAATGACAAAAGTAATACACCACTCAATTCATCATCTAATTGTTTCTACTTAAGTTTAGTGAGACTGTTTCATAACCATCTAATTGATTTTGCAGAATTTGTTTTGCTTTTTAATTCTTAATTGGCTAGTCCTACTCAGAGTAGATCCCTTTGGGTTGTATACAACTAAGTTTTATTCAGAGTAGCCTAGTGTCGGATACAACCCATCAAAACTAATGAACATGATTAACTTGGGTCCATTAATTTCAATGGGTCTTGAAGCCATCGCTCCTGATCCTCTCCAATGGCGGCTGACAGTAATAGCAGGAAAAACTCTTTGTGGTGGGCTCCAATTCATGCAAAGAGTTCAGGTTCACAATACAGCTGGTGTGTGGAGAGGGTCACCAAGGGGATGTTGAGCTCTTTGGTAAAAGTGATTATAGACCAGCTCTAAGAATACAGCCAAAATTGAAGAAAGGTAGTAGGGAAAGTGGAAGCTCGTAGTCCCTGTCTAATAGCGCTCATGTCTCTTTAGGCAGACCCACCTCCCGCTCTGAGAATCACGTGTTTGGGTAGTTCTGAAGCAGAGAGAGATAATCCATAACTGCATTTGATAGGCAGCTTTAAAACTTCAACAAAGAGAAATATTATCCACCATGAAATTCCACTGCCGTTTTCCATAAGAGTATTATATTCCGTTCCCCTTCACTCAGCCTCACAACAAAGAAAAATCTGCTGAGTCACACCTCAGAAATCACAAGTAGGAGGAATTAGGCTCAACTCTTATATTTACTTTCAAGAGACTACGGGAAATAATGAAAGATGGATGCTAAGGGAGAAAGAGGAAGCACAAAGGATTAGAACGGCTAGGCCTTTTCCAATATCCCCCAACCGATATTTCATAAAGATGTACTTTATTTATTTTTTTCTATCTGGCATACCTTTTGCTGGCTGACCTAGTACAAATCAGAATGACAAAAGCAAAACTAAATGATATCTTCAAACGTTGGCTTTGGAATGCTGGCTCTTCCATACCCAGGAGTCACGGAAATATGGTATTGTTCAGTAAAAACATACAATGTAAGAATAATCAAAGGCTACATGACCCGCAGCAATTTCACACTTATTTCCCCTTAAATTAGTCTCTAGTCAACATAAAAAAGGCAGCTGCTGGAGAACAACAGACTGGTGTGCAAAAGACATGTAACATTCATCAACTGTCAATGCTTTCCTATTTCTAAAGCACAGCCATCTGCTCAAATGCTCACATTAATTTAAAGTCTGCCAGAGTACGAAATACAGATTAATAGGAACAAATGGAAATCCATTTCCCGGTCCCAGCTCAGTTCCACGGAGGATGCTTTATTTTCACATGGCAGAACATCTGGGTGTTCTAGCACATGGCTTGGTTCGCAGTCACCTGGAGGTCTTTGATCTGTTGATTCTAGGATTCAGGGGCCCTGATGTACCACTTTTGAACCTGGTGTCCATCTACTAAGCCACTCCACCATATTCTCAGCACTCAGGAATGCCTGCTGAATGCTGTTCAGTTTTCTTCTCTTCCACTGAGCTTCATTCCTCTGCCACTCTTCACCGACTCTTGCTAACCCATCTACCTAACATATACTTCTAGGCTGCCTTAGAGCTCTTGCATGAGTAGAATACAAGCTCACACAATGGATCTATCTATCCCTTTCCCGTCGCACCACCCTGTAACCTCCTACCAAACATTGTGAGCTGTGTTATACAAAGCTACAGTGGTGTGGAGTGAATTGTCCAAAACTGGGTGCAGAAATATTATACTCCACGTGCACAAGATTCTTCCACTAGACGTCAGGTGATTCCACGCTTCTACTGTGGTCCTGAACATCTCAATCCACAATGACTGGTAGGTCCCCTAAGACTTCTGCATAGGCTTTGGCTGTGGGGAGGAGGAAAAGAAAGATCTGTTGTGTGAACTGCCTTGTTTTGTGCAGCGTTGGCAACAACCCTAACAGAATGCTCTCGGTTCCTGCTCTTTGCATTCTCTCCCAACTTCTAATTGCCTTTGCATTTTTACCAATCTGGCTATTTCTTTCCTGCAAGCACCTGCTGAAAATGTAAATGGGCCTGAGTCTTGCCTTCCTAGCCTCCTTTCCAGAATCAACAGCTGGTACCTTTCAACAGAGCACCGAAATGCTGCTTGTGGCATACCATGGCTTACAGGTTGCTCTACTTCTGGTCCGTTCAATTTCTAATACGTATGAAATGTCTGAATATCTGAAATGTCTGAAATGTCTGAAATGGAATAGCGAGATGGCTGTCACTGAAGCCAAACTCAGGGAGGTTTTGGGTGCAGCCATGTGTGCTGGAGTCAGGAAGCACAAAAGCCGTCCCACTCTGAGATTGGCAGAATCCCTAAAAAAATCAAATGCAACTAAATCTACAGTCCAGGTAAGCATGAGTTTCTAAAGGCTATTGAGAGTTACTACTGTATCCTTGTATGGAAATTTGTGATCATGACACAGGCATTACTTATCCCTTTCAGCCATTTTGGTAAGTTCTGAACCAGGCATAGGCAAACTCGGCCCTCCAGATGTTTTCAGACTACAACTCTCATCATCCCTAGCTAGCAGGACCAGTGGTCAGGGATGATGGGAATTGTAGTCCCTAAACATCTGGAGGGCTGAGTTTGCCTAAGCCTGCAATCACTACGCTGCTGGGGGTGGGGAGGACATGGCAGCAGCTGGAAAGAATCCAGAGAGAGACAAAAGCAACTGAAGGTATAGAGAATATGTTATATATTTAGCAGGGCTGAAGGAGCCAGAGTAACTTAGAGAAGAGAGGGAAGGATGGGGACTTCTGAAAAGACTTCAAACACACAAAGGGAAGCCTTGAGAGTACCTGAGGAAACCCAGCCAGATGGGCAGGGAATTGTTGTTGTTGTTGTTGTTGTTATGTTATAGGGTGGGCCTACCTCTTTTCTACCAAGGCCAATAATGATGATGATAACAGGCTCAAGCTACAACTGAAGCATTTTCTTGCTGTGTCCCAGTTGTACCATTCCGACACACACGTTAGTCTACACACATACCATGATATTTTGGCCCACCTGGCTTTCCATTCCAGAAGCTGCATAAGTTAGCTTTCTGGCACAGTAATTCTAGGTTCCAGTTGTGTATCACAAGCAGCAACCTGCCACAGGCTTTTCCCCTCCATAAACTGCTTGCATTAAAATTGTTCTGGTCATGCATCCTCTGTGTGGCCTCCTCTTCTTGATGTTACACAGGTATTGTTCATGTGCAGGCTTCCTTTTGCAGATGTCTGCACTCCTTGTGCTGGCATGAGGAGGCAGGGGTTGCGGGGTATGTGATACCAGAGAGAGTGGAGCTATTATTCTCATTTGTGCAGCACCACAAAGCATATGCTATTTCCAGAATGTATAATACTGAAGATACTTCAGTCGCTAAGGAGAATTGGGAGGTTGAATAGCTTGGTTTGACTTCATCCTTGAAGGAGCACTCCACCGTCGTCTAGTGAGAGTGACAGTTGCCAACCAACCCAACCTCTGCTGCCTTGTGGCTATATTCATTCTTAAAAATGGCTTCAGGAGTAAATCGCAAGGAAAAATCCATACCTGCTGCCTTGCAGGACCTTTTCGGGAGAAGAAAAGGCTAAGGAGTAAACCCTACACAAATCCAGAGTGGAGTCCCGAAGATGATTGGATGGCGTCTTGTATGCCTCCTTCTGGCGACTCCTGCTGCCAGGCTGCTGTGAAACGTCTTGCGCTGCTTTCCTTTGGACCACATCAGTGAGGCCAAGGGGGGGGGTCTTGTCATCTGGGCAGCACAAAACCTTCCTACACACTGCACCCCAAAGAGGTCACTTCCAGTTTGAAGGGTACTGCTAACACAGCAAAAACAATGTGGGAGGCAGCAGTTACGAGTTGCCGGTCTCTGCAGCCACAGCAGGTACTGTGATTCTCCAGTGATTTGACTTCACCCCCAGAGGTGCACTCCATTGTCTTGAGACAGATGGATGCCAGCAACAACCCTTCAAACTGGAATTCTATGCAATGGAAGGGAATGTATCCATTTATTTCCTTGGGATCTTACAGAAATAGCAGTTAGCATGTTGTTTAGGTAGCTGCTGGCAGACTGTAACATACAACCACGCCATGCCTGATCTAAAGCGGTTGTGCCTGCTTGCCAAACATCACTGCTTCTTGAGAAGGGGGCAAAGAGAGGGTGAGTGAGAAGGAGAAAGCAGAAAAAGACATACAGAAACACATAAATATAGGGAAAAAGTCAAAGTAGACCCCATGTTAGAAGATGAGATTATAAAAATGAAGTTACAAAATGGCTGAATTAGAAAACGGCCATTCAAGTACTTTTGGCAAACAGAATGACTCTTATTTTATAATTAAGTATAGACATCAAATTAGGGTTTCATCAAGCATTTCCTCCCCACATTACAGGTTTGCCACTGCAAACATCCACACATCTGAGTCCCCAAACCACCAAACCCCCCCCCCCCCCGGTGAAATGGCTCCTGTTTGTCAGGGGCAATTCCACCCCCGGAGACAGGGAAATCAGTGGGGGGAAACAAGCAACACATTAAGAGGTAATACGTTACAAAGAAACTAGTGAAAGTAAGGGACACAGAAGAGTTCTGGAAGACATATATTCAGAGGGAAGCACAATACAGCAGTTGCCTGCAAAGGGAAAACATTGGCTCCGCTTTGCTGCTGCTCCTGCTACTAGCAGTTCCCACTTGGCTTCTGCCCACATGCTGCTCTGCTTATCTATAGCGTTAGGGGCTCCATTGTTGCTCTGCACACAGACGACACAGACGACAATAGCGCCCGACTGCCATGGTTATAATCTCTGAACCACAGCGTTTCATGCAGATCTGATGGAGATTCAGGCTCAGACCTATCAGTCACTCCTTTGTCGTCTAAAAATAACTCTGGTTTAATTGCAACTAGCTACAGTTTTCTAATTCTTTGTGACCCCAGCCCTCTAAATCTATTATCCAGAGACAGTCCAAGTAAATCCCAAACAAAGGTGTGGGTCGCAGGCAGCTGGCCATCTGTCTGCCAGGTGCTCTGTGGCTTAGCTTGAATGAGTGCAGCCTCCCTGCACTCTGCTCGCCACTCTAAGATCCAGGCGCAGCTCCTCTTTTCATTTGCTAAGATCAATATTCTGCTGCCACCGTTCCAGGATTGATCTGACAGGATGGTGCTTTTAAAAGATACCATTTCCGATTATCAGCTTCGCCATTAAACCAACTTTTTGTTCCAAATGACGAGCTGTTGGGTTTTGTGTTTGTTTTAGAATAAGCCCACTGCACATCGCATAGTGAATGAAATAAACATCTAATTTAGGGTTGCCATGTTTCAAATTCCGGACGGTTGGCAGTCTTAATTTAACTTAAACAGCAGTAAGTACAGAATATATAAAAGGTTAAAAATACAATATTGTGGGAAAGGCCGTCAGCTAATTCAGATCAGGGGCTGCAGCAAGCCATTCTTCCAGCTAAGGTATCATATTCTTGGTTTTTCAATAGTTAGTGTCACCCTGGAATGGATTCTCGCCTTAAGTAAAGAGAATTAACATTCTTACTACATACAGGTATCTCTGCTGGTCATTAGCTTGATTAGGAACATCTGGAAGTCACAAAGCACTCAGCTAGTTTTCAAGTTCACTAAAATCATTCTGGGACTGAATTTGGGTTGCCGTATTCTGAGGAGCAAAAACCCAGGACCCCCCCCCCCACACACCACCCGGCATCTCTGTTGCCCCCTCCCTGCCGCTGACCCCTTCCTCGCCTGCCTGCTCACTCCCCCCCCCCCGTCCATCCCCCCTTATCTTTGCTGTCTTCGGCTTCCCACTCAGGAGATCCTGCCAGGCCTTGGAAACGTTGCGCCAGGCCTGGCAACTGCCTGAAACAGTAGGAGGCCTGGCGCAACCCCAGGTAGGCTGTGCAAGGTGCTAGGAACAACACGAGGCCTAGCGTGGCCCCAAGAAGGCCACGCAAGGCTGCCCGATGTGGCGCTTCCTGTTCTGGGGCACAGCACCTTCTGAGCATGTGCGTGCCCCCCCCCCCCATTTATATTTTTAATCCAAACCTTGGCATTCCATAAAAAATGCAAAAATCTGGCCTGATGGGCAAGCTGGTCCCCCAAAATAGGACAAGTCTGGGACATGCCCGGCTGTATGGCAACCCTAACTGAATGTAAAAAAATAAATAGAGGTGGGGGCACCAAGCCCAAGAAATAGATCTGAAAAAGTCAACAGCTTGCTCCCTGCTTTGTGATTTTTCAGCTACTTAGTATTATTTATTCTAGTTATTAATCACTTCATGCAGAACCTTCCAAATAATGTACAATAAAACAAAAATAAACTGTCAAATTAAATTAAAATATGGGAACACAACAAAATGCAAACAATTAAATGGATGCTTTAGTTGAGACTCTTGCATTGCAGGAGGTTGGACTAGATGACCCTACAATTCCATGAAATAAATAAAGACAAGGCAAACCACAATAAGATTATCAAAGCAAAAGTCAAGAAGGTCATTCCTCTTGGTGGTTATTCAAAACTAAAATAATAGAAACTCAGCTGGAGGGTAGCAGGATTAAAGCACAGAGTCAAGGAAGCTGAATCCAGATGAAACTGAAGTTTTATATGTTCCAAGCTCTCAGATCTAGGAAGTGGGGAAGCAGCCTATCTGGATGGGATTACACTCCTGTGGGTAGCAGTTCATTAGCCTGGGGGTCCTCCTGGATTCAATATTGTCAGTGGAGGCTCACAAGGCCACAGTGGCCTATTTTCAGCTGTGACTGGTTGGCCAGCTATGACCCCTTTTTGGACGGAGATGATTTGGCCACTATACCCCATTCTTTGGTAACTTCCAGACTGGAATGCAGACTGCAATGCACTCCATGTGGGGCTACTCTCGAAGGCGACTCAGAAATGTCAGCTGGTCCAAAATGTGGCAGCAAGATTGCTGGCTGTACTTGTTGCCAGTTCCAGGCAGAACTGAAGATGTTTGCATTAGTGTTTAAAACCCTACATGACAGGCACCAAATATCTGAAAGATCTTCTCCTTCCCTATAGCCCCTCTTGGTAGTTCCACTGATCTCAGAAATTTATAGGGTGGCAGCCTGGGAGAAGGCTTTATCTGTGGTGGGCCCTAAGCTGTAGAATTGCCTGCCCACAGAGGTGCATCTGGCACCTTCATTACATAGTTCCTGTTGTACACTGACAACACAGCTCTCATACCCTCTGACATCTTGCTGATCAAAACTGGGACGCTTGCTTTTTTGGTCCCGAGCTCTTGGAGGAGCCAGCTGACTCACACAAGAGCACAAGGCCAAAAAATTAGCATCACTGGTCTAGCACTCTGGCGTGAATCAGCTGGTTTGCATGAGACCAAAAACGAGCGTCCTTTGGTTCAGCACTCTGACAAGAGCCAACTAACTGGAGTGCTGGACCCCAAAATGGGGCAATCTGGATTCCAATGACAAGCCAGGATGGCTTCTGTTATGCCGGTTATGACCCCCCTTGCTCTGAACTTTGACAATTAATTATATGCATAGACCCACCCTGTTCCTTTGACTGTATTTCTCTGCAAAAGAAATGCACAACAGTAAGGAATGGGGTGGTGGAATTGAGGAGCCATTAAAAGCAACAATAAAAGATGATTTAAAGTACATCAGAAGCAGGAAACCAGTTAGAGGAACTTTTGGACAACAAAGGAAGGACTTGTTCACACAGAGGTTTCCTGTGGAACTTGCTCCCTCAAGAGGTTGTGATATCCTGCCAATTTTAACTCCCTCCAATATCTGGGCGGGATCTGAATACCACTTGCTGGAGAATGTGAGTAGAATAGTGTTGTCGGGCAACAGGCCTCTTGTCTGATCCAGCAAGGCTCTTCTTGACACTAAGGCATGCATTAATTCACATATAATTTTCAGGACCTCTTTTCTAGGACTTCTTTTTTCTTGAGGTGCTGCTGTCAGTCAGAGTAGGCAGCCATACAACAGGAACAGAAGGCAGAATGCAATCTCTTGGGATTGTTTTGATATGAAGCCTTCAACCCTTTATGTACTTACTTGGGAGTAAGACACACTGGGATCAGTGGGACTGACTTCTGAATAGTCAGGCATAGAATTGCTCTACAAATATTGCTATATCACAATGTTCATAAGGAAAACCAGAATTTATAAACCTAGATAAATAATAAATCGGTTCTGCAATAGAAAGGAAAGCTTTTCTCCAGGGAACATGTAGGCTCAGAATTTACTTAAAAGGCAATGGAAGCGGCTTATGCACAGAATTATTTATTTATTTATCTGAAAAACTGGCTGTGGGCATGCTTGTTTGATCATTAAGTGATGCCTACTGATTCAACAGTGGGAGTAGAATTTGCATCTCCAGAATTCCCAGGAAATGGTGCCTGCTTGAGATCAAGAAGCAGATGTTTCCCAGTTTTCATTTCCTTACCTTCTCTAAACAAATTACAGCACAAACTGTGAGCCCTTTGGAATCTTATGCACTTTATCATTACGCCTTATATATTTCTGCGTTAGAAGCTCAGGCAGAACAAATTTTTGCACCGTGTCACACTCCCACTGTATTAATAAACATGTCTTGCCTCATGCTGAATGTCGCTGAGCAAATGGGCAATTTTGGGGGGACTTCTCAAAGCTGGCAGAAGATTCACGAACAAATCTACATTTATAATGTATGTCCAAAACAACTGAGCAGTAATGGATTCACACCACTATTTTTGTACCTTAATATGACTTTTGGTACCACGCTGTAGTGGAGATCATGGAGATGGGAATATGGGGGAAGACTGTCTTGTGAATGAGCTCTAAATACGGCCACTTGCTAAGTCCATGGACTTCAAGCTCCATGTGGATTGCCCCCATGGTATACTAATAAAAAGTGTAAAGAATTACCTTCTTGTTCACCAGAAGGCATTATAAAAATTGCACAGTATTACCAAAGTACAAATGCAAACTCATAGCTATTTTAATATATTTACCATATACAGTGGTACCTCGGGATGCAAACGGGATCCGTTCCGGAGCCCTGTTTGCATCCTGAACAGAACATAAGATGTGACGGCGCGTCTGCGCGGGTCGCGTTTTGATGCTTCCGCGCATGCGCGTGAAGTCATTTGAGCGTCTGCGCATGCGGTAAAACCCGGAAGTAACGCACTCCGTTACTTCCGGGTTGCCGCGGAGTGCAACCAGAAAGCACTCAACCTGAAGCACTTTCAACCCGAGGTATGACTGTATTCAGCAGACCAGAAGGGGAAAGGAGAAAAACACGGATTACATTTTATATAAGCTTCAAGTTTTTACAGAATACATCTCAAGAAACAAGATGATGCAAAGCAAACTCCCTGTATCAACCCATTCTTGCCTTGCCGAGTTTGGCACCAACTTTGTCAGCCACAGTTCATTACAGCAAAAGAAGCTAAGCTCTCCTTGCTGCTGCTGTAAAATGAAGCACTGGTGTATCATTGAGAAACATTTCTTCCGGTTCCCAGCTGGAGGTCACAGTGCACTTTGGAGCATGGGAATTCGGGACCTCTAAAATGTTGGCTTTGGCAAGCTCACCGCAGTGTCCTGGGTATACAGATTAATCCTCTGCAGCAGCAGACATTTATACACACTAAATAAACCGAGAGCTGATGACTGAGCTGAAGATTAGGAGTTGGAGTTGGAGTTCAAGCACGCAGCGAAGGCTTACTTCTACATTCCAATGTATTAGTGCCTATTGAATTTTTCAACTTTCAATTTCCAAAAATAAGGGGTGCAGAAAAGTTGTAACATGGCTTGGGAATTCAAAAGATATTTTGGCTAAATTAATATAATTTAGATTTGCTTTCAAAGTAAAATGTGTGTAAAAGTGCATAGAAATCATTTCAATGATTGCCAAGTACTTATATGTTAATATTATGTCATTTATTTATTTATTATTTAGCATTACCTGACATTTTCAGAAGGTAAAAGTAAAATTCTTTGCTTTTCCAAAAGTAGTTTAAGTGCCTCTTCATCAAACATGGACTTATCAAGCTAAATGCTGTCCAGTCACAGATTTGAATTCCTCACACCCAAAACCACATTTTTAAGACCCCTCACTGAATAAATTTACAAAAATTAAGTTTCACCCCTAAAATGGCACACCCTACTAACATATCTAACAATGGCATCAATAAAAGCTTCTTTTCTCCCTTGCTGTTGTAGCATGCTAGGAAAATGATGTACCTTCTAAGCAATCGTGCTCAATAAAATATGAGAATGGTAAAACAGCATACAAAGCCCAAACAACTAAGAACATAAAAGCAGGTAAGTGGGCTTTACAAAGCAAGGCAAGGCAAGGCAGATTAGGGGTGGGGAATTGGGTGTGGCTTAACTTTGATGGGCGGGTCCATCACGTGATGTCATAATGGCATCAGGTGTCAACTTGAAAGGGGCTCACAGAGCCAAAAAGCTGGTTTGCTCCGGCTTTTGGTGCCGATCAGCTGCTACATGCTGAAAGCTACTTAGGGCAGCCTGATCCCACTGGAGCTCAGGTGGTCAGCACTGAGTAGGATTCCTGTTTGCCAAGATCAAAAGAATGATTGGGAGGGAACTCCAAACTCCCCAATGTTCCTTTGCAGCCATGTCTTCACCTGCTCACACCTGATGTCACATGTGACGTCAGGTGTAGGGCAGATGGGTGTGGTTTGGGGAAAATCAGTATTGTGGGTTAAATTAAGAGCCCTGCCATAGCTAATTGTTGTTGTTTAGTCGTTTAGTCGTGTCTGTCTCTTCATGACCCCCTGGACCAGAACACGCCAGGCACTCCTGTCTTCCACTGCCTCCCACAGTTTGGTCAAACTCATGCTGGTAGCTTCGAGAACACTATCCAACCATCTCGTCCTCTGTCGCCCCCTTCTCCTTGTGCCCTCCATCTTTCCCAACATCAGGGTCTTTTCTAGGGAGTCTTCTCTTCTCATGAGGTGGCCAAAGTATTGGACTCTCAGCTTCAGGATCTGTCCTTCCAGTGAGCGCCATAGCTAATTAGACCCTACCTTTTATATAGACCACTAGTCTGCTTAGGCCAGTACCACCTCCTCCAGGTGCCAGTGGCACTTCCATTCACATTGCTGCTAGCTGGGATCCTTTGGCCTGGGAGGTTATCGGGGCATGGAAAGCATCCACTCTGACATTGAATTGAATTGTGGCCTCTAATCTATTTGCAGTTGAAGATTACAAAAAAACCCTGCTACTTTAATTTCATATACATTTTGTGTAATAGGTGCGATGTGCAAAACAAGAAGCTGCAAATCAGCATAGTACATGCGAACATATGTATTTGTGTAGCTGCTGGCACTGTTATTGTTAGCATGGAAAAATTCAAAAATAAAACCTTTTAAAAATTTATGTTGTGGGTTTTTTGTATTCTGTCTACATTTTACCTTCTTGGTCTATTTCTAAATATGTGTCCCCATTCTGATCCCTTGGGGTAGGGTATTGTGCTCAAATACAATGTGGCCATGGGATGCAGGTGAGCCAAGTGCATCACTGCTTAAGAGCTTTAAAGCTATGGGCATGATTGTTCAAACTCATTCTCTGCTGTTCCAGAAGACAGGACTAGAACCAGAGCATGGAGATTGCATGGAAGCAGATTTCAGCTGAAAGTTAGGAGAACCTTCTAAACAGGAAGAGCCATTTGGCAGTGGAACAGGCTGCCTTGGGAGGTGGTAGGCTACTTATATTTGGGTTTTCAAAAGAGTATAGACCTCCCAGGGTCCCTCACCACATTTCTTGATGTCCTGTGCACTGTGCACATCCATCTGGGCTTCAGAACAAGGAAACCCAAAAGCTTCTTACCCTTTGTTTTATTTTACTTATATATTTAAAATATTTTGAGACCACCATTCATACAATTTTCAAGGTGGTTTACAACGTGCTTTTGCAGAATAACCAGAATCTCTTCTAATTTGCTTGGTTGTTTTAGAATAATAATTTATTTGTTGCTGCTGTTGTTGTTGTTGCAATTAATAGAATAGTAATAGTTTTGAAAGTGCCATGAGATTCTTCTGTGAACTAAGTGAAAATACTAGTCAGAAAATATAGGGTTGTCTTTCCAACTTTATTATGGGTTATGCTTTTCTAAAGAATGATGTCCAGACTAATTATTTTTGGAAGATCAGAAACTTCTGAGGCAGCACTGCGCAGATTAGAGGAGAGCAAAAAAATCATAAACAGAATAAAATCCAGCAGAAAGCTGCTGCTGCTGCTGCTGTTTTAAACCCTTGTTCAACATATGGGCTGAAACCCAACCATGTCAGCTTGAAAGGAAAGCTCTTTCATAGTTCATGAGGGACTGTGCATTTAAAATGAGTTGGGGAGCTTCTAAGCAGGACAGTTGAAAGTATTTAAATATTTAGTTAATGTCTCTGGCCTGTGAAGAAATGGCTCCGTGTTGTATTGATGCGGATTTTAAAAATATTTGCTTGAGGGTGAAATTCTTGCACTCATTATTTCTTGTGCTCTGGTGGAATACTCTGCAGTCTTTATATGTGTTTCACAAAGTTGCTGGAAGGCCAGCAACATTCCATTATGCTTTTGATTATCACCGCACTACCCCCAGCAATCTAGAGACAAATTTCATTCTGTGATCGCCCCCCCCCCCCCGTGGCTCTTCAGATGTTGCTGGTCTCCCTACTCCCATCAGCCAAATGTAGCATGGTCAATGGTCTGGGATGATGGGAGCTGTAGAAGTCCAGCAACATCTGGAAGCAGGCAGATTTCCCACCAATCTCTTATCCTCGTGTCAAAGGTCATGGTGCAGATCCTCAGTGCCAAGAATAGGCACAACTCTAAAAACAATAGCTGGAATTTAATGGACATCTACTAGGGAGGAAGCCACAATGCACTTAGGAGACATAACTTCTAAATAGTCCTGCATGGGCTCAGTCAAAGTCCTGAATAGTAGAAACATGACAGTATTTTGGTCTTCACTTGATCCGTGCTGATTACATCAATAGCTTAGAAACTCTAAAAATGGACAGCTGCCATTTGTTTATGCAACACAAAGATTCTCTCAAATAAAAGGAAATGCTTTGCTTTTTCAAGTGTCCCATTCAGCACAAAACTCCGTTTTTCATTTTGTGAAATCTATTTGAAAACAAAACAAATTGCTATCCATATTGAGCTGACAAGGAAACAGCTTGAATAATATTACTAAGACATTTCAGGCAAAAAGGGCAAACATTTCAGTGTTTTCTTCTCAAGGGCATAAAGAAATACTCTTAGAAAGTAGAGGGTTTATTTTTTTAAAAAATAACATTTCAAATGCTGTGAAGGACTAATTGCATTATTGCCTGACCCTGTGAAGTCCGCCTAAAAGTTTCCACAGAGCAAAAGGCTCACAAGCGATCATTTGCAGCACAATCCTATGACTGTTAACTCAAAGCTACTCTTCAATGAGTTGAATGGGGCTTACTTCCACATAAGTGCATACAGAATTGCATCCATAACATCCTAACACTTCAACAAGAGATGGGTTGATGTGTCATGTACAGGCCTGGCGATAGTGATTGGCCAAGACCCCCCAGGGGTTCACAAAGGCCCCTCACCAGCCTGGCCTGGCCAGACTATCACTCGCCACTCTCCCCGCTAGCTCTCTGGGCAGCTATTTTAGTGGTTGGGAAGTGGTGGTGCTGTTTCTGAATAGGAGCTCTGCTCTGTCAGTTTGTGAGGGGTTATTGGATGGGTTGTCCTGATTTTAAAGCAGGAGGGTGGATTGTAGCACCTTCTCTTCCTCCTAGCACTGTAATTCTAAGGTGTATTCACCAAATCACATTCAACAAATCATATGGCGGTGTCCTGAGACTGGGCCACTTCAGTCAACTGGTGGAGGTGCATGATGTTTCTAAATCCTGCCCCTTTATTATTTGTTAAAGAACATTCCCTGAATGTAGGAAACTATGTATATGAAGGGAACTAATATAGCTAGGACTTTTCTTCCCAGTTTATTTATTTTGCACATAAAAAAGCTATTATAGGTTTGTCTGTTTTTTTTCTTTTTTAATGATGGAGCTTAAACAAATTTAATGTTTCTCTGTTTCTCCTGCAGTCTGAAATGGGGCAGTCCAGAATAAACTCCTTTATGTGCATTTGATGGGCATAAAATATATTATCGCTGAAACAGTAACTGGCAATATAATATATATTTTTACACACTCAGTGAAGCAAAGAGCAAGCTGAATTCTATATAAACTGTAAAAGATATCTGAAGTGTGTATAGGTCAGCACCTCAACCAGGGTAGATTGGTGAAAGTCCACAGAAGTCAATGAACCTAACAACTACTTGATGTAAATTAGTGGCACTCCACTGAGAGCAGGAGGGGCTACGCTGATTTATCTGTGCAGAAGATCTAGTGCTTTTAACCTGGAAATATTTCGTTTTTAAAAAACACTCAGAATGCCATTATTGGGCAAACTATGCAGCACTGCAGAGCCATAGGGCATCAGCACGTATAATTAAAGGGAACAAGAAAACACGTATTAAGCATATTCCATTGGGTGCCAGTAGCTTCAAACTGTCTGAACAGAACCCAAGAAATGTATTGTAATTAATCTGGCAATTCTTTTTTTCACAACAGGCCTGCCACAGACTTTAATTTACATAGATTGGCAGCATGTTCTTGGAAGACAAAGGCGTTATAATTTCATTGCCTGGGAACCTCGTTATTAGAATCAAATATTTTCCTTCAAATGTTAATCAAATAGAAGAACATCCATGCATCATGACCCTGAAAGCTTTTCAAAGCTAAGGCAGGGAAGCCTGATGTTGGATCTGCACCCTTTGCTGTTATAGTACAAACAAAGATCCCTACTAGTGTCACAAAACCATTGACTGGGGTCCCTGGAGGTCTCATCCAAAGTCTCTGCAAGTGGTGCAGAATACCTAAGAGGCAGGGCAAGGGAGAATCCAAGGAGGAGAAACCACACACTTTTCCTGGCCACATAAATATGGAAAGAGGGCATGGGTGTCTGAAGGAATTTATCCAGGGGTGTGGTGAAGAGGAGAAGAATACTTCAAATAAACAAACACAACGAGCATCAGAGAACAAGTCTACCATTTCCAGTAGATCAGGTGACACAGCAGTGGCGAGACTTTCAGAAGTCTGGCTCCTGCAAAGTAGGACTACCCTTCTGCTGGTTCTCAGTGGGTAGACCAGCTGCACATCTATGGTTAGACCCAAAGCCCAATCATCTTCTCAGTCACTGCTGAGATCCCCATCTTCCCCCTGGCTCACTTCATCAGCTCCAGCCCATAGTTAATTGCACCACTACTACAATAAACTGCACAGCTACCTCTTCACTGCATCTCCCTAAAATAACGCACTGGATATCAACACTGGACTACACTTCAGGGCTGCCAGACACTACTCTTAACTCTCCACCTCACCGGCACCCCAGCAAAATGGGTACTATGACAACAATGGGTTACTTTGCAGGGCAGACATAACTCACAATCTCTCAGCCTTGCCCTCTGCATTGTGGATATAAATATGATGGGTTTTATCCGCATTGGCTTTAGCAGGGTATTTATTTTTTTAACAACACAGGGGTCACTTTTTTCTTTGTTTTTGATATGAAATGAGACTTGAATTAGAAAGATTACGAACTCCTGTCTTTGTTGTGGCCTTTTGTTTTGGGAGAGGCGTCCTCCTGCCTAGTCACACAGGCAGCACCACAAAATCCCTGGGTATCTAAATTGTTTTCTGTGGGGCATCAGCCACTTCTCCTCCACCAGGGAAGACGAACTGAAAAGGCTTTAGATTTGTTGACTTAAAGGCAGCGGAAAGTGGGAGCAGGCTATTATCAGAGTAAGATTCTTGCACACCTGGAGATTAATTTTGAAACACGTGGGGCATATCATCTTATGATATATTTGCACGTCTGACAGTCAAACTAGATATAACATTTGCCACATAGTGTGGTGATGTGTAGTCTTTTTTTTCCCAAATAGCTGGTGTGGGCAGGCCATGACGCAGAGGGGAGGGAAGGAGTAGGGGCTTTAATCCTTTCTTATCTTCAGAAACCAATAGGAACTCTCTTCCAATTTCAAACAGGACGTATGAAGGGCCAATTCCATTTAGGACCACAGCAATGGGAAAGAATGCAAGGCCCTTGTCACTTGTCCGTGGCACCAGGATGTTTTTTGGGGGGTTCCTTTTAGAATTGTTTGTGTGTTTGTGTGTCAGTCTTCTTTATTCTCCTAGCAAATCTGCGTGAACTTCATCAATAGAACATTTCCTTTCTTCACTGCCTTTCCACCACGTGGCAAATCCTTCTGTGCTTTTTGTTCCCTCTTCCAGGCATCTTGCAGGCCTTTCCTCACCTGGCCTGGGAGGGACGGTGGAGCCCTGACTGACTCCAGCTACAAAAGAGGAGGTTGCCAAACAGATTCTTGGGCTGGGGTATTGCTTAACGGGGATTGTTACTGGGGGGTTTTGTTGCTGTAATTGATATTGACTGTTTGTATCTTTATTTTTAGATCTTATTATGATTTATTTGGAAATTGATGTGTTTTGCTTATTGTTGATGACAACCTTTGTAATTATGTAAACCTTGAGTTTTAGTTATGGAAAGGTGGCATATAAATAAAATGAAGTGATTATCTCTGTCCCAAATCCCATTTACTCTGGATGTGTGAAGCTGCCCTTATACCAAATATGACTCTTGATCAATGATCTACTCCATCTAGCTCTCCAATGCTTCAGACAGAGACATTGCTACCAGTGAACTTTTTACCCAGAGACACCGGAGATAGAACCCGGGACTTCATGCAACAAAGCATGCACTCTAGCTGGGGCCCGACCAAGTCATTTTGGCACCCAAAGCAGACCCCAAAATGGTGCCTCCTCCCCACCAGGTAAGAAGGGATGAGGGGAAATCTACATCAGGAACAAGAGGGGAAGAAACATTGGGATCTGTTGCCCCAGTGAACCCTGCAGCCTGGGATAGTGGCTTCAGCTTGCCTCATGGGTGGGCTGGCCCTGGATCTAGCTCTGAGCTGTGGCCATGTATATGCACAATAAAGACTAGCCTACAACCATTTTCAGTGGCCTAAGACCTGCTTGTGTGGCCTAAAAGGTGGGGGGAGTAGGGAAGGAAACTTCTGTATAGCTATTCTGCTTGGTGAGCTGAAGACTCACCATAGGTGACCAGGTGATAAACTACATAGTGTCCAAGGACTTATGTAGAGAAACCACATATTAAAAAATAAGCAAAAATAACAGCGCTCACATGTGGAGGTGTTTTACTCTCTCCTCAGTGCAAGTGCAAACACACTTGTGTGACCAGGTGTTGGAGGAGGAAGCCCCTCCTTTTTCTTACTGGTCCTCCACACCAGAATTGCTGGCTCAGGGTTGAAAGAACGAAAATACATTTTAGAATCGAACAGCCTCAAACCTTCATTCTTTGTTTTTCCTGAGAAGCAAAGAACCAGGGTGGGGGAAATGGGTTAAGGAATATTCCATAATCTGCTAAATGGTGATTACAGGGGGAGTGGAAATCTATACTAGCAAGGCAGAAAATGTTAGCTCTTTCTTCTAATATATCTGAAAGGCAATTATACATGTCATGTCAAATCTCCTTTTCACAGAGTGCTCCACAGTTTAACGGCACAGCTGGCGACTAAATCTACCCTCTCTTCTATAGAAAAGCCCTTTGCTCTGTGGAGGCAGATGGTTTGGGAAGACACCCCTATTCACATCCCAGACATTTGGGCTGCTGTACCCAATGCAAATCTAGCCTGTGTGTCTGCGAATTCTGATCTGACCACATGATGGGTTTGCTGCCTATGAGACTGCCACTGTCTTCTCTACAGCAGAGAAGGAAGAAAAGGAAACAAAGAACTGCAGAGAGCAGAGAAAGTTAAAGGCAAGAGTTTGTCTCCATAAGCACAGGGACGGAGCATAGGTCACTTGTTTGACCCCAGGATTGCAAGCGGGTGACTACGGCTGTGTCGATGAGCTGTGGCTCATATGCATGTTTTAGCTACAGATAATTTCAGCAGGCATTGGGTGGCTGGATCAGCACAAGAAGCATTTCTATTATGCACTTAATTATGTGCCATTTGATTTCGTGGTTTTAAAATATCACTGATCCAAATGCTACGGTCCATTTATGCAAACCAACCCTGAACAGCGTCACCCCACTGGAAACAGACACCAGCAAATAAATTATTGCCAGGGCTTCAACCCTACAGTGGCTCAGAAAAGCGATAGCAGGCCCTGTTGCTGCTATTTTACATCAGGCAAGGGTGACGCCCATTTAAGAAGAGCAACAGTGTGCAGAAATGTCAGCACCCGCTTCACAGAGCTTATGCTCTCTCAGCACATTCTCTATGGCTTCTGGAGCCAGGTTGCCAGAATAACACCTTCAGTTAAAGGAGACCAGAGAGCAGCTACAGAAAACCCTATAGTCCTGCAGCTGAAACCTACCTCATCTTTTCGCTGGGTAGGCTCAATACAGAAGTCTAGACACAACAAGAAGTCCAAATTGGCACAGGTGAAAAAAGAGGTCCTGTCACAGATGGTGCGTGTGGGAAACTGGATATAGAAATAAAAGGGGGTGCTTATAACTTGTATGAAATGACAGTCATGGGGGTGGGGGTGCCTACTGAGAAAGAATGAAGGCATGCAGTTTACACAAATAAAATAAATGTTCTCAGAACAAAAACAAACAACCTTTGCATACAATAAGCAAGAACCACTTCCTTAAAGAGAGAGAGATGACTACACATAATGTCTACAATGTCCTTAAGGAATTGCACTTCTAAGAGGTCATGAGAATTCTAGATGGAAGGCGAGAGGCAGGAGGGACCCTGCACCCTTTGCTGAGTTCCAGAATGGAGGAAAAGGTTCTGGCTACCCACAAAGGCACACTCCCTCCTTTCCCAAAACCTCCACAAAAACAGCCTTCATTTAAATGCTTAGGGTGTGAACAGCAACCCAAACCTGTATGCAAGTGAGTCAGTGTGTCTTTATTTGGGAGATTTTTTTCCCCACCCCTGAAACACAAAAGGCTGCGCCAGACAACTGGCCTGGCAGAGGGTTTCTGTGCCATTTACCTGCGACAGTTCAAGCATGGAACGTTTTTTGCATAATGTTTCGCTCACTTCAAAAGGCTTTGTTCTCCACTGCCTTGCTGCAGTTACAAGCCCACTGTCTAAGGCGTCGCTTTTCCAATAGCTAATTATATTAATACTGTACCCCCCAAAAAAGGGGGGGATAGGGAATGCAGATGGACATATATTTGCTCCTTCTGTGATGCATCCCCATTTCTGCCCTCCTTGTTGGTCTTCTAGCCTTGCAGATTTGTTTATTGGAGCTTAAGAGTAGAGTTACAGTCTTAAGGGCTTTTGTGTCTGAATGGGGCTTGCCAAAAGGGATGCTCCATATCCAGGAATGAAGGAACGAAACAAAGCTTTGCCTCATTTCTCAGGCTCCCCCAGTTGCAGGGCTGCTGGTGAGAATTTACTGAAAGTCTGCTCACCTCCTTCCACCCCTCCCAATGTTCTTGAAATTTCCATCCTTAAACAAAAGAAGGTGAGGAAGTTAAATAATGTATCACATGACCACACCTCATGGGTGTTGGGAGGGGTGGCAGGGAAGCAATTTTAAAAAGAAAGATAGATGTTTCTTTTTAAATCACTGGTGAAAACTCGCCTTGGTGGAGATGCAACAACCTTCACAAACCTGCTCCATCCCATAAATATTAAACAGCTTTAAGCTACTGGCTCCTGTCCTCTAACTGCATCTCTTCTTCTTCCCTACCTTTTTCTATTTGCACTTAGACACACACAACCACCTCCATCCTCAAAACACAAAGCATTTCCACCTCCTTCTAGAGAGGGAAAGAAACCAACCCCTTGGCTTAGCTCAGACCCCTTGGCTATTACCCCTGCCTCCCTGTCTTCAACCAACTCCAAGAGCTCTTTTATTTATAATGTTCCAAGTTATCCAGCAAAGCTTAATGGCGCGCGCACACACACACACATGTACATATACATATATATATATATATATATATACACAGAGAGAGAGAGAGAGAGAGAGCACGCGTGCAGGCTTTTCATACTACAGTATTGCCGGAAAGGAAGCTGGATGCAAGCCCACCAGCAAACAGGTCCACTGCCTACAGCAGTTCCCCGCAGCTGTTTCTGACATTTGACTTTGTCATACTCCTGAGAGTCTGTCCAAGGGCAACCTTAGTAGACTATGGGAAAAGGGTAAATGAACCACAGCTGGGATTGCTTCTGTTATCCTCCCCCCCTCTCTTTTTGTGATGGATCTCTACTTCGACCTGTTATTGTTGTTATTGTTATTGTTATTTTTCTGTTCTCCTTTATCATTTCTAATTCATTTGTAACTGACAATCAATAAAATGCCAAAGGGGGGGGGGGGGCGAGCTCTCCAGCACCTGCTCAACTCCTCTCTGCAGGTAGGCAGGTGCGAAGGATGGCTCCTGCCTGTCTGTCCAAATGCTAAGTGGGACAGACAGGCGAAGAACAACCCCCTAGCCCTCGTCTGGCTTTCTTCCAGGCGAGGGTGAGGTGCCAGGATTTGGAGCTGCGAAGGAGGGATGCCCAAGGCGCAGGTGCGTCCGGAGGAAGAATGCAGCTGAGCATCTGTGAAAAGCACGTAGACCTTACCTGCTGCTGCTGCTGCTGCTGCTGCTGCTGCTGCTGCTGCTGCTGCTGCTGCTGCTGCTGCTGCTGCTGCTGCTGCTGCTGCTGCCTCCGATCCTGCAGCTCGCAGAAGAGAAGAGCCCCGGAGCCCAGCCGCCAAGGAGCTGCTGTGGGCCTGCCTGCCTGCCTGCGCGCCTCCGCCCGCGCCGGGGACCCGCCCCTTCCCACGTGCCTCCGTGCAGGCGCCTGAAGGGGCCGCTCCCGCAGCTGCTGCAGCCTCTTTAGCCCAGCCGACAAGTGGACTGGGGGTGGGGTCCTGGAGGGGCAGGAAGAGGGGGTGCACGCGTCTGGGCACAGGAGGTTTCGGCTAAACGGCGGCGGGGGGGGGGGGGAGAGCACGAGGTTGATTGGGCTTGATGATATTGGTCCAGTCCTCTAACTGCATCTCTTCTTCTTCCCTACCTTTTTCTGTTTGCACCTAGACAAATGATGATTGATGATGATGAGATGCTAAGAAGAATAAGGAAGAATAAGGGGAAAGTGGGAATGGGGATGGTTCCCCCCCCCCACTCGTACCTAACCCTCCATTTAATTGTTCGTTTATTTGCCCTTTGCCCGAAGATCCCAGGGAGGTGTGCAACATTAAAAACATAATTTGGATAGCACAATAATAAAATAAAATAGAAACAGAAAGAAATATTGCTTTAAAAGGCAATAGATTGCTTAATGGCTGAAGACCTGGGTAAAGAGGACTGTTTTTGCCTGGCACTGAAAAACATTGGATCATAGGTTTGGAAGGGGCGACAAGGATCATCTAGTCCAACCCCTTCAATGGAGCTATCCACACTCAACATGTTAAAAAGGTCAAGGCGCCTTTGTGGATTGCATAAGGTGAATTAACTGGAGTGACGGTTTCTATAGAGGATCCTGCTTTAAGTTAAGTAGCTGACTAAAATAAGCAGTATTTAGACAGCATTTCTGAGAATTCAAAGCACTTTGTATATGTTGTCATGTTGTTCTCCTTCTAACACAACTGTTAGGTTAGTCATATGGCTAGTCACCATATTGTAGAGGATGGTGACTGGGTCAGAAAGAGAGTGGTTTAGGTAAGGTTGCCTGTGGCAATCCTATGTATGTATAATTTGGGGTTGGGGGGAGTCCTGCCATGTTCAGTAAAGTAAGTAGGCATAGGATTTCTGCCTTGGTGAGTTCATGGCAGAGGAATGATAAACAAGTTACCAAGAAGTAACCTAAAGTGGATTTGCTGCTCTTGTGCAACAAACCCCAAATCCAAACGAAAGGGACTTTTTCAGTAAGGAAAGTGACAGGGAAAACAGACCAGAAAGTGTAAGAATAACCGTCTTAAAAATCTCCCCACAAACAAATCAGAATAAATGCTCATAAACAGTCTCCAAGTTAAGATGCTCAATGCATTTGTAATGCCAAGGGAAATCCTTCACTGGCCAGCATGCTCATTCACATTACAAATGCCTCATTTTCTCTGCTACATTAACTATGATCCCACAAATTGAATCTACATATACAGAAAAAGTCCCTTAGCAATAGGATCTTTCATAAGGTGTCTGGCCAAGGCACTTGACACACAAGGCTCTGAGTTTGATGTCTGAACCTTCTCATAGTTTTCCAAGTAATGTTCAAAAGGAGGGATTTGTATGTGTCAAGAGAGCTGCACACCTCAGTTTCATCACACTTCTTTTTTTTCTTTTTAAGCACTATTTAGTGAAAAAGCATTGCACGGTAAGCAGTGCTATGATGAACCATCTGGAAATGCTGAGCAGCTAAAATGCCTCTTGGCAGATCAGGGATGCAAATGCTTACAGATTAAAAATTGAGGGATTAAAAGTATTTCCTTACTTGAAAATATATTTGAAGCACTTAGTACAGCAATGTTACATGCAGAAAGAAGAAATATAGTAGAAGCGGTATATACATTTATTTTTAAAACAACAGCACCTTGATCTTATATATTTGTGTCTTGTCTGAGATAATTCCCCCCACCCCCAAAAAATACCAAAGGTAGTGCCATATCTTCAACAGAGATTGGGCCTTTGGCACCTCTTCCCTTCCATCTGTACGCTGAATGTGTGGAAGGAGACTTGGGCTGAACTCCCTGGCCCCACCTTCAGTCCCTGTGTGTCATAATTTCATAGAATTGGAAGGGAACCCAAGGGTCCTCTAGTCCAACCCCCTGCAATGTTGGAAGCCTGTCCACAGCCATTCCTGGGTGGGCTTGAACCTCCACTGGCTGATTGTGCCTCAGGAGAGCCATGGAAAGTGGGAAGGAGACACCTGTACACCTCCATCTGTACATACATAGGTTCTTCCATACACCTGAGAACAGAGATGTGACCCAGCCATTCTACTTCTCCTGGGTTTCTTTGGGAGGAAGGGCAGGATCTAAATTAAATAGATATATAATAGAGTAGAATTTGTTTGGCCTCCATTTTCTTGCAACCATTATCATGGCTGCTGAGGAATAATGGTTCCCTTATTTCACACATTTGAAACAATTAATTAGAAAAATTCTTTCTAGTCGTCTAAGAAACCTTTATGCAATGCTCAACTATTCTTTTTCATGCAATAAGGCTGGGTTTTGATGCAGTGCTACTAAATATGCAAAAAGTGACCATTCCCAACATACCTCTAATGTGTCGTCCACAGCTACAAACCCACAAACATTTATCCGAGAGTAAATCCCTATTTGACTTATATGCAGAATTCATCATGCGAAATGCTGGGCTGGATGAATCCCAAGCCGGAATTAAGATTGCCGGAAGAAATATCAACAACCTCAGATATGCAGATGACACAACCTTGATGGCAGAAAGTGAAGAGGAATTAAATAACCTTTTAATGAGGGTGAAAGAGGAGAGCGCAAAATATGGTCTGAAGCTCAACATCAAAAAAACTAAGATCATGGCCACTGGGGCCATCACCTCCTGGCAAATAGAAGGGGAAGAAATGGAAGCAGTGAGAGATTTTACTTTCTTGGGCTCCATGATCACTGCAGATGGTGACAGCAGTCACGAAATTAAAAGACGCCTGCTTCTTGGGAGAAAAGCAATGACAAACCTAGACAGCATTTTAAAAAGCAGAGACATCCCCTTGCCAACAAAGGTCCGTATAGTTAAAGCTATGGTTTTCCCAGTAGTGATGTATGGAAGTGAGAGCTGGACCATAAAGAAGGCTGATCACTGAAGAATTGATGCTTTTGAATTATGGTGCTGAAGGAGACTCTTGAGAGTCCCATGGACTGCAAGAAGATCAAACCTATCCATTCTTAAGGAAATCAGCCCTGAGAGCTCACTGGAAGGACAGATCCTGAAGCTGAGAGTCCAATACTTTGGCCACCTCATGAGAAGAGAAGACTCCCTGGAAAAGACCCTGATGTTGGGAAAGATGGAGGGCACAAGGAGAAGGGGACGATAGAGGACGAGATGGTTGGACGGTGTTCTTGAAGCTACCAGCATGAGTTTGACCAAACTGCGGGAGGCAGTGGAAGACAGGAGTGCCTGGCGTGCTCTGGTCCAGGGGGTCACGAAGAGTCGGACACGACTAAACGACTAAACAACAACAACAAAATCCCTCTGAACTCAGTGGCACTTCCAAGCAGACATGACTGGGTCTTCACTGTGATGAATGTTTCCTGAAGTTTGACAGTGAAGGGCATCATTTTATATAAGCAGTTTATATAACTGGTTAATCTCAACTTGAGGTGTGATTATTGCTAATTGAAAAC
Source organism: Podarcis pityusensis (assembly GCF_964106645.2). Classification (NCBI taxonomy): domain Eukaryota; kingdom Metazoa; phylum Chordata; class Lepidosauria; order Squamata; family Lacertidae; genus Podarcis; species Podarcis pityusensis. Next base: position 139,091,664 of record NC_138028.1, on the reverse strand, counting down.
TAACTCTGCTAACTTCAGAGGAGTATTCTAAAACAGCTGCTAGCTCTGTAGTTCATTCCTCTTCAGTCCCTTTCTTTAAATACTGATAAGATGAAGGCCTGAAAAGAGCTTCAGAAAGAGATGATCCCAAAGGACTCCAGATGCTATCCAGTACTTCTGTGGAAATATTGGGAAGGCCCACTGAAGAAGAGCAGTTATGGCACAGCCCATTATTTGCCCAGCAACAGAAAAGAGACAAAGGGAGGCCAGAATAGTTTGTGGCTCAAAGACTTAACAGATTTATTGTTGTACCACATGCTTTTGCCAGTAGAATCCACTTCAATTGAATAAAGTGGCATTTCATTTTTATTTTTATTTTTAAACAAAGGTTGCAACACAGATAAGCTGCTGCGTTTTTAAGAGCCAGGCTAGATGCATTTGTTTGTTGATTCATGAGTCTGTCCCCAAGGGAGGCTGCAAGACTAATTTTTACAACACATCTTCATCTCAGTGTACTGGGTTCAAGCCCCATGTTGGGCAAAAGATTCCTGTATTGCAGGGGGTTGGACTGGATGACCTTCGGCTCCCTTCCAATGCAACAATTCTATGATTTCATGAGTACATGCAACAATACTTGGAGACTTAATAATTAATAATAAGGCTGTCTGACTTCCAGGAGCAACATGGGACCAAGGACCTGTGGTGGCTATTTGTGTTTTTGAGGAAATGGCTTATTGTGTTTTGGTGCTCTAGACAACTGCTGCATAGCATACTATTGCATAACAGACTCCCTTGGGAGGTTGTGTACTCACCTTCCTTGGAGGTTTTTAAGCAGAGGTTGGATGACCATCTGTCATGGAAGCTTTAGCTGAGATTCCTGCATTGCAGGGGGTGGACTAGATGACCCTCGGGAACCCCTTCTGTGGTAAATGTAGCATAAATAAATAGTTACAGATGGTTAAGATCTTTTTTAAAAAAGAAAAAGAAGTATTGTTCAAATGCAGCACAAAGCTAATAAATAAATGGTAAAGTTCTTTTAGTAAGTTGCAGCGTCTGCACTTCCTGGAAGGTTCTACCACAGCAAAGAGCTGCACGTGTGAAGGGAGCTGAGCCCTCCCCTCCTTCAAGGGCCCTGAAAACCTGCCAACCCAGGCAGCCACCCCAGCACCCTGCACAAAGGCCAAATGAAAGACACACCCAACGAGTAACATTACATCCCGATCTGATTAGATGCTTAGCCTAAAATGGAAATATCAGAAACTCATCTTGCCATCATCCTGGGGGTCCACGAAGGTATGTAAGCAGTGCTTTTTTCTCAAGGATAAACAGTTACCAGCATCTTTTTTTTCCCTCTAGAAGAAACATACTGGTTAAAAGTGCAGCACTTACTGTAACAACTTCATGGTGCACCTTTTTTTCTAGAAGAAACACACTGGGTGTAGAGAGGGTAGGGAAGCGGGAGCGGTAAAAAAAATGCTTGTCAAGAGAGACAGTGAACTGAAGATTTGGGGCCTGATAAAATGAGCTGGTGGAAAGAGAGAAGCGATATGCAAAGAAATATATATATACATTTCGTTCTCTTTATTTGAAACCACATGGTTTTCTGCAAAAGGCAGAACTGCTACAGGACATTGCAAGAGAATTCATGTTCAGCACTTTCTACAGAGCAAGCGGTCGCCATGGAGACGGCAGCCATGCACCAGTACTGGAGCTATGGGAGACATGATTATTTTCAGAATCGGCCTATGAGAAAGGAGAGACACATCTGCCAGCATCTTGTCATGTATGTCAAGATGCCATATACTAAGGCTATAGTCAGAGGCTCTGATATGTTTTTATTGTGCTGCTTGATTATGACATTTTAATCATTTGGTTGGTTATAGTAGAAAGGTGAGGGTAAAGGACCTCTGGACGGTTAAGTCCAGTCAAAGGCAACTATGGCGGAAGCCAGAGCACACCGAAACACCGTTTAACCTTCCCGCCACAACTGTACCTTTTTATCTACTTGCACTGGCATGCTTTCGAACTGCTAGATGATGATGATGATTAGATTAGCAGAAGCTGGGACAGAGCAACGGAAACTCACCCCGTCGCATGGATTTGAATGGCCAAACTTCCGATCGGCAAGCCCAAGAGGCTCAGTGGTTTAGACCACAGCGCCACCCATTCCCCTGAGTTATAGTAGTATTGAGGGGGTTTAGTAATAAAATTTGTATTTGTTTCAAAATTTTGAAGCATGGGGAAAGTCACCAAGCCAGTGGTGGGCATGCTGTTGCTCTGACCTTGACCATCCAAAAAAACAAGTAGCTTTCCTTGATTTAAAAAGCCTGTTAGGCTATTACAGTGAGACACGTTTCTGCATAAAATGTAGTTTGGGTCTTAATCTGGAGCAAAGATGACCGGAACCTGCCGAGCCTGCTTTTGTTCAAGGCCCTGTTTATACTTGGATTTGCCAAGCTGTTTGAAACTTGACAGCTACCCTATTTAGAACTTTAATATAAATAAAACCTGGGCCATGAGTCAGTTTTGTAGTGTGGAAACTTGAAAGTCTGCATGTTCTCACACTGGAATATATTACTGTATCATTTTGTCAAAAGTCTCTTACATGCTTAATGTTTTAAAACAAGCAGTGCCCTGGATTCTGCCCCAAATGTTAATTTCTGGGCAAGTGCTAAATCTATACCCAGAGCTCTCAATTGCATGAATATTGTGCAAAGCTGCTCTTTGATTTCACAAACTGGCAGTTGTCCAGCTTGCACATACAAATGTCATCCCTCTTCCTGTAAAACTGTAACAGTATTTCAGTGGAGATTTACTTCAGCCAGCTTAGAAAACATAGACACACATTTGGACACATCACGCCACGTGGAGGCCAGTGTTAAACTGAAAAACCAAAACACACTTGGCACATATGTGGCCAAACTATATCCTGCCTTAATTAGGTTCTGTGTGGCAAATTTCATACAACAGTCAGCATCCAAACAGTCAGCATCCAAAATAGACCAAAAAAGGAGGGAGAAAAATCTCAATACCTGTATGCAGTATAGAATTTTAGTAGCAAACAAGTCCAATGAGTTTTCGCCTACATCAATTTTAGGCCTTGATCAGGAGTCAAAATGCAAAGTTGAAACTAAAGGTTAACTGAAGCATAATTTATAGTGTGCTTCTTCTAAGGCATACAAAGTAAAGTGATGGATGGACAGGGTGTTACAGAAAATCTCACACTGGTGTATACACCATACTCTTAAAGTATACACCCAAAAAACCAGGGGAACCGTAGTTTACCTCCATGGAGCTACAATTCCCAGCACCATTAACAACCTACGGTTTGCATGGTTCTTGGGGGGGATGTGTTTTGAATGTATAGTGTGCATGGAAAATCAAAGAGAGAGAGATAAAAAGGAGGAGCTGCATTTCAAATTGATACGACATATATATTAGATCTGAAAGAACACCCTGTTGCTATTTGATGCTTATGAATGCATCTTCACAGCCTTGCGCAGTCTGACAGGTTGCCATGGAAACAGCAGTGTCAGCATCCAGCAGTCCATTTGTAAATGGACGGCTCCATGTTCTGTATCTCTAAAGTTGAGTGTGTGCGTGTGTAGGTGCTGAAATAAATTGTTTTAGATTTATCAGGAGTTTCACCTGATAACGAGCAACTGAAGATAAAACAGCAGTAAAGAAAGATAAAATGATACTCCCCAGAAAATGTTACTTGGCCCAGAACAAAACACCCCAAACACAGAGCAGAGGCAGCTCAGGACAATCTGCTGCCTTGGGCAAAGCTCAAGATGGTGCCTTCTCCTAAGGCACAGACAGAAGCCAATTTGACTGGTAGTTTAATCTTCAATACTGGTAAAAGGACTGCATCCTGAGGACAGCAGGCTAATGCAAGGGGTACAGGCCAGACAACATGGCACTCACATGGCACTGTCCCCTCCCTGCACCTCAGCACCTGTCACCTGAGGCAGCTGCCTCTCTCTGCCTCATCGTAGGGCTGGCCCAGAAGAAAGGTATTAGTTTGGTGTTAGGAAACACAATCAGCTGGTTTGATTTCACTCCTCAATATACAGCTTTACAATGCAGAGAAATAATGTTTGGTTTCATTTCAGTACACACCTGCCATATCTCCTTCAAGCCCTACCCATTCCTCCATGCAAATTGATGCTAGCATATCCTTAAAGTCCTTCAGTGAGGGAAGCTGTTAGCCGTCCTATGCATTACACAGCAGAATGAGGCCGTTTTCTGAGGAATTCCTGACTGTACCACTTCAGGTGGCAGCAGGTGAGTCCCTCTTCCTGATCTGCTACCATCCGACTCACCTAGCTGCTCCTCACTTCTGGGCTGGCCTCATCCTCAAGTGCAGGGCAGGCCCAATATATTTTGGCACCTGAGGCAAACCACCAAATACTGCTCTCCGCCTGCCAGGGAAGAAGGGCTTGGTAAAGGCCAACATCAGGAGCAAAGGGGGAATAAAGATCTGCTGCATCAGGACCTGCGGTCCCTGTGGATCCTGCCATCTAAGGCAGTTGCCTCACCTTGCCTCATGTGTGGGCCGGTCCAGCTCAAGGGTGCAGCAGCAAAGAAGAAGGCAGGTCTGGCTCTACCGGCAGGCCTCTGCTAATTGCTTCTCTTTCTGCCTTGTGCTGGACCTACACGGACCTGTTTAACCTTATTAGAATGATATTAGATATGTCTTTCTAAAATATCACAGGGCCTACTTGTAAATTAAAACTGTTTCTTTGTTTTCTCCATCAAAACAGTTTCCCTGCTGACGGTTGCTGGTTGCTCTGCAGGGCCCTCTGGTGTCACATTTTAATAATGCATTACGAAGGTTAAAAGTAAGATGTCATGTATCCATCTACGTTGTGAAAACCGTTGTTGTTGTTTAGTTGTTTAGTCATGTCCGACTCTTTGTGACCCCATGGACCAGAGCACGCCAGGCACTCCTGTCTTCCACTGCCTCCCGCAGTTTGGTCAGACTCATGTTTGTAGCTTCGAGAACACTGTCCAACCATCTCGTCCTCTGTCGTCCCCTTCTCCTTGTGCCCTCAATCTTTCCCAACATCAGGGTCTTTTCCAGGGAGTCTTCTCTTCTCATGAGGTGGCCAAAGTATTGGACTCTCAGCTTCACGATCTGTCCTTCCAGTGAGCACTCAGGGCTAATTTCCTTAAGAATGGATGCATTTGATCTTCTTACAGTCCATGGGACTCTCAAGAGTCTCCTCCAGCACCATAATTCAAAAGCATCAATTCTTCGGCGATCAGCCTTCTTTATGGTCCAGCTCTCACTTCCATACATCACTACCGGGAAAACCATGGCTTTAACTATACAGACCTTTGTTGGTAAGGTGATGTTTCTGCCTTTTTTTTTTTTTTTTTGCCTTTTTTTTTTGCTTTTTAAGATGCTGTCTAGGTGAAAACCGTTACTTAATGTTTAAAACCATGAGTGTCGATCTGCCCTTGGTGCTCCTCCCCTTTCAAATAGGAGCCTTGTTGTGAAATTTGATTGCTAAGAGATGACTAAGAGGAGCCGGTGAAGATGCCAGACTAAGGACCTGACCAAACCACAGGCCCATCTGTCTTCAAGTTTAGTAAACGTACAAACCACTTTTTTAAGAAAACATTCTTTGCAAAGCAGTGCATAACAACCAAACCAACCAACATACACACATCTTTAAAATAAGACCTGCATTTCGTAATCATATATATTTAAAAAAGGTCAGCAGAAAAATCGATCAACCCAGCAAAGACTATAAGCCACTTAAAGTTCCATCTGCACTCAAGGGAAACTGATTATAAATGTGTTATCTGACTTGAATGGTTTTGAATATAACTTTTTAATGAAAAGTTGATAATTTTTTATTCTGATGTTTATTCTTTGTCTACTTATGGATTAATTAATTTAGGGCATATGCCCCTGTTATTGCTGGTAAACAATATAATTATAATTATAATTATAATTACATAGCATTATATGCACAAATCAGACTTCCCAGTTTTAGTTTTTAAAAGGTGAGCCTCCCCCTCAGTAATAGGTTTATTGTATCATTTCTAAAGCTTCAGGAAAACCATGGTATGTGGGGCCAGCTTATATAATAGAATCAAGCCCCTCAGTGTTTTTTGGGCCAATCCATTTTTTGAAAGATAACAAGTTTAGAAGAAGAAGAGTTTGGATTTGATATCCCGCCTTTCACTCCCCTTCAGGAGTCTCAAAGCGGCTAACATTCTCCTTTCCCTTCCTCCCCCACAACAAACACTCTGTGAGGTGAGTGGGGCTGAGAGACTTCAAAGAAGTGTGACTGGCCCAAGGTCACCCAGCAGCTGCATGTGGAGGAGCGGAGACGCGAACCCAGTTCCCCAGATTAGGAGACTACCGCTCTTAACCACTACACCACACTGGTTTACTTATGGAACGAATGGATGGCAGATAGAATTTGTTAACACAAAATACGTATGGACTTTTCCAAATATAGAAAAGTGTTCACATTCAGATACCAATACAAATAAAACAAACTGCTTGACATCTTCCCTAGGCTCTCATGGTACCCAGTTCAACGGCTGCTGAACTTCTTTTGCAAAGCTTTGCTGCCAGGCAACCGAAAATTTGATGAGGCAACGTGAGAAGCTTCAGAAGCATGATGTATATTAAAGAGTCGGTCTCTTCTGCCAGAAACACTATTTGGCAAGCTGCAGGATTCCTTCTGTGTGATCATTGTGAGACCTGTTTGACTAAAAGAAGCTGTTAGATGAGAAACAGGAATAGCAACTGGTGTTAATAGCTGCTGGTAAGCAGGCTGCATTGCAGCTGCTTTGCATGAAGGATGGCGAAAGGGGAGGTGGAGAATAAGACACAGAACCATGCGATACCTGCTGGCAGTCCAGTGGTACGAGGAGAGCCAGAGGGGAATCTGAAAACGCCTTTCCTACCGTCAGCTTTGACGCAAGAAACTGTGACAAGAGAAGGGGTGTCTATTCACCGAGCTCTGATTCCAAAGTGGGCTCTCGTGATTTGATCTGGGCAGGTTATGACCCAGATGGGATTAGGAGTCTACTTCAGAACTGGCGGTCCCTTTAAGAGCTGGTCTGAAGGCTGTGGCCTTGTCTCCGTTTCTGTACAATTTCCCCTGAGAGTGTTGGGATGTCACCAGGATGTGCTAATGACATCTAGCTCTCTTTATCTGATACACCTGAATCAGGAGGGGCTGGGGCTGATTCAAACTGGTGTCTGTGCAGCTTCTGTTTGGGAGGGAGTGCCGCACCATCTAGATATCTGTGTCATGCCTGATTTGAAGCTTGCAAAATCAAAAGTTGTTTATTCAATAATAATTTTAAATATGTACCTGGTTAACATTAAAACAATTATACAAACAAATCCATAAATTAGCCAACAACGGAACAAATACAGGGAGCTAATCTGGACCAATAATCTTCCCCTCCAAACCAGTAACGAACAACCCACACAAGCCAATACGGCCTCAAACTAGTACTCTTTGCAGGTTTCTGACTTAGCCACACTGCCACTTGTCATTGTAGCACCCTGCTTGTGGTTAACGCTTAGCTGGAATGAAATATTCAACGCAGCAATAGAGAAATTAAAATAATAATTTATTTGTCAGACAAATAAATGAGAGGCACAGTGGTATATGGTTACCAAGCTCTGGCCTGCTCTCCTGCCATTATGGCCAGCACTTATATTCCCTCAGCCCAGCCCCCTTGCTCCTCCTTTGGCTGCCTCTGTCCAATCAGCCTGGTTGAATTTCCTATTGGCTGATTGCTATAACCAATCCTAAAAGATACACCCATTTCCTATTGCCTTTTATGGGATACAAAAAGCTATATATTCTTCTATCTATAAATGACAAATAAGTAGTCATATATCTTACATTTGTCTCAACAAGGAACCTTAATTACCAGCTCACCTCTTGCCCTTCTTGCCCTATTGCCCTCCAAAACAGATGGTTAATAGTTTTAAATTTTTATCTTAAACAGATGTCAGAGATCTTGGGTTCACATTCTCATGCATCATCAATGAAAGATCTCTTTTTTTGGAGGTCTTTAAACAAAGGCCTGACAACCATATGTCAGGAGTGCTCGATGGCGTCTCCTGTCTGGCAGGGGGCTGGGCTCGTTTGCCCCTCTGGTCTCCTACAGCAATATGACTCTATGAAATAAGAATTTAACATTTCTTTCTTTCTAGATCCTTTGCATAATTACATTTAAGCCAGTATATTTCATACATTATCATAGATAGCTTTTTAGAAGAATAAACCTTCTCAAAGCAAAAGGAAGGAATCAGTTTACAGCCTCAAAATAAAATAGGAAAAAAGCCTCTTCTTCTGTTTACTCCCCTTCTCCAGCCAGTTGCTTTCTTTTCCATTTGCTCTTGGCCTTTAACCTTAGGAAGATATGACTCAAATTTAATGGGAGGCACAGGGTTTTATTTTACTATTTACCAACTCTTAATTATGTAGGGTCAGTATAACCTTGCTCTCAGCCTGTAATTCCCTTGTTTACGACTTTGAGAATTGTTTTCTGCTATAAATCAGGGGGCCCCCTTGTCCAGGAGGATAAACATCTTGCCAAAGTACTTAGGCAGCTGGTCTTCTGCCTGGCATAAAACATTTGAAAATCTTTAAGCTCATTTTAAAATACAGACCCTAATCAAACTATAAGCCTTGATAAAAATGCAGGCTGTGATTAGATGCCTCATTATGAACCGATAAGTTTTCTGCTTGCCCCGTTGTCAGGGAACTGCCATCGGCTCAGGGGGGAGAGGGGAAAAGCCGGATGGATTACAGAGAGCCCCCAAAGATCGTGGGAAGCAGCTCCTCCTCAGCAGAGGAGAGTAACCACGCCTCCAGTGGAGAGGAGCTTCAGGGCTCGAAGGAGACGAGGACACCTTGCCTGGGCAAAGCGGGGAGGAGAGAGGTCCTCCATTACCCACGCCCTCCTTGCGCAGTAAGCTTTCCCGCCGAGAGGGGAGGCGCAGACTGGGTGTCAAGAAACTACTTTCCTGGGGAAGGTTTAAGGACCGGCCACTCACGGATTCTGCCAGTGAATGAGCCAGCCACGGGAGAGTGGCGCTCTGGACAGATAAATTTATTTTGGCATCAAAAGCAAGGCTTCACAGCCGAGCAGGGAGGCATTTGCCTGCTTGCTCTCGAGCAACCCCTTGGAACCCTTACACCCGTGCTTTCCAGGCATGAGTCCAAGCTGCGTTTCATTTGTCCCAGGAAAACCTGCTGTTTAGCACTAAACTGGAACAAATGTCAATCTGCAGAAAACACAACAGGCGTTCGTTGCAATTCCGCAGTAAACAGCAGGTTTTCCCAGGGGAGAGCAGCGGGAGAAATGGAAGTGTGGAAGAGCCCTGAAACTCCCATCATCCCCAACCATTTGCCCTGCTAGCTGGGGCTGATAGGAGTTGTTCAGAAATACTGAAAGGGAGGAAGGAGTAGCTGGGGGTGAAGAAGACTGGCCTTGATTAGTGCCAGCCTCACTATAGCCTCCATCCAGACTGTAGGGATCACTGTCACCCAACAAGCAGAGCTGAGCAGCCAGGTAGGTGTGGACAAGACTGGCCTTCTCTCTCCAAGGCTCTTCTCCACTCTCCACATCCACAGGACTGAAAAATATCCAACAAAAAAAGCACTTCAGCACACAAAAGGATATTTCGGATACCAGCTTGTCCCAATGGTCCTGCAGGATCCCAGTTAGAGCTCTTACATTATCAAAGTGCCACAAATACTTTGGGGTCAAAAAGATCAATGAATCAAGTACTTCTGCCAATGTGATAAAGAGCAACGTTTCTCTATGAATATCATACAAAAGAGCCTCACAGTTGATTCCTCAGTACCTATGGAAACCTATGAAAAAGTCTGAATGTATTAATGGGATTAATTGGAAGATTAATCAGTAAGGTTGTTAAGTGTAGCTTTGCAATGTGGATTTTTAATTGGATTTTAATTTCAACATCCCTTGTGAAAGGTTCCTCATACCAAGACATATAGCCAAGGCTTTTTGTTCTATCAGCAGTAATCTAATGGATCAAGGGCTGGAACAGAGTTCTTGGAATACCGTTTTTCTTAGAATTTCTCATATCTGATGCAAAGAGGCAAAGTAGTGGTCTCTCTTTCTCCAGCCCCAGAGGATACACAGAGATGAAGGCAGGAAAATGGCACCTGTTGCATCGAGCAACAGTTTCGTGCTTTACACTCTGACCATACATGGCTTCAAATCTCACATCAGAGCACTCATCACATGGGCAGGGGCACAAAAATTGCTATTAATCTCCAGGGTATTTTTTTTAGTGTGAGGTTGGCCACAAAACTGTGCAGCAAGAAAGCTAATAATGTGCAGTTGGAAAAATGGAGGTGAGGGGAACTAGGCACCTTAGGTGTATGTGTTTATTAAGCACTTAAGTGACAGGCAGTGTCAGGAACAGTATGTACACCAAATGTGTAAAAATAGAATGTGCTCCGTTTCCATACCAAGAGTATGTTCACATTTCCACTTACTCCCCATCCAGTGCTCTCCTATGGGTGGTTTTTGAAGCTGTGCTCACATGATGTTAGCAACAACCATAAAACCTGCTTCTATGTGCAGTTCTTTACAGAGTCAGGTCTTTTCAAAGTAAATCTCCACAATGCACTCCTGACATCTTCTGGACTATCTCTGAAATTACAATGTGCATCTTTGTACTTGGAAGTCCAGGGCAGCTTACAACACACCCACACACAGCAGCTTTTCTGCTCTGCATCAATGCTGTTAACTGCAGGCTGTAATTTGGAAGAAAACTCAAGTGTACATCCCTAACAGTGCCACTTTTAAGCCTGACATGTGGAAACAACCCAAATTTCCTTTCAGAATCTTTAACAGGGGTTGTCAGTTGGGGGGGGGAGGGCAGGATTTAATACATTATTGTAATAATAATAGCACATCCGTTTTCTAAAGAACTAGTTTTTGAGATTTATTTGCACATGGCAACTTCAGCCCTGCTACTTGATTAAGCATTGAGATTCACAACATTCAGGAGCAGTAAGGCTGGGGCTCCTCCCAAGCAAAAATAAAAAAGGTTCGTGACTCCTCAATGGAATTTTTTTCCAGATGGAAGAGTCAGTAGCTTCTATGGCTCTGAAGATAAAGAGAACTCTAGTTTGTTCTGCAAACAGAAGGCTAAAATAAACATGAGGAAGTAACTAAGTTGAAAATTGGTAGTGAAGCAGCAGCAGCAGCATCTCCTGGGTGCCTCCTGCACTCTTATTTCTTTCCATGGCAAATAAACCTTGCAGTCACTTTGGTTAACTTTGCCTTAAGCCCTCAGAATGGCCAGGCTTCACCTCTAGCAAATTGCTCTGAGTTTTAGGGCTTTTTGGTTTTTCCTATGGAAGACTGGAGGCTTTGTACCATGATCATTCTTATCAATCCTGCACATTAGGATTATATTGCTTAACTCTGGTGTTTTCAAAGCTTTAGAATACTTTGTTGGCTTCTGTCTGTCTCAAGAAACAATGGAGTGTGCCTCCAGGGGTGAAGTCAAACCGTTGCGTGAGCAACACCGAAATGACTTCCCCAGGACACAAGTCTGGGCAGTGTGTGTGGAGGTCCTGCGCTGCCCCGACAACATGACCCCCATTCTCAGCCCCACAGATGTGGTCCAAAGGAAAGCAGAGCAATACGTTTGGCACCATCTTGGCTGCAGTAATTGCTGGAAGGAGGCATACAAGGTGCCATCCAGCTGCCTTAGGGACTCTGTTCCAGATCTGTGTAGGGTTTACTCCTTAGCATTTTCTTCTCCTGAAGATATCCCACAAAGCAGCAGGGGGTTAGGATTAAAGTTTTCCTTCTCCTAAATGGGCTACCTTCCCAAGTGGACTCTCACTTCCCTCTGCAGCATGTGCAGAAACTGCCTTCTGGACCATTGGACCCAATCCACTGGAGCCTGTCTTCGCATGCAGACGGAAGTCCCAACTCACCAAGGTTAGGGTTGCTAAGGACTTGTAAAATGGTCACCATCCCTCTGCAGCCAGAGGGTATGCAAAGACATGCACCTTCTTGCTCCCATGAGAGCTGCTAAAATGGAAGATGCTGGATTTGTATCCAGAGTAGGGATGCTGTCCCACTTTGGTTGTCTTTCGTAGGCCTGAGGGGATGGTTCCTCCTTCTGCTTGCAGTTGAATCCACACACACCAGCTACTGTGGAAGGTGAAAAACTGAACCCAATTTAACTTCAAACTGTTATTGATCTTCTAGTTACCCTGTCTGAAGTTAACCACCCCAAAACTGATGGCTCCACGACTGCCACAGCAGCAGACTTTTTATGATTTTGAGACCTTCCTTCCTCTCCCCATGCCACCACAGTCAGTTTTTCAGTGAGATGCTTTTCACATTTATTGTGAAGCAAATAATTAAGGCAAATATCAATGTTACCCTACCAGATCTTTCCTTTCTCTCGTCTGCGTGTGCAGAGCAGTGGCAGCTTCTCGGCTCTCCCAGCTCCATCTTGGATCGGCAACTGAGGGTGGAACTATGCAGCTCTTCCTTCTTGCTCAGAATCTGCACACCCTTGAGGTGTCTGGGCAAGAAACAGCAGCTCACCATAACGCCCATGTTGAGCCCTTGGAGGACATTGTGCCTGAGGATCAGGTGGTCCTCCTTGATAAGACACCCCCCCCCGGTAGATGATGCAGTCATTGGGCAGTGTGGCATCAGTGACGTCACAACTCTAGAGGTTGCTGCATGCATGCTGGGTGGTAAGGGCCATGGATCCCTGACTCGTGCTGCCCAAGTGAGAGGCCAGACCCCAAAGCAAGAGAAGAAGAAGAAGACTGGCCATGCCAAGAGGTGCATACAGTACAACCGCCGCTTGGTCAACATTGTGCCAGGCTTTGGCAAGAAGAAGGGCCCCAATGCCAACTCCTAAGCAGCACCCAGTTATCTAATAAATCTGATATTGGGGGGGGGGGGAATATATTACCCTACCCAGACACACTGTATGAATGACTGCTGTGAATTTGGCTAATTTGGATGGGCAGGTTAAGAATAAAACAATGGATGTTAATGGTTACCATCATCACCTCAGAAGTTAAAGATAATACACTTTTCAGTAGTTAAAAATGGACAGTAAGGCAAAATAATTAAAATAACTATGGAGATGTTAACAATAGTTGAATAAATCATCATCAATTTCAACCATGTATTGAAAACAATGTTATATTCACCGCTGTCTTTTTTTTTTTTTTTTTAAGGCAGTATCAGGAAAAACACAGAGGCCTACCTGGGCTCTCTTGCACTCTTGGCAAGGAGCTGTATCAGCACCCCCAAACCTGGGAGAGGCCACGGACCAAAAGTTTGCTTTTTGTCACCTTTCGCACTGTGCCAGTGACTTCCTGAAAACATTCAAACGTTTTGAAAGGGTAGAGGACTGGAGCCTGCCATCTTTCTCCCCATTACATCATCATGAAGCTTCATTGTCAAAGAGTGGGGCATTCATTCACCTAGCCCTATTCAAAGGGTAAGGAGTGTAAATATATGTAAGGCAGGATGTAAATATATGTAATTTAATATCGGAACAAGAGGGACTGAGGGAGCAGCTGGCTCACCAAACCCGTGGTTGGGATTGATGCGCCAGAGCCAAGCACTAACCTTCCTGTCCCATGAAACTTCCATCATCTTTTCATTTTGATTATAAATGAAGGCATGTGTCAGGGGTTCAGGAGCAGAGGCACAGGAAAGGGAGGAAATAGAGAGCGAGGGGGAGGAGTCCGAAGGTAATGTTAGCGATGACAGCGGTCCGAGGTCTCTGAGTCTTTCCAGCGAATCGGAAGATTCACAGAAAGGGGCTCCCATGGTCAGAGCAAGGGGGGTGCCGAGGGGGACACCCCAGGAAGAAGGGGCCAGAGGGGACTCAGAGAGAAGCAGTTGGAAATCAGGACCAGCGTCCACACCAGAGTGCAGTAGGGGGGAGGAGTCCCAGGCATCGGGATCAGGCGGCGCACTGCCAGTGGGAGGACATGAGTCAGGATTGGCCACGCCTCCATCGGGGAGCGAGGAAACGGTCGAGAGGAAGGTTGAAGGCTGGGCGCGCGCGCCAAGTTCAAATGTACAGGAGGGCGGTGCAGTTGGCAGCCCGGATAGGGAGCCAGGTCCCAAAGCCCGCCGAAAAGACGGGGAGGAGTCAGGGGGGTCAACGTCAGCGTCAGAAGAATCCAGGAAGGAAGGGACCCCGGGGGGTAGCAGGACCCAGAGGAGAAAGGAGAGACGGAAGAGGTGGAGTAAGGCTAGAATCTTAAACTGGTGTACAGGGGGCGGAGACTCAGATGGAGCTTCGCCGATCTAACCATGAGACGTAGAGTTGCACGCAGCAGCTTGAGAATGGAAACTGTAACTCAATAAAGACTTTTGTTTAATGATCGCTGGCTAGCGTGATCCTCTGTGAGCTAGGATCTGGAAGCAGCTCTGACAGCATGTAACACAAATATTGAGTGTCCCATTTTAAGCAGGACATCCCAGATTATCAGAAGCCGCCCCCGCTTCTGATCCCAATCCCAGATGGTCCGTTTTGGCTCCCATGCTGTGGCAGCATCAGAGCATGGGGCCAAAAGACACACTTTTGGGGTTCCACACTGTGGCGTGAATTAGTTGGCTCACACCAGAGTGCAGGACCAGAAAAACCAAATGTCGCCACTCTTCTTCTCCTTCCATTGTGGCACTTTTGGAAGCTGCCTTCCATGTCCCACCATGCAGCCTCCCCTCCCCAGGACACATCAGTCAGCACAGCATCTCCCGAGGCTGCAGAGGAGGAGGCGGCCAACGGACAAAGGTGGGAGGGGACAACTGAGCAGGCCGTGGTGAGGGGGCGGGTGGGTAAGGAAGGGGGCAAGCGGGGGAGCAGTGGGGTCAGTGGAGTGGTGGTGGGGCCTCGATTTGCCCTCCTAAAATGTCGGGGGGGGGTATGCCCGATCAGTCATCTCTGAAACGGGGCTTAAATTGGGCACAAACATGAATCCTGCACTAACGGAGACATTTGTTTTATTTTTCTGCCAAATCCTCTGTTGAAATAATATGGAACACAAAGAGGAGGGGTGGGGCTAAGAGCAAATGAGCTTCTTAATGTTAATGCAAGAGAACGGCTTCTCGAGATAAAGATGCAAACTGTAAATCCTGAGATGGTCCACAAGATGGCAGGAGAGCCCTGTGGAGATTCTTAGACGAAGTGAAGCAGAGCTGCATGAAGAATTATTAGGCTGAATCGAAAGGTCCACTTCAAACAGTGCACTGCATGAAATTCTCGATCCTGTTGGATTCGAATTGGGCCCACGGTCTGCAGTGCAGAGTGGGATATGAAGACATAGTCGTAGGAATGGGATCCCCAGTGCCATTGCGGAGTACAGATGGAAATATTCTTTCTTCCATCTTGTGATGTGAATGGGGCAGATGTTCCCGATAAAAGCAAACCAGCCCACCCACACTTGGGAATTTTGTGGCGGTATCTGGAACAGCAGCATCTCCTTGTGAATGAGTCGGATAATTTTTTATGTTGCTATCATCTCACACTTTGCCCTGGTGAACTTGGACCATAAGGTCTGTCTCTGCTGTGCTGCATTGGAACCTTTATTATTATTATGCAAACTGTAGCTCATGAAATACGAACAGTTTAAGAGCAACACAGCATGCAATGGAACACACAGTGTTAAGAAATCTCACTACAAGGTAGAAAAACTAATACAGTGGAACCTCGGTTGTCGAACATCTCGGAAGCTGTACATTTCGGCTCCTGAACACTGAAAATCTGCAAGTGACTGCTTTCATTTTCAAATGCGCCTTGGAAGCCGAACAATTTCCGAGGCGCATTTCTTTCTTTTCCCCATTGACTTTGCCGACATTTGATGATTTTGCCTTTGTGCTTCAGTTGTTGAACTTTTCAGAAGCCAAACGGGCTTCCACTGTAATTGGATAGAACAAAGACCCAAAGTTATGGATGTAATGAAAAAGGCAGCAAAGCTAAACTGGACGTAGACAGGACATGGGGCCAGAGATGACTTAGCAGTGTTAATACGGAGACCATGCAATCTTAAAAGACTTATGTGATAGCTTTATTATTATCTTCAGGAAACGTTCCGTGGCCTCTGCACAATGCCATGCATGCCCACATGTGCCAACTGTTACTTGGCCAGCCTTTACAGAGTGAAGGGCAATGTGCCAATCATACAATTAACTTTCTACTCGCTAGTCCGAGAGCTCATAAACACCTTAGGCCTGCAGGCTCACACTGACTGTCAACACCACATAATTGTAAGCCAGCTTTATTAAGGGGCCAGACAAACTGAAAAGTATGTGCTGCATTTAGTACTTTTCAGGGCTGCAGTCTTAATTAAAACCAAGTTTCTGCTGGCATGCACTCAGTGCTTTTTTTCTTTAAAAATGTTTAGGGGTACTCTCATTTTCCTACTCATATTGAAATACTGCCCCTCAATGGGGCCAAGCTTAGATTCACAAAATGTTTACGGGTATGAGCACCCCTGCGTCCCTCCAGAAAAAAGACTATCAAGCATTACCCATATAAGCAAAAGGTAAACAATTGATATTGACCCTCCCCATTGTGTGTCGGAGGGAGAACCCACACAGTTGAATCTGCTCCTTATAAAATAACATGTTAGGGAAAATAAGTGGTGATGAAACATCACAGTATGTTTTCCATGTCTCCTACTTACCCCAGAGTTCAAGCACAGCTTAGAGGGTTTTCTCTCTCTATTGCTCAGTATTTTTCTTCAGCAATGGTGCTGAAGGTGTATATGCTTTGGTTTAGCATGAATAATCCCTTATAGAGTTAAATTGACTTATTTGGACAAGTGCCCTTTAAGAATGGTTTAGTTTTAACAGATTGGTTTGAAAAGTTGAGAACCATGGGGCAAGATAAATTCAAATTGGACTCAGTTTGAATTGGGCAAGTGTATCCAGGCTGTAATTAGCTTTTTGGTCCTTAAAGTGCAAGTGAGCAACTTCCCATGACTGCAAGACCAGAGCCTATAATAATAAAATCCCATAGAATGGCCAAGGCAAAGACATTTCTCTCATGACGTGTCCAAACCTGTGCCAGCTATGGTGAGTGCCAGGCAACATGGTTAATATGAAAGCCCTAAGTGGATTCACCAGGGATTGCCACTACTGTGACACCATGCCGGTGTGAGACCACAGAAGAGCTACCTTGACACCTGAGAACACAAAAATGGTGGGGGACAAAGCAAACTGCATTTTTCAGTCATTAGTGGACCTTCCTGCTAAATGTAAAGCATAGACCACTATTGAGAAAATATTTCTTCCAAGGTGCTAGAATACCACAAATAACTGAGCAACAAAATATTACGTGATATCCTATGTCTAACTATGTGCACTGTTACACCGTTATATTTCTATGCAAATATCCTTAAGAAGCGTGACATCCAGTCCCTTTCAGGTTCACATGGACACACACTTCTGGGACGGAGAATAGCAGGTTAATATTTACCACCTTAAATTGTGCGAAGAAAAGGATTGCAAAGTAACCACCTTTGCAATCTTATCTCCGAAGGGGGGAACTGTAGCAGGAACCCCCCCCCATCATTCAGTTTGTACAAACTTCACACACACTCACATTCACACTCACACACTACATACGCTACACTTCTGTTATAAATTCATAGAAAATCAACCATACATCGGATTTGCACTGTTCCACTTTTATTTTACTCCATGAAGGAAAGACTACAAAATGGGGAAGGTTTGATACAGGCCAGCCATAATCCCTTCACCATACCAGCACATCCACAGGAGCCCTGCCCAGTTGCTATGCCAACCCTGATGATCCCAGACAGAAGACAATCAAGATCACAAAGAACTTGCATATGGGAGTGGATTCTGCATGGACTGGAACAAAGGACAATGATCAGATCTTCCCTCAGGGGGCAGGAAACTGTGACTACCTTTTGTCTTCAGAAAATGACTCATGGGGAGGGGTAGAAGTGAACCAGCCAGGTGACAGGACACTCAGGTTACCACCACAACTCCTCCCTCAACCCCTCCTTTCTGTAATGTATGCATGATGTTTCTGGGGGTGGGCTTGACCTAGAGGAGGGGGAATTTCAAAAGTTTTTATAAGGTCTTGCACACCATTTTCTGTGTCTTTTCCTCTCTCCTGCAAGTGAGGGGAACACCCTGTTGCAACAGTTCAATAAAGGCCAAGCCTACAGGTTGCTGATTTGCTCCAATTTACTCTGGTTGGTGTCTTTACTTTTTGTCCAAGGGAGCCCTCGGATTTTTCCGGTAACAGGTCTTAGCCTGCGTACCAGGTAGAGCTGGTAGACAGCTGCCCTGGACACAGAATTAACCTGCGCCTCCATGGACAGCTGTGAGTCCAAAACGACTCCCAGGCTGCGCACCTGGTCCTTCAAGGGCACAGTTACCCCATTCAGGACCAGGGAATCCCCCACCCCCGCCCACCCCCTGTCCCCCCAAACCAGTACTTCTGTCTTGTCAGGATTCAACCTCAATCTGTTAGCCGCCATCCATCCTCCAACCACCTCCAGGCACTCACACAGGACCTTCACCACCTTCACTGGTTCTGATTTAAAGGAGAGGTAGAGATGGGTGTCATCTGCATACTGATGAACACCCAGCCCAAACCCCCTGATGATCTCTCCCAGCAGCTTCATATAGATTTTAAAAAGCATGGGGGAGAGGACGGAACCCTGAGGCACTCCACAAGTGAGAGCCCAGGGGTCTGAACACTCATTCCCCACCACCACTTTCTGGACACAGCCCAGGAGAAAGGAGCAGAACCACCGTATAACAGTGCCCCCAGCTCCCAGCCCCTCTAGACAGTCCAGAAGGATGTTATGGTCGATGGTGTCCAAGGCCACTGAGAGATCCAGCAGTACTTGGAAACAGTTCTCACCTTTATCCCTAGCCCACCGGAGATCATCAACCAGCGCGACCAAGGCAGTTTCAGTCCCATGGTGAGGCCTGAATCCCGATTGGAAGGGATCCAAATGGTCCGCATCCTCCAGGCATGCTTGGAGTTGTTCGGCAACCACCCGCTCAATCACCTTGCCCAAGAATGGTAAATTTGAGACTGGGCGATAGTTGGCCAAATTGGCTGGGTCTAAAGATGTTTTTTTTAAGAAGCGGTTTAATGACCGCCTCTTTCAGCGGGTCTGGGAAGGCTCCCTCACAGAGGGAAGCATTCACCACCCCGCAGAGCCCATCGCCCAGCCCTTCCCAGCTCGCTTTTATCAGCCAGGATGGGCAAGGATCAAGGAGACAGGTGGTCGGTTTCACTTGTCCAAGCAGCCTGTCCACATCCTCAGAGGTAACAGATTGGAATTGATCCCATGTAACAGGACTAGAGAAGACAGAAGTGCCTGAAGACAGAAGTGCCTGGCGTGCTTTGGTTCACGGGGTCATGAAGAGTCGGACACGACTAAACGACTAAACAACAACAACAGGACTAGACAGAACTCTAGCACTCTCCCGCTCCGGCCCTGCTCCCACGGTGGAGTCTACCTCCTTCTGAATCTGAGTGACTTTATCTGCAAAAAACTTTGCAAAAGCATTGCAGGAGATCTTGGGGTCCCTACCAGGCCCCGGTGGTGCAAGTGGTTCCAATAGATTGTGAACCACCTGAAAAAGTCTCCTGTTGCTGTTTTCTGCAGGTGCAATAGAGGCGGCGAAGAAGGCCCTCTTCGCCGTCACCATTGCCACTTGGTAGGCTCGACGTTGAGCTCTAGCCCGTGTCCGGTCTGATTCGGAGTGAGTTTTCCGCCACCGGCGCTCTAGCCGTCTCAACGACTGTTTCATTGCCCTCAGCTCCAGGGAAAACCATGGGGCTGTCCAGGCTCCATGCAATCGGAGAGGGCACTTCGGAGCCAGACTAGCCCTGGTTAACTCCGCATTCTAGCGGGCCACCAGGGAATCAGCTGAGAGGCCATCAACTTGGGATAAAACATCCCCTACCACTCTCTGGAAACCAGTGGGATCCATTAAGTAGCGGGGGCGGACCATCCAAATTGGTCCCACCTCCCTGCAGAGGGGAAGGGTTGCGGAGAAGTCCAGTTGCACCAGGAAGTGATCTGACTATGCCACTTCTTTTGTTTCGCTTTTAGTTAGTGTCAGATCACCAACATCCATAGAGGTAAACACCAAGTCTAAGGCATTTCTGCGGCTATGAGTTGGGCCAAACTTATTCAGGGACAGCCCCATGGAGGCCATGCTTTCCACGAAGTCCTGAGTGGCCCCTTGTAAGGTTGTGTTGGCATGGATATTAAAATCCCCCAGGACAACCAAGCTAGGCGTCTCCAGGAGCATATCCGCCACGATCTGAAGCAGCTCGAGCAGGGAATCCTGTACTCCCCCTATAGCCCAACTTCCAGAACATGCACTCAGAAAACTGGGTCTTCCCAATAGGATGCCTGGTGCAGACTAATGACTTTCTTAAAATCACTGCAACCCCCCCTCCCCGCCCACATGACCTGGGTTGCTGTGTTAAGAGAAACCTGGTGGGCAAGCAGCGGCAAGGACAGGCCCATCTGCTTCATCCAACCAGGTCTCTGTCACACATGCCAGATCAAGTCATGGATGGCAGTGGTCTTATGAATCATTGACCTAGCATTGCACAGCAACACCTTCAGGTCATGTGGGTTTCCCTTGTTGAGCGCAAATATAAATCACAATGGTACAAAATAACTCAGCAAGCTGACATTTATCAAGAGTTAAACAAAGGTTAGTGTACTAAATATTATTTCCAATTCTAGGTTGTTTGCTATTGGTGAAATACCATATATGATGATAAAAATCTAAAGCAAGAATTATTTTAAAATATGATTTCATTTCTAGATCAGACAGACAAGATTTCTTCTATATATTTCTTTCTTTAGCATACACACACAAAGCTTCTATTTTTAAACAGGAAATATTTTTGTAACTAAGGTCTATTATACAAATCCATACAGATGTTCATTTTGTTACAGTTCTGTTAAGTTGTATACAAATTATAAAGATGAGTCAATTATTTACTAAATTGGTGAGTTTTGCCATTACTGCATATTCTGATAGTTTCTCTTTCCATGCATCTATTTCAGGACATATGTCAGATTTCCATATGTTAGCCAACACCACTCTGACTGCTGTGGTCATATAACTAAATAGTTCCACTGATGATTTCATTCCCAACGGCATAGTTTTGGGGTCCAATGAAAATTTAGGGGTTTTTTTTACATTTTTTCATTTTGAAACCCTTTTGATCTTTTCACAGGTCCACCATAAATGGAAGAAGATTCCTTAAGGTCTATGACATTTCCAGCAATGTCCATTCATTTCATTATTCATCTTCTGTATATTTTTCAAAGTTATATACCATTGAAAGAACATTTTTGTACAGTCATACCTCATGTTACGGCCGCTTCAGGTTACGTGTTTTTGGGTTGCGGACCAAGGGAAACTTGGAAGTACCGGAACGGGTTACTTCCGGGTTTCGCCGCTCGTGCATGCGCAGAAGGGCCAAATTGCACTTGCGCCTGTGCAGATGCAGCCCTTCAGGATGCTAGAGCTGTGGGTTGCGGACGTGCCTCCATCATGGGTTATGTCTGCAACCCGAGCTTCCACTGTACCAATTTTGTTTTAGGGATTAACTTGCAGTAAATTTTATTCCTTTATTCGTAATTGTTCTCATTGTTCCACTGTAAAGTGCTCAAACTTTTTGCATCCATTTTGTCATATAAGGTTTTGCTTGTTCGGGCTCAGTGTCATATTTGAGTAATAGTTTATAAATTTTACCCAAAAGGTAGAACTCTGTTATGATGGACTCAAATTCTGTCTTTTCACTGATTTAAATGTTTGCCATACAGTCTTTCTTGAATCTGGATATTAGTTGACAGTATGTAAGCAGTTTCATATTTTTTCTCCTCTTTAATACTTTGGCATATTGTCAGAGCTGACACATATATTTGATCTGTTCTTGAAGATGAACCATATCTTGGTACAATATATAGTCATACATTTTCCCATCGGCTCTAATAATAATGTTCCAGTGGTGACATTAACAGTGCAGGTAAGGGCATTTTTGGGATTTTTGTAGTGCAACTCATGTTTTTTGTGGTGCAGGCTGTGCCCCTGGCTATGTGTGATCTGACGTTGAGTTTGGGTTGGCCCAATGCAAAAAGCGTGAAGATCCATGAGGATCCGTGCTTCAAAACCACTTTTTTGGGCCGTGTAGTTGCCAGGAAGCCGGGGATCCAAGTTTTTTGTGGTGCAGGCTGTGCCCATGGCCATGATGTTTGATCTGATGATGACTTTGGGCTGATCTAGTGCAAAAATCATGAGGATCCATGAGGATCCGTGCTTCAAAACTACGTTTATGGGCCACAGTATGGCCAGGAAGCCGCGGATCCGAGTTTTCTGTGGTGCAGGCTGTGCTCCTGGCTATGACGTGTGATCTGACATTGAGTTTGGGTTGGCCCAATGCGCAAAGCGTGAGGATCCATGAGGATCCGTGCTTCAAAACCACGTTTTTGGGGCATGGAGTGGCCAGGAAGCCATGGATCCTAGTTTTTTGTGGTGCAGGCTGTGCCCCAGGCTAAGACGTGTGATCTCACATTGAGTTTGGGTTGGCCCAATGCAAAAAGTGTGAGGATCCATGAGGATCTGTGCATCAAAACCATGTTTTTGGGCCACGGTATGGCCAGGAAGCCGTGGATCCGTGATTTTTGTGGTGCATGCTGTGCCCATGGCCATGATGTTTGATCTGATGGTGACTTTGGGCTGATCTAGTGCAGAAATCATGAGGATCCATGAGGATCCATGTTTTTTAACCATGTTTTTGCGCCCCTGCGGCCCCACAAAACAGTGGATGCATGATTTTTTTGATGCTGTCTACATAGTAAGACATGGTCTACAATATCATGGTGGTTTTATTTAATTTGAATGAAAAAGTCATATGAATTCTTGAGGATCCGTCTGGATCTGCCTTTTCCCCTTTTCCCCTCATCTTCTAGTATACGGGATTATGTGGTGTACTTAGCTGGCGATGTTATATGCTTCTATGTTGGGGATTCCCCATCCTCCTTCTGAGGAAGGGAAGTGCAAGTATTTGGGGCTTATTCTTGATTTTTTGTGTGAGAAGATGAATGACTATAATTTTTTCTGCCATTTGGGCTGGGGGAATCCTGATTGGGAGGATTTGGAATAGGTAGGTTAATTTAAGAAGGGTGAACATTTTGATCATGGCTATTTTGTCTGAGAGATTGAAGTTGATGTTGTTCCATCTCTTTAGGTCTTTGTTGAGTGGAAGGAGTGGAGGTTTCTGGTTATTTGTACCTCTAGGTATCTGAACTTGGTGCAGCAAAGTTTTATCTTGGTGATGTTAGTGAATTCTTTTTCGGTATGAGAGGGTGTGTTGAAGCACATAGCCTCAGACTTTGCAAAATTTACCTGTAGGCCCGACACCATTGCAAATGTGTTGAGTCCTCTGATTAGGGAGGTCTGGGTTTATGGGGTCTGGGGATGTAACCATTAGGTCGTCTGCAAAGAGCCCTGATTTATAGGTTCTGCCTTTTATTTCCACTCCCTGTGTGTGGCTGCTCGGATTCGGATTGCTAGAGGTTCCAGAGCCAGGATGAATAGGAAGGGAGACAGTGGCAATGGTGGGAGCCTACCCCTACCCCTGCTCACAACCAGGATCCTAAAACTCCACAGGAGCAGTGGAGTAGTGTTGATTTGGAACAATGGTTTGCTGAGTGGCACAGTTTGGAAGACAATAGTTGGGCAGAACTGGGATGTGAACAGCAAGAAGAACGGGAAGATAGTGTTACGGTAAAATCTGGGTGCGGGGCTACTCTGCCACCCAGCTCGTCGGACTAAGTCCGCGGGTCTCTGCGGCAGAAAAATGAGCTCAGCCGGAGACAGGAGCAAACTGCAGAAGATCCAAGTTTATTGCGCAACAGGTTCAAGGCGAGATTGAACAGCGAGAAAGGGGTGACATGAATTTTTGAAACTTCCCTCCATGTCCCAGAATACAGTGCAAAATACATCCCAGTTACATCATGAATACATTAAGAAGAGGAGTCTTCTGGGGTGGCGCCATCGGCAATGGCGGACTCCCTCTGAACTGGAGGGACCAGCTCCGTGCGAAACGGGTCCTTTCCGCTGCGGCGAAGCGGGGACCCTTCTAGAAATCACAGGCGGATGAAGCCTGTGACCGTGGGACTCGGCGGGCACCCTTAGCGCCCCCCCAACCCACAAAGGAACCCACTAACGGGCTCCGAAGCGAAGAGGGGGAAGTGGCGCGGTGCTGTGAGTCAATTGCTTTTTCCATGGAGCGAAGCCGCATAGCCGTTGCCGGAGAGCACTGCCTTTTTCCTGGGACAATTTGGCATTTAAAATAATCACCCGTGCGTACTTAAACATTGAACAATTGGACTTTAAATAAGAACTGGCGAGCAGAAAGGAATTGGACTTAAAAATTCACTTTAATTTGGTACTGAAACGGGAAGGTCTAAACAGGAAGTCAGCCTTCCGTTTCTTTGTAGTCAGAGTAAAGCAAAGAAAACGTAAACTAGAGCTTAGAAAATCACCTTCAAAGGATTGGCTTTCATCATTTAAAATTGTTGAACCCCCCTTCGGTAGCAGGAGAAGAAGGGGGATCTTTTTTGGACTGTTTAAACCTGCAGAAGTAAGTCTAAAGCAAAGTAACTTTCCACTGTTCTGATCCTGGAGCGGGGTGTCAGAACTAACGTTTGAAGCTCATTGACCAGAGACAAATGTTTTTGACAGATAGCTAAAAGAAGAGTAACATTGTGATTTCATTGTTTCCTTTCGCATTTTAAAGGAACAAATATTGACAAAATATCTTAAAAAAGAAACTTTGTTGCTATTGTCTTTAAAAGAAAGAACAACCAGAAGTTTTCCCCCTAGAGGGGGACTGTGAAACTGTAACTAATTCCAGGGAGCTTGCAGCTGTTATAGATTACAACCGTGGGAAAGGATTTGTGACCTTGCAGGACAATGCTTTCAGAAGCTCTGTTGTGTGCTCTCTGTAAAATAAATGCCCTATTGGATCAGTTAAGTCAGAAGACGGATTTGATGACTAATGCGGTCAGAACTTTTGAACAGGTAGTGGGAAACCATATGGAGCCCACCCAGGAACTAAAACAGGAGTGCGCCATGACAGAACAGATGAGAGAAGAGGATGTTGCTGAATCTTGGGCGCCAGAAAGGGAGGGATTTTCGGCCCTGCAGGAATACGAGCCTTTGGATTTGACAAATGAACTTGGAAAAAACCAGATTTGGAAAGATAAAGTTTGGTTTGGTTTGGAAATGGGGGGTTGGACTGACCCCCCCATGCAGGGACGTTTGGACTTTCCGAGTCTGGCAATGGGCCGTCAGATGTTTGGAGCTGTGGGGGCTCTCAATTTTGGAGGGAATCTGAAACATGTCTTCAAATACCACATGGAGCTTAGTCTGGACTATGGAAAAGGGGCTGATTTGTTGAAAAGGGTCAAAAACATTACCAAGCTGGAGTTCCCACGAGTGAAAGGAAAATATGAAGAAGAGCTGCGGAAGGGACATGGAAGAAACTTGAGGGCCTCGGATATAAGATCACCAGGTTAATGTGCTAGATCAATGGGATAAAAAGGACTGACAAAACCCGGGACCAGGAGGGAGGGACCCTGGATGAAGATTGGATTATTTTTATTTCTTTCTTTACCATTAGGATTGTTTTATAAAAATGATGAATGTTAGAAAAATGTTGAAATGAAATTACTTGGCTCTTGTAAAAATGTTTAAAGAATTAGGTAAGAATGTTATGGTTATGAGAAGTTGGTAAAAACAAGATTTAAGTTTTAAGCTTTAAGGTTTTCTATAAGATAAGATGAAAATAGATTAAGGTAATGTAATGACAGAATACTATGAATTATGGAAAGGATTTGATGCGAAAATTATTAATTAGGATACAAGAAAAGGGAGGAGGAGGAGGTCAAAGAAAGAAGGTAATGAAAGTGGAGAATTGGAGAATGATGGTTTTATTTCTTTTTCTTTTTCTTTTTCTGTTTTGTTTTTTTCTTGTAATTTTGTCTTTTTCTTGTAATTTTTAGAAAATTTTCAATAAATATCATTTTTTTAAAAATACATTAAGAAGAGGTTGGGTTACACAGATTACATCACGAATACATTAGGAAGAGGTTGGGTTACACCGGATTAACATATGGAGGAGGGAGGGGGAATATGCAGAGCTGGAGATATGCGCAGATAAGCACATCCTGATGGCACTGGTGATGGGAAGACAATGGTCCATGTATGCATAGTCTGCCACCTGGCATTGCCCGGAGGAAAGGCTTGGCAGAGTGATTTGACAGGATTAGGGTCTTGACACCTTGCTTGAGGGATTATGGAGGACAGGGGAGGTGTCATGGAGTCCTAGAGAAATTGAGCAAATTGGCACGTTGATTTTCTATGAATTTTATAGATTTCAGTCCCTTTTGACATTGACAATTGGAAATAAATGGATATATTGTAGCGAAGAAGAAGGTGAAGAAGACATGCCCCCCCTTCCGTATCAATAGTGATCTAGCCGACTCTCTCTCACCAGAAGATGTGCAGCCTCTCAGTTCCAAGGCTAGGATAAGGTGGCTGTGCTCAGTGGTTGACAGATCAGGTGGCTAGGAGACGAGAGGACAGAAGTGACTGGAGGGAAGTGGGAGGAACATTAATTGGGAGCACCTGCACTCCGAGAATGGTCGCTTGTTCTTTTGCTGCATTCATTAAACATTAAACCATTGGCTGTGGTGAGGACTGCAGGGCCTGCTCCCTTCCAAGGCCTTTTCCAGGTGACCCAGGGGGCGGGGCCCAGGCCCTCACACTCCTAGCTACAAAAGGACTCCTGTTGCAATGCTTAGAGTGTGGGGCTGGACTCATTTGGAACAAACTCCTGGGGAAGTGTGGGGTTGACCATAACATCCTTCTGGACCGTCTAGAGGGGCTGGGAGCTGGGGGCACTGTTATACTGTGGTTCCGCTCCTTCCTCCTGGGCTGTGTCCAGAAAGTGGTGGTGGTGGGACTTTGGGGGTGGCGCCACCGGCAATGGCGGACTCACTCTGAACTGGAGGGACTAGCTCCGCGGAAAACGGGTCTTCTCCGCTACGGCGAAGCGGGGACCCACTTAAAAATCACAGGCGGATGAAGCCTGTGACCATGGGACTCGGCGGGCACCTTTAGCGCCCCCCCTAACCCGCTAAGGAACCCACTAACGGGCTCTGAAGTGAAGAGGGGGAAGTGGCGCGGTGCTGTGAGTCAACTGCTATTTCCGTGGAGCGAAGCCGCATAGCTGTTGCCGGAGGGCGCTGCCTTTTTCCTGGGACAATTTGGACTTTAAAATAAGCACCCGTGAGTACTTAGACTTTGAACAATTGGACATCAAATAAGGACTTGCGAGTAGGAAAGAATCAGACTTTAAAAAATTTACTTGAATTTGGTACGGAACGGGAAGGTCTAAACAGGAAGTCATCCTTCCGTTCTTTTGTAAACAGAATAAAGCAAAGGCAATTTAAACTAGAGCTCAGGAAATCGCTTTTAAAAGATTGGATTTCACCATTTAAAATTGTGGAACCCCCCTTCGACAGCAGGAGAAGGGGGGGATCTTTTTGGACTGTTTCAAGTGACTTTAAAGTGAAGTAACTTTCCTCCGTCCTGATCCTGGAGCGGGCTGTCAGGACTGACGTGTGAAGTTCATTAACCAAAGACAAGTGTTTTTGACAGATGGCTAAAAGAAGAGAAACCTAGTGATTCCACTGTTCCCTTTCGCATTTTAAAGGATTATATATGGACAAAGTATCTGTCAGCGCTGACAGTATCTTAAAAAAGGAAACTTTGTTGCAAGAATAAATAGAAGTCTTCCCCCTAGGGGGAGTCTGTGAAATTGTAACTGTGAAACTGTAACTAACTCCAGGGAGTCGACAGCTGTCACAGATTACAACCGTGGGAACAAGTATCTGACCTTGTAGGACAATGTATTCAGAAGCCTTGTTGTATGCTCTCTATAAAACAAATGATCTACTGGAACAATTACACGAGAAGGTGAATTGGATGGCGACTTCGACTAGAAATTTTGAACAGGCAGTGGGAAACTTTGAACAGACAGTGGGAAAATATGTGGAGCCCACTCAGGATTTAAATCAGGAGTGTGTTTTGACAGAACAGGCCCAACAGGAATATGATTTTTTGGATTTGACAAATGAACTTGGAAAAAGCCATATCTGGAAAGGAAAAGTTTGGCTTGGTTTGGAAATGGGGGGCTGGATTGACCCCCCTATGCTGGGATGTTTGGACTTTTCAAATATGGCAACGGGCCGTGAGATGTTTGGGACTGTGGGGGCTCTCAATTTTGGAGGGCCTTTGAAACATGCTTTTAAATACTACATGGAATTCATTGTTGAACATGGAAAAGGGGCTGATCTGTTGAGAAGGGTTAAAAACATTGTCAAGCTGGAGTTACCACGAGCAGGAGACAAGGGAAAATACAGTTACAAATATGAAGAAGAGCCGCGGAAGGGTCATGGAAGAGACTTGAGGGCCTCGGACATAAGGTTGCCAGGTTAATGGGCTAGATTGACGGGAATAAGGACTGCCAAAACCCGGAACCAGGAGGAAGGGACGCTGGATGAAGATTGGACCTGTTTATACCTCTTTTTTCAACCATTAGAACTGTTTTATAAAATTGATGAATGATAGAAGAATGTTGGAATGAAATTACTTGGCTTTAGCAAAGATGTTTAAAGAATTATGAAAGAATATTATGATTATGAGAAGTTGGTAAGGATAAGATTTAAGTTTTAAGTTTTAAGGTTTATTCTATTATAGAAAGATAAGGTCAAGGATTTGCTGGGATAATTAATAACTAGGATACAAAGAAAGGGAGGAGGAGGAGGTCTAAGAAAGAAGGTAATGACAGTTAAGGATTTGAAAATAATGAATTTGTTTTTAAATGTTTTTAAAGTTTTGTGACTTATGCATTCTTCTTTTTTTCTTTTTTCTTTTTTTCTGTCATTTTTTCTCATTTGGAATTTTTTTGTATATGGTGGGAAGGGGTTGGTTTTTTTTCTTTCTTTCTTTTTCTATTTTGTTAATTATTTTTATCCTTTGTACTCTCTTCTGCTTCTATTTTATTTTTTTCTCTTTTTTGTAACATTTTGAAAATCTCAATAAATATCTTTTTTTAAAAAAACAGAAAGTGGTGGTGGGGAATGAGTGTTCAGACCCCTTGGCCCTCAGGGTTCCGTCTTCTCCCCCATGCTTTTTAACATCTACATGAAGCTGCTGGGAGGTTTGGACTGGGTGTCCATCAATATGCAGATGATACCCAGCTCTATCTCTCTTTCAAATCAGAACCAGTGAAGGCGGTGAAGGTCCTGTGCGAGTGCCTGGAGGCGGTTGGAGGATGGATGGCGGCTAATGGATTCTTGATTCCTGACAAGACAGAAATACTGTTCTTGGGGGACAGAGGGCGGGCCTGGTCTTGAATGGGGTAACTGTGCCCAGTGTACTATGAGGTCTGCTAGGCTTTTCTCCTCCACTTTTTCGGGAAAGTTGCAGAAGCAAATGTTGCAATGTCCACAGCAATCTTCAATGTCCACTTGTTTGATTCTCATTTCTGTGCTTTCTGTTTCCAGGCAGCTTACCAGTTCAGCCAATTTATTATTCACACATGTGTTTTCCTCTCGGTACTGCTCTACTATTCTTTCTTGCATTTGCTTCTTGTTCTCTAGAGTTCCCACTTTGGAGGTCAGGTCACTGATTATTATCTGTAGGGGAGACACTGTGGTCTTCAGTAGTTCTGCTAATCTCAGTTCCATTTCCCTCTGGTCTCGTTCTGTTGTTGGGTTGTTGTCATTTGGGTGTGTGTGTTGTGCTCTCAGTGCTGTTCACCATCTCCCTGGTTGGTGCCATCTCGATCTCCCTGATGCTCTTGGTTTGAGATCTGCATGGTGTCCTTTTGGTGTGGAGCGTGTTATGGTTAGGAGTTGTGGTAGTGGTGGTTCCTGGGTGTTGTTGGGTTGCTGAACATTATTGATTGGTGGCTTTTACAGAGCATCTGGATTAGATGGCCATTTTTGTCACGTCTGGGATGTGTTTTAAGGGCTTCTCTGGGGTTTCCATAGTTGTCCCAGTGGTGTGGGTGAACAGTACTGAGAGCACAACAGACAAGCAGACAGACAAGTAGACCAACAGACAAACAGTTGACATAAAAGGGTGACATAAAAGGCAGAGATGCAAGAGACCGATGGGGTGGGGCCAGAGGGAGGATGGTGGGGTTAATTTTGGATACCCCCGTGCGTACAATGGGGAGGAGTGGGTCCAATTAAGGGTGGGAAATGAGATTAGAGAGTTAAAAATTTAAGACAGGCAGGGTTGTGTTCAGGAACCAAACCAAACCAAACAAAGACAAAAGGGAGAGAGGAAGAGATAAAGGGATAAAAAGGGATAAAAAAGGAGGGAAGTTAGAGTAAAATATAAAGACGAAAAAATGAGAGAGAGAGAGAGAGAGAGAGAGAGAGAGATGAGGGTGGAAATAGTAACAGTAATGATTAAAAAATTGCAGTGGTGGTCCAAGTTATGGATGTATGAGGTAGGTGACCACTATTGAAAGTGGGTGGGGAGATATAGGTCTGTAATTTTAATTATTTTAATTATTATTATTTGTTGGAGGGGAAGGAGATAAAAGAAAGGAGAGAGGAAGGAGGCAGTAGGAAATTTAAGAGCTAAGAAAGAAGGAAAGAGAAAGCAAAAAACAACAAAACCGAAAAAAGAAAAGAAGAAACTGAAGATGTTGAGGTGGTGGTGCCTGGACGTAGTATATATACTATCAAATGATAAAAGTAAAATATATCTATATATGTAGAAACTCGCTTTGAGAGGGGGAAAATAAAATAGGAGGGAAAGGAGGGGGGAATGGAAAAGTTATGTTTTAAAAGAGGCTGATGGTAGTAATGGGAAGGTGGGGGGAGGAAGGATTCCCCCCCAAAAAAACAAACAGGGACTCAGATTTTTATTTTATTCTCTTTTTTCTATTTAATATAAAAAATGAGAAATAATAATAATAATAATAATAATAGAATAAAAATTAGAAGGACAGAAAATCAGGGCTGAAGTGGTGATCCCAGGAAGTGGCCGGTCTCCCTTCTGGGCACCTCCATTTTAATTCTTAGGAGTTAGAAAAAATAGAGGTAAAAAATCCTCCCTGGCCCTCCTGGTTCTCACCTACCTCTCCTCTTTCTTTAGTGTCGGTGGCAGTGGCGGCAGCCACTTTTTTCTTTGTTTTCCCTTTGGCTTCAGAGGCCTTCAGGCCCTGGAGCTCTGCCGGGGCATTGGTTGGGTGCTCTTGGTGCCGGTGTTGTAAGCCAAAAATGGCTTATCTTCTGAGTTACGCCAATAAAACTCAGAGACAAGAGGAGTTAGGAGTCCATTGTTGTTTATTGCAAAGCAATAGGTTACAGTCGAATCTTTTTGCAAAACTGCAACCCTGCCCAAGGGTCTGGGCAGGGGTATTTATAACATTTCAAACAAAGGATTTCAGTTTTCACCAATCATGTACGTCATTACCTCATTTCATCTTTAATACACATGTGCAATAAGCATTGCTAACTAAACTTTGATTCTCACCGTGATTGTGTTAGTATGCATGTTGGGAAGCCATTTGCACCATGTATCAACTTATGTTCTAGCTTATGAACTGTATCTTTGTGATTGACGTATTAGCTGTCCTTCTGTCCCAGTGGGGCACGGCGACTTGCCAAATCATCAGTTTCATAAACAACAGGTTACCATAACTTCTCTATTAGAAGCATACTCAAGGATTTATAGGGGTTCGTATTATCACACTCATTATGGCCTTTGGGCCACTACCACACCGGCACGGCCAAGGTCACTGGGGAGAGTCTTGACGGCTTCCCCCGCTGACTCCCGGTTCCCCTCCGGTGGTAGCAGTGGCGGCCCTGGCAGACTGGAGGCCAGCCAGGCAGCGCAGTTGGAGCTGGCTGTCTTCAGGAGCTCCATGCTGCTGTGGCGCCCACCTTCTTGCCTCACCGGAAATCCATGAGCCTTTTTTTAAAAATACCTCAGATCACAGCAAAAATGTAAAGTCAATTTAAGAGTGGTAAAATGAGAAACTGCAGAAAGTTGTGTCATCCACAAGGGTGGGTGTGTTTACCCTCCCCCTGATTAGATTACCCAAGCCTTTTTTGCCTGCACGTGTCCTAGGTGAATAAGGGAGCTATTATTGCAATCACAACATCATTGTGGATACACACACTCCATTGCCAGAAATGCCCCGCCTATTTTGATCTGTTTTCAGATGGATGCACAGGCAGCATTCACACCATATACTATACAATTTTAAACAGTCATGGCTTCCCCCGAAGAATTATGCAATCTTTAGTTTGTTAAGACTGCTGGGAGAGACCCCTTTCAGAATTAGAATTCCCAGAATGGTTTTACACTGTTATGTACTAAGCTTGGGTTGTCTAATGACTCTCAGCACTCTTAAGAGGTCAGAGCTCTCAGAAATCTTTGGGAGAAGCCATGACTTTTGGCGTCATAGAGCTTTAAATGTATGAGTGTGAATGTGGCCTTACTGCAGGGCAATGCAGAATCAAACTGCAAATAAGCTTTTGTTTTTGGAATGAAGCTAGTTTCTCAAGAAACGCTTTTCAGGGGCAAAACAATGTGCAATGGATCTCAGTTGTGTGTTGATTGCATAGAAAGCACAAGTGCTCAGTTCACTTTGATTCTAGAATGAAAAGTCTGTATCCAACCCCTCTCTGCCTCCTACATTGTATGTGGGGGGGAGGGGGCTCATTTAATTTCACTGCACACAGGTGGTGTAGTGACAATAAAGGTTTATTAATAATATTATTATTATTATTATTATTATTATCATTATCATTATCACAGGCAGTGCCACAGGTGGTTAATGGCATGCTTCAGCCTGACAATAGAATCCTGGAAGAAGCACTGCAGGATGTGGCAAGCAGTCTCAGAGACATGGCCAGGGTGTTGAAGAAAATGCATGGTAAGCTTGATATTTCCCACTTTCATTCACAAACTATTGCTCAGCCATTCATAGCACAAGGACAGAAAAGGTAGAAAGCTGGAGAAAATAGCATAAAAGTGATATGCACTCTAAAATGGGAGTAGCAAATGCCCTCCAGATGTTGTTGGACACAACTCTCATCATCCCTGACTATTGCCCATGTTGGGTGGGGTTGATGGGAAATGGAGTCCAAAGACCCCTGAAGAACCACAGGCTGGCTATCTAAAAGACAACTGTTGTGTGTGTAGACTACGATTGTGCAGAAATATGGAAAAGTCTCATGATGTGATCCTGACAACAGAATTCAACTTCCTGAGAATATTACTGCCCTGTGAAAAAGAAAGTGCAGATTCAGCTACTCAAAGTAGTTCCATTGAAATGAATGAACCTAAGTTAGTAATGGGTTTGCTCTGAGTAGAACTAGCACTGGATAGGATCAGCAAGGGAAACCCAATGCAGCCACTGTGAGTTGCCTGCTTGGCAGTGACCTGTCACATGACTTTCTTGGTGAAACGTTCATTTGTGGAATGCCCTCCATAGTGAGGTGTGTCAGTCTCCCTCATTATTAGCTTTTAGGAGAAATTTTAAAACACTCCTGTTTCAGCATTTGAGAGCTGAAAGTCCTGCCCCTGGCACCCCTGAAATTATTAATTTGAGAATAGGAGCAGTTTTTTGGCGTTTTTAGAATATTGTTTTCAACTGTTTCAAGAAATCTCACTAGTCTTGTTTTGGTATTGATGTGTTTTCTGCATGGGCTCCTTTGGAGAAAGGGTGTGATATAAATTTAATAAAACAAATAAATAAACTGACTTCACCAGTTTTGGAAATGTGAAATTTATTTTTGATCCAGTTTTGTTTTTGTGCTTCACTTCCTAGATTACGTGGATCCTGCAATATTCTACGGTGTGATACAGATCTTCTTTTCTGGGTAAGTACAGCATGTATACTTTTTGCTCTCCAAATGTTTTCCAAGTAGGAGTAGAGGGACAAGCAGGGGTACACTCTTGAGAAAATCCGCACTCTAGAAACAGCCACACATGCAGCTCTTATTTCTTTATGCATTTGATTCCATTTATGCATCATTTCCTGTAAAATAAGTTGAGGTGAGTCCACAGTGAAAACATCAAGGATAACTTTTTATTTCATTTATGAATTGCTTCCCACAAGGCATCTTGAAATTATTTAAAATGCAATTGTATGCATTGTATAAAAGCAGCTAAAACATTAAAAGCATTAAAACAACAACACATACATAAAATCAATTCTAATCAATTACAGATACTAACTGGGATAAAAAATCTCAACCTAAAAGGCTTGTTGAAAGAGGAATGTCTTTAACAGGCCCCAAAAGACTGGTAAATGCCACCGGATTCTTCCTCTTCCCTGCTAGAAAGGGGAGTGGGAAATTTCATACCAATGGCCTTAGTGACTCCAAACATCCAAATCACTGAATTTATTTATTTTTATTAATTTTCCATTAAGAACCTCCAATTTATAACAAATCAAATCATAATCCAATTCAAAAATTAAAATTAAATTAAAAAACAACCAAATTACAATCCGAATTGTTAATTATTAAATTTCACATGGACTTCCCATATTCTGGACCTCTGAAGAACTCATCTCAGATAGTTATATTTCTGCCCTCTTGTTGTTTTCATATTTTCCACATTCTGATCGTAAACTCTCAAAGTCCTCAGTCCCTGGCTGATCGATTCTCAGTCATGTTAAACAATCATATATCCAGTTTAATTTATGTATGCGTATGTCCTGCCGCCCGCCTGCCACCCACCCTCTCCATCCATGGCCGCACCAGGTTTACCTCAGCGTGCAGACAGTGAGGCTCTGGATTGGCTGCAGGAACTTCCTGCCCTGCCAGAAGGGCTGATCTATGAGGGTATCTCGGACAAGCCTCTGGTGTACTCTGGGGCGAGTGCAGCACAAAGCACCACACTGCACACCTTTGACGAACTTCTTGGAATCCAGCAGTAAGTCTGTTGCTTTCTGGAAAGCAGTAAGTCTGTTGCTTTGATGAACTGGAGACATACATGCACTGCATGTGGTTTGTGTAGATGGTCTGTGGCAGGGCTGTCCCAAGACATTTTGGCACCTGAAGTGAACCACAAAATGGTGCACCCCTGCCCCAAGGAAGAAGGAATGAGTGAATATCTAGATTGAGAACAAGAGGAGGGGGATCAAATCAGCCTTACCTGACAGTTGAAGTGGGACTCAAACTCCATCATGGGGTGGGAAGGGGCCCACTCTGAATCATGCCTGGCAGGTGCAGAACCCAGAAGATCCCAGAGTACAGCCGCTGCCAGTTCCTTCCTAACTCTAACCCTAACCCTATTCACTGAGAGGCCACTGTAGAGGCGACACAGTAGAGGAGCCATGGGTGCCCTGGTGTGCACATGTTACATCACCCCACCATGTGCACGCCGACACTTGATAACATAACAAGCACATGCCAGGGGGCATGGAGATGTAGAGCGTTTCCCCCACGGCATGTGTGCAGAACCTGGTGATTGCGTGAGGCCCCAGGCACCTGCAGTTGTGGGGGCAAGCCAGTACTGCTGGATGAAGGGCTGCCAAGGAAGCAACGGCTCCAGCCTCCAACACATGGCAGCAGGCAACGCATTCATGATTGCGAACCCTGGTTGCATGGAAACCCACACGTATAGGTGACCACTTCCCTTTTCAATATGCACAGTCAATATGCACCTTATAAGCACCCTTCAGATGCTGTAGACAACTCCCATCATCCCTAGCTCACATAGCCCAATGGTTAGGGATGATGGGAGTTGAAGTTCCAACTTTGGCTACCAATGTAGGAAAGGATCACAGAAAAGAGAGGAGACAAACACACAGTTTATTCGCCTTGGTCTGAAATGGTATAGTTCACCAGGTATGGTTTTATCATCCTGACTGGGATGGGGAAAATGTTGAGCCTGCAGACATTGTTGGACTCCCAACTCCCATGAGCCTAAGCAGCATGGCCAATGGGCAGAGATGATGGGAGCTGGAGTCCAGCAACACCCCCATTCCTGCTGCATAACAGTACAATATTTATTTATTAACACACACTGTTGAACTATTAATCCTACTCACTCATCTTCTCTGTGTCCTTTGCTAGCCACATTTTTGCACAGAATGAGGGAGTACATGCCCCCTCACCATCAGGCCTTCATTGAGGAAATCCAGTCGCTTCCCCCACTGAGGAGTCATGTGCTATCCTCTGGCAAGGAGAAGCTCTGTTCTGCATATAACATGTGTGTGGCAGCCCTTTCTGACTTGAGGACCTACCACATTGCCATGGTCACCAAGTACATCATTTCAGCAGCTCGCAACGCCAAAGCGAAGCCAAGTGAATCCACTTCTCCAAACCCGTCATCTTTCCTGGAAGAGAGAGGGACAGGTGGCTCCGGGATTCTGAGCTTTCTCAAGAGTGTCCGGAACACGACAAAAGAAGCAATTATAACTTTTTAAAAGCTTGCGCTTTTTCTGCGTTGGGGGTTAAGCTAGGATGGCCAATGACGTAGCACTACCCAAAAAAACAAACAACAAAAAAACCAAATTGGCACAAAATGTTTATGTGCTCATCTATATGTATCGGTGGAAAGGTAGAAATAATTACTATAATATAAATGGAAACTGGATACATCTCATCACAGCAGCACCAGATTGACCTAGGAGCTTGCTCAATCTGCTCCCTGGCTGCTGTCAGTTGAACAAATATAAACTCTCTCCCTCCCCTGCTCCCACCTTTAGGTGGCAGTGCAAGGATTTCTGCTTGTGCAACAGCACTTCCCCCCCATTCCCAGCTCCCATGTGCACCCCTGCCCTCTCCAAATCTGCTCGGGGGGGGGGGGGGAGGATGCTAAGGGAACTCTAGAATAAATTCAAGGGGAAGTGAGAAGAGGGGGGAGTTTCCATTGTGCAAGCGAACTTGCACAGATAGGATGAGTTACTTAGCTCTACACTGGATGCAACTGTTTCTTTTTAAACCAGACATAGACTTGACTTTACCTACTTAAAATAAAGCACAACTTTTTTGGCCCTGGAAGCACATCAGGAAAACTGAGAAACTATTATGGGTGCCACAGTTTACCACTTTCTCACAAGAGCAGCTGGCAATGCTTAGACCCACCCACCCCGCAAAAAAAGCTAGCAAAATTCCTATGCCCCCCACCACAAAGCAGTGTCTGCCCTCCCCCTCCAAAATAGATGCCCCCCAAGCAACCAGAAGAAGCCCTTGCTTTATTTTTCAGGGTTCTGAACAAGCTCCATGTGGTGCTAGGGAGCCCATAAGTGCCAGCAAAAAGTGAATTAACATGTCACTATCCTTCAAAATTCACACTTCTCTAATTTTTGAGATGCAAAATTTTGAGATGCAACTCTCCAAACACAAATGTGTTTCACAAAGTTGTGAAAATACACGAATGTGTATTCTGAAAATAAAGGTGTTTGTGAAAATAACTTACAGAAATGCATTATATTAGGGGAAATTGCTTGCAGAAATTAGCTATATTAGGGGAAATGCTCATTTAAATGCTGACTATTTTAAAGTCAACAAATGAATGAAAACTGCACATTCCTTGCATGATAAATCCATCATCCTGAAAGACTGATAGATGAAACCAGAGGCCATTCTTCTCAATTCTTGGTTTTAAGTGAATTTAATTGCCCAGTAAAGGATTTCTCCCTGCTTTGTTTGACTAATCAAGTCTTCTCATGGAGAGGGCTTTTTGTTTCATATCTGATCTGAACAAGAGGCGAGATGAATTAAAACATTACAGTCGAGATTCCACAGCTAGTATGTGCATGCACCATGTCATGTCATTAATGATAAAGTAGGGGGGGGGCTGACCTGCCCCTCAAATTTTATTCAAGTTGGCAACCCTGGCTACAGCCTTTCCTCCAATACACTTGTTCCCCCCGTTAGAGGTGGGTTTGAGACCCTAAAAATAAAATCTGAACAAAATTGATGAAGCAGAGCGAACAGGTGTCCCAAGTAGGCACACCCAGTTTTGGCAAAGCATAATCTTATAGTGGGGCTAATCTGAAAGCTCTTTTGCAAATGGAAAGCTATTCTTTTCCAGACATTTAAGAAAGGTATTTGATGAATTAATGGTTTAAAAGATAAACATACAGAGCTTTAAAAGCATTATTTTTTAAAAAAGTGAACAGCCCATCTTAAGTAAGGGGAAAGGGCAATTGAACCAAACTTTAATTTTCTGGTATTTTTAGCAGTCATTCAAATTACAGAACTAGGATTCTGCAACAACAGCACATGCCACAGCTTTGGAATCCATTGTCGGTTCTTAGAATATAGGAAGCATATCAGAACCATTAGTCCATCTAGATCAAAATTGCCAACACTTACTGGCAGAAGCTTTCCAGGCAAAAATCATTACCAGTCCTACCAAGAGATGCTGGGGATTGAATCTGGGATCTTTTGCTTACAGAAGTAGTGAGCTGCAACACTTCCCCCTCTTTTACATGTGCCTTCAGATCCTCACTATGGTAGGTATCTAAATCCTTCCCCCACTCTTAAAATAAACAACTTATTAATATTGAACAAAACTATTAAACTGGCAGCTTTCTTTCTTTCTATATGCCCCCCCCATTTTGCATGCAAATTTTGCTGCGTTCTTCCCTCCGATGTCACTCCAGCGCCTGGTAACCCCAGCACATGCACTTTTCCACCCACCCACCCCACTAGCAAATTGTCCTTTATTTGCTCTTCTAAATATGGCAACCCTAACCTAAACTTAAGCTGGCTAGGTTATATAGCAGCCATAAAGATGTCCATACTCCCCCAATTCCTGTTCTTGTATCAGACCTTACCTGTACTTATCCCCCTTTCCCAACTGTCTCACTGGCATCACTTACTTAACAATTTTATTTTTGGAAGGAGAAGCAGAGTGACATGTCAGACTTTATATTGTCCCAAGACCAATGGAGGTCTCAGGGCCCCAGGTCTTAGGCAATTAAAGCAAATGGTGCACACAAGCCTTGCCTTTTCTTAAAACTTCCTGTGCACACACCACAAAAATAAAGAATCAATTTTTACAACTAACTCCAAAGAAGCAATTAAATATACATGATGTTAATAGGAATATCAGCTTCCTAACAATTATAAATCTATTTAACACTGGGTAATCTCCATAATGTA
This sequence comes from Podarcis pityusensis, assembly GCF_964106645.2. Taxonomy (NCBI): domain Eukaryota; kingdom Metazoa; phylum Chordata; class Lepidosauria; order Squamata; family Lacertidae; genus Podarcis; species Podarcis pityusensis. Next base: position 139,052,392 of record NC_138028.1, on the reverse strand, counting down.
CAATCAGGATCACTTAAAACAACGCTTAGCAGATTAATTTTTAATTCTAACTTTTTCTAGCATGGTGTTTGGAAGAGAGAAAAACAGTGACGTTTGGACTCTAAATAAAATCTTCTTTCCCCTGTTAATACAGTATTTTATTTACATTTTTTAATTTCATAGATTAATTTTAGGCCATTTAAGAACAAAAGAACTGCTAAGTGCTAAAAGTTCCCACAATACTCTCCAAAACAGTACCATTTCACAGTACCATATACATAAAAAAGGTAAAGGACCCCTTGACAGTTAAGTCCAGTCACAGACGACTCTGGGGTTGTGGAACTCATCTCGCTTTATAGGCCGAGGGAGCCGGTGTTTGTATGCAGACAGTTTTTCCGGGTCATGTGGCCAGCATGACTAAGTCACTTCTGGCGAAACCAGAGCAACTCACGGAAACGCCGTTTACCTTACCGCCGGAGCGGTACCTATTTGTCAGGGAACTGACATCAGAGCCAGAGGCGGAGGCAAGGCTCTCAAGCGATGCTGGAGAAGGGCCCAGCAGGGGGAGAGGCGGCTCACCAGCTGGGGAAGGAAATCAGCGTAACACCAGGGATAAAGGGGGGCAGATGGGGGAATCGGCGAGGGGGCTCCAGGACTCCTCGCCGGAGATCAGCGAGGAGAGCACGGGTCCTCCGCTACCCACGCCCTCCCTGCGCAGAAGACTTCCGCGCAGGGAGAGTAGGAGGAGACTTGGAGTCAAACAACTTTTATGCTGGAAAAGGTTTAAGAAACGCCCACTGACGGATTCTGCTAGCGACTGAGCAGCCACGAAGTGTAGGGCTGTCCAGACAGAAAAGGTTTAACAAGGCAAACTAGCCAGGAGTGGCACCAACTTGCGCACGAGTAACCCCTACATTTATTACAGCAATCCGTCAGTCTTTGACGTTGCTTGTGCGCAGCGACAGGCAGGCAGCAGAATGAGCCAAACCGGAGGAGCCGGCGCCACGGAGGGAGCAGCTGGAGTGCAAAATCTGGTGGAGAGGAACCGAGATTTGGAACAGCATGTGGCTCTTCTCACGGCGCGGTTGGAAGAAAGGCGAGCTCACGATGCACAGGTCAGACCCACCCCCGTAGCAAGGAAGGTACCGGGACTGGTACACAAGTTTGGGGGGGAAGCCCCAGGACTACAACGCGTTCCGAACGGAAATAGAATACGCTTTGGAACTGCAACATAAGTATTTTGCGGACGATGGGGAGAGGGTGGCCTACATTGTCGGGCATCTGCAGGATGGGGCCAGGGAATGGATCAGGCCCCTAATGGCGACGCAAAATGCCACCTTGAAAGACCTGAGGAAATTCTTCCAGGCGATGGATGCGATGTATTCCAGTGATGTGCAGCAAAGTGTGACTCGGCGGGAACTGATGGGTTGTAAACAGGGGAACCAGTCAGTTAGAGACTACTGGTCGCGCTTTGCCATGTTAGTCCACCGGCTCGGGTGGGAATTGGACTCGGAACCCATTCAGATGTTGTTTGAGGAGGGATTGTCCCCAACGGTGAAGGACGAGCTTTCCCGCGTGCCCCGCCCGCAGTCGATGGATCAGCTGACCAAGGCTGTGCTTGCGATTGGCGTAAGACAGGAAGCGCGGGCTCAGGAGAAGAGCGAAAGGAGATGGGAACATTGCCATGACTACCGCATTCCTGAAATACCGAGGCAGCCTTCCCCGCCAGCAGAGCCAATGGAAATTGATGGCGCGTGCGCGGGGGAGGTTTCAAACTCCAGTGAAGGTCGCAAAAGGGAGGGAAAGGATTGGAAAACTAATAAGAAGTGTTTCCTCTGCCAGCGGCCAGGACATTTTGCCAGGGTCTGCCCTCAAAGAAAGGCCTGGCAAGGAATGGTGGGAGCTGCTGGAGGTGAGGAGGGGGGGGAAGGGGCAGGAGCAGGGAAACGCCAACGCTTGGCTGCCACTCTGCGGGCACAGCAGCCAGGCCAGCAGCCAATAGAAGTACCCCAGCCAGACCCCCCCAGAGCGGCCATAGCCATAGAAGTGGTGCTAGAACTCCCGAATGGGCACCCAGTCAAGGTGAAGGGGCTGTTGGATTCAGGCAGTTCCTGCAATTTCTTCAGCAAGGACTTCGCCCTAGAGCACCAGCTCCACCTGCTGCCCTTGGATTTTCCCTTGCAAGTGACCACCATTGATGGCAGGGAGCTTCTGGGAGGGGAAGTGACGCACCAGACCCCACCAATGAGAATGAGGGTTTCCAGGCACACGGAGACCATTGCCTTTCACGTAGCCACACTGGCAGGACCCCCAATAATATTAGGGATGAGCTGGCTGGCACTACATGATCCAGTAGTGGCATGGCATCAGCGGACGGTCACCTTTGGGTCAGCTTACTGCTTGGAGCACTGTCTAGGGGGGGGAAACCCCAAGGATGACTGTGGCCAGGGTGGCTGGGATAGCGGTAGAGCCGAAAGGGGAGGTGCCACCACAATATGCTGACCTGCAGGAGGTCTTCAGCGAGAAGGAGGCGGATAGACTACCCCCCCCATAGACCCTTTGACTGCCAAATCAACTTGCTCCCAGGGGCTCAGCTGCCAGTGGGTAAACTGTATGCCATGTCGGACAGGGAGATGAAGGAGTTGCGGGAGTTTATTGACAAGAACCTGAAGAGGGGGTTCATAAGGGAATCAAAGGCAGTGGGGGGCAGTCCAGTGTTCTTTGTGGACAAAAAAGGAACTAACCAGCCCAGATTGGTCGTAGATTTTAGGGCGTTAAATTTGGTATCAGAACCCGTGACCTTCCCAATGCCCATGATTGACGACATTTTAACACGGGTGAGGCAGGGAAAATTTTTTACCAAGCTGGACCTCAGGGGAGCATACAATTTGATTAGGATGAGGGAGGGGGACGAATGGAAGACCACAATGTTCACCCCCCTGGGGGCCTTTGAGTACTTAGTTATGCCTTTTGGATTACAGTCGGGCTCCGCCTGTTTTCAAGCTTTCATGCACCACATGTTGGGGTCCCTGCTGTACAAGAACTGCGTAGCCTTCTTGGACGACGTCTTAATCTATTCGGACAATGAGAAGCAACATGTCAGAGATGTCAGGGAAGTGCTAAAGAGACTGCAGAAGCACCAGTTGTGGGTCAAGCTGGAAAAATGTCAGTTGCACACCAGAGAAGTCGAGTTTCTGGGGTACAAGTTGTCAGACAAAGGCCTAGCTATGGTCCCAAGCAAGGTGCAGGCGGTGCTGGAATGGAAGGCCCCCAAAACCCGGAAGGACGTGCAGAGGTTCCTAGGGTTCAGCAACTTCTACAGGAAGTTCATCAAGAACTTCGCCCACTTGACAGCGCCCATCACAGATTGTCTCAGTAGCAAAAAGAAGTTTGTCTGGACAGAAAGTGCCCAGCAATCCTTTGAAAGACTGAAGAAGGCGTTCGCTTCGGAAGAGCAGCTCCTGCACGTTGATCTGGAAAAACCCATGAGGCTAGAGACCGACGCGTCCGACAGAGCCATTGGGGCGGTTCTTTTGCAGCCAGGGAGGAGCAAGCAGGAATGGAAGCCGTGTGCCTTTTTCTCGAGGAAGCTGAGCAAGTTGGAGCAAAACTATACGGTGTACGACCGCGAACTGCTTGCGATCTATGCGGCGTTTCGCCGATGACGACATCTGCTGATAGGGGCACAGCACAAGATCCAGGTTTGTACTGATCACAAGAACTTGGAGTACTCAACCAGAGACAGATTTGATGGGCACAGGAGTTCTCCAAGTTTTCCTTCGAAATCCGATACATGCCAGGAGAGGAAAACATAAGAGCAGATGCTCTCTCCCGGAAGCCGGAGTACATGGAAGGAGAGGGACCACCGGAGATACGACACGTGATCCCCGAGGACCGATGGGTGTGTGGAGGGGCCTTGGTTGGGAAACGAGAACTGGCCGGGCTTTGAGGAAAAGGAAGGGGTGCTGTACTATAAGGGGGCGCTGTATGTACCGGGGGAGACCCTGAGGGGAAAGGTACTCAAACAACTCCACGACAACCCCACAGCTGGGCACTTTGGACAGCACAAAACCATGATGCTCATCACCAGGCAGTTCTGGTGGCCAAGGGTGAGGGAGGATGTGCGGGAATATGTATGGGGGTGCGACTGCTGCCAAAGGGCAAAGGGGGAAAGGGCTTCCCGGTTCTGGAGGAAGCTCATGAGCTTGCTGCAGGTAGAGGTGAGCTTCTCGACGGCGAGACATCCGGAAACCAACGGGCAAGCAGAAAGAGCGAACAGCGTACTCCAGCAATACCTACGCTGCTACGTCAGCGAAACGCAGAACGATTGGGTAGAGAAACTAGCGCTGGCTGAATTTGGGTACAATAACGCTGAACATGTGTCCACGGGAATGAGCCCGTTCATGGCCAATTATGGGTGTCACCCCAGGGCCTTCCCGGGGAGTGGGGAGGAAGGGTGGAGCGTACCTGCGGCAGAGCAGTTTGTGGAAGAAATGGAGGCCCTGCACCAGCAACTTAAGATGAACTTAGAACTGGCCAAGGATATTTACAAGAGGCAGGCAGACAAGCACCATAGAGAAGGGGAGACCATACGGGTGGGGGACCGGGTGTGGTTGTCAACCCAAGGGTTACCCTTTAAGGGGGGGTGCAAGAAGTTGCAGCCAAGGCGGCTGGGGCCGTTTGCGGTAACACAGCAGGTGAACCCCGTGGCATTCAAACTCAAGTTGCCGGACAGCATGAAGATACACCCGGTGTTCCATAGGTCCCTACTCTCACCGTACAGGGAGGGGCGGGGAGTCCCGGGGCGGGAAGGCGAAGTCACCACACACCCGCAGATAGAGGAGAGGGAACACCACAACCGGGCCACGGAAATACTCAATTCAAGGTGGCGAGGGCGCCAGGTGGAGTACCTGGTAGCTTGGGAGGGAGAACCCGGGTCGGAAAACACGTGGGTTCCCGCGGAGGCAATCAATGACGGGTATCTTGTGGAGGAATTCCACAGCCTGTTCCCGGACAAACCCAAACCACTAGCAAGATTCTGGGAGGAGCAATTTGGAACCACAGACGATGAAGAGGATTTTGTGGGTTTTTCTGCCTCCGAAGAGGAGGGAGGAGAGGCTTCGGAGGAAGAAGAATCAGACTGGGAGGCCCACCCTGCGGGGAGAGATCGGAGCGGGTGGGAAGCGGGTTTTGAGTCCTCAGAGGATGGCGACAGCTCCTTCCGGGGATTCCCCGCATCGTCGGCCGAGGAAAGGGACGAAGTTGGATCAAAAGGTTGGGCCGAGGGTGAAGGGGGTCCTGGGGGGGAGGTGGATGTCAGGGAACTGACATCGGAGCCAGAGGCAGAGGCGAGGCTCTCAAGCGATGCTGGAGAAGGGCCCAGCAGGAGGAGAGGCGGCTCACCAGCTGGGGAAGGAAATCAGCGTAACACCAGGGATAAAGGGGGGGCAGATGGGGGAATCGGCGAGGGGGCTCCAGGACTCCTCGCCGGAGATCAGCGAGGAGAGCACGGGTCCTCCGCTACCCACGCCCTCCCTGCGCAGAAGACTTCCGCGCAGGGAGAGTAGGAGGAGACTTGGAGTCAAACAACTTTTATGCTGGAAAAGGTTTAAGAAACGCCCACTGACGGACTCTGCTAGCGACTGAGCAGCCACGAAGTGTAGGGCTGTCCAGACAGAAAAGGTTTGACAAGGCAAACTAGCCAGGAGTGGCACCAACTTGCGCACGAGTAACCCCTACATTTATTACACTATTTATCTTTTTTTTAAAATAATAATAATAATATTTATTAAAAGTTTCAGAATTACAGAAAAAAAAAGAAAAAATAGGAAACAACACTACAATACATAAAAAAGAAGGGGGAAAAAACAAAGCATAAAAACCAATACAACGATACAGCAAAAAAAAAGCAAAAAAAAGACACAAATCCCATATTACATATCTTAACTTCCATTTCCTTATTTCACTGACCTCTGCACACCTCCCTTTTTGTATTCTAGTTTAATTAGTTATTTCAGCAAATTCTTTCCATCTTTCTCAATTTTTATTGAATAATTTATCTTAACAATTTAACCTATTAATTAACTCAACAAATCCTTTCCATCTTTCCCCATATTCTGTTATTCAAATTGCCTTAATTTATTTAACCTTATCTTACCGTAAAATACCTTAGAGCTTGAAACTTAATACTCAATTATACATAACTCCTTATATCATTTCTATTAAAGCCATATAGTTTCATTCCAACATTTTCCCTAATATTCGTTAATTTTAGGCTAATTCCCTAAATAAAAATTTTTCTTTATAAATTTTCTTCCAATCTTCATCCAGCGTCTCTTCTTCCTGGTCTCGGGTCATGTCAGTCCTTACTGTCCATTCCATCTAGTCCATCAACCCGGTAATCTTATATCCGAGGCTCTTAAGTCTCTTCCATGTCCCTTCTGCAGATCTTCTTCTTCTTATTTATACCTGCACTTTTCCTTGTCTTTTGTTGGTCTCTTTCTTAATTTCTTTCCTTTCTCATTGAGGAGTAGGTCTCTGGGAAGTTCCAGCCCAATATTATCTCCATCTCCCTTCATCAAACCAGCCCATTTCCCACAGTCCCACTCCCCACAGTCATCAATGCAATCCAAAAAATATTTAAGAGCATATTTCAAAGTCCCTCCGAAGTTAAGAACCTCCTCAGCTCCAGACTCCCCCTGGCCCACTCCAACTTCAATCTTCAAAGACAACAGCTTATGCTCCTGCAGGGCCTCGGATCTCTCCATTTGTATTATTTGAGGTGCAACCGCAACCTTCTCCATTATCTTCTGCACTTGCCCCATCAATACAGGTTCCTGAGTTGGTCCCTGAATGGTTTCTGTATCAATATTCCCTGTTTGTCCACAGTTATTGACCACAACAGTCATCAAATCCGTTTTCTCATTCATCAGATCCATCTTCTCATGCATCTGTTCCAACAAAGCATTTGTCTTGCATAAAGCAAGCACCAAAACTTCCTCCCAGCTCATTTTTATTCGAGGTCAAAAGGACTGGTCCCACGATCTTAATCTCACAGCTGTAGAGTCCTCAAGTAGACTGCAGCAACAATTTAACAAGCTCCCTCTAGAGGAGACAATTTCTATTTGTATCCATCTTTTTAAGGCAAGTCCAACAAAGGAAAATTACTTTCATTTTTCAGATATTTTGTTTCTTTAGAATGCAAAAGGCAACATTGGAATCAGTTTATTTCTCTTCTTTAGCTATCTGTTAAAGTATTCCATTCACAGTCAATGAACCTCTCCAACAATTTCTGTCTCTGACCCCCCGTTCCCAGGTTTGAGTCGGTGGAAGCTTATCTTTCTTCACTCCCTCTCCTGCAGGCTTAAACAAAGATCCCCCCCTTTTCTCCTGCTTCCAAGGGGGTTTTAGTGGTTATAAATGAAGGAAATTTAGACTTTTTTAACGACTTTCCGGACTTTAGCTTACAAGGCTTTAGCTTCAGTCTATGTACAAAAAGCGGAAGGCGGACTTCCTGTTTGAACCTTCCCGCTTCGGTGCCAAATTAGGGTATTTCTTGATCCAATTTTCCGTTTCTACTCACGGGTACTTGTTTTAAATCCAATTGTCCACAGGAAAAAGTCAGCGCTCTCCGGCAATGGCTGTGCGGCTTCACTCCGTGAAAGTAGCAATCAGTTCGCAGCACCGCGCCACTCACCCCACTTCACTCCGGAACCCCGAAATGGGGTTCCCCGTGAGTAGGGGAGGCGCTCCTGGTGCCCTGCCGAACCCCACGTTCCCAGGCTTCCTCCGCCTGGGATTTCTAGCGGGTCCCCACCTTCGCCGCGGCGGGAAGACCCAGTTTCCACGGAGCCAGTTCCTCCGGTTGGAGGAACTCCGCCATTCGCCGATGGCGCTAACCCGCAAGTCCCGGTACCTATTTATCTACTTGCACTTTTTGGCGTGCTTTCGAACTGCTCGGTTGGCAGGAGCTAGGACCGAGCAATGGGTCACAGGGATTCGAATTACTGACCTTCTGATCAGCAAGCCCAAGAGGCTCAGTGGCTTAGACCACAGTGCCACCCGCGTCCCTACCATATACATATATGTATACAAATTTGCAAAGTTTTTACCTTGCCTCTCGTGAACACTGAACTGAAGGGAAATGAGTCCCACCCAACATGAAGCAAAAAAAAAAGTCAGGAACCAACACTGTATTTCAAGTATTAGAAGAAATATAGTGCTACTTTTAAATAACAATTACAATTACAATAATAAAATATTCTAACTAGAATGAATCCCTGTAGCCCATAGGAAGAAATATAACTTCTGCCGTAAATGGAGTTTTATTGTTCTCACTTGAGTGGTCTCCATTTTGCATTTGTGTGGCCTCCATCCAATGAGATTTAAATATTACAGAGCATTGTTTTATCCTCATGCAAATTTATCTTACTTGTTAAAAAGCATAATGGCATCCACTTCCATGAGAAAAGTTATTACCAGATCCATTGCAGTACTTTCCATCAAGCAATAAGATTATTCCCATTCAAACAACAATAATTTTATATAAGTTGGAATCTAGATACAAATGTCTGTAAGTTTCTTATCACAATAAATGCAATAGAAATGTGCTTAAAAAATGGGTTGATTTGTTTTGGTTAACTGTTCGTATCTGCTGCTTGGTGAATGTGCTTATATGTAACATTGATGCAAATTCATGATTGCGCAGAAGGGGCTTTGGGTTGCATTCAGGAACATTTCCTTGAGCTTGGTATGGTCAAACATCCACAGATGAAGTTTCATAGATACCCATACTGTCAGAGTTGCTTCCAGATCCTAGCTCACAGAGGATCACGCTAGCCAGCGATCATTAAATAAAAGTCTTTATTGAGTTACAGTTTCCATTCTCAAGCTGCTGCGTGCAACCCTACGTCTAATGGTTAGATCGGCGAAGCTCCATCTGAGTCTCCGCCCCTTGTACACCAACTTAATATCCTAGCCTTGCTCCACCTTTTCCGCCTGACTGTTCTTCTCTGGGTCCCTCTGCCCCCCGGGGTCTCTTCCTTCCGGGATTCCTCTGACGCTGACGCTGACCCCCCTGACTCTTCTCCCTCCTTTCGGCGGGCTTTAGGACCTGGCTCCCTTTCCGGGCTGCCTACTGCGCCACCTTCCTGTGCATTTGAACTTGGCGCGCGCGCCCAACCTTCCACCTTCCGTCTGACCGTTTCTTCGCTCCCCGATGGAGGTGTGGCCACTCCTGACTCGTGCCCTCCCCCCTGTTGTGAGCTGCCAGCGCTTGATCCCTGGCGCCCTTCCTCTTCCCTGCTCTCTGGCGGTGACGCTGGTCCTGATTTCCAACTGCTCCCCTCTGAGTCCCCTCTGGCTCTATCTTCCTGGGGTGTCCCCCTAGGCTCCCCCCTTGCCCTGGCCACTGGTGCTCCTTTCTGTGAATCTTCTGATTCACTGGAAAGACTCGGAGATCTCGGGTCGTCGTCATCACTCATCTTTTCTTCTGCCTCCTCTCCCTCGCTCTCTGTTTCCTCCCTTGCCCTTGCCTCTGCTCCTGAACCCCTGACACATACATACATACATACAAGGAACATTGTGTTGACAATGCAAATATCCATGTCAATTTATAATAAAATATCTGTTTTTCTGCAAGTAGTTTCAATATCCCCTCCCTTAGAAGATGTGATTGTTGAGTACAGAGAGAAGGGAAATCTTTTGACTTCAAACAACATTTGTATATCCTCTAGTATTTGATCCACTGCAAGTAGATAGCTCCTTTTCATGAAGCTGCTCTTATCTGTGGAGGCAGATTTTCATATTTCCTAAAACTAGAATAAGCCCCTAAAATAAATAAGAAGAAAATTACCATTGGCCATGATAACTGAGGCTGATCATCTGGAGTGAACCATATTGCTTACCCCCATCCTATGTTGTATTTTGCTATGGTTATTGGGTGTCAGAGCTGGCTCCAGGTCCCAGCTCACAGAGGACCAACGCTAGCCGGCAGTAATGTACAAAAGTCTTTATTGAAGTACAGTCTCCATTTTCAAGCCGCAGCGCCCCAGCTCTACGTCTAGGGGTTAGATCGGCGAAGCTCCATCTGAGTCTCCGCCCCCTGTACACCAGTTTAAGATTCTAGCCTTACTCCACCTCTTGCGTCTCTCCTTTCTCCTCTGGGTCCTGCTACCCCCCGGGGTCCCTTCCTTCCTGGATTCTTCTGACGCTGACGTTGACCCCCCTGACTCCTCCCCCTCTTTTCGGCGGGCTTTGGGACCTGGCTCCCTATCCGGGCTGCCAACTGCGCCGCCCTCCTGTACATTTGAACTTGGCGTGCGCGCCCAGCCTTCAACCTTCCTCTCGACCGTTTCCTCGCTCCCCGATGGAGGCGTGGCCAATCCTGACTCATGTCCTCCCACTGGCAGTGCGCCGCCTGATCCCGATGCCTGGGACTCCTCCCCCCTACTGCACTCTGGTGTGGACGCTGGTCCTGATTTCCAACTGCTGCTCTCTGAGTCCCCTCTGGCCCCTTCTTCCTGGGGTGTCCCCCTCGGCACCCCCCTTGCTCTGACCATGGGAGCCCCTTTCTGTGAATCTTCCGATTCGCTGGAAAGACTCAGAGACCTCGGACCGCTGTCATCGCTAACATTTCCTTCGGACTCCTCCCCCTCGCTCTCTATTTCCTCCCTTTCCTATGCCTCTGCTCCTGAACCCCTGACATCCATCCCCCCCTCGAAGCCCCCCCTTCCCCCCTCCCCTCCTTCAGGTGTGGGTACTGGGTGCTCCGTCGTTGTGGGGGTGAGTGCCGGATACAGTTCGTCCCCCATGGCGTGCATCCAGCCGGATAAGTCCGGCTCGTCCTCCGTGCTCTTGCCGACCTCAATTTCCTCTGCTTCCATCTCTTTGCCGCCGTGCTCGAACCCAAGGTCCTCCCCCAACACGTCCATGTCCGTCTCCCGGTACGTAGAGGGCCCCTCTGCGGATGAGCAATCCGTCGCGTATCTGGAACTCGTCGTCCTCCGCCGTGCCCCTGTGCACCTCCTCCATCTTGGCTTGTGCGAAGGGGTCCTCCTGCAGTGCTCGACGTACAGCATCCAGGTCCACGGTTGCTGAAGCGCACGCCCACGCTTTCGGTGCGAAAATGTGCTTGGCCGCCGCTGGTGCCGCCTCCTCGAGGTATTGCGGCTTTCTGGACAGTGCATCCGCCATGATGTTGTTGTCGCCTGGGATGTACTCTATCCTGAAGTCGAAATCCGCAAAGAACTCCGCCCATCGTATGTGCCTCTGGTTCAGGAACCTTGCCGTGCGCCAGTACTCCAGGTTTTTATGGTCCGTGCGGACCTGCACTGTGTGTTTGGCTCCAATGAGGAAGTGCCGCCACGCCTTGAATGCTGCATGAATGGCCAGCAACTCCCTGTCCCAGATGGTGTAGTTCTGCTCTGACTTGCTGAGCTTCCTGGAGTAGAAGGCACACGGTCTCCAGTCCCCATGCGGGTCTTGCTGCAACAGTACTGCTCCCACGGCTCTGTCTGAGGCGTCCGTTTCAACCCTCATCGGTCTGCTGGGATTCACATGCAGTAGCTGCTCTTCGGACGAGAAGAGACGCTTGAGTTTCTGAAAGGACTGCTCCGCTTGCTCCGTCCAGATGAACTTCTTCTTCTTGGAGCTGAGCGTGTCGGTAATGGCCGCCGTCTGCATCGCGAACCCCTTGATGAACTTGCGGTAAAAGTTGGCGAAACCGACAAACCGCTGGACCTCCTTCCGATTGCGCGGGCTCTTCCAGTCCAACACTGAGAGAACCTTGGCGCTGTCCATGGCGAGCCCCTTGTCCGACAACTTGTAGCCCAGGAAATCTACCTCCTTCATGTCGAACTGGCACTTCTCCAGCTTGGCGTACAGCCTGTGCTCCTGCAGTCTCTGCAGAACTTCCTTGACGTCTCCCTCGTGGGTCTCCTCTGATTCTGAAAATATCAGGATGTCGTCCAGGAAGCAGACGCATTTCTTGTAGAGGAGACCCGCCAATACGTGATGCATGAAGGCTTGAAAACAGTGGGAGCCATTTTGTAATCCAAAGGGCATAACTCTGTATTCATAGGTGCCCAGGGGCGTGAACATGGCAGTCTTCCATTCGTCGCCCTCCCGTATGCGAATCAGGTTGTACGCCCCTCGCAGATCCAACTTTGTGAAAACGCGTCCTTTCCTCACCGTTGCGAGCAGGTCATCTATCTTGGGCATGGGAAAGGCTGTGGGCTTGGTTTTCGAGTTCAAAATTCTATAGTCCACCACAAGCCTTTTTTGGGGCGTGTCCTTCTTCTTCACAAAGAATACAGGACTGCCCCCCACTGCCTTCGACTCCTGGATGAAACCGCGCTTCAAGTTGAGGTCTATGAACTCCCTGAGTTCCTGCAGCTCGTCTTCAGACATGGAATACAGTTTCCCGGTTGGCAGCGTTGCCCCTGGCAGGAGGTCAATCTTGCAGTCATAGGACCTGTGGGGAGGCAGCTTGTCCGCTTCCTTCTCGCAGAAAACCTCCAAAAACGCTGCGTACTTGAGTGGCACTGCTTGCAGCGTGCCTAATTGTAGCTGCGGGTCATCCTCTTCCCCTTCCGGGCTAGGCAGAATGCAATGTTCCGCACAGTATGAGGAGCCGAAGGTCAGTTGTCGCTGGTACCACGCCAGTGCTGGGCTGTGCCTGTGCAGCCAACTCATGCCTAATACTATAGGCGTGTCCGACAGTTGGGTGACATTGAAGCTGATGACTTCTCGGTGATTCCCAATTTGCATCACCATCGGAGGCGTTTGCTGCACCACCTGCCCCCCCAGCAATTCCCTGCCATCCACCGTGACAACCTTCAGAGGCAGCGTGGCTGGCAGGAGTGCTATGTTGTGCTCTTGAATGAAATCCAGTCCTATGAAGTCTGCGTTACTACCAGAGTCAATGGTAATCGGCACTTCCATAGTGAGTCCATTGGGTAGTTGGAGCGATGCTGTGAGCTGCACCACTGGTTTGGGCGGGAGGGGGTCTGTGGGCTGCAAAATCTCTGGGGACGGCTTCATTGACTTGTCTGGCTGGGCCCCAGTGCCTCTTCCTCCAACCAGACTCTGTCGTTTCCCTGCTGTGGTTCTCTCTGCTGAGTTGCGTCTGTTACTGTTGCTGAGGCTGCAGTGTGCTTGTGGAGCCTCTGGGGACACTCTTTCGCCATGTGCTGAGCACTGTCGCAGATGTAGCACTTCCTGTTCCCTCTAGGAGGCTTCGCTTTGACTGCTCCCGGTGTTAGGGCTCTGGTTGCTGACTGAGCCCTGGCGCCTCCAATTTCCATCGGTTCCTCTCCCCCTCCCTGCGGAGGTGTGGATTGCGCACGCGCTGCATCCTTGGGAAAGAGGGGAGGTGCTCTCACTGGCGTACGTCCCCAACGTCCTTCTTCTCTGTTCCATGGACGTTCTTCCAGACGCACCCCAATTTGCAGCGCCCGCCGGACAACCTCCTGAGTGCTCTTTGGTCTCTCCCCCCTTGCAATCTCATCTTTCACATTTGCATTCAAGCCTTCCCAAAAAAGGTCTCTGGCTGGGGCAGAATCCTTCTCCCATCCCAGTGCATGGACTAATGCAAAAAAGCGGGAATGGTACTGCCTTACACTGGCTCTGCCTTGTTTGAGCCCATGTATGTCTTTTCTGGCGATATCAATGTCTATATTTGATAAAAAACACGAATCCATCGCTTTAATGAATGCATCCGCATTTTGGAGCGCCGGATCCTTATCTCTCCACAGATTGCGCAGCCACGCTTTAGCTTCCCCATGCAAATGGGACAAGATAAACCCCACCTTCTCTTGCTCATCTCTAAAGTCTTTATCCAGCAGTTCCAGCGCAAACAGCACGTCTGCTCGGAAGTTAGGGTACTGCTGCAAATTCCCATCGAAATGAGATACCAGGCTGCCTCCTCTTTTCCCCAGCCCAATCCCCTCTGATTTGGGTCTCGGTTGCCCCTGCTTAGCAAGCACTTCCAACCTGGCTTGGAGATCCCTGCAGGCAGCAGCCGCTTCCTCTTCCCTTTTCCTGGATGCGAGTACCTCCGCGTTGAGTTGTGTCACTGCATCTTGCAGGGCTGCTAGTTGCTGTTCTGTAGTCATCTTGCCTGACTTTTGTGAGCTCGCGAAGCACCAATCTTCTTCCCTCGCTGCGTCCACTCACGTTACGAGGTTTTTGGTGCAAAACTTTTGGTGAGATGGAGCTTACTGTCAGAGCTGGCTCCAGGTCCCAGCTCACAGAGGACCAACGCTAGCCGGCAGTAATGTACAAAAGTCTTTATTGAAGTACAGTCTCCATTTTCAAGCCGCAGCGCCCCAGCTCTACGTCTAGGGGTTAGATCGGCGAAGCTCCATCTGAGTCTCCGCCCCCTGTACACCAGTTTAAGATTCTAGCCTTACTCCACCTCTTGCGTCTCTCCTTTCTCCTCTGGGTCCTGCTACCCCCCGGGGTCCCTTCCTTCCTGGATTCTTCTGACGCTGACGTTGACCCCCCTGACTCCTCCCCCTCTTTTCGGCGGGCTTTGGGACCTGGCTCCCTATCCGGGCTGCCAACTGCGCCGCCCTCCTGTACATTTGAACTTGGCGCGCGCGCCCAGCCTTCAACCTTCCTCTCGACCGTTTCCTCGCTCCCCGATGGAGGCGTGGCCAATCCTGACTCATGTCCTCCCACTGGCAGTGCGCCGCCTGATCCCGATGCCTGGGACTCCTCCCCCCTACTGCACTCTGGTGTGGACGCTGGTCCTGATTTCCAACTGCTGCTCTCTGAGTCCCCTCTGGCCCCTTCTTCCTGGGGTGTCCCCCTAGGCACCCCCCTTGCTCTGACCATGGGAGCCCCTTTCTGTGAATCTTCCGATTCGCTGGAAAGACTCAGAGACCTCGGACCGCTGTCATCGCTAACATTTCCTTCGGACTCCTCCCCCTCGCTCTCTATTTCCTCCCTTTCCTGTGCCTCTGCTCCTGAACCCCTGACATTGGGCGTGTGGGGGAAAGGGCTATTCTTATGCCTTGAAATACTGTTAACTTTCACAATAGGTTTATACAGCTCTGGGATCTTCCTCTCGATCATTGGTCTGAGGTTCTCTTTCCCCACTGCTTCACCACATTTGTTCCCAAAAAATGAAGAAAGCAATTCACACTGATAAATTTCACCACAGTATTAGACCATAAAGTTTTGTTTTTGTCTGGGACCAAGCGTGACTTAGGTGGGGCAAGTGAAGGAAAAGCCATCAAAATTTGGAGGGTGGATGTGGAATTCAGCATCTGGGTAACCTCAGGTTTCATTTCAACAAAAGGATTCTAGCAAAAGAAGAGCCTTCAAAGTGTGTGCAAAATAACTGATGAAATCTCAGGCACCAGAAAGTGGGTCAGCAACCATGGGGAGGGACTCATAGAATCATAGAATTGTAGAGTTGGAAGGCACCCCAAGGGTCATGTAGTGCAGTGCAGGATTCGCAACTGAAGCATCCATATAGAATCAATAGTTCAGTGCATTTCCCCATGACCAACAAAAACAGAATATGGCTGTCGTCTTATATACACTCCTAGGCAAGTCCTACTAAACTTAAGTTTTACTCCTGAGTAAACATGCACTGCAAATCATGTGCATTCTTAACTTATAGAGAAGTTTTTAAAATGTACAATTTGGATTGGAATAAGTGGGCAGCAGAATAGGACAAAGTATTTATTCATGCTGTGTATAATGAATGCATGGTACTAAAAAGCCACAGGATGTGCTCATGGTCACTGGCTTATAGGGGAATCAGACAAAATCATGGAGGAGTGGTCTGCCCAAAGGAGAAGTGATAGATCCTTGTACAAAGGCAGTATGTCTCTGAATTCTAGTTGCTGGGGAGCAACAATTGGGGAGGGCTGTTGCTGGCTTTCCTGGAGGCATCTGATTGGCTACTGGAGGAAGAAAGGCTCTTGGCTTTTGGTCTGACCCAGCAGGAGGTTTCTTGGTTTCTTATAGCACATAATTTGTAAATCACATTTGCACCCCCAACCCCCCACCCCGGTTTTAGCCTTATTCACTTATTTGGTCTTCTGTTCTTGCTCAAATACTATGTGGTATCTGGCCACCCTACTACAAAGTAGTACTACAAAATCACACATTACAAAGATCACTAATTTTCTATACTGTGTATAGAGATTTATTTATTTGGAACATTTGTGCCTTGCTGTTCAGCCAACAAGGCCACCAGACAACTTAAATGCAATCAAAGCAAGATGGTCCCTACCCACAGGCAAAGGGGGCAGGGAGGGAAGAGGAATATCAAATCTCAGTCACAAATCACTAAACAGTTGTTCCTATGTTGACCAGCTGGCACAGTTCAGGGGCTGGAGGTGCCTGAAGGAGCTGGGCCTCCAGCAAAGCTCTCCCACTGATGGCTGCCCCAGATAACAGTTGTGGGGAGAGGAGGCCTGAGGGAGCTGTCCTGTCACAGCAGAGCCAGTGGAGGGAGCTCTGCTTCACAGCTCTCCCGGAAGTACTGTAGTTTGGATACTACGGGCTCCTCTGCAAAGCTGAAAGCAATTGCTCTGTGAAATAAATAAAAAATTCAGTGTGTAGAAATCCTTTCACTATGTGTCTGTTTTGTATTTAAAGCTTCACAGCCACCAAGTGCTAATCAGCTTGAAGCATGCTACAAGTCTTTCATAACATTATTGATATAAGTAAAGAAACATCTCATGTGGGAAAAATAGACACAATGTTTCCTTAAGAATTAAAAATTCCAGCAATCACCATATGCAGCAGAATGAGGTGGCCAAATGGACCATACTACCTCAAGCTACAGGTGGGGAATAACACTTCTATGCGTAAAAACCAAAGCCTAGCACATCATAGAGAAGGTACTTGTCAATTAAAAAAGCTAGCCTTTCCCCTGCTTTGCTGGCTTTCTAGTTGCAGGGAACTTTTAGTGTGTGAAAGCAATTTTCCATTGCTGCTCTTGCAGTTTATTTGACAGTTTCAGATGGCTTTGTGTTGTTGTAAACAAAATCTGCCCTTATTCCTTTATTGGAGAACCTTGTAGGTTCTCCATCGGTAGGAGAAAATAACAGAGGCCAACCAGAGAATATTGAGAAGCAAAGCAGCTAGTAAGCCTGATCTTTATTAAACTGTTGCAACAGGGTGCTCCACCCACACGCAGGAGAGAGGAGGAGGACTGCGAACAATGTCTGCTTGCCATTTTGAAATTCCCTGCCCTGGAGCTCAAGACCACCCCCACAAACATCATACCTACATCACAGAAAAGGGAAATTTCTACAATAGAAATTTGAACGTTGTTTTTCCTGTCTGCCAGGTTATCTGATAATGCCTTATCTGATTGCCTTTCCTGGTAGTCTGGCCATTCCTTTGAGATGGTAATTACCCAATTCCTGAGACAATGGGAAGCAAAGACAGACCACTGAATACATAACAGTGAAAATACATTATTCCTTTCCACTTGGGATAATCTTGCCATAAATGCCCAAAACTAGCCTGACTAAGGAGTGGTGGAGAGGTATACTTCTGAATATTCAATAATTCTATAACATTTGCAGTATCAGATTGAGGTCTGCTGCTTCACATCAACAAGCTGAAAGGATTTACTCCATGACTTTATACTTTCCTTAATGGTAAATATTAAGTAGGGTAGACAAATTGCAACATTGAGCTATTTTAGTTCCCATGCCAATATTGTGTTGTGTAGTCGTTTAGTCGTGTCTGACTCTTCGTGACCCCATGGACCAGAGCACGCCAGGCACTCCTGTCTTTCGCCATTTAAAATTCCTTCTTGCTCCCTGTCAGTGGAGGCTTGTCCTTAAGGGGGACTGGGGCACTGCTCCACCAAGCTCAATTGTTTCTTGGCTGTCCTCCAACAGCCTGCTTCTTTCTTACATCCTCTCTAGGGTTGGCATGAGCAGTGAGCTCTTTCCTCCTCAGTCTCAGGGCTGCCTTTGCAGAACTCAACGAGGGGAGAGGGGCATGCCCCACATGTCCAGGGGAGGAGAGGGGGAGGGAAGCTGCTGCTCAGGCTCCTTGAGTGCGCCAGGTCAGACGTGACCCGGAGGCGGAGCTGCTGCTGTGACTGGGAGCGAGGTGCACTGCGGCCACCCACCCTCCTGCTCTCTTCCCTGGGTCAGGCCTAACCTAAGGACAGAGCTGTGGCCAGCAGACGCACAGCAGCTTAGGTCAGCTCCTTCTCACGCGGAGCCAGGCACCAATGAGGGAGCCTGCTTTGGGGGCACCTGTTTGTGCCCCCTGCCACAAATTTGTGCCCCCACGGCCCACACATGCTACACTTCTGGGTGGGGACAAAACCAGAGTTACTGTAGTTGGCTTCATCCATGGGCGTAGCCAGGATTTTTGTTAGTGGGGGCAGGCTTTTTGTTAGGGGGTCAGAACCTCAGTTAGCTATGTATTTTTATTTATTTTTATTTATTTGGCCCCCCTTGGCCACATCCATGGCTTCATCTATCATAACATTTTGGTAATGCCCTGACCCACCCACCCCAACACTGATGTTGATTTTCTGAGATATCAGGCGCTCAAGCACAAGTCAAACATAAAGAATCGCTGCTGTTTCTTTTTGTGTAGCCTGTTTAGACTTGAAATTCGCCTCAGGTTTTTATTCTCTAAGGAAGGTTCTGTAAAGTGCCGGATAATGTAGTAGCTCACAGCATGGCAGGATGATCCCAAGAAGCTCAGTTAGTTGGGGACATGGGCATAGCCAGGGGGTGAAGTGGCCACCCCTAAATCAAGTAAATAAATAAAAATATAGAGAGTCTGATATTCCAGATGCAATCACACTTCTTCCTTAGAGCAGCCTCCTATTCATTTATTTCTTGTTGAAAGATAAAGAAGTGTTTTGCAGAAACTAGCAACAACCTTATATATCAAGAAGACACATGTAGTTCATAGTAACTGTCTTTCAGGGCAGTTTGTCTAGGAACAAAAGCAAGTGTTGCTATGAACACTGACTAGTCACTAGAATAATAAGATGAAAGCTGGAGGTGGGGTTCAGGGTGGGGTTAGTCTTTCTTTAAACAAACATGTAAGTATGGATGCCAAGAAGAAGAAGAAGTAAGACAAGCGTTTCTGTGGGGGAGGGAGTTTATTGACTGCTCAGATATAAGACTCACAACATCATTTTATAACCAAAGAAAGTGCCTTTATGTGACCATTAAAACAAATCAACTGGAATTACCGTATTTTTTGCTCTATAAGACGCACCAGACCACAAGACGCACCGACTGCATAATCAAAAAGGCCAGTAAGTTACTGTGAGACAAACAGAGGAAGCTGTGTTCCTTTTCAAATCTGTCTGTCAAGAGTCACACACACCAAGCAAAAGCCACCCATAACAGACGTTTTCCTTGATAAATGGGAGAACTGTCTGATAATCAACAATCATATAATTTTATCCAGTAGTATTAGTTTGATCTGACGGAAACTGCACATTTCCCGAGAAGCACTGAAAGAATGCTTCATTTAACTACAAACCCCCAAATCTGGGATCCCATCAAAACTGATGTTTGGCAAAAGTTTTGCAGCAAAACCCTCACATTTTGTAACACCCCATAAACAGAGTAATTGATACATCAAACCGAGGTTCATAATTAATATCCAAAACCCAGCATTGTCCGATTCACTCCAAACTGGTGCCAAAGTCTGGCAAAAGTTTTGTAGCATTTTGCCAGACATTGTAGCATTTTTGTAGCATTTTGCCCGACAAACCAAGTAAGTGACAGGGGTCATAAGGTCACCCCAAAACCCAACATCGCCTGATTCACTCCAAATCAAGGCCAAAGTCTGGCAAATGTTTGCAGTAAAAACCGCATGTTTTGCAGTGCCCCCCAAATGGAGTGGTTCCTAGCACATCAGGAGGAAGAGTCAAGACAACCAAAAGTGGATAAATAGGTTGTATTTATTAAATATTTATTAAATATAACAACTTGAGGATCGGCAAAACTAGTCAGATTTGACCAATGTAACCAAATCAAATTGGATGATGGACTCAAGGGCATCCTGATCAAATTTGCAGATGACACCAAACTGGGAGGGGTGGCTAACACCCCAGAGGACAGGATCACACTTCAAAACGACCTTGACAGATTAGAGAACTGGGCCAAAACAAACAAGATGAATTTTAACAGGGAGAAATGTAAAGTATTGCACTTGGGCAAAAAAAATGAGAGGCACAAATACAAGATGGGGGACACCTGGCTTGAGAGCAGTACATGTGAAAAGGATCTAGGAGTCTTGGTTGACCACAAACTTGACATGAGCCAACAGTGTGACGCGGCAGCTAAAAAAGCCAATGCAATTCTGGGCTGCATCAATAGGAGTATAGCATCTAGATCAAGGGAAGTAATAGTGCCACTGTATTCTGCTCTGGTCAGACCTCACCTGGAGTACTGTGTCCAGTTCTGGGCACCACAGTTCAAGAAGGACACTGACAAACTGGAACGTGTCCAGAGGAGGGCAACCAAAATGGTCAAAGGCCTGGAAACGATGCCTTATGAGGAACGGCTAAGGGAGCTGGGCATGTTTAGCCTGGAGAAGAGGAGGTTAAGGGGTGATATGATAGCCATGTTCAAATATATAAAAGGATGTCACATAGAGAAGGGAGAAAGGTTGTTTTCTGCTGCTCCAGAGAAGCGGACACGGAGCAATGGATCCAAACTACAAGAAAGAAGATTCCACCTAAACATTAGGAAGAACTTCCTGACAGTAAGAGCTGTTCGACAGTGGAATTTACTGCCAAGGAGTGTGGTGGAGTCTCATTCTTTGGAGGTCTTTAAGCAGAGGCTTGACAACCATATGTCAGGAGTGCTCTGATGGTGTTTCCTGCTTGGCAGGGGGTTGGACTCGATGGCTCTTGTGGTCTCTTCCAACTCTATGATTCTATGATTCTAAGTCTGGGCAGGTGTGCTTGTTCACCTCCACCCACAAACACACAAGTGCTCAAACAGAGCTCTTTGCAGATCCTTAAGAATCATGTCACAACCCAAATCAGAAAGATGCATACCACCAGGTCTATACAACTGTGGGGCACAGAACATAACTCTGCCATAAGCACCCACATTTTCAGACACAAACGTCATTGTAGAATGATTAGCTTTATGTCTTGCTCATCCACCTTCTTAGGAAGGCTGCCCCCACTCCATAAGCACCTCTACAACATTCCAAATCAAACTATGATAAGCTCAAGGATGAGGAAGCACAGCTGATGGAGATATTTAGTGATCTCAACTGAATTTACCTCACCAGATTGTTATCCCCAAGATGGATGACCAGAATATCAGGGTTAGGGTTAGGGCAGGGGATAGGTGGATGTTCAGGGTTAGGGTTAGTGCCTGGGGTTTTTTTCATGCTTTTTAAGCTTCTAATGATATTGCTTCATTTTTATGAGACTGGATAATTCCAAAAAGTAAGCAAACTACCTGAAACGTAGCAAAACTAAGAGAAATGTTGTCAGGGGTTCAGGAGCAGAGGCAAGGGCAAGGGAGGAAACAGAGAGCGAGGGAGAGGAGGCAGAAGAAAAGATGAGTGATGACGACGACCCGAGATCTCCGAGTCTTTCCAGTGAATCAGAAGATTCACAGAAAGGAGCACCAGTGGCCAGGGCAAGGGGGGAGCCTAGGGGGACACCCCAGGAAGATAGAGCCAGAGGGGACTCAGAGGGGAGCAGTTGGAAATCAGGACCAGCGTCACCGCCAGAGAGCAGGGAAGAGGAAGGGCGCCAGGGATCAAGCGCTGGCAGCTCACAACAGGGGGGAGGGCACGAGTCAGGAGTGGCCACACCTCCATCGGGGAGCGAAGAAACGGTCAGACGGAAGGTGGAAGGTTGGGCGCGCGTGCCAAGTTCAAATGCACAGGAAGGTGGCGCAGTAGGCAGCCCGGAAAGGGAGCCAGGTCCTAAAGCCCGCCGAAAGGAGGGAGAAGAGTCAGGGGGGTCAGCGTCAGAGGAATCCCGGAAGGAAGAGACCCCGGGGGGCAGAGGGACCCAGAGAAGAACAGTCAGGCGGAAAAGGTGGAGCAAGGCTAGGATATTAAGTTGGTGTACAAGGGGCGGAGACTCAGATGGAGCTTCGCCGATCTAACCATGAGACGTAGAGTTGCACGCAGCAGCTTGAGAATGGAAACTGTAACTCAATAAAGACTTTTATTTAATGATCGCTGGCTAGCGTGATCCTCTGTGAGCTAGGATCTGGAAGCAGCTCTGACAAATGTGAAAACCAAAAGTGAGATACCAGAAACCCAACAAGGAAGGAATTCATGAAAAAGGAAAATCGCCAGACAGAGACTTCAATCAAATCATTACCAAATTCACCAGAATCCCAAAACCAATTGAAAAGAAGCAGAAATGTGAGAAGCAGAAGAAATACCACCAGAAACCCCCAACAAGAGGGAAAAAGTAAATTGCGCAGAAACCCCAAAACCAGTTAAACCTTAGTTTTGCATGGTGTGGGGATGATTTCGCTTTTCCCTGAGATGTTTACTGCGTGGGTTTCTTATGGTTCTATTCAATTGGTTTTCTCATCTTTGGTGGATGTGGTTTGTTTCTGTTGTTTCTGGTTTGTTTTTGGGATTATGTTGAATTTTTTCTGTGGTTTTCGTTTCATAGATTCTTTTATATAAATTACGATTGTGAAATATACTCAGAGTCTTGTATGTATTTCATGCTCTTTATTGCCGCCACCCCCAACCTCAGGCTTTTATATACATTATTTACACAATGAGTCCCGTCTGACTGGCTAACTCTGCTTCCCTCTTGGAGCCTGATTGGCTTGCAGGAAAAGACCAATCAGTTGTTGCATTCTAGGATCCAAGGTTAGTACATAACAGATTGGGTGCTGGATTTATGGTGAGTGTGCTTCATTTCTAGGTTTTTTGGGTTTTGCACCTTTGAGAATATTAATTTGTATGAGATCTGATAATCCCAAGAATAAAAGGAAAACCACGAGAAATGAAGCAAAACCACCAGAAATGTCTAATGACCATTCCAACAATGAAGTCAAGCACTAAAAACACAAAAACCTACTGAAAAGAAGCAGAAGAACCATGTAAAAGCAACATCAATGGAAACTGACAAAGAAGCCAACCAATCCCAAACAAAGCAGATTCACCAGAAACCCCCAAAGCATTCAAAAGTATTACCACCAGAATGCAAAAACAATAAAACTTCTCAAAAGAAGCAATAAAGCAAAAGTCCAAAAAACAAGCTAAACCAATGGAAAAGAAATGAAGCCAGCTGCAAACGAAGCACATTCACCAGAAACCCAAGACTAAGTGAAAACTAGTATGCTATGTTGGTTAATTTCTGTTGCTTGAAGTGCTTTTGGAATCCCATAAATTGCATGCTTGTTGAGTTTCTGGTTTTGCTTTTTAAAAACTGGTTTCCAGTTTCTTGTGGCATTGCTTTGTAATTGGTGGCTTTACTGCTTCTTTTTTGTTTTCTGCTGATTTGTTTAATTTGGGGTGGTTTTGCTTGTTTTTTGCAATTGTTTTGCTTCTTTTACTTTGAATGGTTCTGCGGTTCTGGGTGAGATTGTTTCTTGGTTTTCATGTCTCCTGGTTTTGCCTCATTTTGGGAATATTTCTTGGTTTTTGTGCTTCTGGTGGTATTTCTTCAATTTTATGACATAACCAAGCCAAAACACCAGAAACACAGAAACAAATCATAAAGAAGCAGAGCTACCAGAAATCCAAAGCAAATTAATCAGAAATCCAAACAACCTATGAAGATGATGCAATACCAAAAGAAACACAAGAGCCAATTAAAAAACTGCTAAATGAAGCAACACCACAAGAAACAAAGAAAGCCTCATGACCTACAAAATGAAGCAATAACACAAAACACCACAAAAAGAAGCAAAGCGTTTAGGATTAGGTTTGGGTAAAGGTTAGGGTTACAGTGAGAGTTGGGTTTGAGTTGGATTAGGATTAGGAGTTAGAGTTGGGGTTGAGTTACGGTAAGAGATGAACAGCAGCATGAGAAATATAATTTTATTACTTAAGGTTAGGGTTAAATTAGGCTTAGGTTTAGACTGAGGCTTAGGTTTGGGTTAAGGTTAGGGTTAGAGTGAGGATTAGGTTTGAGTTAGGGTGAGCATTAGGGTTAAGGTTTGGTATTGGGTTGGATTTGAGTTAGGCTAAGAGAAGAACAGCAGCAGGAGCAATATAATTTTATTATTTATACTCCACCCAAGTCACTTGTGGCCGCTTTCAATAAAAGGTAAAAACATGAGCGCACTCTAAGTGAATGCTCATGAATGTAGAAACTCTTACTTCCCATAGAATTCCCAAAGAAGACCTGGGAATTGTAGCTCTGAGCTTCTTTGCAGAGGGTTGGACTAGATGACCCTTGGGTTCCCCTTCCATCTCTACTAGGATGCTCCTTGTCTCACTCTCACTCACTCACTCACTCACTCACACACTCCTCCTCTCCTTTTCATGGCAGTTTCACCTTTTTCTGCACTCCTGGCAAAGAAGGGCGGAAGAGGCTGTGCTGCCGCCATGTTGGGCGAGGGCAGGGGTACCGGAAAAAGGTGCCACCGGAGGAGAGGCAAGAGGACAGGAAGAGGAGGGAAATGGGCGGAAGAGGCAGTGTTGCCGCCATGTTGGGCGAGGGCAGGGGTACCGGAAGGACGTACCACCGGAGGAGAGGCAGGAGGACAGGAAGGGGAGGGGAAAGGGCGGAAGAGGCTGTGTTGCCGCCATGTTGGGCGAGAGCAGGGGTACCGGAAGGACGTGCACTGGAGGAGAGGCAAGAGGACAGGAAGGGGAGGAAAATGGGCGGAAGAGGCTGTGTTGCCGCCATGTTGGGCGAGGGCAGTGGTACCGGAAGGACGTGCAACCGGAGGAGAGGCATGAGCACAGGAAGGGGAGGGAAACGGGCGGAAGAGGCTGTGCTGCCGCCATGTCGGGCGAGGGTAGGATTACCGGAAGGAGGTGCCACCGGAGGAGAAGCATGAGCACAGGAAGGGGAGAGGAAAGGGCGGAAGAGGCGCTGCGACGTTGGGCCAGCAGAGACGTGCCGAGCCAGGCTGGCCCTCTCTCTTTCTCCAGCCCACTCCCTCTCGACCCCGCTCTCCCCAGGATGCAGCCCTGCCCCCCGCCTGGTCCTCACCTGCCTTTCTCCCCCAGTGGCCTTCCTCTCGTGCCCCTTGGCGGAGGGATGGTGCGGGTGGGCTGCGGAAGTTTATATACAAGTATATACATACCTAGATATAGGTGTCCGTTTGAAAATATATAAAAATAAAATGGATATATGTATATGTGTGTGTATATATGCAGTGCTTCTTTTCTAAAAAAAATGATTGGGGGTACTCTCATTTTGACTCAAGAAAATCACCATTTTATAGTTCAAACCGGGAAAAATAAATACAGTAAATGGACAAAAGTACATTCACAAAATGTTTTAGGAGTATGCGTCCCCTTTCTAGCTTATTTCTAGGTATATGGAAGCGAAAAGATGGTGTTGTGTTAGTGTGGTCTCATTACACACACTTTGCGATTTCTGGGTCAACACCAAAGAACACAACTTGAAATGAGCCCAATCCAAGATTCTTCTTTCTATGTTGCTGGAACCCAAAACAACCTGATTGGCTTTCTTTAGGCTTATTACACATCGCTTTGCTATTTGTGGATGAATGAACACCGAAAGAGCAATCCAAGTTTATTCGTCCTTTTTCTATTGAGATGGAACCAAAACACCTATGCATGATTTGGGCTGATAACAAACAGGTCCCTCTGCGATTTTGGGGTGAATGTGCATTATAATCCCAAAAACACCAATTCGTAATGAACTCAATCAGAGCTTAATTATCTTCTTTTTATGTAGCTGGAAGCCAAAACACCTTTTTCCTTTGGTTGGAGGTGATTCTGGTGCACACACAAAAAACACCATGCGAATTGAAATAAGTCCAATCAAAGCTTATTCGTCGTCTTTCTACGCATATGGAAGCGAAAAGATGGTGTTGTGTTAGTTTGGTCTCATTACACATCGTTTTGCTATTTGTGGGTGAATGAATAACGAAAAAATAATCCAAGCTTATTCGTCCTTTTTCTATTGAGATGGAACCAAAACACCTATGCTTGATTTGGGCTGCTAATAAACATGTCACTGCGATTTTTGGGTGAATGTGCATTCTAACCCCAAAAACAGGCAATTTGAAATAGGCCCAATCAGAGCTTATCTTCTTTTTATGTAGATGGAACCGAAAACACCTTTTTGCTTTGGTTGGGGGTGATTCTGGTGCACACCCAAAAAACACCATGCGAATTGAAATAAGCCCAATCAAAGCTTATTCGTCGTCTTTCTACGCATATGGAAGCGAAAAAACGGTGTTGTGTTATTTTGGTCTCATTACACACTGCGATTTCTGGGTCAATGTGCATTAACACCAAAGAACACAACTTGAAATAAGCCCAATCCAAGATTCTTCTTTCTATGTAGCTGGAACCCAAAACAACCTGTTTGGCTTTGTTTCGGCTTGTTACACTTCACTTTGCTATTTGTGGGCGAATGAACAACGAAAAAACAATCCAAGCCTATTCGTCCTCTTTCTATTGAGATGGAACCAAAACACCTATGCTTGATTTGGGCTGCTAATAAACATGTCACTTTACCATTTTTGTCTGAATGTGCATTAGAATGCACAGGATTATTACACATCGCTTTACTATTTGTGGGTGAATGAATAACGAAAAAACAATCCAAGCTTATTCGTCCTTTTTCTATTGAGATGGAACCAAAAGACCTATGCATGATTTGGGCTGATAACAAACAGGTCCCTCTGCGATTTTGGGGTGAATGTGCATTATAATCCCAAAAACACCAATTCGTAATGAGCTCAATCAGAGCTTAATTATCTTCTTTTTATGTAGCTGGAAGCCAAAACACCTTTTTCCTTTGGTTGGAGGTGATTCTGGTGCACACACAAAAAACACCATGCGAATTGAAATAAGTCCAATCAAAGCTTATTCGTCGTCTTTCTACGCATATGGAAGCGAAAAGATGGTGTTGTGTTAGTTTGGTCTCATTACACACACTTTGCGATTTCTGGGTCAATGTGCATTAACACCAAAGAACACAACTTGAAATAAGCCCAATCCAAGAATTTTCTGTGTAGCTGGAACCCAAAACAACCAGTTTGGCTTTGTTTAGGCTTATTACACATCGTTTTGCTATTTGTGGGTGAATGAATAACGAAAAAACAATCCAAGCCTATTCGTCCTTTTTCTATTGAGATGCAACCAAAACACATATGCTTGATTTGAGCTGCTAATAAACATGTCACTCTGCGATTTTTGGGTGAATGTGCATTATAATCCCAAAAACAGGCAATTTGAAATAAGACCAATCAAACTTAATTATTTTCTTTTTATGTAGATGGAACCCAAAACAACCTGTTTGGCTATGTTTAGGCTTATTACACTTCGCTTTGCTATTTGTGGATGAATGAACAACGAAAAAACAATCCCAGCTTATTCGACCTCTTTCTATTGAGATAGAACCAAAACACCTATGCTTAATTTGGGCTGCTAATAAACAAGTCACTGCGATTTTTGGGTGAATGTGCATTCTAACCCCAAAAACACCAATTTGAAATACGCCCTATCAGAGCTTAATTATCTTCCTTTTATGTAGATGGAAGCCAAAACAACTTTTTGGTTTTGTTTGGGGTCATTCTGGTGCACACACAAAAAACACCATGTGAATTGAAATAAGCCCAATCAAAGCTTATTCGTCGTCTTCTACGCATATGGAAGCGCAAACACGGTGTTGTGTTATTTTGGTCTCATTACACACACTTTGCGATTTCTGGGTCAATGTGCATTAACACCAAAGAACACAACTTGAAATAAGCCCAATCCAAAATTCTTCTTTCTATGTAGCTGGAACCCAAAACAACCTGTTTGGCTTTGTTTAGGCTTGTTACACTTCACTTTGCTATTTGTGGGCGAATGAACAACGAAAAAACAATCCAAGCCTATTCGTCCTGATTCTATTGAGATGGAACCAAAACACCTATGCTTGATTTGGGCTGCTAATAAACATGTCACTTTACCATTTTTGTCTGAATGTGCATTAGAATGCACAGGCTTATTACACATTGCTTTAGTATTTGTGGGTGAATGAATAACGAAAAAACAATCCAAGCTTATTCGTCCTTTTTCTATTGAGATGCAACCAAAAGACATATGCTTGATTTGGGCTGCCAATAAACATGTCACTGCGATTTTTGGGTGAATGTGCATTCTAACCCCAAAAACAGGCCATTTGAAATAAGCCCTATCAGAGCTTAATTATCTTCTTTTTATGTAGATGGAACCCGAAACACCTTTTTGGTTTTGTTTGGGGTCATTCTGGTGCACACACAAAAAACACCATGTGAATTGAAATAAGCCCAATCAAAACGTATTCGTCGTCTTTCTACCCATATGGAAGCGAAAAGACGGTGTTGTGTTATTTTGGTCTCATTACACACACTTTGCGATTTCTGGGTCAATGTGCATTAACACCAAAGACCAGGACTTGAAATGAGCGAAAGCCAAGATTCTTCTTCCTATGTAGCTGGAACCCAAAAGAACCAGTTTGGCTTTGTTTAGGCTTATTACACTTCGCTTTGCTATTTGTGGGCGAATGAATAACGACATAACAATCCAAGCTTATTCGTCCTCTTTCTATTGAGATGGAACCAAAACACCTATGCTTGATTTGGGCTGATAACAAACAGTTTCCTCTGCGATTTTTGTCTGAATGTGCATTCTAACCCCAAAAACACCAATTTGAAATAAGCCCAATCAGAGCTTAATTATCTTCTTTATATGTAGCTGGAAGCCAAAGCACATTTTTATTTGGTTTGAGGTGATTCTGGTGCACACCCAAAAAACACCATGCGAATTGAAATAAGTCCAATCAAAGCTTATTCGTCGTCTTTCTACGCATATGGAAGCGAAAAGATGGTGTTGTGTTAGTTTGGTCTCATTACACACCCTTTGCGATTTCTGGGTCAATGTGCATTAACACCAAAGAACACAACTTGAAAAGCCCAATCCAAGATTCTTCTTTCTATGTAGCTGGAACCCAAAACAACCTGTTTGGCTTTGTTTAGGCTTGTTACACTTCACTTTGCTATTTGTGGGCGAATGAACAACGAAAAAACAATCCAAGCCTATTCGTCCTCTTTCTATTGAGATGGAACCAAAACACCTATGCTACATTTGGGCTGCTAATAAACATGTCACTCTGCGATTTTTGGGTGAATGTGCATTCTAACCCAAAAACAGGCAATTTGAAATAGGCCCAATCAGAGCTTAATTATCTTCTTTTTATGTAGATGGAACCTGTCAGAGTTGCTTCCAGATCCTAGCTCACAGAGGATCACGCTAGCCAGCGATCATTAAATAAAAGTCTTTATTGAGTTACGGTTTCCATTCTCAAGCTGCTGCGTGCAACCCTACGTCTAATGGTTAGATCGGCGAAGCTCCATCTGAGTCTCCGCCCCTTGTACACCAACTTAATATCCTAGCCTTGCTCCACCTTTTCCGCCTGACTGTTCTTCTCTGGGTCCCTCTGCCCCCCGGGGTCTCTTCCTTCCGGGATTCCTCTGACGCTGACGCTGACCCCCCTGACTCTTCTCCCTCCTTTCGGCGGGCTTTAGGACCTGGCTCCCTTTCCGGGCTGCCTACTGCGCCACCTTCCTGTGCATTTGAACTTGTCGCGCGCGCCCAACCTTCCACCTTCCGTCTGACCGTTTCTTCGCTCCCCGATGGAGGTGTGGCCACTCCTGACTCGTGCCCTCCCCCCTGTTGTGAGCTGCCAGCGCTTGATCCCTGGCGCCCTTCCTCTTCCCTGCTCTCTGGCGGTGACGCTGGTCCCGATTTCCAACTGCTCCCCTCTGAGTCCCCTCTGGCTCTATCTTCCTGGGGTGTCCCCCTAGGCTCCCCCCTTGCCCTGGCCACTGGTGCTCCTTTCTGTGAATCTTCTGATTCACTGGAAAGACTCGGAGATCTCGGGTCGTCGTCATCACTCATCTTTTCTTCTGCCTCCTCCCCCTCGCTCTCTGTTTCCTCCCTTGCCCTTGCCTCTGCTCCTGAACCCCTGACATCCATCCCCCCCTCGAAACCCCCTCTTCCCCCCTCCCCTCCTTCCGGTGCGGGATCTGGGTGCTGCTGTGTCAGGGGGACGAATGTCGGATACAGTTCGCTTCCCGTGGCGGGCCGCCATCCGAAGTCTTCCGGTTCTTCCTCCCTGCTCTCGTTGACGACGGTCACCTCCGCTTCCATCTCTGTGCCGCCGTGCTCGAAACCCGGGTCGTCCCCGAAAACGTCCATGTCCATCTCTCCCTCGTTGCCTTCTGGAGACGTTGCTCGTCCTGGACCCTCCAGCCACCTTCTGCGGAACTGCTCCTCTGGTCGATCATCCCACCAATACGAGGGTTCTGAAGCAGATCCCGAGGGTGACCCCTCCGGGGAACGGGCGTCTCGTGTCGGTTCCTCGTCCGAGTCGAACCCCCGGAACGTGCTGGCTGAAAGCGTGGGCGTGAAAAGCCAGTCGTCGAAAAAGTCTGCTGGCATTGGCCTGTGTGGGAAGAGGGCATGAAACTCTTCTTTGAGCAGAGGTTCGTCTAAAGCGTAGCCCGGCACCCAGCTGTTGGCACTGGCCGGGGTGCCCTCCTTGGCGAGAAGGTATTCTACCCCCTCTTCCCCCCATCTGGAGTCCAAAATCTCCGTGACTTCGTTGATGCGCTCCTCCTGTGCCACTCCCCCTTGCCCGGTTCTCTCTCGGAGCGGACCCGGTGCCGTTCCTGGTTCCTGAAACCTGTGAGGTGCCTTGTAGGGAGTGAGCACCGATCTGTGGAACACCGGATGCATTCTGGAACCCTCCGGAAGAGCCAGCCTGAAAGCCACCGGGTTGACCTGTTCGTCGACTTGGTAGGGCCCCAGTTGTTTATGCCCTAGTTTCTTCTTCGCCAACGACCTGGCCGGCACTGCGTGGGCTGCTAACCAGACCCAGTCTCCCACATGGATCTCTTCGCCAACCCTTCTGTGTTTGTCCGCTTGTACCTTGTATGCGTGTTTAGCCAGCTCCAGGTGCCGCCGCAGCTGATCGTGGACCTCCTGCAACTCCGACGCGAACGCATCTGCTGTCTGCGGCTCCCCCTCCCCCATTCTTTCCAGTCCCGGGAAGGTTCTGGGGTGCCTCCCGTTGTTGGCGAAGAACGGCGTGACCCCCGTGGACACGTGCTTCGTGTTGTTGTAGGCGAACTCGGCGAGAGGCAGGTAATCCACCCACGTCGCAGGCTGTTGATTCGCATAACATCTCAGGTACTGCTGCATGATGGCATTGACCCGCTCCGCTTGCCCGTTGGTCTGCGGGTGTCTAGCCGACGCCAGGTTGATCTTGACGTTCAGGAAGCCCATCAGCCTCTGCCAGAAGTTTGAGATGAACTGTCGCCCTCGGTCGGACAGAATAGACCGCGGCAGACCGTGAACCTTGAACACGTGGTCTATGAACAGTTTGGCGGTTTGTTCCGCCGTGGCCACCTTCGCACACGGAATGAAATGTGCCATCTTGGAGAACAAGTCCACCACCACCAGCACAGCCGTCTTGCCCCTCGAGCTGGGCAGATCCGTGACAAAGTCCAGGGCCACTCTCTCCCATGGTTCGAACGGAGTTTGCAGCGGTTCCAGCAGTCCGGCCGGCGGTCTGTGCACTGGTTTGGCCCTCTGGCAGGTGTCACACCTCGCCACGTAGTCCGCGACTTCCCCTCTCATTCCGGGCCACCAGAAGTCTCTGGCGACTAATTCCACCGTCTTCTCCTTGCCAAAGTGCCCGGCAGTGGGCGCGTCGTGCAGCTGCTGCAGTACCTTGGCGCGAAGTTCGTCTCCCGGCACGTAGATGGCCCCTTTACGGATGAGCAAACCATCTCGCAGCTGGAACTCGTCGGTCGCTGCCGTGCCCCTGTGCACCTCTGCCATCTTTGCTTGCGCGAAGGAGTCATCCTGCAACGCTCGTCGCACCGCATCCAGGTCAACTGTTGCCGCCGCGCACGCCCACACTGTCGGTGCGAAGATGTGCATGGCGGCCGCTGGCGTTGCCTCCTCCAGATACTGTGGCTTACGGGAGAGAGCATCCGCCATGATGTTGGTGTCCCCCGGGACATATTCTATTCGGAAGTCGAAATTCGCAAAGAACTCAGCCCAACGTATCTGCCTCTGGTTCAGGAACTGTGCCGTGCGCCAGTGCTCTAGATTCTTGTGGTCCGTGCAGACCTGCACCGTGTGCTTGGCGCCGATCAGGAAGTGCCTCCACGCTTTGAACGCTGCATGAATGGCCAGCAACTCCCTGTCCCAGATGGTGTAGTTCTGTTCGGACTTGCTGAGCTTCCTTGAGTAAAACGCTCCCGGCCTCCAAACCCCCTGCGGGTCTTTCTGCAGCAGGACTGCTCCCACGGCTCTGTCCGAAGCGTCTGTCTCCACCCTCATCGGCCTGCTGGGGTTGACATGAAGCAGCTGCTCTTCCGACGCGAAGAGACGCTTGAGTGCCTGAAAGGACTGCTCCGCCTGCTCTGTCCAGATGAACTTCTTTTTCTTGGAGCTGAGCGTGTCCGTGATGGCCGCTGTCTGCATCCTTCTCGCAGAAAACCTCCAAAAATTCTGCGTACTTGTGGGGAACCGCTTGCAGCGTGCCTAGCTGCAGCTGTGACTCCTCTTCCTCTCCTTCCTGCCTGGGCACGATGCAGTGTTCAGCGCAAAAGGAAGAGCCGAAGGTCAGCTGCCTCTGGTACCAAGCCAGCGTCGGGCTGTGCTTGTCCAGCCAACTCATGCCCAATACAATGGGCGTGTCCGATAGTTGAGTGACATTGAAGCTGATGATTTCCCTGTGATTCCCAAGTCGCATCACCATTGGTGGCGTCTGCTTCACCACTTGCCCCCCTAGCAGCTCCCTGCCATCCACCGTGACAACCTGCAGGGGCAGCGTGGCAGGCAGCAACTGTATAGCGTGCCGGTCGACAAAGTCCTGCCCTATAAAGTCCGCATTGCTTCCGGAGTCAATGGTGATTGGCACGTCCATGGTGATTCCATTGGGCAGCTGGAGCGACGCGGTGAGCCTCACTACCGGTTTGGGCGGGAGGGGGTCCATGGGCTGTAAAATCTCTGGGGACTGCTTCACTGACACGTCTGGCTGGGCCCCAGTGCCTCTTCCAACCAGACTCCGTCGTTTCCCTGCTGTGGTTGTCCTTGCTGCGTTGCTGCAGTTACCATTGCTGAGGCTGCAGTGTGCTTGTGGAGCCTCTGGGGACACTCTTTCGCCATATGCTGTGGATCATCGCAGATGTAACACTTCCTGTTCCCTCTAGGAGGCTTCGCTTTCACTGCTGCCGGTGCTAGGGCTCTGGCTGCTGACTGAGCCCTTGCACCTCCAACCTCCATAGGTTCCGCTCCTCCTCCTGGCGGAGGCGTGGATTGCGCACGCGCTGCTTCTCTGGGAAGGAAGGAGGAGCCCCTGGCTGGTTCGCGCCCTCCACGCCCTTCGCCACTGCTCCACGGACGTCCTTCCAGCCGCACCCCCACCGCCAGCGCCCTCTGAACGATCTCCTGCGTGGTCCGGGGTCTCTCCCCCCTCGCAATTTCATCTTTAACCGAGCCGTGCAATCCCTCCCAAAACAGGTCTCTTACAGGAGCCGAATCTCTGTCCCATTCCAGAGCACTGACCAAAGCGAAAAAGCGGGCATGGTACTGCCTTACGCTGGCCCTCCCTTGCTTCAGTCCATGTATCTGCTGCCGAGCAAGATCCACGTCAATGCTTGACAAAAAGCACCCATCCATCGCTTTAATAAAGGCATCCGCGTTTTGGAGCGCCGGATCCTTATCTCTCCACAAATTGCGCAGCCATGCTTTAGCATCTCCATGCAAATGGGACATGATGAATCCCACCTTCTCTTGCTCATCTCTAAAGTCTTTGTTCAGCAGTTGCAGTGCACACATTACATCTGCTCTAAAGTTGGGGTACTGTTGCAAATTCCCATCGAAGTGAGAGACCAAACCGCCTGTTCGTCTCCCCAACCCAATCCCCTCCGGTTTGGGTGTCAGTTGCCCTTGCTTCGTAAGCACTTCCAACCTGACCTGGAGATCCCTGTAGGCGGCAGCTGCGTCCTCCTCTCTCTTCCTGGATGCAAGAGCCTCGGCATTCAGGCGCGACACTGCTTCTCTGAGTTCCACTATCTGCTGTTCGGCCGTCATGTTGTCTGCCGTTCGTGAGCTCGCTAGTAGGCACCCGCTTTCTCTCCTCTCCGCGAGGCTGTAGATGCCCACAATTCATGGGATGGAGCTTACTGTCAGAGTTGCTTCCAGATCCTAGCTCACAGAGGATCACGCTAGCCAGCGATCATTAAATAAAAGTCTTTATTGAGTTACGGTTTCCATTCTCAAGCTGCTGCGTGCAACCCTACGTCTAATGGTTAGATCGGCGAAGCTCCATCTGAGTCTCCGCCCCTTGTACACCAACTTAATATCCTAGCCTTGCTCCACCTTTTCCGCCTGACTGTTCTTCTCTGGGTCCCTCTGCCCCCCGGGGTCTCTTCCTTCCGGGATTCCTCTGACGCTGACGCTGACCCCCCTGACTCTTCTCCCTCCTTTCGGCGGGCTTTAGGACCTGGCTCCCTTTCCGGGCTGCCTACTGCGCCACCTTCCTGTGCATTTGAACTTGTCGCGCGCGCCCAACCTTCCACCTTCCGTCTGACCGTTTCTTCGCTCCCCGATGGAGGTGTGGCCACTCCTGACTCGTGCCCTCCCCCCTGTTGTGAGCTGCCAGCGCTTGATCCCTGGCGCCCTTCCTCTTCCCTGCTCTCTGGCGGTGACGCTGGTCCCGATTTCCAACTGCTCCCCTCTGAGTCCCCTCTGGCTCTATCTTCCTGGGGTGTCCCCCTAGGCTCCCCCCTTGCCCTGGCCACTGGTGCTCCTTTCTGTGAATCTTCTGATTCACTGGAAAGACTCGGAGATCTCGGGTCGTCGTCATCACTCATCTTTTCTTCTGCCTCCTCCCCCTCGCTCTCTGTTTCCTCCCTTGCCCTTGCCTCTGCTCCTGAACCCCTGACAGAACCCAAAACACCTTTTTGCTTTGGTTGGGGGTGATTCTGGTGCACACCCAAAAAACACCATGCGAATTGAAATAAGCCCAATCAAAGCTCATTCGTCCTCTTTCTACGGAAATGGAAGCGAAAAGACGGTGTTGTGTTATTTTGGTCTCATTACACACACTTTGCGATTTCTGGGTCAATGTGCATTAACACCAAAGAACAAAACTTGAAATAAGCCCAATCCAAGATTCTTCTTTCTATGTAGCTGGAACCAAAAACAACCTGGCTTTGTTTAGGGCTTTGCTATTTGTGGGTGAATGAACACCGAAAGAGCAATCCAAGCATATTCGTCCTTTTTCTATTGAGATGGAACCAAAAGACCTATGCATGATTTGGGCTGATAACAAACAGGTCCCTCTGCGATTTTGGGGTGAATGTGCATTATAATCCCAAAAACACCAATTCGTAATGAGCTCAATCAGAGCTTAATTTTCTTCTTTTTATGTAGCTGGAAGCCAAAACACCTTTTTCCTTTGGTTGGAGGTGATTCTGGTGCACACACAAAAAACACCATGCGAATTGAAATAAGTCCAATCAAAGCTTATTCGTCGTCTTTCTACGCATATGGAAGCGAAAAGATGGTGTTGTGTTAGTTTGGTCTCATTACACACACTTTGCGATTTCTGGGTCAATGTGCATTAACACCAAAGAACACAACTTGAAATGAGCCCAATCCAAGATTCTTCGTTCGATGTAGCTGGAACCCAAAACAACCTGTTTGGCTTTGTTTAGGCTTATTACACATCGCTTTACTATTTGTGGGTGAATGAATAACGAAAAAACAATCGAAGCTTATTCGTCCTTTTTCTATTGAGATGGAACCAAAAGACCTATGCATGATTTGGGCTGATAACAAACAGGTCCCTCTGCGATTTTGGGGTGAAAACACCAAAAACACCAATTCGTAATGAGCTGAATCAGAGCTTAATGATCTTCTTTTTATGTAGCTGGAAGCCAAAACACCTTTTTCCTTTGGTTGGAGGTGATTCTGGTGCACACACAAAAAAGACCATGCGAATTGAAATAAGTCCAATCAAAGCTTATTCGTCGTCTTTCTACGCATATGGAAGCGAAAAAACGGTGTTGTGTTATTTTGGTCTCATTACACACTGCGATTTCTGGGTCAATGTGCATTAACACCAAAGAACACAACTTGAAATAAGCCCAATCCAAGATTCTTCTTTCTATGTAGCTGGAACCCAAAACAACCTGTTTGGCTTTGTTTCGGCTTGTTACACTTCACTTTGCTATTTGTGGGCGAATGAACAACGAAAAAACAATCCAAGCCTATTCGTCCTCTTTCTATTGAGATGGAACCAAAACACCTATGCTTGATTTGGGCTGCTAATAAACATGTCTGTCAGAGCTGCTTCCAGATCCTAGCTCACAGAGGATCACGCTAGCCAGCGATCATTAAATAAAAGTCTTTATTGAGTTACAGTTTCCATTCTCAAGCTGCTGCGTGCAACTACGTCTCATGGTTAGATCGGCGAAGCTCCATCTGAGTCTCCGCCCCTTGTACACCAACTTAATATCCTAGCCTTGCTCCACCTTTTCCGCCTGACTGTTCTTCTCTGGGTCCCTCTGCCCCCCGGGGTCTCTTCCTTCCGGGATTCCTCTGACGCTGACGCTGACCCCCCTGACTCTTCTCCCTCCTTTCGGCGGGCTTTAGGACCTGGCTCCCTTTCCGGGCTGCCTACTGCGCCACCTTCCTGTGCATTTGAACTTGGCACGCGCGCCCAACCTTCCACCTTCCGTCTGACCGTTTCTTCGCTCCCCGATGGAGGTGTGGCCACTCCTGACTCGTGCCCTCCCCCCTGTTGTGAGCTGCCAGCGCTTGATCCCTGGCGCCCTTCCTCTTCCTCTTCTCTGGCGGTGACGCTGGTCCTGATTTCCAACTGCTCCCCTCTGAGTCCCCTCTGGCTCTATCTTCCTGGGGTGTCCCCCTAGGCTCCCCCCTTGCCCTGGCCACTGGTGCTCCTTTCTGTGAATCTTCTGATTCACTGGAAAGACTCGGAGATCTCGGGTCGTCGTCATCACTCATCTTTTCTTCTGCCTCCTCTCCCTCGCTCTCTGTTTCCTCCCTTGCCCTTGCCTCTGCTCCTGAACCCCTGACACTGTGGATCATCGCAGATGTAACACTTCCTGTTCCCTCTAGGAGGCTTCGCTTTCACTGCTGCCGGTGCTAGGGCTCTGGCTGCTGACTGAGCCCTTGCACCTCCAACCTCCATAGGTTCCGCTCCTCCTCCTGGCGGAGGCGTGGATTGCGCACGCGCTGCTTCTCTGGGAAGGAAGGAGGAGCCCCTGGCTGGTTCGCGCCCTCCACGCCCTTCGTCCCTGCTCCACGGACGTCCTTCCAGCCGCACCCCCACCGCCAGCGCCCTCTGAACGATCTCCTGCGTGGTCCGGGGTCTCTCCCCCCTCGCAATTTCATCTTTAACCGAGCCGTGCAATCCCTCCCAAAACAGGTCTCTTACAGGAGCCGAATCTCTGTCCCATTCCAGGGCACTGACCAAAGCGAAAAAGCGGGCATGGTACTGCCTTACGCTGGCCCTCCCTTGCTTCAGTCCATGTATCTCCTGCCGAGCAAGATCCACGTCAATGCTTGATAAAAAGCACCCATCCATCGCTTTAATAAAGGCATCCGCATTTTGGAGCGCCGGATCCTTATCTCTCCACAAATTGCGCAGCCATGCTTTAGCATCTCCATGCAAATGGGACATGATGAATCCCACCTTCTCTTGCTCATCTCTAAAGTCTTTGTTCAGCAGTTGCAGTGCACACATTACATCTGCTCTAAAGTTGGGGTACTGTTGCAAATTCCCATCGAAGTGAGAGACCAGACCGCCTGTTCGTCTCCCCAACCCAATCCCCTCCGGTTTGGGTGTCAGTTGCCCTTGCTTCGTAAGCACTTCCAACCTGACCTGGAGATCCCTGTAGGCGGCAGCTGCGTCCTCCTCTCTCTTCCTGGATGCAAGAGCCTCGACATTCAGTCGTGTCACGGCTTCTCTGAGTTCCACTATCTGCTGTTCGGCCGTCATGTTGTCTGCCGTTCGTGAGCTCGCTAGTAGGCACCCGCTTTCTCTCCTCTCCGCGAGGACGTAGATGCCCACAATCTAGGGATGGAGCTTACTGTCAGAGCTGCTTCCAGATCCTAGCTCACAGAGGATCACGCTAGCCAGCGATCATTAAATAAAAGTCTTTATTGAGTTACAGTTTCCATTCTCAAGCTGCTGCGTGCAACTCTACGTCTCATGGTTAGATCGGCGAAGCTCCATCTGAGTCTCCGCCCCTTGTACACCAACTTAATATCCTAGCCTTGCTCCACCTTTTCCGCCTGACTGTTCTTCTCTGGGTCCCTCTGCCCCCCGGGGTCTCTTCCTTCCGGGATTCCTCTGACGCTGACGCTGACCCCCCTGACTCTTCTCCCTCCTTTCGGCGGGCTTTAGGACCTGGCTCCCTTTCCGGGCTGCCTACTGCGCCACCTTCCTGTGCATTTGAACTTGGCACGCGCGCCCAACCTTCCACCTTCCGTCTGACCGTTTCTTCGCTCCCCGATGGAGGTGTGGCCACTCCTGACTCGTGCCCTCCCCCCTGTTGTGAGCTGCCAGCGCTTGATCCCTGGCGCCCTTCCTCTTCCCTGCTCTCTGGCGGTGACGCTGGTCCTGATTTCCAACTGCTCCCCTCTGAGTCCCCTCTGGCTCTATCTTCCTGGGGTGTCCCCCTAGGCTCCCCCCTTGCCCTGGCCACTGGTGCTCCTTTCTGTGAATCTTCTGATTCACTGGAAAGACTCGGAGATCTCGGGTCGTCGTCATCACTCATCTTTTCTTCTGCCTCCTCTCCCTCGCTCTCTGTTTCCTCCCTTGCCCTTGCCTCTGCTCCTGAACCCCTGACAATGTCACTTTACCATTTTTGTCTGAAAGTGCATTAGAATGCACAGGATTATTACACATCGCTTTACTATTTGTGGGTGAATGAATAACGAAAAAACAATCGAAGCTTATTCGTCCTTTTTCTATTGAGATGGAACCAAAACACCTATGCATGATTTGGGCTGATAACAAACAGGTCCCTCTGCGATTTTGGGGTGAATGTGCATTATAATCCCAAAAACACCAATTCGTAATGAGCTCAATCAGAGCTTAATGATCTTCTTTTTATGTAGCTGGAAGCCAAAACACCTTTTTCCTTTGGTTGGAGGTGATTCTGGTGCCCACACAAAAAACACCATGCGAATTGAAATAAGTCCAATCAAAGCTTATTCGTCGTCTTTCTACGCATATGGAAGCGAAAAGATGGTGTTGTGTTAGTTTGGTCTCATTACACACACTTTGCGATTTCTGGGTCAATGTGCATTAACACCAAAGAACACAACTTGAAATAAGCCCAATCCAAGAATTTTCTGTGTAGCTGGAACCCAAAACAACCAGTTTGGCTTTGTTTAGGCTTATTACACATCGTTTTGCTATTTGTGGGTGAATGAATAACGAAAAAATAATCCAAGCCTATTCGTCCTTTTTCTATTGAGATGCAACCAAAACACCTATGCTTGATTTGAGCTGCTAATAAACAAGTCACTCTGCGATTTTTGGGTGAATGTGCATTATAATCCCAAAAACAGGCAATTTGAAATAAGACCAATCAAACTTAATTATTTTCTTTTTATGTAGATGGAACCCAAAACAACCTGTTTGGCTATGTTTAGGCTTATTACACTTCGCTTTGCTATTTGTGGATGAATGAACAACGAAAAAACAATCCCAGCTTATTCGACCTCTTTCTATTGAGATAGAACCAAAACACCTATGCTTAATTTGGGCTGCTAATAAACAAGTCACTGCGATTTTTGGGTGAATGTGCATTCTAACCCCAAAAACACCAATTTGAAATACGCCCTATCAGAGCTTAATTATCTTCCTTTTATGTAGATGGAAGCCAAAACAACTTTTTGGTTTTGTTTGGGGTCATTCTGGTGCACACACAAAAAACACCATGTGAATTGAAATAAGCCCAATCAAAGCTTATTCGTCGTCTTCTACGCATATGGAAGCGCAAACACGGTGTTGTGTTATTTTGGTCTCATTACACACACTTTGCGATTTCTGGG
The DNA here is from genome assembly GCF_964106645.2 of Podarcis pityusensis. NCBI lineage: Eukaryota > Metazoa > Chordata > Lepidosauria > Squamata > Lacertidae > Podarcis > Podarcis pityusensis. Next base: position 139,012,156 of record NC_138028.1, on the reverse strand, counting down.
TCAATGTGCATTAACACCAAAGAACACAACTTGAAATAAGCCCAATCCAAAATTCTTCTTTCTATGTAGCTGGAACCCAAAACAACCTGTTTGGCTTTGTTTAGGCTTGTTACACTTCACTTTGCTATTTGTGGGCGAATGAACAACGAAAAAACAATCCAAGCCTATTCGTCCTCTTTCTATTGAGATGGAACCAAAACACCTATGCTACATTTGGGCTGCTAATAAACATGTCACTCTGCGATTTTTGGGTGAATGTGCATTCTAACCCAAAAACAGGCAATTTGAAATAGGCCCAATCAGAGCTTAATTATCTTCTTTTTATGTAGATGGAACCCAAAACACCTTTTTGCTTTGGTTGGGGGTGATTCTGGTGCACACCCAAAAAACACCATGCGAATTGAAATAAGCCCAATCAAAGCTCATTCGTCCTCTTTCTACGGAAATGGAAGCGAAAAGACGGTGTTGTGTTATTTTGGTCTCATTACACACACTTTGCGATTTCTGGGTCAATGTGCATTAACACCAAAGAACAAAACTTGAAATAAGCCCAATCCAAGATTCTTCTTTCTATGTAGCTGGAACCAAAAACAACCTGTTTGGCTTTGTTTAGGGCTTTGCTATTTGTGGGTGAATGAACACCGAAAGAGCAATCCAAGCATATTCGTCCTTTTTCTATTGAGATGGAACCAAAAGACCTATGCATATTTGGGCTGATAACAAACAGGTCCCTCTGCGATTTTGGGGTGAATGTGCATTATAATCCCAAAAACACCAATTCGTAATGAGCTCAATCAGAGCTTAATTTTCTTCTTTTTATGTAGCTGGAAGCCAAAACACCTTTTTCCTTTGGTTGGAGGTGATTCTGGTGCACACACAAAAAACACCATGCGAATTGAAATAAGTCCAATCAAAGCTTATTCGTCGTCTTTCTACGCATATGGAAGCGAAAAGATGGTGTTGTGTTAGTTTGGTCATTACACACACTTTGCGATTTCTGGGTCAATGTGCATTAACACCAAAGAACACAACTTGAAATGAGCCCAATCCACGATTCTTCGTTCGATGTAGCTGGAACCCAAAACAACCTGTTTGGCTTTGTTTAGGCTTATTACACATCGCTTTACTATTTGTGGGTGAATGAATAACGAAAAAACAATCGAAGCTTATTCGTCCTTTTTCTATTGAGATGGAACCAAAAGACCTATGCATGATTTGGGCTGATAACAAACAGGTCCCTCTGCGATTTTGGGGTGAAAACACCAAAAACACCAATTCGTAATGAGCTGAATCAGAGCTTAATGATCTTCTTTTTATGTAGCTGGAAGCCAAAACACCTTTTTCCTTTGGTTGGAGGTGATTCTGGTACACACACAAAAAAGACCATGCGAATTGAAATAAGTCCAATCAAAGCTTATTCGTCGTCTTTCTACGCATATGGAAGCGAAAAAACGGTGTTGTGTTATTTTGGTCTCATTACACACTGCGATTTCTGGGTCAATGTGCATTAACACCAAAGAACACAACTTGAAATAAGCCCAATCCAAGATTCTTCTTTCTATGTAGCTGGAACCCAAAACAACCTGTTTGGCTTTGTTTCGGCTTGTTACACTTCACTTTGCTATTTGTGGGCGAATGAACAACGAAAAAACAATCCAAGCCTATTCGTCCTCTTTCTATTGAGATGGAACCAAAACACCTATGCTTGATTTGGGCTGCTAATAAACATGTCACTTTACCATTTTTGTCTGAAAGTGCATTAGAATGCACAGGATTATTACACATCGCTTTACTATTTGTGGGTGAATGAATAACGAAAAAACAATCGAAGCTTATTCGTCCTTTTTCTATTGAGATGGAACCTATGCATGATTTGGGCTGATAACAAACAGGTCCCTCTGCGATTTTGGGGTGAATGTGCATTATAATCCCAAAAACACCAATTCGTAATGAGCTCAATCAGAGCTTAATGATCTTCTTTTTATGTAGCTGGAAGCCAAAACACCCTTTTCCTTTGGTTGGAGGTGATTCTGGTGCACACACAAAAAACACCATGCGAATTGAAATAAGTCCAATCAAAGCTTATTCGTCGTCTTTCTACGCATATGGAAGCGAAAAGATGGTGTTGTGTTAGTTTGGTCTCATTACACACACTTTGCGATTTCTGGGTCAATGTGCATTAACACCAAAGAACACAACTTGAAATAAGCCCAATCCAAGAATTTTCTGTGTAGCTGGAACCCAAAACAACCAGTTTGGCTTTGTTTAGGCTTATTACACATCGTTTTGCTATTTGTGGGTGAATGAATAACGAAAAAACAATCCAAGCCTATTCGTCCTTTCTCTATTGAGATGCAACCAAAACACATATGCTTGATTTGAGCTGCTAATAAACATGTCACTCTGCGATTTTTGGGTGAATGTGCATTATAATCCCAAAAACAGGCAATTTGAAATAAGACCAATCAAACTTAATTATTTTCTTTTTATGTAGATGGAACCCAAAACAACCTGTTTGGCTATGTTTAGGCTTATTACACTTCACTTTGCTATTTGTGGGCGAATGAACAACGAAAAAACAATCCAAGCCTATTCGTCCTCTTTCTATTGAGATGGAACCAAAACACCTATGCTACATTTGGGCTGCTAATAAACATGTCACTCTGCGATTTTTGGGTGAATGTGCATTCTAACCCAAAAACAGGCAATTTGAAATAGGCCCAATCAGAGCTTAATTATCTTCTTTTTATGTAGATGGAACCCAAAACACCTTTTTGCTTTGGTTGGGGGTGATTCTGGTGCACACCCAAAAAACACCATGCGAATTGAAATAAGCCCAATCAAAGCTCATTCGTCCTCTTTCTACGGAAATGGAAGCGAAAAGACGGTGTTGTGTTATTTTGGTCTCATTACACACACTTTGCGATTTCTGGGTCAATGTGCATTAACACCAAAGAACAAAACTTGAAATAAGCCCAATCCAAGATTCTTCTTTCTATGTAGCTGGAACCAAAAACAACCTGTTTGGCTTTGTTTAGGGCTTTGCTATTTGTGGGTGAATGAACACCGAAAGAGCAATCCAAGCATATTCGTCCTTTTTCTATTGAGATGGAACCAAAAGACCTATGCATGATTTGGGCTGATAACAAACAGGTCCCTCTGCGATTTTGGGGTGAATGTGCATTATAATCCCAAAAACACCAATTCGTAATGAGCTCAATCAGAGCTTAATTTTCTTCTTTTTATGTAGCTGGAAGCCAAAACACCTTTTTCCTTTGGTTGGAGGTGATTCTGGTGCACACACAAAAAACACCATGCGAATTGAAATAAGTCCAATCAAAGCTTATTCGTCGTCTTTCTACGCATATGGAAGCGAAAAGATGGTGTTGTGTTAGTTTGGTCTCATTACACACACTTTGCGATTTCTGGGTCAATGTGCATTAACACCAAAGAACACAACTTGAAATGAGCCCAATCCAAGATTCTTCGTTCGATGTAGCTGGAACCCAAAACAACCTGTTTGGCTTTGTTTAGGCTTATTACACATCGCTTTACTATTTGTGGGTGAATGAATAACGAAAAAACAATCGAAGCTTATTCGTCCTTTTTCTATTGAGATGGAACCAAAAGACCTATGCATGATTTGGGCTGATAACAAACAGGTCCCTCTGCGATTTTGGGGTGAATGTGCATTATAATCCCAAAAACACCAATTCGTAATGAGCTGAATCAGAGCTTAATGATCTTCTTTTTATGTAGCTGGAAGCCAAAACACCTTTTTCCTTTGGTTGGAGGTGATTCTGGTGCACACACAAAAAAGACCATGCGAATTGAAATAAGTCCAATCAAAGCTTATTCGTCGTCTTTCTACGCATATGGAAGCGCAAACACGGTGTTGTGTTATTTTGGTCTCATTACACACACTTTGCGATTTCTGGGTCAATGTGCATTAACACCAAAGAACACAACTTGAAATAAGCCCAATCCAAGATTCTTCTTTCTATGTAGCTGGAACCCAAAACAACCTGTTTGGCTTTGTTTCGGCTTGTTACACTTCACATTGCTATTTGTGGGCGAATGAACAACGAAAAAACAATCCAAGCCTATTCGTCCTCTTTCTATTGAGATGGAACCAAAACACCTATGCTTGATTTGGGCTGCTAATAAACATGTCACTTTACCATTTTTGTCTGAAAGTAACATGTCACTTTACCATTTTTGTCTGAAAGTGCATTAGAATGCACAGGATTATTACACATCGCTTTACTATTTGTGGGTGAATGAATAACGAAAAAACAATCCAAGCTTATTCGTCCTTTTTCTATTGAGATGCAACCAAAACACCTATGCATGATTTGGGCTGCCAATAAACATGTCACTCTGAGATTTTTGGGTGAATGTGTATTCTAACCCCAAAAACAGGCAATTTGAAATAAGACCAATCAGAGCTTAATTATCTTCTTATTATGTAGATGGAACCCAAAACAACCTGTTTGGCTATGTTTAGGCTTATTACACCTCAGTTTGCTATTTTTGGGTGAATGAATAACGAAAAAACAATCCAAGCTTATTCGTCCTTTTTCTATTGAGATGCAACCAAAACACATATGCTTGATTTGGGCTGCTAATAAACATGTCGCTCTGCGATTTTTGGGTGAATGTGCATTCTAACCCCAAAAACAGGCCATTTGAAATAAGCCCTATCAGAGCTTAATTATCTTCTTTTTATGTAGATGGAACCCGAAACACCTTTTTGGTTTTGTTTGGGGTCATTCTGGTGCACACACAAAAAACACCATGTGAATTGAAATAAGCCCAATCAAAACGTATTCGTCGTCTTTCTACCCATATGGAAGCGAAAAGACGGTGTTGTGTTATTTTGGTCTCATTACACACACTTTGCGATTTCTGGGTCAATGTGCATTAACACCAAAGACGAGGACTTGAAATGAGGGAAAGCCAAGATTCTTCTTCCTATGTAGCTGGAACCCAAAAGAACCAGTTTGGCTTTGTTTAGGCTTATAAAACATCGCTTTGCTATTTGTGGGTGAATGAACACCGAAAGAGCAATCCAAGCTTATTCGTCCTTTTTCTATTGAGATGGAACCAAAAGACCTATGCATGATTTGGGCTGATAACAAACAGGTCCCTCTGCGATTTTGGGGTGAATGTGTATTCTAACCCCAAAAACAGGCAATTTGAAATAAGACCAATCAAACTTAATTATCTTCTTTTTATGTAGATGGAACCCAAAACAACCTGTTTGGCTATGTTTAGGCTTATTACACTTCGCTTTGCTATTTGTGGATGAATGAACAACGAAAAAACAATCCCAGCTTATTCGACCTCTTTCTATTGAGATGGAACCAAAACACCTATGCTTGATTTGGGCTGCTAATAAACATGTCACTTTACCATTTTTGTCTGAATGTGCATTAGAATGCACAGGCTTATTACACATTGCTTTAGTATTTGTGGGTGAATGAATAACAAAAAACAATCCAAGCTTATTCGTCCTTTTTCTATTGAGATGCAACCAAAAGACATATGCTTGATTTGGGCTGCCAATAAACATGTCACTCTGAGATTTTTGGGTGAATGTGTATTCTAACCCCAAAAACAGGCAATTTGAAATAAGACCAATCAGAGCTTAATTATCTTCTTTTTATGTAGATGGAACCCAAAACAACCTGTTTGGCTATGTTTAGGCTTATTACACCTCAGTTTGCTATTTTTGGGTGAATGAATAACGAAAAAACAATCCAAGCTTATTCGTCCTTTTTCTATTGAGATGCAACCAAAACACATATTGTCAGAGCTGCTTCCAGATCCTAGCTCACAGAGGATCACGCTAGCCAGCGATCATTAAATAAAAGTCTTTATTGAGTTACAGTTTCCATTCTCAAGCTGCTGCGTGCAACTCTACGTCTCATGGTTAGATCGGCGAAGCTCCATCTGAGTCTCCGCCCCTTGTACACCAACTTAATATCCTAGCCTTGCTCCACCTTTTCCGCCTGACTGTTCTTCTCTGGGTCCCTCTGCCCCCCGGGGTCTCTTCCTTCCGGGATTCCTCTAACGCTGACCCCCCTGACTCCTCTCCCTCCTTTCGGCGGGCTTTAGGACCTGGCTCCCTTTCCGGGCTGCCTACTGCGCCACCTTCCTGTGCATTTGAACTTGGCACGCGCGCCCAACCTTCCACCTTCCGTCTGACCGTTTCTTCGCTCCCCGATGGAGGTGTGGCCACTCCTGACTCGTGCCCTCCCCCCTGTTGTGAGCTGCCAGCGCTTGATCCCTGGCGCCCTTCCTCTTCCCTGCTCTCTGGCGGTGACGCTGGTCCTGATTTCCAACTGCTCCCCTCTGAGTCCCCTCTGGCTCTATCTTCCTGGGGTGTCCCCCTAGGCTCCCCCCTTGCCCTGGCCACTGGTGCTCCTTTCTGTGAATCTTCTGATTCACTGGAAAGACTCGGAGATCTCGGGTCGTCGTCATCACTCATCTTTTCTTCTGCCTCCTCTCCCTCGCTCTCTGTTTCCTCCCTTGCCCTTGCCTCTGCTCCTGAACCCCTGACATCCATCCCCCCCTCGAAGCCCCCCCTCCCCCCTCCCCTCCTTCCGGTGCGGGATCTGGGTGCTGCCGTGTCAGGGGGACGAATGTCGGATACAGTTCGCTTCCCGTGGCGGGCCGCCATCCGAAGTCTTCCGGTTCTTCCTCCCTGCTCTCGTTGACGACGGTCACCTCCGCTTCCATCTCTGTGCCGCCGTGCTCGAAACCCGGGTCGTCCCCGAAAACGTCCATGTCCGTCTCTCCCTCGTTGCCTTCTGGAGACGTTGCTCGTCCTGGACCCTCCAGCCACCTTCTGCGGAACTGCTCCTCTGGTCGATCATCCCACCAATACGAGGGTTCTGAAGCAGATCCCGAGGGTGACCCCTCCGGGGAACGGGCGTCTCGTGTCGGTTCCTCGTCGAACCCCCGGAACGTGCTGGCTGAAAGCGTGGGCGTGAAAAGCCAGTCGTCGAAAAAGTCTGCTGGCATTGGCCTATGTGGGAAGAGGGCATGAAACTCTTCTTTGAGCAGAGGTTCGTCTAAAGCGTAGCCCGGCACCCAGCTGTTGGCACTGGCCGGGGTGCCCTCCTTGGCGAGAAGGTATTCTACCCCCTCTTCCCCCCATCTGGAGTCCAAAATCTCCGTGACTTCGTTGATGCGCTCCTCCTGTGCCACTCCCCCTTGCCCGGTTCTCTCTCGGAGCGGACCCGGTGCCGTTCCTGGTTCCTGAAACCTGTGAGGTGCCCTGTAGGGAGTGAGCACCGATCTGTGGAACACCGGATGCATTCTGGAACCCTCCGGAAGAGCCAGCCTGAAAGCCACCGGGTTGACCTGTTCGTCGACTTGGTAGGGCCCCAGTTGTTTATGCCCTAGTTTCTTCTTCGCCAACGACCTGGCCGGCACTGCGTGGGCTGCTAACCAGACCCAGTCTCCCACATGGATCTCTTCGCCAACCCTTCTGTGTTTGTCCGCTTGTACCTTGTATGCGTGTTTAGCCAGCTCCAGGTGCCGCCGCAGCTGATCGTGGACCTCCTGCAACTCCGACGCGAACGCATCTGCTGTCTGCGGCTCCCCCTCCCCCATTCTTTCCAGTCCCGGGAAGGTTCTAGGGTGCCTCCCGTTGTTGGCGAAGAACGGCGTGACCCCCGTGGACACGTGCTTCGTGTTGTTGTAGGCGAACTCGGCGAGAGGCAGGTAATCCACCCACGTCGCAGGCTGTTGATTCGCATAACATCTCAGGTACTGCTGCATGATGGCATTGACCCGCTCCGCTTGCCCGTTGGTCTGCGGGTGTCTAGCCGACGCCAGGTTGATCTTGACGTTCAGGAAGCCCATCAGCCTCTGCCAGAAGTTTGAGATGAACTGTCGCCCTCGGTCGGACAGAATAGACCGCGGCTGTCAGAGCTGCTTCCAGATCCTAGCTCACAGAGGATCACGCTAGCCAGCGATCATTAAATAAAAGTCTTTATTGAGTTACAGTTTCCATTCTCAAGCTGCTGCGTGCAACTCTACGTCTCATGGTTAGATCGGCGAAGCTCCATCTGAGTCTCCGCCCCTTGTACACCAACTTAATATCCTAGCCTTGCTCCACCTTTTCCGCCTGACTGTTCTTCTCTGGGTCCCTCTGCCCCCCGGGGTCTCTTCCTTCCGGGATTCCTCTGACGCTGACCCCCCTGACTCTTCTCCCTCCTTTCGGCGGGCTTTAGGACCTGGCTCCCTTTCCGGGCTGCCTACTGCGCCACCTTCCTGTGCATTTGAACTTGGCACGCGCGCCCAACCTTCCACCTTCCGTCTGACCGTTTCTTCGCTCCCCGATGGAGGTGTGGCCACTCCTGACTCGTGCCCTCCCCCCTGTTGTGAGCTGCCAGCGCTTGATCCCTGGCGCCCTTCCTCTTCCCTGCTCTCTGGCGGTGACGCTGGTCCTGATTTCCAACTGCTCCCCTCTGAGTCCCCTCTGGCTCTATCTTCCTGGGGTGTCCCCCTAGGCTCCCCCCTTGCCCTGGCCACTGGTGCTCCTTTCTGTGAATCTTCTGATTCACTGGAAAGACTCGGAGATCTCGGGTCGTCGTCATCACTCATCTTTTCTTCTGCCTCCTCTCCCTCGCTCTCTGTTTCCTCCCTTGCCCTTGCCTCTGCTCCTGAACCCCTGACATCCATCCCCCCCTCGAAGCCCCCTCTTCCCCCCTCCCCTCCTTCCGGTGCGGGATCTGGGTGCTGCCGTGTCAGGGGGACGAATGTCGGATACAGTTCGCTTCCCGTGGCGGGCCGCCATCCGAAGTCTTCCGGTTCTTCCTCCCTGCTCTCGTTGACGACGGTCACCTCCGCTTCCATCTCTGTGCCGCCGTGCTCGAAACCCGGGTCGTCCCCGAAAACGTCCATGTCCGTCTCTCCCTCGTTGCCTTCTGGAGACGTTGCTCGTCCTGGACCCTCCAGCCACCTTCTGCGGAACTGCTCCTCTGGTCGATCATCCCACCAATACGAGGGTTCTGAAGCAGATCCCGAGGGTGACCCCTCTGGGGAACGGGCGTCTCGTGTCGGTTCCTCGTCCGAGTCGAACCCCCGGAACGTGCTGGCTGAAAGCGTGGGCGTGAAAAGCCAGTCGTCGAAAAAGTCTGCTGGCATTGGCCTATGTGGGAAGAGGGCATGAAACTCTTCTTTGAGCAGAGGTTCGTCTAAAGCGTAGCCCGGCACCCAGCTGTTGGCACTGGCCGGGGTGCCCTCCTTGGCGAGAAGGTATTCTACCCCCTCTTCCCCCCATCTGGAGTCCAAAATCTCCGTGACTTCGTTGATGCGCTCCTCCTGTGCCACTCCCCCTTGCCCGGTTCTCTCTCGGAGCGGACCCGGTGCCGTTCCTGGTTCCTGAAACCTGTGAGGTGCCTTGTAGGGAGTGAGCACCGATCTGTGGAACACCGGATGCATTCTGGAACCCTCCGGAAGAGCCAGCCTGAAAGCCACCGGGTTGACCTGTTCGTCGACTTGGTAGGGCCCCAGTTGTTTATGCCCTAGTTTCTTCTTCGCCAACGACCTGGCCGGCACTGCGTGGGCTGCTAACCAGACCCAGTCTCCCACATGGATCTCTTCGCCAACCCTTCTGTGTTTGTCCGCTTGTACCTTGTATGCGTGTTTAGCCAGCTCCAGGTGCCGCCGCAGCTGATCGTGGACCTCCTGCAACTCCGACGCGAACGCATCTGCTGTCTGCAGCTCCCCCTCCCCCATTCTTTCCAGTCCCGGGAAGGTTCTAGGGTGCCTCCCGTTGTTGGCGAAGAACGGCGTGACCCCCGTGGACACGTGCTTCGTGTTGTTGTAGGCGAACTTGGCGAGAGGCAGGTAATCCACCCACGTCGCAGGCTGTTGATTCGCATAACATCTCAGGTACTGCTGCATGATGGCATTGACCCGCTCCGCTTGCCCGTTGGTCTGCGGGTGTCTAGCCGACGCCAGGTTGATCTTGACGTTCAGGAAGCCCATCAGCCTCTGCCAGAAGTTTGAGATGAACTGTCGCCCTCAGTCGGACAGAATAGACCGCGGCAGACCGTGAACCTTGAACACGTGGTCTATGAACAGTTTGGCGGTTTGTTCCGCCGTGGCCACCTTCGCACACGGAATGAAATGTGCCATCTTGGAGAACAAATCCACCACCACCAGCACAGCCGTCTTGCCCCTCGAGCTGGGCAGATCCGTGACAAAGTCCAGGGCCACTCTCTCCCATGGCTCGAACGGAGTTTGCAGCGGTTCCAGCAGTCCGGCCGGCGGTCTGTGCACTGGTTTGGACCTCTGGCAGGTGTCACACCTCGCCACGTAGTCCGCGACTTCCCCTCTCATTCCGGGCCACCAGAAGTCTCTGGCTACTAATTCCACCGTCTTCTCCTTGCCAAAGTGCCCGGCAGTGGGCGCGTCGTGCAGCTGCTGCAGTACCTTGGCGCGAAGTTCGTCTCCCGGCATGTAGATGGCCCCTTTACGGATGAGCAAACCATCTCGCAGCTGGAACTCGTCGGTCGCTGCCGTGCCCCTGTGCACCTCTGCCATCTTTGCTTGCACGAAGGAGTCATCCTGCAACGCTCGTCGCACCGCATCCAGGTCAACTGTTGCCGCCGCGCACGCCCACACTGTCGGTGCGAAGATGTGCATGGCGGCCGCTGGCGTTGCCTCCTCCAGATACTGTGGCTTACGGGAGAGAGCATCCGCCATGATGTTGGTGTCCCCCGGGACATACTCTATTCGGAAGTCGAAATTCGCAAAGAACTCAGCCCAACGTATCTGCCTCTGGTTCAGGAACTGTGCCGTGCGCCAGTGCTCTAGATTCTTGTGGTCCGTGCAGACCTGCACCGTGTGCTTGGCGCCGATCAGGAAGTGCCTCCACGCTTTGAACGCTGCATGAATGGCCAGCAACTCCCTGTCCCAGATGGTGTAGTTCTGTTCGGACTTGCTGAGCTTCCTTGAGTAAAACGCTCCCGGCCTCCAAACCCCCTGCGGGTCTTTCTGCAGCAGGACTGCTCCCACGGCTCTGTCCGAAGCGTCTGTCTCCACCCTCATCGGCCTGCTGGGGTTGACATGAAGCAGCTGCTCTTCCGACGCGAAGAGACGCTTGAGTGCCTGAAAGGACTGCTCCGCCTGCTCTGTCCAGATGAACTTCTTTTTCTTGGAGCTGAGCGTGTCCGTGATGGCCGCTGTCTGCATCGCAAAGCCTTTGATAAACTTGCGATAGAAGTTCGCGAAGCCGACAAACCGTTGGACCTCCTTCCGGTTGCGTGGGCTTTTCCAATCCAACACTGCTCGGACCTTGGCGCTGTCCATGGCGAGCCCTTTATCAGACAACTTGTAGCCCAGGAAATCCACCTCGGTCACGTCGAATTGGCACTTCTCCAGCTTGGCGTAAAGCCTATGTTGCTGTAGCCTGCTCAGCACTTCCTTGACGTGTCTGTCATGCTCCTGCTGCGATTCCGAAAAGATCAGGATGTCATCCAAGAAACAGACGCACGTCTTGTAGAGGAGCCCCGCCAACACGTGATGCATGAAAGCTTGAAAAACGTGGGAGCCATTTTGCAATCCAAAAGGCATAACTCTATATTCGTAGGTGCCCAGGGGCGTGAACATGGCTGTCTTCCACTCATCTCCCTCCCGCATGCGAATGAGGTTGTATGCCCCTCGCAGGTCCAACTTGGTGAACACTCTGCCCTTCCGTACCTTTGCGAGGAGGTCGTCGATTCGGGGCATGGGGAAGTCCGATGGCTTGGTCACACTGTTCAAGATGCGAAAGTCCACTACAAGTCTTTTTTGGGGCGTGTCCCGCTTCTTAACAAAGAATACCGGACTGCCCCCCGCTGCCTTGGACTCTCGGATGAAACCGCGCTCCAAATTATGATCTATGAACTCTTTGAGTTCCTGCAGTTCGTCCTCAGACATGGAATACAGCTTCCCTTTGGGCAGCGCCGCCCCCGGCAGCAGGTCAATTTTGCAGTCATATGGTCTGTGGGGGGGTAGCCTGTCTGCCTCCTTCTCGCAGAAAACCTCCAAAAATTCTGCGTACTTGTGGGGAACCGCTTGCAGCGTGCCTAGCTGCAGCTGTGACTCCTCTTCCTCTCCTTCCTGCCTGGGCACGAAGCAGTGTTCAGCGCAAAAGGAAGAGCCGAAGGTCAGCTGCCTCTGGTACCAAGCCAGCGTCGGGCTGTGCTTGTCCAGCCAACTCATGCCCAATACAATGGGCGTGTCCGATAGTTGAGTGACATTGAAGCTGATGATTTCCCTGTGATTCCCAAGTCGCATCACCATTGGTGGCGTCTGCTTCACCACTTGCCCCCCTAGCAGCTCCCTGCCATCCACCGTGACAACCTGCAGGGGCAGCGTGGCAGGCAGCAACTGTATAGCGTGCCGGTCGACAAAGTCCTGCCCTATAAAGTCCGCATTGCTTCCGGAGTCAATGGTGATTGGCACGTCCATGGTGATTCCATTGGGCAGCTGGAGCGACGCGGTGAGCCTCACTACCGGTTTGGGCGGGAGGGGGTCCATGGGCTGTAAAATCTCTGGGGACTGCTTCACTGACACGTCTGGCTGGGCCCCAGTGCCTCTTCCAACCAGACTCCGTCGTTTCCCTGCTGTGGTTGTCCTTGCTGCGTTGCTGCAGTTACCATTGCTGAGGCTGCAGTGTGCTTGTGGAGCCTCTGGGGACACTCTTTCGCCATATGCTGTGGATCATCGCAGATGTAACACTTCCTGTTCCCTCTAGGAGGCTTCGCTTTCACTGCTGCCGGTGCTAGGGCTCTGGCTGCTGACTGAGCCCTTGCACCTCCAACCTCCATAGGTTCCGCTCCTCCTCCTGGCGGAGGCGTGGATTGCGCACGCGCTGCTTCTCTGGGAAGGAAGGAGGAGCCCCTGGCTGGTTCGCGCCCTCCACGCCCTTCGCCACTGCTCCACGGACGTCCTTCCAGCCGCACCCCCACCGCCAGCGCCCTCTGAACGATCTCCTGCGTGGTCCGGGGTCTCTCCCCCCTCGCAATTTCATCTTTAACCGAGCCGTGCAATCCCTCCCAAAACAGGTCTCTTACAGGAGCCGAATCTCTGTCCCATTCCAGAGCACTGACCAAAGCGAAAAAGCGGGCATGGTACTGCCTTACGCTGGCCCTCCCTTGCTTCAGTCCATGTATCTGCTGCCGAGCAAGATCCACGTCAATGCTTGACAAAAAGCACCCATCCATCGCTTTAATAAAGGCATCCGCGTTTTGGAGCGCCGGATCCTTATCTCTCCACAAATTGCGCAGCCATGCTTTAGCATCTCCATGCAAATGGGACATGATGAATCCCACCTTCTCTTGCTCATCTCTAAAGTCTTTGTTCAGCAGTTGCAGTGCACACATTACATCTGCTCTAAAGTTGGGGTACTGTTGCAAATTCCCATCGAAGTGAGAGACCAAACCGCCTGTTCGTCTCCCCAACCCAATCCCCTCCGGTTTGGGTGTCAGTTGCCCTTGCTTCGTAAGCACTTCCAACCTGACCTGGAGATCCCTGTAGGCGGCAGCTGCGTCCTCCTCTCTCTTCCTGGATGCAAGAGCCTCGGCATTCAGGCGCGACACTGCTTCTCTGAGTTCCACTATCTGCTGTTCGGCCGTCATGTTGTCTGCCGTTCGTGAGCTCGCTAGTAGGCACCCGCTTTCTCTCCTCTCCGCGAGGCTGTAGATGCCCACAATTCATGAGAAGGAGCTTACTGTCAGAGTTGCTTCCAGATCCTAGCTCACAGAGGATCACGCTAGCCAGCGATCATTAAATAAAAGTCTTTATTGAGTTACAGTTTCCATTCTCAAGCTGCTGCGTGCAACCCTACGTCTAATGGTTAGATCGGCGAAGCTCCTTCTGAGTCTCCGCCCCTTGTACACCAACTTAATATCCTAGCCTTGCTCCACCTTTTCCGCCTGACTGTTCTTCTCTGGGTCCCTCTGCCCCCCGGGGTCTCTTCCTTCCGGGATTCCTCTGACGCTGACGCTGACCCCCCTGACTCTTCTCCCTCCTTTCGGCGGGCTTTAGGACCTGGCTCCCTTTCCGGGCTGCCTACTGCGCCACCTTCCTGTGCATTTGAACTTGTCGCGCGCGCCCAACCTTCCACCTTCCGTCTGACCGTTTCTTCGCTCCCCGATGGAGGTGTGGCCACTCCTGACTCGTGCCCTCCCCCCTGTTGTGAGCTGCCAGCGCTTGATCCCTGGCGCCCTTCCTCTTCCCTGCTCTCTGGCGGTGACGCTGGTCCCGATTTCCAACTGCTCCCCTCTGAGTCCCCTCTGGCTCTATCTTCCTGGGGTGTCCCCCTAGGCTCCCCCCTTGCCCTGGCCACTGGTGCTCCTTTCTGTGAATCTTCTGATTCACTGGAAAGACTCGGAGATCTCGGGTCGTCGTCATCACTCATCTTTTCTTCTGCCTCCTCCCCCTCGCTCTCTGTTTCCTCCCTTGCCCTTGCCTCTGCTCCTGAACCCCTGACACCTATGCTTGATTTCGGCTGCTAATAAACATGTCACTATACGATTTTTGGGTGAATGAGCATTCTAACCCCAAAAACACCAATTTGAAATAAGCCCAATCAGAGCTTAATTATCTTCTTTTTATGTAGATGGAACCCAAAACACCTTTTTGGTTTTGTTTTGGGTCATTCTGCTGCACACCCAAGAACCACCATGCGAATAGAAATACGCGCAATCAAAGCTTATTCGTCGTCTTTCTACGCATATGAAAGCGAAAAGATGGTGTTGTGTTATTTTGGTCTCATTACACATACGTTGCGATTTCTGGGTCAAGGTGCATTAACACCAAAGTACACAACTTGAAATAAGCAAAAGCCAAGATTCTTCTTTCTATGTAGCTGGAACCCAACACAACCTGTTTGGCTTTGTTTAGGCTTATTACACATCGCGTTGCTAATGGTGGGTGAATGAACACCGAAAGGGCAATCCAAGCTTATTCGTCCTTTTTCTATTGAGATGGAACCAAAACACCTATGCTTGATTTCGGCTGCTAATAAACATGTCACTTTACGATTTTTGGGTGAATGTGCATTCTAACGCCAAAAACACCAATTTGAAATAAGCCCAATCAGAGCTTAATTATCTTCTTTTTATGTAGATGGAACCCAAAACACCTTTTTGCTGTGGTTGGGGGTGATTCTGGTGCACACCCAAAAAAATCATGCTGTCAGAGCTGCTTCCAGATCCTAGCTCACAGAGGATCACGCTAGCCAGCGATCATTAAATAAAAGTCTTTATTGAGTTACAGTTTCCATTCTCAAGCTGCTGCGTGCAACTCTACGTCTCATGGTTAGATCGGCGAAGCTCCATCTGAGTCTCCGCCCCTTGTACACCAACTTAATATCCTAGCCTTGCTCCACCTTTTCCGCCTGACTGTTCTTCTCTGGGTCCCTCTGCCCCCCGGGGTCTCTTCCTTCCGGGATTCCTCTGACGCTGACGCTGACCCCCCTGACTCTTCTCCCTCCTTTCGGCGGGCTTTAGGACCTGGCTCCCTTTCCGGGCTGCCTACTGCGCCACCTTCCTGTGCATTTGAACTTGGCACGCGCGCCCAACCTTCCACCTTCCGTCTGACCGTTTCTTCGCTCCCCGATGGAGGTGTGGCCACTCCTGACTCGTGCCCTCCCCCCTGTTGTGAGCTGCCAGCGCTTGATCCCTGGCGCCCTTCCTCTTCCCTGCTCTCTGGCGGTGACGCTGGTCCTGATTTCCAACTGCTCCCCTCTGAGTCCCCTCTGGCTCTATCTTCCTGGGGTGTCCCCCTAGGCTCCCCCCTTGCCCTGGCCACTGGTGCTCCTTTCTGTGAATCTTCTGATTCACTGGAAAGACTCGGAGATCTCGGGTCGTCGTCATCACTCATCTTTTCTTCTGCCTCCTCTCCCTCGCTCTCTGTTTCCTCCCTTGCCCTTGCCTCTGCTCCTCAACCCCTGACACATGCGAATTGAAATAAGCCCAATCAAAGCTTATTTGTCATCTTTCTTCGCATATGGAAGCGAAAAGACGGTGTTGTGTTGTTTTGGTCTCATTCCACACATTTTGCGATTTCTGGGTCAATATGCATTAACACCAAAAACCAAAGCTTGAAATAAGCGCAATCCAAGATTCTTCTTTCTATGTAGCTGGAACCCCAAACAACCTGTTTGGCTTTGTTTAGGCTTATTACACATCGCGTTGCTAATGGTGGGTGAATGAACACCGAAAGGGCAATCCAAGCTTATTCGTCCTTTTTCTATTGAGATGGAACCAAAATACCTATGCTTGATTTGGGCTGCTAATAAACATGTCACTTTACGATTTTTGGGTGAATGTGCATTCTAACGCCAAAATCACCAATTTGAAATAAGCCCAATCAGAGCTTAATTATCTTCTTTTTATGTAGATGGAACCCAAAACACCTTTTTGCTGTGGTTGGGGGTGATTCTGGTGCACACCCAAAAAACATCATGCGAATTGAAATAAGCCCAATCAAAGCTTATTTGTCATCTTTCTATGTGTATGGAAGCGAAAAGACGGTGTTGTGTTATTTTGGTCTCATTCCACACATTTTGCGATTTCTGGGTCAATATGCATTAACACCTGTCAGGGGTTCAGGAGCAGAGGCAAGGGCAAGGGAGGAAACAGAGAGCGAGGGGGAGGAGGCAGAAGAAAAGATGAGTGATGACGACGACCCGAGATCTCCGAGTCTTTCCAGTGAATCAGAAGATTCACAGAAAGGAGCACCAGTGGCCAGGGCAAGGGGGGAGCCTAGGGGGACACCCCAGGAAGATAGAGCCAGAGGGGACTCAGAGGGGAGCAGTTGGAAATCGGGACCAGCGTCACCGCCAGAGAGCAGGGAAGAGGAAGAGCGCCAGGGATCAAGCGCTGGCAGCTCACAACAGGGGGGAGGGCACGAGTCAGGAGTGGCCACACCTCCATCGGGGAGCGAAGAAACGGTCAGACGGAAGGTGGAAGGTTGGGCGCGCGCGACAAGTTCAAATGCACAGGAAGGTGGCGCAGTAGGCAGCCCGGAAAGGGAGCCAGGTCCTAAAGCCCGCCGAAAGGAGGGAGAAGAGTCAGGGGGGTCAGCGTCAGCGTCAGAGGAATCCCGGAAGGAAGAGACCCTGGGGGGCAGAGGGACCCAGAGAAGAACAGTCAGGCGGAAAAGGTGGAGCAAGGCTAGGATATTAAGTTGGTGTACAAGGGGCGGAGACTCAGATGGAGCTTCGCCGATCTAACCATTAGACGTAGGGTTGCACGCAGCAGCTTGAGAATGGAAACTGTAACTCAATAAAGACTTTTATTTAATGATCGCTGGCTAGCGTGATCCTCTGTGAGCTAGGATCTGGAAGCAACTCTGACAGTAAGCTCCATCCCTTAAATTGTGGGCATCTACAGCCTCGCGGAGAGGAGAGAAAGCGGGTGCCTACTAGCGAGCTCACGAACGGCAGACAACATGACGGCCGAACAGCAGATAGTGGAACTCAGAGAAGCAGTGTCGCGCCTGAATGCCGAGGCTCTTGCATCCAGGAAGAGAGAGGAGGACGCAGCTGCCGCCTACAGGGATCTCCAGGTCAGGTTGGAAGTGCTTACGAAGCAAGGGCAACTGACACCCAAACCGGAGGGGATTGGGTTGGGGAGACGAACAGGCGGTTTGGTCTCTCACTTCGATGGGAATTTGCAACAGTACCCCAACTTTAGAGCAGATGTAATGTGTGCACTGCAACTGCTGAACAAAGACTTTAGAGATGAGCAAGAGAAGGTGGGATTCATCATGTCCCATTTGCATGGAGATGCTAAAGCATGGCTGCGCAATTTGTGGAGAGATAAGGATCCGGCGCTCCAAAATGCGGATGCCTTTATTAAAGCGATGGATGGGTGCTTTTTGTCAAGCATTGACGTGGATCTTGCTCGGCAGCAGATACATGGACTGAAGCAAGGGAGGGCCAGCGTAAGGCAGTACCATGCCCGCTTTTTCGCTTTGGTCAGTGCTCTGGAATGGGACAGAGATTCGGCTCCTGTAAGAGACCTGTTTTGGGAGGGATTGCACGGCTCGGTTAAAGATGAAATTGCGAGGGGGGAGAGACCCCGGACCACGCAGGAGATCGTTCAGAGGGCGCTGGCGGTGGGGGTGCGGCTGGAAGGACGTCCGTGGAGCAGTGGCGAAGGGCGTGGAGGGCGCGAACCAGCCAGGGGCTCCTCCTTCCTTCCCAGAGAAGCAGCGCGTGCGCAATCCACGCCTCCGCCAGGAGGAGGAGCGGAACCTATGGAGGTTGGAGGTGCAAGGGCTCAGTCAGCAGCCAGAGCCCTAGCACCGGCAGCAGTGAAAGCGAAGCCTCCTAGAGGGAACAGGAAGTGTTACATCTGCGATGATCCACAGCATATGGCGAAAGAGTGTCCCCAGAGGCTCCACAAGCACACTGCAGCCTCAGCAATGGTAACTGCAGCAACGCAGCAAGGACAACCACAGCAGGGAAACGACGGAGTCTGGTTGGAGGAAGAGGCACTGGGGCCCAGCCAGACGTGTCAGTGAAGCAGTCCCCAGAGATTTTACAGCCCATGGACCCCCTCCCGCCCAAACCGGTAGTGAGGCTCACCGCGTCGCTCCAGCTGCCCAATGGAATCACCATGGACGTGCCAATCACCATTGACTCCGGAAGCAATGCGGACTTTATAGGGCAGGACTTTGTCGACCGGCACGCTATACAGTTGCTGCCTGCCACGCTGCCCCTGCAGGTTGTCACGGTGGATGGCAGGGAGCTGCTAGGGGGGCAAGTGGTGAAGCAGACGCCACCAATGGTGATGCGACTTGGGAATCACAGGGAAATCATCAGCTTCAATGTCACTCAACTATCGGACACGCCCATTGTATTGGGCATGAGTTGGCTGGACAAGCACAGCCCGACGCTGGCTTGGTACCAGAGGCAGCTGACCTTCGGCTCTTCCTTTTGCGCTGAACACTGCATCGTGCCCAGGCAGGAAGGAGGGGAAGAGGAGTCACAGCTGCAGCTAGGCACGCTGCAAGCGGTTCCCCACAAGTACGCGGAATTTTTGGAGGTTTTCTGCGAGAAGGAGGCAGACAGGCTACCCCCCCACAGACCATATGACTGCAAAATTGACCTGCTGCCGGGGGCGGCGCTGCCCAAAGGGAAGCTGTATTCCATGTCTGAGGACGAACTGCAGGAACTCAAAGAGTTCATAGATCATAATTTGGAGCGCGGTTTCATCCGAGAGTCCAAGGCAGCGGGGGGCAGTCCGGTATTCTTTGTTAAGAAGCGGGACACGCCCCAAAAAAGACTTGTAGTGGACTTTCGCATCTTGAACAGTGTGACCAAGCCATCGGACTTCCCCATGCCCCGAATCGACGACCTCCTCGCAAAGGTACGGAAGGGCAGAGTGTTCACCAAGTTGGACCTGCGAGGGGCATACAACCTCATTCGCATGCGGGAAGGAGATGAGTGGAAGACAGCCATGTTCACGCCCCTGGGCACCTACGAATATAGAGTTATGCCTTTTGGATTGCAAAATGGCTCCCACGTTTTTCAAGCTTTCATGCATCACGTGTTGGCGGGGCTCCTCTACAAGACGTGCGTCTGTTTCTTGGATGACATCCTGATCTTTTCGGAATCGCAGCAGGAGCATGACAGACACGTCAAGGAAGTGCTGAGCAGGCTACAGCAACATAGGCTTTACGCCAAGCTGGAGAAGTGCCAATTCGACGTGACGGAGGTGGATTTCCTGGGCTACAAGTTGTCTGATAAAGGGCTCGCCATGGACAGCGCCAAGGTCCGAGCAGTGTTGGATTGGAAAAGCCCACGCAACCGGAAGGAGGTCCAACGGTTTGTCGGCTTCGCGAACTTCTATCGCAAGTTTATCAAAGGCTTTGCGATGCAGACAGCGGCCATCACGGACACGCTCAGCTCCAAGAAAAAGAAGTTCATCTGGACAGAGCAGGCGGAGCAGTCCTTTCAGGCACTCAAGCGTCTCTTCGCGTCGGAAGAGCAGCTGCTTCATGTCAACCCCAGCAGGCCGATGAGGGTGGAGACAGACGCTTCGGACAGAGCCGTGGGAGCAGTCCTGCTGCAGAAAGACCCGCAGGGGGTTTGGAGGCCGGGAGCGTTTTACTCAAGGAAGCTCAGCAAGTCCGAACAGAACTACACCATCTGGGACATGGAGTTGCTGGCCATTCATGCAGCATTCAAAGCGTGGAGGCACTTCCTGATCGGCGCCAAGCACACGGTGCAGGTCTGCACGGACCACAAGAATCTAGAGCACTGGCGCACGGCACAGTTCCTGAACCAGAGGCAGATACGTTGGGCTGAGTTCTTTGCGAATTTCGACTTCCGAATAGAGTATGTCCCGGGGGACACCAACATCATGGCGGATGCTCTCTCCCGTAAGCCACAGTATCTGGAGGAGGCAACGCCAGCGGCCGCCATGCACATCTTCGCACCGACAGTGTGGGCGTGCGCGGCGGCAACAGTTGACCTGGATGCGGTGCGACGAGCGTTGCAGGATGACTCCTTCGCGCAAGCAAAGATGGCAGAGGTGCACAGGGGCACGGCAGCGACCGACGAGTTCCAGCTGCGAGATGGTTTGCTCATCCGTAAAGGGGCCATCTACGTGCCGGGAGACGAACTTCGCGCCAAGGTACTGCAGCAGCGGCACGACGCGCCCACTGCCGGGCACTTTGGCAAGGAGAAGACGGTGGAATTAGTAGCCAGAGACTTCTGGTGGCCCGGAATGAGAGGGGAAGTCGCGGACTACGTGGCGAGGTGTGACACCTGCCAGAGGTCCAAACCAGTGCACAGACCGCCGGCCGGACTGCTGGAACCGCTGCAAACTCCGTTCGAGCCATGGGAGAGAGTGGCCCTGGACTTTGTCACGGATCTGCCCAGCTCGAGGGGCAAGACGGCTGTGCTGGTGGTGGTGGATTTGTTCTCCAAGATGGCACATTTCATTCCGTGTGCGAAGGTGGCCACGGCGGAACAAACCGCCAAACTGTTCATAGACCACGTGTTCAAGGTTCACGGTCTGCCGCGGTCTATTCTGTCCGACCGAGGGCGACAGTTCATCTCAAACTTCTGGCAGAGGCTGATGGGCTTCCTGAACGTCAAGATCAACCTGGCGTCGGCTAGACACCCGCAGACCAACGGGCAAGCGGAGCGGGTCAATGCCATCATGCAGCAGTACCTGAGATGTTATGCGAATCAGCAGCCTGCGACGTGGGTGGATTACCTGCCTCTCGCCGAGTTCGCCTACAACAACACGAAGCACGTGTCCACGGGGGTCACGCCGTTCTTCGCCAACAACGGGAGGCACCCTAGAACCTTCCCGGGACTGGAAAGAATGGGGGAGGGGGAGCCGCAGACAGCAGATGCGTTCGCGTCGGAGTTGCAGGAGGTCCACGATCAGCTGCGGCGGCACCTGGAGCTGGCTAAACACGCATACAAGGTACAAGCGGACAAACACAGAAGGGTTGGCGAAGAGATCCATGTGGGAGACTGGGTCTGGTTAGCAGCCCACGCAGTGCCGGCCAGGTCGTTGGCGAAGAAGAAACTAGGGCATAAACAACTGGGGCCCTACCAAGTCGACGAACAGGTCAACCCGGTGGCTTTCAGGCTGGCTCTTCCGGAGGGTTCCAGAATGCATCCGGTGTTCCACAGATCGGTGCTCACTCCCTACAAGGCACCTCACAGGTTTCAGGAACCAGGAACGGCACCGGGTCCGCTCCGAGAGAGAACCGGGCAAGGGGGAGTGGCACAGGAGGAGCGCATCAACGAAGTCACGGAGATTTTGGACTCCAGATGGGGGGAAGAGGGGGTAGAATACCTTCTCGCCAAGGAGGGCACCCCGGCCAGTGCCAACAGCTGGGTGCTGGGCTACGCTTTAGACGAACCTCTGCTCAAAGAAGAGTTTCATGCCCTCTTCCCACATAGGCCAATGCCAGCAGACTTTTTCGACGACTGGCTTTTCACGCCCACGCTTTCAGCCAGCACGTTCCGGGGGTTCGACTCGGACGAGGAACCGACACGAGACGCCCGTTCCCCAGAGGGGTCACCCTCGGGATCTGCTTCAGAACCCTCGTATTGGTGGGATGATCGACCAGAGGAGCAGTTCCGCAGAAGGTGGCTGGAGGGTCCAGGACGAGCAACGTCTCCTGAAGGCAACGAAGGAGAGACGGACATGGACGTTTTCGGGGACGACCCGGGTTTCGAGCACGGCGGCACAGAGATGGAAGCGGAGGTGACCGTCGTCAACGAGAGCAGGGAGGAAGAACCGGAAGACTTCGGATGGCGGCCCGCCACGGGAAGCGAACTGTATCCGACATTCGTCCCCCTGACACGGCAGCACCCAGATCCCGCACCGGAAGGAGGGGAGGGGGGAAGAGGGGGCTTCGAGGGGGGGATGGATGTCAGGGGTTCAGGAGCAGAGGCAAGGGCAAGGGAGGAAACAGAGAGCGAGGGAGAGGAGGCAGAAGAAAAGATGAGTGATGACGACGACCCGAGATCTCCGAGTCTTTCCAGTGAATCAGAAGATTCACAGAAAGGAGCACCAGTGGCCAGGGCAAGGGGGGAGCCTAGGGGGACACCCCAGGAAGATAGAGCCAGAGGGGACTCAGAGGGGAGCAGTTGGAAATCAGGACCAGCGTCACCGCCAGAGAGCAGGGAAGAGGAAGGGCGCCAGGGATCAAGCGCTGGCAGCTCACAACAGGGGGGAGGGCACGAGTCAGGAGTGGCCACACCTCCATCGGGGAGCGAAGAAACGGTCAGACGGAAGGTGGAAGGTTGGGCGCGCGTGCCAAGTTCAAATGCACAGGAAGGTGGCGCAGTAGGCAGCCCGGAAAGGGAGCCAGGTCCTAAAGCCCGCCGAAAGGAGGGAGAAGAGTCAGGGGGGTCAGCGTCAGCGTCAGAGGAATCCCGGAAGGAAGAGACCCCGGGGGGCAGAGGGACCCAGAGAAGAACAGTCAGGCGGAAAAGGTGGAGCAAGGCTAGGATATTAAGTTGGTGTACAAAGGGCGGAGACTCAGATGGGGCTTCGCCGATCTAACCATGAGACATAGAGTTGCACGCAGCAGCTTGAGAATGGAAACTGTAACTCAATAAAGACTTTTATTTAATGATCGCTGGCTAGCGTGATCCTCTGTGAGCTAGGATCTGGAAGCAGCTCTGACAGAACCCAAAACTCCTTTTTGCTTTGGTTGGGGGTGATTCTGGTGCACACCCAAAAAACACCATGCGAATTGAAATAAGCCCAATCAAAGCTTATTCGTCGTCTTTCTACGTATATGGAAGCGAAAAGACGGTGTTGTGTTATTTGGGTCTCATTACACACACATTGCAATTTCTGGGTCAATGTGCATTAACACCAAAGAACACAACTTGAAATGAGCAAAAGCCAAGATTCTTCTTTCTATGCAGCTGGAACCCAAAACAACCTGTTTGGCTTTGTTTAGGCTTATTACACATCGCGTTGCTATTGGTGGGTGAATGAACACCGAAAGGGCAATCCAAGCTTATTCGTCCTTTTTCTATTGAGATGGAACCAAAACACCTATGCTTGATTTGGGCTGCTAATAAACATGTCACTTTACGATTTTTGGGTGAATGTGCATTCTAACGCCAAAAACACCAATTTGAAATAAGCCCAATCAGAGCTTAATTATCTTCTTTTTATGTAGATGGAACCCAAAAGAACTTTTTGGTTTTGTTTGGGGTGATTCTGGTGCACACCTAAAAAACACCATGCGAATAGAAATAAGCGCAATCAAAGCTTATTCGTCGTCTTTCTACGCATATGAAAGCGAAAAGATAGTGTTGTGTTATTTTGGTCTCATTACACACACGTTGCGATTTCTGGGTCAATGTGCATTAACACCAAAGAACACAACTTGAAATGAGCAAAAGCCAAGATTCTGCCTATGTAGCTGGAACCCAAAACAACCTGTTTGGCTTTGTTTAGGCTTATTACACTTCGCTTTGCTATTTGTGGGCGAATGAACAACGAAAAAACAATCCAAGCCTATTCGTCCTCATTCTATTGAGATGGAAGCAAAACACCTATGCTTGATTTGGGCTGCTAATATACATGTCACTTTACGATTTTTGTCTGAATGTGCATTCTAACCCCAAAAACACCAATTTGAAATGAGCCCAATCAGAGCTTAATTATCTTCTTTTTATGTAGATGGAACCCAAAACACCTTTTTGGTTTTGTTTTGGGTCATTCTGCTGCACACCCAAAAACCACCATGCGAATAGAAATACGCGCAATCAAAGCTTATTCGTCGTCTTTCTACGCATATGAAAGCGAAAAGATGGTGTTGTGTTATTTTGGTCTAATTACACATACGTTGCGATTTCTGGGTCAAGGTGCATTAACACCAAAGTACACAACTTGAAATAAGCAAAAGCCAAGATTCTTTTTTTTTTTTTTTTTAAAGCAATTTATTGGGTTTTACAATAGAAATAAACATAATAAACAATATGACATTTGTCTTAACATAGTTTCACATTTTCTTTGGTCTTCCTCACATCTCCCGCTCCCACTTTCATCGTTATAACATTTTGTCAGCAATTTATCATCTTATTTAGATTCTTATATCCCTTCTATGTTTCATAATCTTATAGTTCTCGAAAGGGGTTAAATTTTCACAGTCTTACTTATTTTCTTAAAAGCTTCTAAATTTAGTGGTGCTCAGTTATTTTGGTCTAGCATCTTATTTAGCATTCACTCAAATTACAATGTTTTTGTAAATAATTCTTAAATTTCTTCCAGTCCTCCTCAATCCTCTCTTCTCCCAGGTCACGAATTCTGCCGGTCATTTCAGCCAGTTCCATGTAGTCTATCAGTTGCATCTGCCATTCTTCCAGTGTGGGTAGATCTTGAGTTTTCCAATGTTTTGCGAGAAGTATCCTTGCTGCTGTTGTTGCATACATAAAAAATGTCTGATCCTTCTTTGCCACCCCTTGGCCGACAATACCCAAGAGGAAAGCCTCTGGTTTCTTAGTGAAGGTATATTTAAATACCTTTTTCAATTCATTATAAATCATTTCCCAGAACGCCTTCACTTTAGGGCAAGTCCACCAGAGGTGGAAGAACGTTCCCTCACACTCTTTACACTTCCAACACTTATTATCAGACAGGTGGTAAATTTTTGCAAGTTTGACTGGGGTCATATACCATCTATAAATCATTTTCATTACATTTTCTTTCAGAGCGTTACATGCAGTAAATTTCAATCCATTACTCCACAACCTTTCCCAGTCCTCAAACATGATATTATACCCAATGTCCTGTGCCCACCTTATCATAGCCGATTTAACCGTTTCATCTTGTGTATTCCATTTCAACAGCAAGTTATACATCCTTGAAAGTACCTTGATCTTTGGTTCTAACAATTCTGTTTCTAGTTTCGATTTCTCCACCTGGAACCCTAGTTTCTTATCATTTTTAAAAACTTCTTTAATCTGAGCGTAATTGTCAGAGCTGCTTCCAGATCCTAGCTCACAGAGGATCACGCTAGCCAGCGATCATTAAATAAAAGTCTTTATTGAGTTACAGTTTCCATTCTCAAGCTGCTGCGTGCAACTCTACGTCTCATGGTTAGATCGGCGAAGCTCCATCTGAGTCTCCGCCCCTTGTACACCAACTTAATATCCTAGCCTTGCTCCACCTTTTCCGCCTGACTGTTCTTCTCTGGGTCCCTCTGCCCCCCGGGGTCTCTTCCTTCCGGGATTCCTCTGACGCTGACGCTGACCCCCCTGACTCTTCTCCCTCCTTTCGGCGGGCTTTAGGACCTGGCTCCCTTTCCGGGCTGCCTACTGCGCCACCTTCCTGTGCATTTGAACTTGGCACGCGCGCCCAACCTTCCACCTTCCGTCTGACCGTTTCTTCGCTCCCCGATGGAGGTGTGGCCACTCCTGACTCGTGCCCTCCCCCCTGTTGTGAGCTGCCAGCGCTTGATCCCTGGCGCCCTTCCTCTTCCCTGCTCTCTGGCGGTGACGCTGGTCCTGATTTCCAACTGCTCCCCTCTGAGTCCCCTCTGGCTCTATCTTCCTGGGGTGTCCCCCTAGGCTCCCCCCTTGCCCTGGCCACTGGTGCTCCTTTCTGTGAATCTTCTGATTCACTGGAAAGACTCGGAGATCTCGGGTCGTCATCATCACTCATCTTTTCTTCTGCCTCCTCTCCCTCGCTCTCTGTTTCCTCCCTTGCCCTTGCCTCTGCTCCTGAACCCCTGACATCCATCCCCCCCTCGAAGCCCCCTCTTCCCCCCTCCCCTCCTTCCGGTGCGGGATCTGGGTGCTGCCGTGTCAGGGGGACGAATGTCGGATACAGTTCGCTTCCCGTGGCGGGCCGCCATCCGAAGTCTTCCGGTTCTTCCTCCCTGCTCTCGTTGACGACGGTCACCTCCGCTTCCATCTCTGTGCCGCCGTGCTCGAAACCCGGGTCGTCCCCGAAAACGTCCATGTCCGTCTCTCCCTCGTTGCCTTCTGGAGACGTTGCTCGTCCTGGACCCTCCAGCCACCTTCTGCGGAACTGCTCCTCTGGTCGATCATCCCACCAATACGAGGGTTCTGAAGCAGATCCCGAGGGTGACCCCTCTGGGGAACGGGCGTCTCGTGTCGGTTCCTCGTCCGAGTCGAACCCCCGGAACGTGCTGGCTGAAAGCGTGGGCGTGAAAAGCCAGTCGTCGAAAAAGTCTGCTGGCATTGGCCTATGTGGGAAGAGGGCATGAAACTCTTCTTTGAGCAGAGGTTCGTCTAAAGCGTAGCCCGGCACCCAGCTGTTGGCACTGGCCGGGGTGCCCTCCTTGGCGAGAAGGTATTCTACCCCCTCTTCCCCCCATCTAGAGTCCAAAATCTCCGTGACTTCGTTGATGCGCTCCTCCTGTGCCACTCCCCCTTGCCCGGTTCTCTCTCGGAGCGGACCCGGTGCCGTTCCTGGTTCCTGAAACCTGTGAGGTGCCTTGTAGGGAGTGAGCACCGATCTGTGGAACACCGGATGCATTCTGGAACCCTCCGGAAGAGCCAGCCTGAAAGCCACCGGGTTGACCTGTTCGTCGACTTGGTAGGGCCCCAGTTGTTTATGCCCTAGTTTCTTCTTCGCCAACGACCTGGCCGGCACTGCGTGGGCTGCTAACCAGACCCAGTCTCCCACATGGATCTCTTCGCCAACCCTTCTGTGTTTGTCCGCTTGTACCTTGTATGCGTGTTTAGCCAGCTCCAGGTGCCGCCGCAGCTGATCGTGGACCTCCTGCAACTCCGACGCGAACGCATCTGCTGTCTGCGGCTCCCCCTCCCCCATTCTTTCCAGTCCCGGGAAGGTTCTAGGGTGCCTCCCGTTGTTGGCGAAGAACGGCGTGACCCCCGTGGACACGTGCTTCGTGTTGTTGTAGGCGAACTCGGCGAGAGGCAGGTAATCCACCCACGTCGCAGGCTGTTGATTCGCATAACATCTCAGGTACTGCTGCATGATGGCATTGACCCGCTCCGCTTGCCCGTTGGTCTGCGGGTGTCTAGCCGACGCCAGGTTGATCTTGACGTTCAGGAAGCCCATCAGCCTCTGCCAGAAGTTTGAGATGAACTGTCGCCCTCGGTCGGACAGAATAGACCGCGGCAGACCGTGAACCTTGAACACGTGGTCTATGAACAGTTTGGCGGTTTGTTCCGCCGTGGCCACCTTCGCACACGGAATGAAATGTGCCATCTTGGAGAACAAATCCACCACCACCAGCACAGCCGTCTTGCCCCTCGAGCTGGGCAGATCCGTGACAAAGTCCAGGGCCACTCTCTCCCATGGCTCGAACGGAGTTTGCAGCGGTTCCAGCAGTCCGGCCGGCGGTCTGTGCACTGGTTTGGACCTCTGGCAGGTGTCACACCTCGCCACGTAGTCCGCGACTTCCCCTCTCATTCCGGGCCACCAGAAGTCTCTGGCTACTAATTCCACCGTCTTCTCCTTGCCAAAGTGCCCGGCAGTGGGCGCGTCGTGCAGCTGCTGCAGTACCTTGGCGCGAAGTTCGTCTCCCGGCACGTAGATGGCCCCTTTACGGATGAGCAAACCATCTCGCAGCTGGAACTCGTCGGTCGCTGCCGTGCCCCTGTGCACCTCTGCCATCTTTGCTTGCGCGAAGGAGTCATCCTGCAACGCTCGTCGCACCGCATCCAGGTCAACTGTCGCCGCCGCGCACGCCCACACTGTCGGTGCGAAGATGTGCATGGCGGCCGCTGGCGTTGCCTCCTCCAGATACTGTGGCTTACGGGAGAGAGCATCCGCCATGATGTTGGTGTCCCCCGGGACATATTCTATTCGGAAGTCGAAATTCGCAAAGAACTCAGCCCAACGTATCTGCCTCTGGTTCAGGAACTGTGCCGTGCGCCAGTGCTCTAGA
The DNA here is from genome assembly GCF_964106645.2 of Podarcis pityusensis. NCBI lineage: Eukaryota > Metazoa > Chordata > Lepidosauria > Squamata > Lacertidae > Podarcis > Podarcis pityusensis. The sequence goes on along the minus strand of NC_138028.1, from coordinate 138,983,755 downwards.
TTCTTGTGGTCCGTGCAGACCTGCACCGTGTGCTTGGCGCCGATCAGGAAGTGCCTCCACGCTTTGAACGCTGCATGAATGGCCAGCAACTCCCTGTCCCAGATGGTGTAGTTCTGTTCGGACTTGCTGAGCTTCCTTGAGTAAAACGCTCCCGGCCTCCAAACCCCCTGCGGGTCTTTCTGCAGCAGGACTGCTCCCACGGCTCTGTCCGAAGCGTCTGTCTCCACCCTCATCGGCCTGCTGGGGTTGACATGAAGCAGCTGCTCTTCCGACGCGAAGAGACGCTTGAGTGCCTGAAAGGACTGCTCCGCCTGCTCTGTCCAGATGAACTTCTTTTTCTTGGAGCTGAGCGTGTCCGTGATGGCCGCTGTCTGCATCGCAAAGCCTTTGATAAACTTGCGATAGAAGTTCGCGAAGCCGACAAACCGTTGGACCTCCTTCCGGTTGCGTGGGCTTTTCCAATCCAACACTGCTCGGACCTTGGCGCTGTCCATGGCGAGCCCTTTATCAGACAACTTGTAGCCCAGGAAATCCACCTCCGTCACGTCGAATTGGCACTTCTCCAGCTTGGCGTAAAGCCTATGTTGCTGTAGCCTGCTCAGCACTTCCTTGACGTGTCTGTCATGCTCCTGCTGCGATTCCGAAAAGATCAGGATGTCATCCAAGAAACAGACGCACGTCTTGTAGAGGAGCCCCGCCAACACGTGATGCATGAAAGCTTGAAAAACGTGGGAGCCATTTTGCAATCCAAAAGGCATAACTCTATATTCGTAGGTGCCCAGGGGCGTGAACATGGCTGTCTTCCACTCATCTCCTTCCCGCATGCGAATGAGGTTGTATGCCCCTCGCAGGTCCAACTTGGTGAACACTCTGCCCTTCCGTACCTTTGCGAGGAGGTCGTCGATTCGGGGCATGGGGAAGTCCGATGGCTTGGTCACACTGTTCAAGATGCGATAGTCCACTACAAGTCTTTTTTGGGGCGTGTCCCGCTTCTTAACAAAGAATACCGGACTGCCCCCCGCTGCCTTGGACTCTCGGATGAAACCGCGCTCCAAATTATGATCTATGAACTCTTTGAGTTCCTGCAGTTCGTCCTCAGACATGGAATACAGCTTCCCTTTGGGCAGCGCCGCCCCCGGCAGCAGGTCAATTTTGCAGTCATATGGTCTGTGGGGGGGTAGCCTGTCTGCCTCCTTCTCGCAGAAAACCTCCAAAAATTCCGCGTACTTGTGGGGAACCGCTTGCAGCGTGCCTAGCTGCAGCTGTGACTCCTCTTCCCCTCCTTCCTGCCTGGGCACGATGCAGTGATCAGCGCAAAAGGAAGAGCCGAAGGTCAGCTGCCTCTGGTACCAAGCCAGCGTCGGGCTGTGCTTGTCCAGCCAACTCATGCCCAATACAATGGGCGTGTCCGATAGTTGAGTGACATTGAAGCTGATGATTTCCCTGTGATTCCCAAGTCGCATCACCATTGGTGGCGTCTGCTTCACCACTTGCCCCCCTAGCAGCTCCCTGCCATCCACCGTGACAACCTGCAGGGGCAGCGTGGCAGGCAGCAACTGTATAGCGTGCCGGTCGACAAAGTCCTGCCCTATAAAGTCCGCATTGCTTCCGGAGTCAATGGTGATTGGCACGTCCATGGTGATTCCATTGGGCAGCTGGAGCGACGCGGTGAGCCTCACTACCGGTTTGGGCGGGAGGGGGTCCATGGGCTGTAAAATCTCTGGGGACTGCTTCACTGACACGTCTGGCTGGGCCCCAGTGCCTCTTCCTCCAACCAGACTCCGTCGTTTCCCTGCTGTGGTTGTCCTTGCTGCGTTGCTGCAGTTACCATTGCTGAGGCTGCAGTGTGCTTGTGGAGCCTCTGGGGACACTCTTTCGCCATATGCTGTGGATCATCGCAGATGTAACACTTCCTGTTCCCTCTAGGAGGCTTCGCTTTCACTGCTGCCGGTGCTAGGGCTCTGGCTGCTGACTGAGCCCTTGCACCTCCAACCTCCATAGGTTCCGCTCCTCCTCCTGGCGGAGGCGTGGATTGCGCACGCGCTGCTTCTCTGGGAAGGAAGGAGGAGCCCCTGGCTGGTTCGCGCCCTCCACGCCCTTCGCCACTGCTCCACGGACGTCCTTCCAGCCGCACCCCCACCGCCAGCGCCCTCTGAACGATCTCCTGCGTGGTCCGGGGTCTCTCCCCCCTCGCAATTTCATCTTTAACCGAGCCGTGCAATCCCTCCCAAAACAGGTCTCTTACAGGAGCCGAATCTCTGTCCCATTCCAGAGCACTGACCAAAGCGAAAAAGCGGGCATGGTACTGCCTTACGCTGGCCCTCCCTTGCTTCAGTCCATGTATCTGCTGCCGAGCAAGATCCACGTCAATGCTTGACAAAAAGCACCCATCCATCGCTTTAATAAAGGCATCCGCATTTTGGAGCGCCGGATCCTTATCTCTCCACAAATTGCGCAGCCATGCTTTAGCATCTCCATGCAAATGGGACATGATGAATCCCACCTTCTCTTGCTCATCTCTAAAGTCTTTGTTCAGCAGTTGCAGTGCACACATTACATCTGCTCTAAAGTTGGGGTACTGTTGCAAATTCCCATCGAAGTGAGAGACCAAACCGCCTGTTCGTCTCCCCAACCCAATCCCCTCCGGTTTGGGTGTCAGTTGCCCTTGCTTCGTAAGCACTTCCAACCTGACCTGGAGATCCCTGTAGGCGGCAGCTGCGTCCTCCTCTCTCTTCCTGGATGCAAGAGCCTCGGCATTCAGGCGCGACACTGCTTCTCTGAGTTCCACTATCTGCTGTTCGGCCGTCATGTTGTCTGCCGTTCGTGAGCTCGCTAGTAGGCACTCGCTTTCTCTCCTCTCCGCGAGGCTGTAGATGCCCACAATTTAAGGGATGGAGCTTACTGTCAGAGTTGCTTCCAGATCCTAGCTCACAGAGGATCACGCTAGCCAGCGATCATTAAATAAAAGTCTTTATTGAGTTACAGTTTCCATTCTCAAGCTGCTGCGTGCAACCCTACGTCTAATGGTTAGATCGGCGAAGCTCCATCTGAGTCTCCGCCCCTTGTACACCAACTTAATATCCTAGCCTTGCTCCACCTTTTCCGCCTGACTGTTCTTCTCTGGGTCCCTCTGCCCCCCGGGGTCTCTTCCTTCCGGGATTCCTCTGACGCTGACCCCCCTGACTCTTCTCCCTCCTTTCGGCGGGCTTTAGGACCTGGCTCCCTTTCCGGGCTGCCTACTGCGCCACCTTCCTGTGCATTTGAACTTGGCGCGCGCGCCCAACCTTCCACCTTCCGTCTGACCGTTTCTTCGCTCCCCGATGGAGGTGTGGCCACTCCTGACTCGTGCCCTCCCCCCTGTTGTGAGCTGCCAGCGCTTGATCCCTGGCGCCCTTCCTCTTCCCTGCTCTCTGGCGGTGACGCCGGTCCCGATTTCCAACTGCTCCCCTCTGAGTCCCCTCTGGCTCTATCTTCCTGGGGTGTCCCCCTAGGCTCCCCCCTTGCCCTGGCCACTGGTGCTCCTTTCTGTGAATCTTCTGATTCACTGGAAAGACTCGGAGATCTCGGGTCGTCGTCATCACTCATCTTTTCTTCTGCCTCCTCCCCCTCGCTCTCTGTTTCCTCCCTTGCCCTTGCCTCTGCTCCTGAACCCCTGACATACGCCATCTGGGACAGGGAGTTGCTGGCCATTCATGCAGCATTCAAGGCGTGGCGGCACTTCCTCATTGGAGCCAAACACACAGTGCAGGTCCGCACGGACCATAAAAACCTGGAGTACTGGCGCACGGCAAGGTTCCTGAACCAGAGGCACATACGATGGGCGGAGTTCTTTGCGGATTTCGACTTCAGGATAGAGTACATCCCAGGCGACAACAACATCATGGCGGATGCACTGTCCAGAAAGCCGCAATACCTCGAGGAGGCGGCACCAGCAGCGGCCAAGCACATTTTCGCACCGAAAGCGTGGGCGTGCGCTTCAGCAACCGTGGACCTGGATGCTGTACGTCGAGCACTGCAGAAGGACCCCTTCGCACAAGCCAAGATGGAGGAGGTGCAAAGGGGCACGGCGGAGGACGACGAGTTCCAGATACGCGACGGATTGCTCATCCGCAGAGGGGCCCTCTACGTACCGGGAGACGACCTCCGCGCGAAAGTACTGCAGCAGTTGCACGACGCACCCACCGCCAGGCACTTTGGCAAAGAGAAGACGGTAGAATTAGTAGCCAGAGATTTTTGGTGGCCCAAGATGCGGGGGGAAGTCGCGGATTACGTCTCGAGGTGCGACACCTGCCAAAGGGCCAAGTCAGTGCACAAACCGCCGGCGGGACTCCTCGAACCGCTGCAGACACCGCTCGAACCGTGGGAGAGGGTGGCCCTGGACTTTGTCACGGATCTACCCAGCTCGAGGGGCAAGACGGCAGTGCTAGTGGTGGTGGACATGTTCACCAAAATGGCCCACTTCATTCCGTGCACGAAGGTGGCCACGGCGGAACAGACCGCCAAACTGTTCATAGACCACGTGTTCAGGGTTCACGGTCTGCCACGGTCTATCCTGTCCGACCGGGGGCGACAGTTCATCTCGAACTTCTGGCAGAAGCTGATGGGTTTCCTGAACGTCAAGATCAACCTAGCGTCGGCGAGACACCCACAGACGAACGGACAAGCGGAGCGAGTTAACGCCATCATGCAGCAGTACCTGCGATGCTACGCAAATCAGCAGCCGGCAACATGGGTGGACTACCTGCCGCTCGCTGAGTTCGCCTACAACAACACGAAGCACGTGTCCACGGGGGTGACACCGTTCTTCGCCAACAACGGGAGGCATCCCAGAACCTTCCCGGGATTAGCGAGAGCGGGGGAGGGGGAGCCACAGGCAGCGGAAGCCTTAGCATCAGAGTTGCAGGAGGTTCACGAACAGCTTCGGAGGCAGTTAGAACTAGCAAAGCACGCATACAAACTGCAGGCTGACAAGCACAGAAGGGTTGGGGAAGACATACAGGTGGGAGACTGGGTTTGGTTAGCAGCCCAGGCAGTGCCGGCCAGATCGTTAGCGAAGAAGAAGCTAGGGCATAAGCAACTAGGACCCTACCAAGTCGAGGCACAGGTCAATCCAGTGGCCTTCCGGTTGACACTGCCGGAGGGATCCAGAATGCACCCAGTTTTCCATAGATCAGTGCTCACGCCCTACAAAGCACCTCATAGATTTCAGGAGCCAGGCACGGCACCAGACCCGTTCAGGGAAACGCCCACAAGGGGGGGGGTCGCCAAGGCGGGAACCCGTCAACGAAGTCACAGAGATTTTAGACTCGAGATGGGGGGAAGAGGGAGTAGAATATCTTCTCGCCAGAGAAGGTACCCCGGCCAGCGCCAACAGTTGGGTGCCAGACTATGCCTTGGACGAACCTCTTCTCAAGGACGAGTTTCATGCCCTTTTCCCACACAGGCCCATGCCAGCCGAGTATTTCGACGACTGGCTTTTCACACCCACATTTTCAGCCAGCACATTCCAGGGGTTCACCTCGGACGAGGAACCGACACTAGAAACACGTTCCCCGGAGGGATCACCCTCGGGGTCTGCCTCAGACCGTTCCTATTGGTGGGACAATCGACCAGAGGAGCAGTGGCGCAGGAAGTGGCTGGGGGGTCCTTGGCAGGCAATGTCCCCGGAGGAGACCGGGGGAGAGACGGACATGGACGTGTTGGGGGAGGACCTTGGGTTCGAGCACGGCGGCAAAGAGATGGAAGCAGAGGAAATTGAGGTCGGCGAGAGCACGGAGGACGAGCCGGACTTATCCGGCTGGATGCACGCCACGGGGACGAACTGTATCCGGCACTCACCCCCACAACGACGGAGCACCCAGTACCCACACCTGAAGGAGGGGAGGGGGGAAGGGGGGGCTTCGAGGGGGGGGTGGATGTCAGGGGTTCAGGAGCAGAGGCACAGGAAAGGGAGGAAATAGAGAGCGAGGGGGAGGAGTCCGAAGGAAATGTTAGCGATGACAGCGGTCCGAGGTCTCTGAGTCTTTCCAGCGAATCGGAAGATTCACAGAAAGGGGCTCCCATGGTCAGAGCAAGGGGGGAGCCGAGGGGGACACCCCAGGAAGAAGGGGCCAGAGGGGACTCAGAGAGCAGCAGTTGGAAATCAGGACCAGCGTCCACACCAGAGTGCAGTAGGGGGGAGGAGTCCCAGGCATCGGGATCAGGCGGCGCACTGCCAGTGGGAGGACATGAGTCAGGATTGGCCACGCCTCCATCGGGGAGCGAGGAAACGGTCGAGAGGAAGGTTGAAGGCTGGGCGCGCGCGCCAAGTTCAAATGTACAGGAGGGCGGCGCAGTTGGCAGCCCGGATAGGGAGCCAGGTCCCAAAGCCCGCCGAAAAGAGGGGGAGGAGTCAGGGGGGTCAACGTCAGCGTCAGAAGAATCCAGGAAGGAAGGGACCCCGGGGGGTAGCAGGACCCAGAGGAGAAAGGAGAGACGTAAGAGGTGGAGTAAGGCTAGAATCTTAAACTGGTGTACAGGGGGCGGAGACTCAGATGGAGCTTCGCCGATCTAACCCCTAGACGTAGAGCTGGGGCGCTGCGGCTTGAAAATGGAAACTGTACTTCAATAAAGACTTTTGTACATTACTGCCGGCTAGCGTTGGTCCTCTGTGAGCTGGGACCTGGAGCCAGCTCTGACAGTGGGCGTGAAAAGCCAGTCGTCGAAAAAGTCTGCTGGCATTGGCCTATGTGGGAAGAGGACATGAAACTCTTCTTTGAGCAGAGGTTCGTCTAAAGCGTAGCCCGGCACCCAGCTGTTGGCACTGGCCGGGGTGCCCTCCTTGGCGAGAAGGTATTCTACCCCCTCTTCCCCCCATCTGGAGTCCAAAATCTCCGTGACTTCGTTGAAGCGCTCCTCCTGTGCCACTCCCCCTTGCCCGGTTCTCTCTCGGAGCGGACCCGGTGCCGTTCCTGGTTCCTGAAACCTGTGAGGTGCCTTGTAGGGAGTGAGCACCGATCTGTGGAACACCGGGTGCATTCTGGAACCCTCCGGAAGAGCCAGCCTGAAAGCCACCGGGTTGACCTGTTCTTCGACTTGGTAGGGCCCCAGTTGTTTATGCCCTAGTTTCTTCTTCGCCAACGACCTGGCCGGCACTGCGTGGGCTGCTAACCAGACCCAGTCTCCCACATGGATCTCTTCGCCAACCCTTCTGTGTTTGTCCGCTTGTACCTTGTATGCGTGTTTAGCCAGCTCCAGGTGCCGCCGCAGCTGATCGTGGACCTCCTGCAACTCCGACGCGAACGCATCTGCTGTCTGCGGCTCCCCCTCCCCCATTCTTTCCAGTCCCGGGAAGGTTCTGGGGTGCCTCCCGTTGTTGGCGAAGAACGGCGTGACCCCCGTGGACACGTGCTTCGTGTTGTTGTAGGCGAACTCGGCGAGAGGCAGGTAATCCACCCACGTCGCAGGCTGTTGATTCGCATAACATCTCAGGTACTGCTGCATGATGGCATTGACCCGCTCCGCTTGCCCGTTGGTCTGCGGGTGTCTAGCCGACGCCAGGTTGATCTTGACGTTCAGGAAGCCCATCAGCCTCTGCCAGAAGTTTGAGATGAACTGTCGCCCTCGGTCGGACAGAATAGACCGCGGCAGACCGTGAACCTTGAACACGTGGTCTATGAACAGTTTGGCGGTTTGTTCCGCCGTGGCCACCTTCGCACACGGAATGAAATGTGCCATCTTGGAGAACAAGTCCACCACCACCAGCACAGCCGTCTTTCCCCTCGAGCTGGGCAGATCCGTGACAAAGTCCAGGGCCACTCTCTCCCATGGTTCGAACGGAGTTTGCAGCGGTTCCAGCAGTCCGGCCGGCGGTCTGTGCACTGGTTTGGCCCTCTGGCAGGTGTCACACCTCGCCACGTAGTCCGCGACTTCCCCTCTCATTCCGGGCCACCAGAAGTCTCTGGCTACTAATTCCACCGTCTTCTCCTTGCCAAAGTGCCCGGCAGTGGGCGCGTCGTGCAGCTGCTGCAGTACCTTGGCGCAAAGTTCGTCTCCCGGCACGTAGATGGCCCCTTTACGGATGAGCAAACCATCTCGCAGCTGGAACTCGTCGGTCGCTGCCGTGCCCCTGTGCACCTCTGCCATCTTTGCTTGCGCGAAGGAGTCATCCTGCAACGCTCGTCGCACCGCATCCAGGTCAACTGTCGCCGCCGCGCACGCCCACACTGTCGGTGCGAAGATGTGCATGGCGGCCGCTGGCGTTGCCTCCTCCAGATACTGTGGCTTACGGGAGAGAGCATCCGCCATGATGTTGGTGTCCCCCGGGACATACTCTATTCGGAAGTCGAAATTCGCAAAGAACTCAGCCCAACGTATCTGCCTCTGGTTCAGGAACTGTGCCGTGCGCCAGTGCTCTAGATTCTTGTGGTCCGTGCAGACCTGCACCGTGTGCTTGGCGCCGATCAGGAAGTGCCTCCACGCTTTGAACGCTGCATGAATGGCCAGCAACTCCCTGTCCCAGATGGTGTAGTTCTGTTCGGACTTGCTGAGCTTCCTTGAGTAAAACGCTCCCGGCCTCCAAACCCCCTGCGGGTCTTTCTGCAGCAGGACTGCTCCCATGGCTCTGTCCGAAGCGTCTGTCTCCACCCTCATCGGCCTGCTGGGGTTGACATGAAGCAGCTGCTCTTCCGACGCGAAGAGACGCTTGAGTGCCTGAAAGGACTGCTCCGCCTGCTCTGTCCAGATGAACTTCTTTTTCTTGGAGCTGAGCGTGTCCGTGATGGCCGCTGTCTGCATGGCAAAGCCTTTGATAAACTTGCGATAGAAGTTCGCGAAGCCGACAAACCGTTGGACCTCCTTCCGGTTGCGTGGGCTTTTCCAATCCAACACTGCTCGGACCTTGGCGCTGTCCATGGCGAGCCCTTTATCAGACAACTTGTAGCCCAGGAAATCCACCTCCGTCACGTCGAATTGGCACTTCTCCAGCTTGGCGTAAAGCCTATGTTGCTGTAGCCTGCTCAGCACTTCCTTGACGTGTCTGTCATGCTCCTGCTGCGATTCCGAAAAGATCAGGATGTCATCCAAGAAACAGACGCACGTCTTGTAGAGGAGCCCCGCCAACACGTGATGCATGAAAGCTTGAAAAACGTGGGAGCCATTTTGCAATCCAAAAGGCATAACTCTATATTCGTAGGTGCCCAGGGGCGTGAACATGGCTGTCTTCCACTCATCCCCTTCCCGCATGCGAATGAGGTTGTATGCCCCTCGCAGGTCCAACTTGGTGAACACTCTGCCCTTCCGTACCTTTGCGAGGAGGTCGTCGATTCGGGGCATGGGGAAGTCCGATGGCTTGGTCACACTGTTCAAGATGCGATAGTCCACTACAAGTCTTTTTTGGGGCGTGTCCCGCTTCTTAACAAAGAATACCGGACTGCCCCCCGCTGCCTTGGACTCTCGGATGAAACCGCGCTCCAAATTATGATCTATGAACTCCTTGAGTTCCTGCAGTTCGTCCTCAGACATGGAATACAGCTTCCCTTTGGGCAGCGCCGCCCCCGGCAGCAGGTCAATTTTGCAGTCATATGGTCTGTGGGGGGGTAGCCTGTCTGCCTCCTTCTCGCAGAAAACCTCCAAAAATTCTGCGTACTTGTGGGGAACCGCTTGCAGCGTGCCTAGCTGCCGCTGTGACTCCTCTTCCTCTCCTTCCTGCCTGGGCACGATGCAGTGTTCAGCGCAGAAGGAAGAGCCGAAGGTCAGCTGCCTCTGGTACCAAGCCAGCGTCGGGCTGTGCTTGTCCAGCCAACTCATGCCCAATACAATGGGCGTGTCCGATAGTTGAGTGACATTGAAGCTGATGATTTCCCTGTGATTCCCAAGTCGCATCACCATTGGTGGCGTCTGCTTCACCACTTGCCCCCCCTAGCAGCTCCCTGCCATCCACCTTGACAACCTGCAGGGGCAGCGTGGCAGGCAGCAACTGTATAGCGTGCCGGTCGACAAAGTCCTGCCCTATAAAGTCCGCATTGCTTCCGGAGTCAATGGTGATTGGCACGTCCATGGTGATTCCATTGGGCAGCTGGAGCGACGCGGTGAGCCTCACTGCTGGTTTGGGCGGGAGGGGGTCCATGGGCTGTAAAATCTCTGGGGACTGCTTCACTGACACGTCTGGCTGGGCCCCAGTGCCTCTTCCTCCAACCAGACTCCGTCGTTTCCCTGCTGTGGTTGTCCTTGCTGCGTTGCTGCAGTTACCATTGCTGAGGCTGCAGTGTGCTTGTGGAGCCTCTGGGGACACTCTTTCGCCATATGCTGTGGATCATCGCAGATGTAACACTTCCTGTTCCCTCTAGGAGGCTTCGCTTTCACTGCTGCCGGTGCTAGGGCTCTGGCTGCTGACTGAGCCCTTGCACCTCCAACCTCCATAGGTTCCGCTCCTCCGCCTGGCGGAGGCATGGATTGCGCACGCGCTGCTTCTCTGGGAAGGAAGGAGGAGCCCCTGGCTGGTTCGCGCCCTCCACGCCCTTCGCCACTGCTCCACGGACTTTCTTCCAGCCGCACCCCCACCGCCAGCGCCCTCTGAACGATCTCCTGCGTGGTCCGGGGTCTCTCCCCCCTCGCAATTTCATTTTTAACCGAGCCGTGCAATCCCTCCCAAAACAGGTCTCTTACAGGAGCCGAATCTCTGTCCCATTCCAGAGCACTGACCAAAGCGAAAAAGCGGGCATGGTACTGCCTTACGCTGGCCCTCCCTTGCTTCAGTCCATGTATCTGCTGCCGAGCAAGATCCACGTCAATGCTTGATAAAAAGCACCCATCCATCGCTTTAATAAAGGCATCCGCATTTTGGAGCGCCGGATCCTTATCTCTCCACAAATTGCGCAGCCATGCTTTAGCATCTCCATGCAAATGGGACATGATGAATCCCACCTCCTCTTGCTCATCTCTAAAGTCTTTGTTCAGCAGTTGCAGTGCACACATTACATCTGCTCTAAAGTTGGGGTACTGTTGCAAATTCCCATCGAAGTGAGAGACCAGACCGCCTGTTCGTCTCCCCAACCCAATCCCCTCCGGTTTGGGTGTCAGTTGCCCTTGCTTCGTAAGCACTTCCAACCTGACCTGGAGATCCCTGTAGGCGGCAGCTGCGTCCTCCTCCCTCTTCCTCGATGCAAGAGCCTCGGCATTCAGTCGCGACACTGCTTCTCTGAGTTCCGCTATCTGCTGTTCGGCCGTCATGTTGTCTGCCGTTCGTGAGCTCGCTAGTAGGCACCCGCTTTCTCTCCTCTCCGCGAGGCTGTAGATGCCCACAATTTAGGAGATGGAGCTTACTGTCAGAGTTGCTTCCAGATCCTAGCTCACAGAGGATCACGCTAGCCAGCGATCATTAAATAAAAGTCTTTATTGAGTTACAGTTTCCATTCTCAAGCTGCTGCGTACAACCCTACGTCTAATGGTTAGATCGGCGAAGCTCCATCTGAGTCTCCGCCCCTTGTACACCAACTTAATATCCTAGCCTTGCTCCACCTTTTCCGCCTGACTGTTCTTCTCTGGGTCCCTCTGCCCCCCGGGGTCTCTTCCTTCCGGGATTCCTCTGACGCTGACGCTGACCCCCCTGACTCTTCTCCCTCCTTTTGGCGGGCTTTAGGACCTGGCTCCCTTTCCGGGCTGCCTACTGCGCCACCTTCCTGTGCATTTGAACTTGGCGCGCGCGCCCAACCTTCCACCTTCCGTCTGACCGTTTCTTCGCTCCCCGATGGAGGTGTGGCCACTCCTGACTCGTGCCCTCCCCCCTGTTGTGAGCTGCCAGCGCTTGATCCCTGGCGCCCTTCCTCTTCCCTGCTCTCTGGCGGTGACGCTGGTCCTGATTTCCAACTGCTCCCCTCTGAGTCCCCTCTGGCTCTATCTTCCTGGGGTGTCCCCCTAGGCTCCCCCCTTGCCCTGGCCACTGGTGCTCCTTTCTGTGAATCTTCTGATTCACTGGAAAGACTCGGAGATCTCGGGTCGTCGTCATCACTCATCTTTTCTTCTGCCTCCTCTCCCTCGCTCTCTGTTTCCTCCCTTGCCCTTGCCTCTGCTCCTGAACCCCTGACAGAAGCGAAAAGACGGTGTTGTGTTATTTGGGTCTCATTACACACACATTGCGATTTCTGGGTCAATGTGCATTAACACCAAAGAACACAACTTGAAATGAGCAAAAGCCAAGATTCTTCTTTCTATGCAGCTGGAACCCAAAACAACCTGTTTGGCTTTGTTTAGGCTTATTACACATCGCGTTGCTATTGGTGGGTGAATGAACACCGAAAGGGCAATCCAAGTTTATTCGTCCTTTTTCTATTGAGATGGAACCAAAACACCTATGCTTGATTTGGGCTGCTAATAAACATGTCACTTTACGATTTTTGGGTGAATGTGCATTCTAACGCCAAAAACACCAATTTGAAATAAGCCCAATCAGAGCTTAATTATCTTCTTTTTATGTAGATGGAACCCAAAACACCTTTTTGGCTTTGTTTTGGGTCATTGTGCTGCACACCCAAGAACCACCATGCGAATAGAAATAAGCGCAATCAAAGCTTATTCGTCGTCTTTCTACGCATATGAAAGCGAAAAGATGGTGTTGTGTTATTTTGGTCTCATTACACACACGTTGCGATTTCTGGGTCAAGGTGCATTAACACCAAAGTACACGACTTGAAATAAGCTGTCAGAGCTGCTTCCAGATCCTAGCTCACAGAGGATCACGCTAGCCAGCGATCATTAAATAAAAGTCTTTATTGAGTTACAGTTTCCATTCTCAAGCTGCTGCGTGCAACTCTACGTCTCATGGTTAGATCGGCGAAGCTCCTTCTGAGTCTCCGCCCCTTGTACACCAATTTAATATCCTAGCCTTGCTCCACCTTTTCCGCCTGACTGTTCTTCTCTGGGTCCCTCTGCCCCCCGGGGTCTCTTCCTTCCTGGATTCCTCTGACGCTGACGCTGACCCCCCTGACTCTTCTCCCTCCTTTCGGCGGGCTTTAGGACCTGGCTCCCTTTCCGGGCTGCCTACTGCGCCACCTTCCTGTGCATTTGAACTTGGCACGCGCGCCCAACCTTCCACCTTCTGTCTGACCGTTTCTTCGCTCCCCGATGGAGGTGTGGCCACTCCTGACTCGTGCCCTCCCCCCTGTTGTGAGCTGCCAGCGCTTGATCCCTGGCGCCCTTCCTCTTCCCTGCTCTCTGGCGGTGACGCTGGTCCTGATTTCCAACTGCTCCCCTCTGAGTCCCCTCTGGCTCTATCTTCCTGGGGTGTCCCCCTAGGCTCCCCCCTTGCCCTGGCCACTGGTGCTCCTTTCTGTGAATCTTCTGATTCACTGGAAAGACTCGGAGATCTCGGGTCGTCGTCATCACTCATCTTTTCTTCTGCCTCCTCTCCCTCGCTCTCTGTTTCCTCCCTTGCCCTTGCCTCTGCTCCTGAACCCCTGACATCCATCCCCCCCTCGAAGCCCCCTCTTCCCCCCTCCCCTCCTTCCGGTGCGGGATCTGGGTGCTGCCGTGTCAGGGGGACGAATGTCGGATACAGTTCGCTTCCCGTGGCGGGCCGCCATCCGAAGTCTTCCGGTTCTTCCTCCCTGCTCTCGTTGACGACGGTCACCTCCGCTTCCATCTCTGTGCCGCCGTGCTCGAAACCCGGGTCGTCCCCGAAAACGTCCATGTCCGTCTCTCCCTCGTTGCCTTCTGGAGACGTTGCTCGTCCTGGACCCTCCAGCCACCTTCTGCGGAACTGCTCCTCTGGTCGATCATCCCACCAATACGAGGGTTCTGAAGCAGATCCCGAGGGTGACCCCTCTGGGGAACGGGCGTCTCGTGTCGGTTCCTCGTCCGAGTCGAACCCCCGGAACGTGCTGGCTGAAAGCGTGGGCGTGAAAAGCCAGTCGTCGAAAAAGTCTGCTGGCATTGGCCTATGTGGGAAGAGGTCATGAAACTCTTCTTTGAGCAGAGGTTCGTCTAAAGCGTAGCCCGGCACCCAGCTGTTGGCACTGGCCGGGGTGCCCTCCTTGGCGAGAAGGTATTCTACCCCCTCTTCCCCCCATCTGGAGTCCAAAATCTCCGTGACTTCGTTGATGCGCTCCTCCTGTGCCACTCCCCCTTGCCCGGTTCTCTCTCGGAGCGGACCCGGTGCCATTCCTGGTTCCTGAAACCTGTGAGGTGCCTTGTAGGGAGTGAGCACCGATCTGTGGAACACCGGATGCATTCTGGAACCCTCCGGAAGAGCCAGCCTGAAAGCCACCGGGTTGACCTGTTCGTCGACTTGGTAGGGCCCCAGTTGTTTATGCCCTAGTTTCTTCTTCGCCAACGACCTGGCCGGCACTGCGTGGGCTGCTAACCAGACCCAGTCTCCCACATGGATCTCTTCGCCAACCCTTCTGTGTTTGTCCGCTTGTACCTTGTATGCGTGTTTAGCCAGCTCCAGGTGCCGCCGCAGCTGATCGTGGACCTCCTGCAACTCCGACGCGAACGCATCTGCTGTCTGCGGCTCCCCCTCCCCCATTCTTTCCAGTCCCGGGAAGGTTCTAGGGTGCCTCCCGTTGTTGGCGAAGAACGGCGTGACCCCCGTGGACACGTGCTTCGTGTTGTTGTAGGCGAACTCGGCGAGAGGCAGGTAATCCACCCACGTCGCAGGCTGTTGATTCGCATAACATCTCAGGTACTGCTGCATGATGGCATTGACCCGCTCCGCTTGCCCGTTGGTCTGCGGGTGTCTAGCCGACGCCAGGTTGATCTTGACGTTCAGGAAGCCCATCAGCCTCTGCCAGAAGTTTGAGATGAACTGTCGCCCTCGGTCGGACAGAATAGACCGCGGCAGACCGTGAACCTTGAACACGTGGTCTATGAACAGTTTGGCGGTTTGTTCCGCCGTGGCCACCTTCGCACACGGAATGAAATGTGCCATCTTGGAGAACAAATCCACCACCACCAGCACAGCCGTCTTGCCCCTCGAGCTGGGCAGATCCGTGACAAAGTCCAGGGCCACTCTCTCCCATGGCTCGAACGGAGTTTGCAGCGGTTCCAGCAGTCCGGCCGGCGGTCTGTGCACTGGTTTGGACCTCTGGCAGGTGTCACACCTCGCCACGTAGTCCGCGACTTCCCCTCTCATTCCGGGCCACCAGAAGTCTCTGGCTACTAATTCCACCGTCTTCTCCTTGCCAAAGTGCCCGGCAGTGGGCGCGTCGTGCAGCTGCTGCAGTACCTTGGCGCGAAGTTCGTCTCCCGGCACGTAGATGGCCCCTTTACGGATGAGCAAACCATCTCGCAGCTGGAACTCGTCGGTCGCTGCCGTGCCCCTGTGCACCTCTGCCATCTTTGCTTGCGCGAAGGAGTCATCCTGCAACGCTCGTCGCACCGCATCCAGGTCAACTGTTGCCGCCGCGCACGCCCACACTGTCGGTGCGAAGATGTGCATGGCGGCCGCTGGCGTTGCCTCCTCCAGATACTGTGGCTTACGGGAGAGAGCATCCGCCATGATGTTGGTGTCCCCCGGGACATACTCTATTCGGAAGTCGAAATTCGCAAAGAACTCAGCCCAACGTATCTGCCTCTGGTTCAGGAACTGTGCCGTGCGCCAGTGCTCTAGATTCTTGTGGTCCGTGCAGACCTGCACCGTGTGCTTGGCGCCGATCAGGAAGTGCCTCCACGCTTTGAACGCTGCATGAATGGCCAGCAACTCCCTGTCCCAGATGGTGTAGTTCTGTTCGGACTTGCTGAGCTTCCTTGAGTAAAACGCTCCCGGCCTCCAAACCCCCTGCGGGTCTTTCTGCAGCAGGACTGCTCCCACGGCTCTGTCCGAAGCGTCTGTCTCCACCCTCATCGGCCTGCTGGGGTTGACATGAAGCAGCTGCTCTTCCGACGCGAAGAGACGCTTGAGTGCCTGAAAGGACTGCTCCGCCTGCTCTGTCCAGATGAACTTCTTTTTCTTGGAGCTGAGCGTGTCCGTGATGGCCGCTGCCTGCATCGCAAAGCCTTTGATAAACTTGCGATAGAAGTTCGCGAAGCCGACAAACCGTTGGACCTCCTTCCGGTTGCGTGGGCTTTTCCAATCCAACACTGCTCGGACCTTGGCGCTGTCCATGGCGAGCCCTTTATCAGACAACTTGTAGCCCAGGAAATCCACCTCGGTCACGTCGAATTGGCACTTCTCCAGCTTGGCGTAAAGCCTATGTTGCTGTAGCCTGCTCAGCACTTCCTTGACGTGTCTGTCATGCTCCTGCTGCGATTCCGAAAAGATCAGGATGTCATCCAAGAAACAGACACACGTCTTGTAGAGGAGCCCCGCCAACACGTGATGCATGAAAGCTTGAAAAACGTGGGAGCCATTTTGCAATCCAAAAGGCATAACTCTATATTCGTAGGTGCCCAGGGGCGTGAACATGGCTGTCTTCCACTCATCTCCCTCCCGCATGCGAATGAGGTTGTATGCCCCTCGCAGGTCCAACTTGGTGAACACTCTGCCCTTCCGTACCTTTGCGAGGAGGTCGTCGATTCGGGGCATGGGGAAGTCCGATGGCTTGGTCACACTGTTCAAGATGCGAAAGTCCACTACAAGTCTTTTTTGGGGCGTGTCCCGCTTCTTAACAAAGAATACCGGACTGCCCCCCGCTGCCTTGGACTCTCGGATGAAACCGCGCTCCAAATTATGATCTATGAACTCTTTGAGTTCCTGCAGTTCGTCCTCAGACATGGAATACAGCTTCCCTTTGGGCAGCGCCGCCCCCGGCAGCAGGTCAATTTTGCAGTCATATGGTCTGTGGGGGGGTAGCCTGTCTGCCTCTTTCTCGCAGAAAACCTCCAAAAATTCTGCGTACTTGTGGGGAACCGCTTGCAGCGTGCCGAGCTGCAGCTGTGACTCCTCTTCCCCTCCTTCCTGCCTGGGCACGATGCAGTGTTCAGCGCAAAAGGAAGAGCCGAAGGTCAGCTGCCTCTGGTACCAAGCCAGCGTCGGGCTGTGCTTGTCCAGCCAACTCATGCCCAATACAATGGGCGTGTCCGATAGTTGAGTGACATTGAAGCTGATGATTTCCCTGTGATTCCCAAGTCGCATCACCATTGGTGGCGTCTGCTTCACCACTTGCCCCCCTAGCAGCTCCCTGCCATCCACCGTGACAACCTGCAGGGGCAGCGTGGCAGGCAGCAACTGTATAGCGTGCCGGTCGACAAAGTCCTGCCCTATAAAGTCCGCATTGCTTCCGGAGTCAATGGTGATTGGCACGTCCATGGTGATTCCATTGGGCAGCTGGAGCAACGCGGTGAGCTTCACTACCGGTTTGGGCGGGAGGGGGTCCATGGGCTGTAAAATCTCTGGGGACTGCTTCACTGACACGTCTGGTTGGGCCCCAGTGCCTCTTCCTCCAACCAGACTCCTTCGTTTCCCTGCTGTGGTTGTCCTTGCTGCGTTGCTGCAGTTACCATTGCTGAGGCTGCAGTGTGCTTGTGGAGCCTCTGGGGACACTCTTTCGCCATATGCTGTGGATCATCGCAGATGTAACACTTCCTGTTCCCTCTAGGAGGCTTCGCTTTCACTGCTGCCGGTGCTAGGGCTCTGGCTGCTGACTGAGCCCTTGCACCTCCAACCTCCATAGGTTCCGCTCCTCCTCCTGGCGGAGGCGTGGATTGCGCACGCGCTGCTTCTCTGGGAAGGAAGGAGGAGCCCCTGGCTGGTTCGCGCCCTCCACGCCCTTCGTCCCTGCTCCACGGACGTCCTTCCAGCCGCACCCCCACCGCCAGCGCCCTCTGAACGATCTCCTGCGTGGTCCGGGGTCTCTCCCCCCTCGCAATTTCATCTTTAACCGAGCCGTGCAATCCCTCCCAAAACAGGTCTCTTACAGGAGCCGAATCTCTGTCCCATTCCAGGGCACTGACCAAAGCGAAAAAGCGGGCATGGTACTGCCTTACGCTGGCCCTCCCTTGCTTCAGTCCATGTATCTCCTGCCGAGCAAGATCCACGTCAGTGCTTGATAAAAAGCACCCATCCATCGCTTTAATAAAGGCATCCGCATTTTCGAGCGCCGGATCCTTATCTCTCCACAAATTGCGCAGCCATGCTTTAGCATCTCCATGCAAATGGGACATGATGAATCCCACCTTCTCTTGCTCATCTCTAAAGTCTTTGTTCAGCAGTTGCAGTGCACACATTACATCTGCTCTAAAGTTGGGGTACTGTTGCAAATTCCCATCGAAGTGAGAGACCAGACCGCCTGTTCGTCTCCCCAACCCAATCCCCTCCGGTTTGGGTGTCAGTTGCCCTTGCTTCATAAGCACTTCCAACCTGACCTGGAGATCCCTGTAGGCGGCAGCTGCGTCCTCCTCTCTCTTCTTGGATGCAAGAGCCTCGGCATTCAGTCGTGTCACTGCTTCTCTGAGTTCCACTATCTGCTGTTCGGCCGTCATGTTGTCTGCCGTTCGTGAGCTCGCTAGTAGGCACCCGCTTTCTCGCCTCTCCGCGAGGCTGTAGATGCCCACAATCTAGAGATGGAGCTTACTGTCAGAGCTGCTTCCAGATCCTAGCTCACAGAGGATCACGCTAGCCAGCGATCATTAAATAAAAGTCTTTATTGAGTTACAGTTTCCATTCTCAAGCTGCTGCGTGCAACTCTACGTCTCATGGTTAGATCGGCGAAGCTCCTTCTGAGTCTCCGCCCCTTGTACACCAATTTAATATCCTAGCCTTGCTCCACCTTTTCCGCCTGACTGTTCTTCTCTGGGTCCCTCTGCCCCCCGGGGTCTCTTCCTTCCTGGATTCCTCTGACGCTGACGCTGACCCCCCTGACTCTTCTCCCTCCTTTCGGCGGGCTTTAGGACCTGGCTCCCTTTCCGGGCTGCCTACTGCGCCACCTTCCTGTGCATTTGAACTTGGCACGCGCGCCCAACCTTCCACCTTCTGTCTGACCGTTTCTTCGCTCCCCGATGGAGGTGTGGCCACTCCTGACTCGTGCCCTCCCCCCTGTTGTGAGCTGCCAGCGCTTGATCCCTGGCGCCCTTCCTCTTCCCTGCTCTCTGGCGGTGACGCTGGTCCTGATTTCCAACTGCTCCCCTCTGAGTCCCCTCTGGCTCTATCTTCCTGGGGTGTCCCCCTAGGCTCCCCCCTTGCCCTGGCCACTGGTGCTCCTTTCTGTGAATCTTCTGATTCACTGGAAAGACTCGGAGATCTCGGGTCGTCGTCATCACTCATCTTTTCTTCTGCCTCCTCTCCCTCGCTCTCTGTTTCCTCCCTTGCCCTTGCCTCTGCTCCTGAACCCCTGACATAAGCGAAAGCCAAGATTCTTCTTTCTATGTAGCTGGAACCCAAAACAACCTGTTTGACTTTGTTTAGGATTATTACACATCGCTTTGCTATTTGTGGGTGAATGAACACCGAAAGGGCAATCCAAGCTTATTCGTCCTCTTTTTATTGAGATGTAACAAAAACACCTATGCTTGATTTGGGCTGCTAATAAACATGTCACTTTACGATTTTTGGGTGAATGTGCATTCTAACCCCAAAAACACCAATTTGAAATAAGCCCAATCAGAGCTTAATTATCTTCTTTTTATGTAGATGGAACCCAAAACACCTTTTTGCTTTGGTTGTGGGTGATTCTGGTGCACACCCAAAAAACACCATGCGAATTGAAATAAGCCCAATCAAAGCTTATTCGTCGTCTTTCTATGTGTATGGAAGCGAAAAGACGGTGTTGTGTTATTTTGGTCTCATTACACACACGTTGCGATTTCTGGGTCAATGTGCATTAACACCAAAGAACACAACTTGAAATGAGCAAAAGCCAAGATTCTTCTTTCTATGCAGCTGGAACCCAAAACAACCTGTTTGGCTTTGTTTAGGCTTATTACACTTCGCGTTGCTATTGGTGGGTGAATGAACACCCAAAGGGCAATCCAAGCTTATTCGTCCTTTTTCTATTGATTTGGAACCAAAACACCTATGCTTGATTTGGGCTGCTAATAAACATGTCACTTTACGATTTTTGGGTGAATGTGCATTCTAACGCCAAAAACACCAATTTGAAATAAGCCCAATCAGAGCTTAATTATCTTCTTTTTATGTAGATGGAACCCAAAACACCTTTTTGGTTTTGTTTTGGGTCATTGTGCTACACACCCAAGAACCACCATGCGAATAAAAATAAGCGCAATCAAAGCTTATTCGTCGTCTTTCTACGCATATGAAAGCGAAAAGATGGTGTTGTGTTATTTTGGTCTCATTACACACACGTTGCGATTTCTGGGTCAAGGTGCATTAACACCAAAGTACACGACTTGAAATAAGCGAAAGCCAAGATTCTTCTTTCTATGTAGCTAGAACCCAAAACAACCTGTTTGACTTTGTTTAGGATTATTACACATCGCTTTGCTATTTGTGGGTGAATGAACACCGACAGAGCAATCCAAGCTTATTCGTCCTTTTTCTGTTGAGATGGAACCAAAATACCTATGCTTGATTTCGGCTGCTAATCAGCATGTCACTTTACGATTTTGGGGTGAATGTGCATTCTAACCCCAAAAACACCAATTTGAAATAAGCCCAATCAGAGCTTAATTATCTGCTTTTTATGTAGATGGAACCCAAAACACCTTTTTGGTTTTGTTTTGGGTCATTGTGCTGCACACCCAAGAACCACCATGCGAATAGAAATAAGCGCAATCAAAGCTTATTCGTCGTCTTTCTACGCATATGAAAGCGAAAAGATGGTGTTGTGTTATTTTGGTCTCATTACACACACGTTGCGATTTCTGGGTCAATGTGCATTAACACCAAAGAACACGACTTGAAATAAGCCCAATACAAGATTCTTCTTTCTATGTAGCTGGAACCCAAAACAACCTGTTTGGCTTTGTTTAGGCTTATTACACTTCGCTTTGCTATTTGTGGGTCAATGAACACCGAAAGAGCAATCAAGCTTATTCGTCCTCTTTCTATTGACATGGAACCAAAACATCTATGCTTGATTTGGGCTGCTAATAAACATGTGTACGATTTTTGGGTGAATGTGCATTCTACCCCAAAAACACCAATTTGACATAAGCCCAATCAGAGCTTAATTATCTTCTTTTTATGTAGATGGAACCCAAAACAACTTTTTGGTTTTGTTTGGGGTGATTCTGGTGCACACCTAAAAAACACCATGCGAATAGAAATAAGCGCAATCAAAGCTTATTCGTCGTCTTTCTACGCATATGAAAGCGAAAAGATGGTGTTGTGTTATTTTGGTCTCATTACACACACGTTGCGATTTCTGGGTCAATGTGCATTAACACCAAAGAACACGAAATAAGCGAAAGCCAAGATTCTTCTTTCTATGTAGCTGGAACCCAACACAACCTGTTTGGCTTTGTTTAGGCTTATTACACATCGCGTTGCTAATGGTGGGTGAATGAAAACCGAAAGGGCAATCCAAGCTTATTCGTCCTTTTTCTATTGAGATGGAACCAAAACACCTATGCTTGATTTCGGCTGCTAATAAACATGTCACCTTACGATTTTTGGGTGAATGTGCATTCTAACGCCAAAAACACCAATTTGAAATAAGCCCAATCAGAGCTTAATTAGCTTCTTTTTATGTAGATGGAACCCAAAACAGCTTTTTGCTTTGGTTGGGGGTGATTCTGGTGCACACCCAAAAAACACCATGCGAATTGAAATAAGCCCAATCAAAGCTTATTCGTCGTCTTTCTATGTGTATGGAAGCGAAAAGACGGTGTTGTGTTATTTTGGTCTCATTACACACACGTTGCGATTTCTGGGTCAAGGTGCATTAACACCAAAGTACACGACTTGAAATAAGCGAAAGCCAAGATTCTTCTTTCTATGTAGCTAGAACCCAAAACAACCTGTTTGACTTTGTTTAGGATTATTACACATCGCTTTGCTATTTGTGGGTGAATGAACACCGACAGAGCAATCCAAGCTTATTCGTCCTTTTTCTGTTGAGATGGAACCAAAATACCTATGCTTGATTTCGGCTGCTAATCAGCATGTCACTTTACGATTTTGGGGTGAATGTGCATTCTAACCCCAAAAACACCAATTTGAAATAAGCCCAATCAGAGCTTAATTATCTTCTTTTTATGTAGATGGAACCCAAAACAACTTTTTGGTTTTGTTTGGGGTGATTCTGGTGCACACCTAAAAAACACCATGCGAATAGAAATAAGCGCAATCAAAGCTTATTCGTCGTCTTTCTACGCATATGAAAGCGAAAAGATGGTGTTGTGTTATTTTGGTCTCATTACACACACGTTGCGATTTCTGGGTCAATGTGCATTAACACCAAAGAACACGAAATAAGCGAAAGCCAAGATTCTTCTTTCTATGTAGCTGGAACCCAACACAACCTGTTTGGCTTTGTTTAGGCTTATTACACATCGCGTTGCTAATGGTGGGTGAATGAACACCGAAAGGGCAATCCAAGCTTATTCGTCCTTTTTCTATTGAGATGGAACCAAAACACCTATGCTTGATTTCGGCTGCTAATAAACATGTCACCTTACGATTTTTGGGTGAATGTGCATTCTAACGCCAAAAACACCAATTTGAAATAAGCCCAATCAGAGCTTAATTAGCTTCTTTTTATGTAGATGGAACCCAAAACACCTTTTTGCTTTGGTTGGGGGTGATTCTGGTGCACACCCAAAAAGCACCATGCGAATTGAAATAAGCCCAATCAAAGCTTATTCGTCGTCTTTCTATGTGTATGGAAGCGAAAAGACGGTGTTGTGTTATTTTGGTCTCATTACACACACGTTGCGATTTCTGGGTCAAGGTGCATTAACACCAAAGTACACGACTTGAAATAAGCGAAAGCCAAGATTCTTCTTTCTATGTAGCTAGAACCCAAAACAACCTGTTTGACTTTGTTTAGGATTATTACACATCGCTTTGCTATTTGTGGGTGAATGAACACCGACAGAGCAATCCAAGCTTATTCGTCCTTTTTCTGTTGAGATGGAACCAAAATACCTATGCTTGATTTCGGCTGCTAATCAGCATGTCACTTTACGATTTTGGGGTGAATGTGCATTCTAACCCCAAAAACACCAATTTGAAATAAGCCCAATCAGAGCTTAATTATCTGCTTTTTATGTAGATGGAACCCAAAACACCTTTTTGGTTTTGTTTTGGGTCATTGTGCTGCACACCCAAGAACCACCATGCGAATAGAAATAAGCGCAATCAAAGCTTATTCGTCGTCTTTCTACGCATATGAAAGCGAAAAGATGGTGTTGTGTTATTTTGGTCTCATTACACACACGTTGCGATTTCTGGGTCAATGTGCATTAACACCAAAGAACACGACTTGAAATAAGCCCAATACAAGATTCTTCTTTCTATGTAGCTGGAACCCAAAACAACCTGTTTGGCTTTGTTTAGGCTTATTACACTTCGCTTTGCTATTTGTGGGTGAATGAACACCGAAAGAGCAATCAAGCTTATTCGTCCTCTTTCTATTGAGATGGAACCAAAACATCTATGCTTGATTTGGGCTGCTAATAAACATGTCTACGATTTTTGGGTGAATGTGCATTCTACCCCAAAAACACCAATTTGACATAAGCCCAATCAGAGCTTAATTATCTTCTTTTTATGTAGATGGAACCCAAAACAACTTTTTGGTTTTGTTTGGGGTGATTCTGGTGCACACCTAAAAAACACCATGCGAATTGAAATAAGCCCAATCAAAGCTTATTCGTCGTCTTTCTATGTGTATGGAAGCGAAAAGACGGTGTTGTGTTATTTTGGTCTCATTACACACACGTTGCGATTTCTGGGTCAAGGTGCATTAACACCAAAGTACACGACTTGAAATAAGCGAAAGCCAAGATTCTTCTTTTTATGTAGATGGAACCCAAAACAACTTTTTGGTTTTGTTTGGGGTGATTCTGGTGCACACCCAAAAAACATCATGCGAATTGAAATAAGCCCAATCAAAGCTTATTTGTCATCTTTCTACGCATATGGAAGCGAAAAGACGGTGTTGTGTTATTTTGGTCTCATTCCACACATTTTGCGATTTCTCGGTCAATATGCATTAACACCAAAGAACACGAAATAAGCAAAATCCAAGATTCTTCTTTCTATGTTGCTGCAACCCAAAACAACCTCCTTGGCTTTGTTTAGGCATTACACTTCGCTTTGCTATTTGTGGGTGAATGAACACCGAAAGAGCAATCCAAGCTTATTCGTCCTCTTTTTATTGAGATGTAACAAAAACACCTATGCTTGATTTGGGCTGCTAATAAACATGTCACTTTACGATTTTGGGGTGAATGTGCATTCTAACGCCAAAAACACCAATTTGAAATAAGCCCAATCAGAGCTTAATTAGCTTCTTTTTATGTAGATGGAACCCAAAACACCTTTATTCCTGTGGTTGGGGGTGATTCTGGTGCACACCCAAAAAACATCATGCGAATTGAAATAAGCCCAATCAAAGCTTATTTGTCATCTTTCTTCGCATATGGAAGCGAAAAGACGGTGTTGTGTTATTTTGGTCTCATTCCACACATTTTGCGATTTCTGGGTCAATATGCATTAACATCAAAAACCAAAACTTGAAATAAGCGTAATCCAAGATTCTTCTTTCTATGTAGCTGGAACACAAAACAACCTCTTTGTTTAGGCATTACACTTCGCTTTGCTATTTGTGGGTGAATGAACACCGAAAGAGCAATCCAAGCTTATTCGTCCTTTTTCTATTGATTTGGAACCAAAACACCTATGCTTGATTTGGGCTGCTAATAAACATGTCACTTTACGATTTTTGGGTGAATGTGCATTCTAACGCCAAAAACACCAATTTGAAATAAGCCCAATCAGAGCTTAATTATGTTCTTTTTATGTAGATGGAACCCAAAACACCTTTTTGGTTTTGTCAGGGGTTCAGGAGCAGAGGGAGGAAACAGAGAGCGAGGGAGAGGAGGCAGAAGAAAAGATGAGTGATGACGACGACCCGAGATCTCCGAGTCTTTCCAGTGAATCAGAAGATTCACAGAAAGGAGCACCAGTGGCCAGGGCAAGGGGGGAGCCTAGGGGGACACCCCAGGAAGATAGAACCAGAGGGGACTCAGAGGGGAGCAGTTGGAAATCAGGACCAGCGTCACCGCCAGAGAGCAGGGAAGAGGAAGGGCGCCAGGGATCAAGCGCTGGCAGCTCACAACAGGGGGGAGGGCACGAGTCAGGAGTGGCCACACCTCCATTGGGGAGCGAAGAAACGGTCAGACGGAAGGTGGAAGGTTGGGCGCGCGTGCCAAGTTCAAATGCACAGGAAGGTGGCGCAGTAGGCAGCCCGGAAAGGGAGCCAGGTCCTAAAGCCCGCCGAAAGGAGGGAGAAGAGTCAGGGGGGTCAGCGTCAGCGTCAGAGGAATCCCGGAAGGAAGAGACCCCGGGGGGCAGAGGGACCCAGAGAAGAACAGTCAGGCGGAAAAGGTGGAGCAAGGCTAGGATATTAAGTTGGTGTACAAGGGGCGGAGACTCAGATGGAGCTTCGCCGATCTAACCATGAGACGTAGAGTTGCACGCAGCAGCTTGAGAATGGAAACTGTAACTCAATAAAGACTTTTATTTAATGATCGCTGGCTAGCGTGATCCTCTGTGAGCTAGGATCTGGAAGCAGCTCTGACAGTAAGCTCCATCCCTAGATTGTGGGCATCTACGTCCTCGCGGAGAGGAGAGAAAGCGGGTGCCTACTAGCGAGCTCACGAACGGCAGACAACATGACGGCCGAACAGCAGATAGTGGAACTCAGAGAAGCAGTGACGCGACTGAATGCCGAGGCTCTTGCATCCAGGAAGAGAGAGGAGGACGCAGCTGCCGCCTACAGGGATCTCCAGGTCAGGTTGGAAGTGCTTACGAAGCAAGGGCAACTGACACCCAAACCGGAGGGGATTGGGTTGGGGAGACGAACAGGCGGTCTGGTCTCTCACTTCGATGGGAATTTGCAACAGTACCCCAACTTTAGAGCAGATGTAATGTGTGCACTGCAACTGCTGAACAAAGACTTTAGAGATGAGCAAGAGAAGGTGGGATTCATCATGTCCCATTTGCATGGAGATGCTAAAGCATGGCTGCGCAATTTGTGGAGAGATAAGGATCCGGCGCTCCAAAATGCGGATGCCTTTATTAAAGCGATGGATGGGTGCTTTTTATCAAGCATTGACGTGGATCTTGCTCGGCAGCAGATACATGGACTGAAGCAAGGGAGGGCCAGCGTAAGGCAGTACCATGCCCGCTTTTTCGCTTTGGTCAGTGCCCTGGAATGGGACAGAGATTCGGCTCCTGTAAGAGACCTGTTTTGGGAGGGATTGCACGGCTCGGTTAAAGATGAAATTGCGAGGGGGGAGAGACCCCGGACCACGCAGGAGATCGTTCAGAGGGCGCTGGCGGTGGGGGTGCGGCTGGAAGGACGTCCGTGGAGCAGGGACGAAGGGCGTGGAGGGCGCGAACCAGCCAGGGGCTCCTCCTTCCTTCCCAGAGAAGCAGCGCGTGCGCAATCCACGCCTCCGCCAGGAGGAGGAGCGGAACCTATGGAGGTTGGAGGTGCAAGGGCTCAGTCAGCAGCCAGAGCCCTAGCACCGGCAGCAGTGAAAGCGAAGCCTCCTAGAGGGAACAGGAAGTGTTACATCTGCGATGATCCACAGCATATGGCGAAAGAGTGTCCCCAGAGGCTCCACAAGCACACTGCAGCCTCAGCAATGGTAACTGCAGCAACGCAGCAAGGACAACCACAGCAGGGAAACGAAGGAGTCTGGTTGGAGGAAGAGGCACTGGGGCCCAGCCAGACGTGTCAGTGAAGCAGTCCCCAGAGATTTTACAGCCCATGGACCCCCTCCCGCCCAAACCGGTAGTGAGGCTCACCGCGTCGCTCCAGCTGCCCAATGGAATCACCATGGACGTGCCAATCACCATTGACTCCGGAAGCAATGCGGACTTTATAGGGCAGGACTTTGTCGACCGGCACGCTATACAGTTGCTGCCTGCCACGCTGCCCCTGCAGGTTGTCACGGTGGATGGCAGGGAGCTGCTAGGGGGGCAAGTGGTGAAGCAGACGCCACCAATGGTGATGCGACTTGGGAATCACAGGGAAATCATCAGCTTCAATGTCACTCAACTATCGGACACGCCCATTGTATTGGGCATGAGTTGGCTGGACAAGCACAGCCCGACGCTGGCTTGGTACCAGAGGCAGCTGACCTTCGGCTCTTCCTTTTGCGCTGAACACTGCATCGTGCCCAGGCAGGAAGGAGGGGAAGAGGAGTCACAGCTGCAGCTAGGCACGCTGCAAGCGGTTCCCCACAAGTACGCAGAATTTTTGGAGGTTTTCTGCGAGAAAGAGGCAGACAGGCTACCCCCCCACAGACCATATGACTGCAAAATTGACCTGCTGCCGGGGGCGGCGCTGCCCAAAGGGAAGCTGTATTCCATGTCTGAGGACGAACTGCAGGAACTCAAAGAGTTCATAGATCATAATTTGGAGCGCGGTTTCATCCGAGAGTCCAAGGCAGCGGGGGACAGTCCGGTATTCTTTGTTAAGAAGCGGGACACGCCCCAAAAAAGACTTGTAGTGGACTTTCGCATCTTGAACAGTGTGACCAAGCCATCGGACTTCCCCATGCCCCGAATCGACGACCTCCTCGCAAAGGTACGGAAGGGCAGAGTGTTCACCAAGTTGGACCTGCGAGGGGCATACAACCTCATTCGCATGCGGGAGGGAGATGAGTGGAAGACAGCCATGTTCACGCCCCTGGGCACCTACGAATATAGAGTTATGCCTTTTGGATTGCAAAATGGCTCCCACGTTTTTCAAGCTTTCATGCATCACGTGTTGGCGGGGCTCCTCTACAAGACGTGTGTCTGTTTCTTGGATGACATCCTGATCTTTTCGGAATCGCAGCAGGAGCATGACAGACACGTCAAGGAAGTGCTGACCAGGCTACAGCAACATAGGCTTTACGCCAAGCTGGAGAAGTGCCAATTCGACGTGACCGAGGTGGATTTCCTGGGCTACAAGTTGTCTGATAAAGGGCTCGCCATGGACAGCGCCAAGGTCCGAGCAGTGTTGGATTGGAAAAGCCCACGCAACCGGAAGGAGGTCCAACGGTTTGTCGGCTTCGCGAACTTCTATCGCAAGTTTATCAAAGGCTTTGCGATGCAGACAGCGGCCATCACGGACACGCTCAGCTCCAAGAAAAAGAAGTTCATCTGGACAGAGCAGGCGGAGCAGTCCTTTCAGGCACTCAAGCGTCTCTTCGCGTCGGAAGAGCAGCTGCTTCATGTCAACCCCAGCAGGCCGATGAGGGTGGAGACAGACGCTTCGGACAGAGCCGTGGGAGCAGTCCTGCTGCAGAAAGACCCGCAGGGGGTTTGGAGGCCGGGAGCGTTTTACTCAAGGAAGCTCAGCAAGTCCGAACAGAACTACACCATCTGGGACAGGGAGTTGCTGGCCATTCATGCAGCGTTCAAAGCGTGGAGGCACTTCCTGATCGGCGCCAAGCACACGGTGCAGGTCTGCACGGACCACAAGAATCTAGAGCACTGGCGCACGGCACAGTTCCTGAACCAGAGGCAGATACGTTGGGCTGAGTTCTTTGCGAATTTCGACTTCCGAATAGAGTATGTCCCGGGGGACACCAACATCATGGCGGATGCTCTCTCCCGTAAGCCACAGTATCTGGAGGAGGCAACGCCAGCGGCCGCCATGCACATCTTCGCACCGACAGTGTGGGCGTGCGCGGCGGCAACACTTGACCTGGATGCGGTGCGACGAGCGTTGCAGGATGACTCCTTCGCGCAAGCAAAGATGGCAGAGGTGCACAGGGGCACGGCAGCGACCGACGAGTTCCAGCTGCGAGATGGTTTGCTCATCCGTAAAGGGGCCATCTACGTGCCGGGAGACGAACTTCGCGCCAAGGTACTGCAGCAGCTGCACGACGCGCCCACTGCCGGGCACTTTGGCAAGGAGAAGACGGTGGAATTAGTAGCCAGAGACTTCTGGTGGCCCGGAATGAGAGGGGAAGTCGCGGACTACGTGGAGAGGTGTGACACCTGCCAGAGGGCCAAACCAGTGCACAGACCGCCGGCCGGACTGCTGGAACCGCTGCAAACTCCGTTCGAGCCATGGGAGAGAGTGGCCCTGGACTTTGTCACGGATCTGCCCAGCTCGAGGGGCAAGACGGCTGTGCTGGTGGTGGTGGATTTGTTCTCCAAGATGGCACATTTCATTCCGTGTGCGAAGGTGGCCACGGCGGAACAAACCGCCAAACTGTTCATAGACCACGTGTTCAAGGTTCACGGTCTGCCGCGGTCTATTCTGTCCGACCGAGGGCGACAGTTCATCTCAAACTTCTGGCAGAGGCTGATGGGCTTCCTGAACGTCAAGATCAACCTGGCGTCGGCTAGACACCCGCAGACCAACGGGCAAGCGGAGCGGGTCAATGCCATCATGCAGCAGTACCTGAGATGTTATGCGAATCAACAGCCTGCGACGTGGGTGGATTACCTGCCTCTCGCCGAGTTCGCCTACAACAACACGAAGCACGTGTCCACGGGGGTCACGCCGTTCTTCGCCAACAACGGGAGGCACCCTAGAACCTTCCCGGGACTGGAAAGAATGGGGGAGGGGGAGCCGCAGACAGCAGATGCGTTCGCGTCGGAGTTGCAGGAGGTCCACGATCAGCTGCGGCGGCACCTGGAGCTGGCTAAACACGCATACAAGGTACAAGCGGACAAACACAGAAGGGTTGGCGAAGAGATCCATGTGGGAGACTGGGTCTGGTTAGCAGCCCACGCAGTGCCGGCCAGGTCGTTGGCGAAGAAGAAACTAGGGCATAAACAACTGGGGCCCTACCAAGTCGACGAACAGGTCAACCCGGTGGCTTTCAGGCTGGCTCTTCCGGAGGGTTCCAGAATGCATCCGGTGTTCCACAGATCGGTGCTCACTCCCTACAAGGCACCTCACAGGTTTCAGGAACCAGGAACGGCACCGGGTCCGCTCCGAGAGAGAACCGGGCAAGGGGGAGTGGCACAGGAGGAGCGCTTCAACGAAGTCACGGAGATTTTGGACTCCAGATGGGGGGAAGAGGGGGTAGAATACCTTCTCGCCAAGGAGGGCACCCCGGCCAGTGCCAACAGCTGGGTGCCGGGCTACGCTTTAGACGAACCTCTGCTCAAAGAAGAGTTTCATGCCCTCTTCCCACATAGGCCAATGCCAGCAGACTTTTTCGACGACTGGCTTTTCACGCCCACGCTTTCAGCCAGCACGTTCCGGGGGTTCGACTCGGACGAGGAACCGACACGAGACGCCCGTTCCCCAGAGGGGTCACCCTCGGGATCTGCTTCAGAACCCTCGTATTGGTGGGATGATCGACCAGAGGAGCAGTTCCGCAGAAGGTGGCTGGAGGGTCCAGGACGAGCAACGTCTCCAGAAGGCAACGAGGGAGAGACGGACATGGACGTTTTCGGGGACGACCCGGGTTTCGAGCACGGCGGCACAGAGATGGAAGCGGAGGTGACCGTCGTCAACGAGAGCAGGGAGGAAGAACCGGAAGACTTCGGATGGCGGCCCGCCACGGGAAGCGAACTGTATCCGACATTCGTCCCCCTGACACGGCAGCACCCAGATCCCGCACCGGAAGGAGGGGAGGGGGGAAGAGGGGGCTTCGAGGGGGGGATGGATGTCAGGGGTTCAGGAGCAGAGGCAAGGGCAAGGGAGGAAACAGAGAGCGAGGGAGAGGAGGCAGAAGAAAAGATGAGTGATGACGACGACCCGAGATCTCCGAGTCTTTCCAGTGAATCAGAAGATTCACAGAAAGGAGCACCAGTGGCCAGGGCAAGGGGGGAGCCTAGGGGGACACCCCAGGAAGATAGAGCCAGAGGGGACTCAGAGGGGAGCAGTTGGAAATCAGGACCAGCGTCACCGCCAGAGAGCAGGGAAGAGGAAGGGCGCCAGGGATCAAGCGCTGGCAGCTCACAACAGGGGGGAGGGCACGAGTCAGGAGTGGCCACACCTCCATCGGGGAGCGAAGAAACGGTCAGACGGAAGGTGGATGGTTGGGCGCGCGTGCCAAGTTCAAATGCACAGGAAGGTGGCGCAGTAGGCAGCCCGGAAAGGGAGCCAGGTCCTAAAGCCCGCCGAAAGGAGGGAGAAGAGTCAGGGGGGTCAGCATCAGCGTCAGAGGAATCCCGGAAGGAAGAGACCCCGGGGGGCAGAGGGACCCAGAGAAGAACAGTCAGGCGGAAAAGGTGGAGCAAGGCTAGGATATTAAGTTGGTGTACAAGGGGCGGAGACTCAGATGGAGCTTCGCCGATCTAACCATGAGACGTAGAGTTGCACGCAGCAGCTTGAGAATGGAAACTGTAACTCAATAAAGACTTTTATTTAATGATCGCTGGCTAGCGTGATCCTCTGTGAGCTAGGATCTGGAAGCAGCTCTGACACACAGCATATGGCGAAAGAGTGTCCCCAGAGGCTCCACAAGCACACTGCAGCCTCAGCAATGGTAACTGCAGCAACGCAGCAAGGACAACCACAGCAGGGAAACGAAGGAGTCTGGTTGGAGGAAGAGGCACTGGGGCCCAGCCAGACGTGTCAGTGAAGCAGTCCCCAGAGATTTTACAGCCCATGGACCCCCTCCCGCCCAAACCGGTAGTGAAGCTCACCGCGTCGCTCCAGCTGCCCAATGGAATCACCATGGACGTGCCAATCACCATTGACTCCGGAAGCAATGCGGACTTTATAGGGCAGGACTTTGTCGACCGGCACGCTATACAGTTGCTGCCTGCCACGCTGCCCCTGCAGGTTGTCACGGTGGATGGCAGGGAGCTGCTAGGGGGGCAAGTGGTGAAGCAGACGCCACCAATGGTGATGCGACTTGGGAATCACAGGGAAATCATCAGCTTCAATGTCACTCAACTATCGGACACGCCCATTGTATTGGGCATGAGTTGGCTGGACAAGCACAGCCCGACGCTGGCTTGGTACCAGAGGCAGCTGACCTTCGGCTCTTCCTTTTGCGCTGAACACTGCATCGTGCCCAGGCAGGAAGGAGGGGAAGAGGAGTCACAGCTGCAGCTAGGCACGCTGCAAGCGGTTCCCCACAAGTACGCAGAATTTTTGGAGGTTTTCTGCGAGAAAGAGGCAGACAGGCTACCCCCCCACAGACCATATGACTGCAAAATTGACCTGCTGCCGGGGGCGGCGCTGCCCAAAGGGAAGCTGTATTCCATGTCTGAGGACGAACTGCAGGAACTCAAAGAGTTCATAGATCATAATTTGGAGCGCGGTTTCATCCGAGAGTCCAAGGCAGCGGGGGGCAGTCCGGTATTCTTTGTTAAGAAGCGGGACACGCCCCAAAAAAGACTTGTAGTGGACTTTCGCATCTTGAACAGTGTGACCAAGCCATCGGACTTCCCCATGCCCCGAATCGACGACCTCCTCGCAAAGGTACGGAAGGGCAGAGTGTTCACCAAGTTGGACCTGCGAGGGGCATACAACCTCATTCGCATGCGGGAGGGAGATGAGTGGAAGACAGCCATGTTCACGCCCCTGGGCACCTACGAATATAGAGTTATGCCTTTTGGATTGCAAAATGGCTCCCACGTTTTTCAAGCTTTCATGCATCACGTGTTGGCGGGGCTCCTCTACAAGACGTGCGTCTGTTTCTTGGATGACATCCTGATCTTTTCGGAATCGCAGCAGGAGCATGACAGACACGTCAAGGAAGTGCTGACCAGGCTACAGCAACATAGGCTTTACGCCAAGCTGGAGAAGTGCCAATTCGACGTGACCGAGGTGGATTTCCTGGGCTACAAGTTGTCTGATAAAGGGCTCGCCATGGACAGCGCCAAGGTCCGAGCAGTGTTGGATTGGAAAAGCCCACGCAACCGGAAGGAGGTCCAACGGTTTGTCGGCTTCGCGAACTTCTATCGCAAGTTTATCAAAGGCTTTGCGATGCAGACAGCGGCCATCACGGACACGCTCAGCTCCAAGAAAAAGAAGTTCATCTGGACAGAGCAGGCGGAGCAGTCCTTTCAGGCACTCAAGCGTCTCTTCGCGTCGGAAGAGCAGCTGCTTCATGTCAACCCCAGCAGGCCGATGAGGGTGGAGACAGACGCTTCGGACAGAGCCGTGGGAGCAGTCCTGCTGCAGAAAGACCCGCAGGGGGTTTGGAGGCCGGGAGCGTTTTACTCAAGGAAGCTCAGCAAGTCCGAACAGAACTACACCATCTGGGACAGGGAGTTGCTGGCCATTCATGCAGCGTTCAAAGCGTGGAGGCACTTCCTGATCGGCGCCAAGCACACGGTGCAGGTCTGCACGGACCACAAGAATCTAGAGCACTGGCGCACGGCACAGTTCCTGAACCAGAGGCAGATACGTTGGGCTGAGTTCTTTGCGAATTTCGACTTCCGAATAGAGTATGTCCCGGGGGACACCAACATCATGGCGGATGCTCTCTCCCGTAAGCCACAGTATCTGGAGGAGGCAACGCCAGCGGCCGCCATGCACATCTTCGCACCGACAGTGTGGGCGTGCGCGGCGGCAACAGTTGACCTGGATGCGGTGCGACGAGCGTTGCAGGATGACTCCTTTGCGCAAGCAAAGATGGCAGAGGTGCACAGGGGCATGGCAGCGACCGACGAGTTCCAGCTGCGAGATGGTTTGCTCATCCGTAAAGGGGCCATCTACGTGCCGGGAGACGAACTTCGCGCCAAGGTACTGCAGCAGCTGCACGACGCGCCCACTGCCGGGCACTTTGGCAAGGAGAAGACGGTGGAATTAGTAGCCAGAGACTTCTGGTGGCCCGGAATGAGAGGGGAAGTCGCGGACTACGTGGCGAGGTGTGACACCTGCCAGAGGGCCAAACCAGTGCACAGACCGCCGGCCGGACTGCTGGAACCGCTGCAAACTCCGTTCGAGCCATGGGAGAGAGTGGCCCTGGACTTTGTCACGGATCTGCCCAGCTCGAGGGGCAAGACGGCTGTGCTGGTGGTGGTGGATTTGTTCTCCAAGATGGCACATTTCATTCCGTGTGCGAAGGTGGCCACGGCGGAACAAACCGCCAAACTGTTCATAGACCACGTGTTCAAGGTTCACGGTCTGCCGCGGTCTATTCTGTCCGACCGAGGGCGACAGTTCATCTCAAACTTCTGGCAGAGGCTGATGGGCTTCCTGAACGTCAAGATCAACCTGGCGTCGGCTAGACACCCGCAGACCAACGGGCAAGCGGAGCGGGTCAATGCCATCATGCAGCAGTACCTGAGATGTTATGCGAATCAACAGCCTGCGACGTGGGTGGATTACCTGCCTCTCGCTGAGTTCGCCTACAACAACACGAAGCACGTGTCCACGGGGGTCACGCCGTTCTTCGCCAACAACGGGAGGCACCCTAGAACCTTCCCGGGACTGGAAAGAATGGGGGAGGGGGAGCCGCAGACAGCAGATGCGTTCGCGTCGGAGTTGCAGGAGGTCCACGATCAGCTGCGGCGGCACCTGGAGCTGCCTAAACACGCATACAAGGTACAAGCGGACAAACACAGAAGGGTTGGCGAAGAGATCCATGTGGGAGACTGGGTCTGGTTAGCAGCCCACGCAGTGCCGGCCAGGTCGTTGGCGAAGAAGAAACTAGGGCATAAACAACTGGGGCCCTACCAAGTCGAAGAACAGGTCAACCCGGTGGCTTTCAGGCTGGCTCTTCCGGAGGGTTCCAGAATGCATCCGGTGTTCCACAGATCGGTGCTCACTCCCTACAAGGCACCTCACAGGTTTCAGGAACCAGGAACGGCACCGGGTCCGCTCCGAGAGAGAACCGGGCAAGGGGGAGTGGCACAGGAGGAGCGCATCAACGAAGTCACGGAGATTTTGGACTCCAGATGGGGGGAAGAGGGGGTAGAATACCTTCTCGCCAAGGAGGGCACCCCGGCCAGTGCCAACAGCTGGGTGCCGGGCTACGCTTTAGACGAACCTCTGCTCAAAGAAGAGTTTCATGCCCTCTTCCCACATAGGCCAATGCCAGCAGACTTTTTCGACGACTGGCTTTTCACGCCCACGCTTTCAGCCAGCACGTTCCGGGGGTTCGACTCGGACGAGGAACCGACACGAGACGCCCGTTCCCCAGAGGGGTCACCCTCGGGATCTGCTTCAGAACCCTCGTATTGGTGGGATGATCGACCAGAGGAGCAGTTCCGCAGAAGGTGGCTGGAGGGTCCAGGACGAGCAACGTCTCCAGAAGGCAACGAGGGAGAGACGGACATGGACGTTTTCGGGGACGACCCGGGTTTCGAGCACGGCGGCACAGAGATGGAAGCGGAGGTGACCGTCGTCAACGAGAGCAGGGAGGAAGAACCGGAAGACTTCGGATGGCGGCCCGCCACGGGAAGCGAACTGTATCCGACATTCGTCCCCCTGACACGGCAGCACCCAGATCCCGCACCGGAAGGAGGGGAGGGGGGAAGAGGGGGCTTCGAGGGGGGGATGGATGTCAGGGGTTCAGGAGCAGAGGCAAGGGCAAGGGAGGAAACAGAGAGCGAGGGAGAGGAGGCAGAAGAAAAGATGAGTGATGACGACGACCCGAGATCTCCGAGTCTTTCCAGTGAATCAGAAGATTCACAGAAAGGAGCACCAGTGGCCAGGGCAAGGGGGGAGCCTAGGGGGACACCCCAGGAAGATAGAGCCAGAGGGGACTCAGAGGGGAGCAGTTGGAAATCAGGACCAGCGTCACCGCCAGAGAGCAGGGAAGAGGAAGGGCGCCAGGGATCAAGCACTGGCAGCTCACAACAGGGGGGAGGGCACGAGTCAGGAGTGGCCACACCTCCATCGGGGAGCGAAGAAACGGTCAGACGGAAGGTGGAAGGTTGGGCGCGCGTGCCAAGTTCAAATGCACAGGAAGGTGGCGCAGTAGGCAGCCCGGAAAGGGAGCCAGGTCCTAAAGCCCGCCGAAAGGAGGGAGAAGAGTCAGGGGGGTCAGCGTCAGAGGAATCCCGGAAGGAAGAGACCCCGGGGGGCAGAGGGACCCAGAGAAGAACAGTCAGGCGGAAAAGGTGGAGCAAGGCTAGGATATTAAGTTGGTGTACAAGGGGCGGAGACTCAGATGGAGCTTCGCCGATCTAACCATGAGACGTAGAGTTGCACGCAGCAGCTTGAGAATGGAAACTGTAACTCAATAAAGACTTTTATTTAATGATCGCTGGCTAGCGTGATCCTCTGTGAGCTAGGATCTGGAAGCAGCTCTGACAACACCTATGCTTGATTTGGGCTGCTAATAAACATGTCACTTTACGATTTTTGGGTGAATGTGCATTCTAACCCCAAAAACACCAATTTGAAATAAGCCCAATCAGAGCTTAATTAGCTTCTTTTTATGTAGATGGAACCCAAAACACCTTTTTTCCTGTGGTTGGGGGTGATTCTGGTGCACACCCAAAAAACATCATGCGAATTGAAATAAGCCCAATCAAAGCTTATTCGTCGTCTTTCTATGTATATGGAAGCGAAAAGACGGTGTTGTGTTATTTTGGTCTCATTACACACACGTTTCGATTTCTGGGTCAATGTGCATTAACACCAAAGAACACAACTTGAAATGAGCAAAAGCCAAGATTCTTCTTTCTATGCAGCTGGAACCCAAAACAACCTGTTTGGCTTTGTTTAGGCTTATTACACTTCGCGTTGCTATTGGTGGGTGAATGAACACCGAAAGGGCAATCCAAGCTTATTCGTCCTTTTTCTATTGATTTGGAACCAAAACACCTATGCTTGATTTGGGCTGCTAATAAACATGTCACTTTACGATTTTTGGGTGAATGTGCATTCTAACGCCAAAAACACCAATGTGAAATAAGCCCAATCAGAGCTTAATTATCTTCTTTTTATGTAGATGGAACCCAAAACACCTTTTTGGTTTTGTTTTGGGTCATTGTGCTGCACACCCAAGAACCACCATGCGAATAGAAATAAGCGCAATCAAAGCTTATTCGTCGTCTTTCTACGCATATGAAAGCGAAAAGATGGTGTTGTGTTATTTTGGTCTCATTACACACACGTTGCGATTTCTGGGTCAATGTGCATTAACACCAAAGAACACGACTTGAAATAAGCCCAATACAAGATTCTTCTTTCTATGTAGCTGGAACTCAAAACAACCTGTTTGGCTTTGTTTAGGCTTATTACACTTCGCTTTGCTATTTGTGGGTGAATGAACACCGAAAGAGCAATCAAGCTTATTCGTCCTCTTTCTATTGAGATGGAACCAAAACATCTATGCTTGATTTGGGCTGCTAATAAACCTGTCTACGATTTTTGGGTGAATGTGTATTCTACCCCAAAAACACCAATTTGACATAAGCCCAATCAGAGCTTAATTATCTTCTTTTTATGTAGATGGAACCCAAAACAACTTTTTGGTTTTGTTTGGGGTGATTCTGGTGCACACCTAAAAAACACCATGCGAATAGAAATAAGCACAATCAAAGCTTATTCGTCGTCTTTCTACGCATATGAAAGCGAAAAGATGGTGTTGTGTTATTTTGGTCTTATTACACACACGTTGCGATTTCTGGGTCAATGTGCATTAACACCAAAGAACACGAAATAAGCGAAAGCCAAGATTCTTCTTTCTATGTAGCTGGAACCCAACACAACCTGTTTGGCTTTGTTTAGGCTTATTACACATCGCGTTGCTAATGGTGGGTGAATGAACGCCGAAAGGGCAATCCAAGCTTATTCGTCCTTTTTCTATTGAGATGGAACCAAAACACCTATGCTTGATTTCGGCTGCTAATAAACATGTCACCTTACGATTTTTGGGTGAATGTGCATTCTAACGCCAAAAACACCAATTTGAAATAAGCCCAATCAGAGCTTAATTATCTTCTTTTTATGTAGATGGAACCCAAAACACCTTTTTGCTGTGGTTGGGGGTGATTCTGGTGCACACCAAAAACACCATGCGAATTGAAATAAGCCCAATCAAAGCTTATTCGTCGTCTTTCTATGTATATGGAAGCTGTCAGGGGTTCAGGAGCAGAGGCAAGGGCAAGGGAGGAAACAGAGAGCGAGGGGGAGGAGGCAGAAAAAAAGATGAGTGATGACGACGACCCGAGATCTCCGAGTCTTTCCAGTGAATCAGAAGATTCACAGAAAGGAACACCAGTGGCCAGGGCAAGGGGGGAGCCTAGGGGGACACCCCAGGAAGATAGAGCCAGAGGGGACTCAGAGGGGAGCAGTTGGAAATCGGGACCAGCGTCACCGCCAGAGAGCAGGGAAGAGGAAGGGCGCCAGGGATCAAGCGCTGGCAGCTCACAACAGGGGGGAGGGCACGAGTCAGGAGTGGCCACACCTCCATCGGGGAGCGAAGAAACGGTCAGACGGAAGGTGGAAGGTTGGGCGCGCGCGCCAAGTTCAAATGCACAGGAAGGTGGCACAGTAGGCAGCCCGGAAAGGGAGCCAGGTCCTAAAGCCCGCCGAAAGGAGGGAGAAGAGTCAGGGGGGTCAGCGTCAGCGTCAGAGGAATCCCGGAAGGAAGAGACCCCGGGGGTCAGAGGGACCCAGAGAAGAACAGTCAGGCGGAAAAGGTGGAGCAAGGCTAGGATATTAAGTTGGTGTACAAGGGGCGGAGACTCAGATGGAGCTTCGCCGATCTAACCATTAGACGTAGGGTTGCACGCAGCAGCTTGAGAATGGAAACGGTAACTCAATAAAGACTTTTATTTAATGATCGCTGGCTAGCGTGATCCTCTGTGAGCTAGGATCTGGAAGCAACTCTGACAGTAAGCTCCATCCCTTAAATTGTGGGCATCTACAGCCTCGCGGAGAGGAGAGAAAGCGGGTGCCTACTAGCGAGCTCACGAACGGCAGACAACATGACGGCCGAACAGCAGATAGTGGAACTCAGAGAAGCAGTGTCGCGCCTGAATGCCGAGGCTCTTGCATCCAGGAAGAGAGAGGAGGACGCAGCTGCCGCCTACAGGGATCTCCAGGTCAGGTTGGAAGTGCTTACGAAGCAAGGGCAACTGACACCCAAACCGGAGGGGATTGGGTTGGGGAGACGAACAGGCGGTTTGGTCTCTCACTTCGATGGGAATTTGCAACAGTACCCCAACTTTAGAGCAGATGTAATGTGTGCACTGCAACTGCTGAACAAAGACTTTAGAGATGAGCAAGAGAAGGTGGGATTCATCATGTCCCATTTGCATGGAGATGCTAAAGCATGGCTGCGCAATTTGTGGAGAGATAAGGATCCGGCGCTCCAAATTGCGGATGCCTTTATTAAAGCGATGGATGGGTGCTTTTTGTCAAGCATTGACGTGGATCTTGCTCGGCAGCAGATACATGGACTGAAGCAAGGGAGGGCCAGCGTAAGGCAGTACCATGCCCGCTTTTTCGCTTTGGTCAGTGCTCTGGAATGGGACAGAGATTCGGCTCCTGTAAGAGACCTGTTTTGGGAGGGATTGCACGGCTCGGTTAAAGATGAAATTGCGAGGGGGGAGAGACCCCGGACCACGCAGGAGATCGTTCAGAGGGCGCTGGCGGTGGGGGTGCGGCTGGAAGGACGTCCGTGGAGCAGTGGCGAAGGGCGTGGAGGGCGCGAACCAGCCAGGGGCTCCTCCTTCCTTCCCAGAGAAGCAGCGCGTGCGCAATCCACGCCTCCGCCAGGAGGAGGAGCGGAACCTATGGAGGTTGGAGGTGCAAGGGCTCAGTCAGCAGCCAGAGCCCTAGCACCGGCAGCAGTGAAAGCGAAGCCTCCTAGAGGGAACAGGAAGTGTTACATCTGCGATGATCCACAGCATATGGCGAAAGAGTGTCCCCAGAGGCTCCACAAGCACACTGCAGCCTCAGCAATGGTAACTGCAGCAACGCAGCAAGGACAACCACAGCAGGGAAACGACGGAGTCTGGTTGGAGGAAGAGGCACTGGGGCCCAGCCAGACGTGTCAGTGAAGCAGTCCCCAGAGATTTTACAGCCCATGGACCCCCTCCCGCCCAAACCGGTAGTGAGGCTCACCGCGTCGCTCCAGCTGCCCAATGGAATCACCATGGACGTGCCAATCACCATTGACTCCGGAAGCAATGCGGACTTTATAGGGCAGGACTTTGTCGACCGGCACGCTATACAGTTGCTGCCTGCCACGCTGCCCCTGCAGGTTGTCACGGTGGATGGCAGGGAGCTGCTAGGGGGGCAAGTGGTGAAGCAGACGCCACCAATGGTGATGCGACTTGGGAATCACAGGGAAATCATCAGCTTCAATGTCACTCAACTATCGGACACGCCCATTGTATTGGGCATGAGTTGGCTGGACAAGCACAGCCCGACGCTGGCTTGGTACCAGAGGCAGCTGACCTTCGGCTCTTCCTTTTGCGCTGAACACTGCATCGTGCCCAGGCAGGAAGGAGGGGAAGAGGAGTCACAGCTGCAGCTAGGCATGCTGCAAGCGGTTCCCCACAAGTACGCGGAATTTTTGGAGGTTTTCTGCGAGAAGGAGGCAGACAGGCTACCCCCCCACAGACCATATGACTGCAAAATTGACCTGCTGCCGGGGGCGGCGCTGCCCAAAGGGAAGCTGTATTCCATGTCTGAGGACGAACTGCAGGAACTCAAAGAGTTCATAGATCATAATTTGGAGCGCGGTTTCATCCGAGAGTCCAAGGCAGCGGGGGGCAGTCCGGTATTCTTTGTTAAGAAGCGGGACACGCCCCAAAAAAGACTTGTAGTGGACTTTCGCATCTTGAACAGTGTGACCAAGCCATCGGACTTCCCCATGCCCCGAATCGACGACCTCCTCGCAAAGGTACGGAAGGGCAGAGTGTTCACCAAGTTGGACCTGCGAGGGGCATACAACCTCATTCGCATGCGGGAAGGAGATGAGTGGAAGACAGCCATGTTCACGCCTGTCAGGGGTTCAGGAGCAGAGGCAAGGGCAAGGGAGGAAACAGAGAGCGAGGGAGAGGAGGCAGAAGAAAAGATGAGTGATGACGACGACCCGAGATCTCCGAGTCTTTCCAGTGAATCAGAAGATTCACAGAAAGGAGCACCAGTGGCCAGGGCAAGGGGGGAGCCTAGGGGGACACCCCAGGAAGATAGAGCCAGAGGGGACTCAGAGGGGAGCAGTTGGAAATCAGGACCAGCGTCACCGCCAGAGAGCAGGGAAGAGGAAGGGCGCCAGGTATCAAGCGCTGGCAGCTCACAACAGGGGGGAGGGCACGAGTCAGGAGTGGCCACACCTCCATCGGGGAGCGAAGAAACGGTCAGACGGAAGGTGGAAGGTTGGGCGCGCGTGCCAAGTTCAAATGCACAGGAAGGTGGCGCAGTAGGCAGCCCGGAAAGGGAGCCAGGTCCTAAAGCCCGCCGAAAGGAGGGAGAAGAGTCAGGGGGGTCAGCGTCAGCGTCAGAGGAATCCCGGAAGGAAGAGACCCCGGGGGGCAGAGGGACCCAGAGAAGAACAGTCAGGCGGAAAAGGTGGAGCAAGGCTAGGATATTAAGTTGGTGTACAAGGGGCGGAGACTCAGATGGAGCTTCGCCGATCTAACCATTAGACGTAGGGTTGCACGCAGCAGCTTGAGAATGGAAACGGTAACTCAATAAAGACTTTTATTTAATGATCGCTGGCTAGCGTGATCCTCTGTGAGCTAGGATCTGGAAGCAGCTCTGACAGTAAGCTCCATCCCCAGATTGTGGGCATCTACGTCCTCGCGGAGAGGAGATAAAGCGGGTGCCTACTAGCGAGCTCACGAACGGCAGACAACATGACGGCCGAACAGCAGATAGTGGAACTCAGAGAAGCAGTGACACGACTGAATGCCGAGGCTCTTGCATCCAGGAAGAGAGAGGAGGACGCAGCTGCCGCCTACAGGGATCTCCAGGTCAGGTTGGAAGTGCTTACGAAGCAAGGGCAACTGACACCCAAACCGGAGGGGATTGGGTTGGGGAGACGAACAGGCGGTCTGGTCTCTCACTTCGATGGGAATTTGCAACAGTACCCCAACTTTAGAGCAGATGTAATGTGTGCACTGCAACTGCTGAACAAAGACTTTAGAGATGAGCAAGAGAAGGTGGGATTCATCATATCCCATTTGCATGGAGATGCTAAAGCATGGCTGCGCAATTTGTGGAGAGATAAGGATCCGGCGCTCCAAAATGCGGATGCCTTTATTAAAGCGATGGATGGGTGCTTTTTATCAAGCATTGACGTGGATCTTGCTCGGCAGGAGATACATGGACTGAAGCAAGGGAGGGCCAGCGTAAGGCAGTACCATGCCCGCTTTTTCGCTTTGGTCAGTGCCCTGGAATGGGACAGAGATTCGGCTCCTGTAAGAGACCTGTTTTGGGAGGGATTGCACGGCTCGGTTAAAGATGAAATTGCGAGGGGGGAGAGACCCCGGACCACGCAGGAGATCGTTCAGAGGGCGCTGGCGGTGGGGGTGCGGCTGGAAGGACGTCCGTGGAGCAGGGACGAAGGGCGTGGAGGGCGCGAACCAGCCAGGGGCTCCTCCTTCCTTCCCAGAGAAGCAGCGCGTGCGCAATCCACGCCTCCGCCAGGAGGAGGAGCGGAACCTATGGAGGTTGGAGGTGCAAGGGCTCAGTCAGCAGCCAGAGCCCTAGCACCGGCAGCAGTGAAAGCGAAGCCTCCTAGAGGGAACAGGAAGTGTTACATCTGCGATGATCCACAGCATATGGCGAAAGAGTGTCCCCAGAGGCTCCACAAGCACACTGCAGCCTCAGCAATGGTAACTGCAGCAACGCAGCAAGGACAACCACAGCAGGGAAACGAAGGAGTCTGGTTGGAGGAAGAGGCACTGGGGCCCAGCCAGACGTGTCAGTGAAGCAGTCCCCAGAGATTTTACAGCCCATGGACCCCCTCCCGCCCAAACCGGTAGTGAGGCTCACCGCGTCGCTCCAGCTGCCCAATGGAATCACCATGGACGTGCCAATCACCATTGACTCCGGAAGCAATGCGGACTTTATAGGGCAGGACTTTGTCGACCGGCACGCTATACAGTTGCTGCCTGCCACGCTGCCCCTGCAGGTTATCACGGTGGATGGCAGGGAGCTGCTAGGGGGGCAAGTGGTGAAGCAGACGCCACCAATGGTGATGCGACTTGGGAATCACAGGGAAATCATCAGCTTCAATGTCACTCAACTATCGGACACGCCCATTGTATTGGGCATGAGTTGGCTGGACAAGCACAGCCCGACGCTGGCTTGGTACCAGAGGCAGCTGACCTTCGGCTCTTCCTTTTGCGCTGAACACTGCATCGTGCCCAGGCAGGAAGGAGGGGAAGAGGAGTCACAGCTGCAGCTAGGCACGCTGCAAGCGGTTCCCCACAAGTACGCAGAATTTTTGGAGGTTTTCTGCGAGAAAGAGGCAGACAGGCTACCCCCCCACAGACCATATGACTGCAAAATTGACCTGCTGCCGGGGGCAGGTTTGCCCAAAGGGAAGCTGTATTCCATGTCTGAGGACGAACTGCAGGAACTCAAAGAGTTCATAGATCATAATTTGGAGCGCGGTTTCATCCGAGAGTCCAAGGCAGCGGGGGGCAGTCCGGTATTCTTTGTTAAGAAGCGGGACACGCCCCAAAAAAGACTTGTAGTGGACTTTCGCATCTTGAACAGTGTGACCAAGCCATCGGACTTCCCCATGCCCCGAATCGACGACCTCCTCGCAAAGGTACGGAAGGGCAGAGTGTTCACCAAGTTGGACCTGCGAGGGGCATACAACCTCATTCGCATGCGGGAGGGAGATGAGTGGAAGACAGCCATGTTCACGCCCCTGGGCACCTACGAATATAGAGTTATGCCTTTTGGATTGCAAAATGGCTCCCACGTTTTTCAAGCTTTCATGCATCACGTGTTGGCGGGGCTCCTCTACAAGACGTGCGTCTGTTTCTTGGATGACATCCTGATCTTTTCGGAATCGCAGCAGGAGCATGACAGACACGTCAAGGAAGTGCTGACCAGGCTACAGCAACATAGGCTTTACGCCAAGCTGGAGAAGTGCCAATTCGACGTGACCGAGGTGGATTTCCTGGGCTACAAGTTGTCTGATAAAGGGCTCGCCATGGACAGCGCCAAGGTCCGAGCAGTGTTGGATTGGAAAAGCCCACGCAACCGGAAGGAGGTCCAACGGTTTGTCGGCTTCGCGAACTTCTATCGCAAGTTTATCAAAGGCTTTGCGATGCAGACAGCGGCCATCACGGACACGCTCAGCTCCAAGAAAAAGAAGTTCATCTGGACAGAGCAGGCGGAGCAGTCCTTTCA
The DNA here is from genome assembly GCF_964106645.2 of Podarcis pityusensis. Lineage (NCBI taxonomy): Eukaryota > Metazoa > Chordata > Lepidosauria > Squamata > Lacertidae > Podarcis > Podarcis pityusensis. The sequence goes on along the minus strand of NC_138028.1, from coordinate 138,939,509 downwards.
GGCACTCAAGCGTCTCTTCGCGTCGGAAGAGCAGCTGCTTCATGTCAACCCCAGCAGGCCGATGAGGGTGGAGACAGACGCTTCGGACAGAGCCGTGGGAGCAGTCCTGCTGCAGAAAGACCCGCAGGGGGTTTGGAGGCCGGGAGCGTTTTACTCAAGGAAGCTCAGCAAGTCCGAACAGAACTACACCATCTGGGACAGGGAGTTGCTGGCCATTCATGCAGCGTTCAAAGCGTGGAGGCACTTCCTGATCGGCGCCAAGCACACGGTGCAGGTCTGCACGGACCACAAGAATCTAGAGCACTGGCGCACGGCACAGTTCCTGAACCAGAGGCAGATACGTTGGGCTGAGTTCTTTGCGAATTTCGACTTCCGAATAGAGTATGTCCCGGGGGACACCAACATCATGGCGGATGCTCTCTCCCGTAAGCCACAGTATCTGGAGGAGGCAACGCCAGCGGCCGCCATGCACATCTTCGCACCGACAGTGTGGGCGTGCGCGGCGGCGACAGTTGACCTGGATGCGGTGCGACGAGCGTTGCAGGATGACTCCTTCGCGCAAGCAAAGATGGCAGAGGTGCACAGGGGCACGGCAGCGACCGACGAGTTCCAGCTGCGAGATGGTTTGCTCATCCGTAAAGGGGCCATCTACGTGCCGGGAGACGAACTTCGCGCCAAGGTACTGCAGCAGCTGCACGACGCGCCCACTGCCGGGCACTTTGGCAAGGAGAAGACGGTGGAATTAGTAGCCAGAGACTTCTGGTGGCCCGGAATGAGAGGGGAAGTCGCGGACTACGTGGCGAGGTGTGACACCTGCCAGAGGTCCAAACCAGTGCACAGACCGCCGGCCGGACTGCTGGAACCGCTGCAAACTCCGTTCGAGCCATGGGAGAGAGTGGCCCTGGACTTTGTCACGGATCTGCCCAGCTCGAGGGGCAAGACGGCTGTGCTGGTGGTGGTGGATTTGTTCTCCAAGATGGCACATTTCATTCCGTGTGCGAAGGTGGCCACGGCGGAACAAACCGCCAAACTGTTCATAGACCACGTGTTCAAGGTTCACGGTCTGCCGCGGTCTATTCTGTCCGACCGAGGGCGACAGTTCATCTCGAACTTCTGGCAGAGGCTGATGGGCTTCCTGAACGTCAAGATCAACCTGGCGTCGGCTAGACACCCGCAGACCAACGGGCAAGCGGAGCGGGTCAATGCCATCATGCAGCAGTACCTGAGATGTTATGCGAATCAACAGCCTGCGACGTGGGTGGATTACCTGCCTCTCGCCGAGTTCGCCTACAACAACACGAAGCACGTGTCCACGGGGGTCACGCCGTTCTTCGCCAACAACGGGAGGCACCCTAGAACCTTCCCGGGACTGGAAAGAATGGGGGAAGGGGAGCCGCAGACAGCAGATGCGTTCACGTCGGAGTTGCAGGAGGTCCACGATCAGCTGCGGCGGCACCTGGAGCTGCCTAAACACGCATACAAGGTACAAGCGGACAAACACAGAAGGGTTGGCGAAGAGATCCATGTGGGAGACTGGGTCTGGTTAGCAGCCCACGCAGTGCCGGCCAGGTCGTTGGCGAAGAAGAAACTAGGGCATAAACAACTGGGGCCCTACCAAGTCGACGAACAGGTCAACCCGGTGGCTTTCAGGCTGGCTCTTCCGGAGGGTTCCAGAATGCATCCGGTGTTCCACAGATCGGTGCTCACTCCCTACAAGGCACCTCACAGGTTTCAGGAACCAGGAACGGCACCGGGTCCGCTCCGAGAGAGAACTGGGCAAGGGGGAGTGGCACAGGAGGAGCGCATCAACGAAGTCACGGAGATTTTGGACTCCAGATGGGGGGAAGAGGGGGTAGAATACCTTCTCGCCAAGGAGGGCACCCCGGCCAGTGCCAACAGCTGGGTGCCGGGCTACGCTTTAGACGAACCTCTGCTCAAAGAAGAGTTTCATGCCCTCTTCCCACATAGGCCAATGCCAGCAGACTTTTTCGACGACTGGCTTTTCACGCCCACGCTTTCAGCCAGCACGTTCCGGGGGTTCGACTCGGACGAGGAACCGACACGAGACGCCCGTTCCCCAGAGGGGTCACCCTCGGGATCTGCTTCAGAACCCTCGTATTGGTGGGATGATCGACCAGAGGAGCAGTTCCGCAGAAGGTGGCTGGAGGGTCCAGGACGAGCAACGTCTCCAGAAGGCAACGAGGGAGAGACGGACATGGACGTTTTCGGGGACGACCCGGGTTTCGAGCACGGCGGCACAGAGATGGAAGCGGAGGTGACCGTCGTCAACGAGAGCAGGGAGGAAGAACCGGAAGACTTCGGATGGCGGCCCGCCACGGGAAGTGAACTGTATCCGACATTCGTCCCCCTGACACGGCAGCACCCAGATCCCGCACCGGAAGGAGGGGAGGGGGGAAGAGGGGGCTTCGAGGGGGGGATGGATGTCAGGGGTTCAGGAGCAGAGGCAAGGGCAAGGGAGGAAACAGAGAGCGAGGGAGAGGAGGCAGAAGAAAAGATGAGTGATGACGACGACCCGAGATCTCCGAGTCTTTCCAGTGAATCAGAAGATTCACAGAAAGGAGCACCAGTGGCCAGGGCAAGGGGGGAGCCTAGGGGGACACCCCAGGAAGATAGAGCCAGAGGGGACTCAGAGGGGAGCAGTTGGAAATCAGGACCAGCGTCACCGCCAGAGAGCAGGGAAGAGGAAGGGCGCCAGGGATCAAGCGCTGGCACCTCACAACAGGGGGGAGGGCACGAGTCAGGAGTGGCCACACCTCCATCGGGGAGCGAAGAAACGGTCAGACGGAAGGTGGAAGGTTGGGCGCGCGTGCCAAGTTCAAATGCACAGGAAGGTGGCGCAGTAGGCAGCCCGGAAAGGGAGCCAGGTCCTAAAGCCCGCTGAAAGGAGGGAGAAGAGTCAGGGGGGTCAGCGTCAGCGTCAGAGGAATCCCGGAAGGAAGAGACCCCGGGGGGCAGAGGGACCCAGAGAAGAACAGTCAGGCGGAAAAGGTGGAGCAAGGCTAGGATATTAAGTTGGTGTACAAGGGGCGGAGACTCAGATGGAGCTTCGCCGATCTAACCATTAGACGTAGGGTTGCACGCAGCAGCTTGAGAATGGAAACTGTAACTCAATAAAGACTTTTATTTAATGATCGCTGGCTAGCGTGATCCTCTGTGAGCTAGGATCTGGAAGCAGCTCTGACAACGCCCCTGGGCACCTACGAATATAGAGTTATGCCTTTTGGATTGCAAAATGGCTCCCACGTTTTTCAAGCTTTCATGCATCACGTGTTGGCGGGGCTCCTCTACAAGACGTGCGTCTGTTTCTTGGATGACATCCTGATCTTTTCGGAATCGCAGCAGGAGCATGACAGACACGTCAAGGAAGTGCTGAGCAGGCTACAGCAACATAGGCTTTACGCCAAGCTGGAGAAGTGTCAATTCGACGTGACGGAGGTGGATTTCCTGGGCTACAAGTGGTCTGATAAAGGGCTCGCCATGGACAGCGCCAAGGTCCGAGCAGTGTTGGATTGGAAAAGCCCACGCAACCGGAAGGAGGTCCAACGGTTTGTCGGCTTCGCGAACTTCTATCGCAAGTTTATCAAAGGCTTTGCGATGCAGACAGCGGCTGTCAGGGGTTCAGGAGCAGAGGCAAGGGCAAGGGAGGAAACAGAGAGCGAGGGGGAGGAGGCAGAAGAAAAGATGAGTGATGACGACGACCCGAGATCTCCGAGTCTTTCCAGTGAATCAGAAGATTCACAGAAAGGAGCACCAGTGGCCAGGGCAAGGGGGGAGCCTAGGGGGACACCCCAGGAAGATAGAGCCAGAGGGGACTCAGAGGGGAGCAGTTGGAAATCGGGACCAGCGTCACCGCCAGAGAGCAGGGAAGAGGAAGGGCGCCAGGGATCAAGCGCTGGCAGCTCACAACAGGGGGGAGGGCACGAGTCAGGAGTGGCCACACCTCCATCGGGGAGCGAAGAAACGGTCAGACGGAAGGTGGAAGGTTGGGCGCGCGCGACAAGTTCAAATGCACAGGAAGGTGGCGCAGTAGGCAGCCCGGAAAGGGAGCCAGGTCCTAAAGCCCGCCGAAAGGAGGGAGAAGAGTCAGGGGGGTCAGCGTCAGCGTCAGAGGAATCCCGGAAGGAAGAGACCCCGGGGGGCAGAGGGACCCAGAGAAGAACAGTCAGGCGGAAAAGGTGGAGCAAGGCTAGGATATTAAGTTGGTGTACAAGGGGCGGAGACTCAGATGGGGCTTCGCCGATCTAACTATTAGACGTAGGGTTGCACGCAGCAGCTTGAGAATGGAAACTGTAACTCAATAAAGACTTTTATTTAATGATCGCTGGCTAGCGTGATCCTCTGTGAGCTAGGATCTGGAAGCAGCTCTGACAGTAAGCCCCATCTCTTAAATTGTGGGCATCTACAGCCTCGCGGAGAGGAGAGAAAGCGGGTGCCTACTAGCGAGCTCACGAACGGCAGACAACATGACGGCCGAACAGCAGATAGTGGAACTCAGAGAAGCAGTGACACGACTGAATGCCGAGGCTCTTGCATCCAGGAAGAGAGAGGAGGACGCAGCTGCCGCCTACAGGGATCTCCAGGTCAGGTTGGAAGTGCTTACGAAGCAAGGGCAACTGACACCCAAACCGGAGGGGATTGGGTTGGGGAGACGAACAGGCGGTCTGGTCTCTCACTTCGATGGGAATTTGCAACAGTACCCCAACTTTAGAGCAGATGTAATGTGTGCACTGCAACTGCTGAACAAAGACTTTAGAGATGAGCAAGAGAAGGTGGGATTCATCATGTCCCATTTGCATGGAGATGCTAAAGCATGGCTGCGCAATTTGTGGAGAGATAATGATCCAGCGCTCCAAAATGCGGATGCCTTTATTAAAGCGATGGATGGGTGCTTTTTGTCAAGCATTGACGTGGATCTTGCTCGGCAGCAGATACATGGACTGAAGCAAGGGAGGGCCAGCGTAAGGCAGTACCATGCCCGCTTTTTCGCTTTGGTCAGTGCTCTGGAATGGGACAGAGATTCGGCTCCTGTAAGAGACCTGTTTTGGGAGGGATTGCACGGCTCGGTTAAAGATGAAATTGCGAGGGGGGAGAGACCCCGGACCACGCAGGAGATCGTTCAGAGGGCGCTGGCGGTGGGGGTGCGGCTGGAAGGACGTCCGTGGAGCAGTGGCGAAGGGCGTGGAGGGCGCGAACCAGCCAGGGGCTCCTCCTTCCTTCCCAGAGAAGCAGCGCGTGCGCAATCCACGCCTCCGCCAGGAGGAGGAGCGGAACCTATGGAGGTTGGAGGTGCAAGGGCTCAGTCAGCAGCCAGAGCCCTAGCACCGGCAGCAGTGAAAGCGAAGCCTCCTAGAGGGAACAGGAAGTGTTACATCTGCGATGATCCACAGCATATGGCGAAAGAGTGTCCCCAGAGGCTCCACAAGCACACTGCAGCCTCAGCAATGGTAACTGCAGCAACGCAGCAAGGACAACCACAGCAGGGAAACGAAGGAGTCTGGTTGGAGGAAGAGGCACTGGGGCCCAGCCAGACGTGTCAGTGAAGCAGTCCCCAGAGATTTTACAGCCCATGGACCCCCTCCCGCCCAAACCGGTAGTGAGGCTCACCGCGTCGCTCCAGCTGCCCAATGGAATCACCATGGACGTGCCAATCACCATTGACTCCGGAAGCAATGCGGACTTTATAGGGCAGGACTTTGTCGACCGGCACGCTATACAGTTGCTGCCTGCCACGCTGCCCCTGCAGGTTGTCACGGTGGATGGCAGGGAGCTGCTAGGGGGGCAAGTGGTGAAGCAGACGCCACCAATGGTGATGCGACTTGGGAATCACAGGGAAATCATCAGCTTCAATGTCACTCAACTATCGGACACGCCCATTGTATTGGGCATGAGTTGGCTGGACAAGCACAGCCCGACGCTGGCTTGGTACCAGAGGCAGCTGACCTTCGGCTCTTCCTTTTGCGCTGAACACTGCATCGTGCCCAGGCAGGAAGGAGAGGAAGAGGAGTCACAGCTGCAGCTAGGCACGCTGCAAGCGGTTCCCCACAAGTACGCAGAATTTTTGGAGGTTTTCTGCGAGAAGGAGGCAGACAGGCTACCCCCCCACAGACCATATGACTGCAAAATTGACCTGCTGCCGGGGGCGGCGCTGCCCAAAGGGAAGCTGTATTCCATGTCTGAGGACGAACTGCAGGAACTCAAAGAGTTCATAGATCATAATTTGGAGCGCGGTTTCATCCGAGAGTCCAAGGCAGCGGGGGGCAGTCCGGTATTCTTTGTTAAGAAGAGGGACACGCCCCAAAAAAGACTTGTAGTGGACTTTCGCATCTTGAACAGTGTGACCAAGCCATCGGACTTCCCCATGCCCCGAATCGACGACCTCCTCGCAAAGGTACGGAAGGGCAGAGTGTTCACCAAGTTGGACCTGCGAGGGGCATACAACCTCATTCGCATGCGGGAGGGAGATGAGTGGAAGACAGCCATGTTCACGCCCCTGGGCACCTACGAATATAGAGTTATGCCTTTTGGATTGCAAAATGGCTCCCACGTTTTTCAAGCTTTCATGCATCACGTGTTGGCGGGGCTCCTCTACAAGACGTGCGTCTGTTTCTTGGATGACATCCTGATCTTTTCGGAATCGCAGCAGGAGCATGACAGACACGTCAAGGAAGTGCTGACCAGGCTACAGCAACATAGGCTTTACGCCAAGCTGGAGAAGTGCCAATTCGACGTGACCGAGGTGGATTTCCTGGGCTACAAGTTGTCTGATAAAGGGCTCGCCATGGACAGCGCCAAGGTCCGAGCAGTGTTGGATTGGAAAAGCCCACGCAACCGGAAGGAGGTCCAACGGTTTGTCGGCTTCGCGAACTTCTATCGCAAGTTTATCAAAGGCTTTGCGATGCAGACAGCGGCCATCACGGACACGCTCAGCTCCAAGAAAAAGAAGTTCATCTGGACAGAGCAGGCGGAGCAGTCCTTTCAGGCACTCAAGCGTCTCTTCGCGTCGGAAGAGCAGCTGCTTCATGTCAACCCCAGCAGGCCGATGAGGGTGGAGACAGACGCTTCGGACAGAGCCGTGGGAGCAGTCCTGCTGCAGAAAGACCCGCAGGGGGTTTGGAGGCCGGGAGCGTTTTACTCAAGGAAGCTCAGCAAGTCCGAACAGAACTACACCATCTGGGACAGGGAGTTGCTGGCCATTCATGCAGCGTTCAAAGCGTGGAGGCACTTCCTGATCGGCGCCAAGCACACGGTGCAGGTCTGCACGGACCACAAGAATCTAGAGCACTGGCGCACGGCACAGTTCCTGAACCAGAGGCAGATACGTTGGGCTGAGTTCTTTGCGAATTTCGACTTCCGAATAGAGTATGTCCCGGGGGACACCAACATCATGGCGGATGCTCTCTCCCGTAAGCCACAGTATCTGGAGGAGGCAACGCCAGCGGCCGCCATGCACATCTTCGCACCGACAGTGTGGGCGTGCGCGGCGGCGACAGTTGACCTGGATGCGGTGCGACGAGCGTTGCAGGATGACTCCTTCGCGCAAGCAAAGATGGCAGAGGTGCACAGGGGCACGGCAGCGACCGACGAGTTCCAGCTGCGAGATGGTTTGCTCATCCGTAAAGGGGCCATCTACGTGCCGGGAGACGAACTTCGCGCCAAGGTACTGCAGCAGCTGCACGACGCGCCCACTGCCGGGCACTTTGGCAAGGAGAAGACGGTGGAATTAGTAGCCAGAGACTTCTGGTGGCCCGGAATGAGAGGGGAAGTCGCGGACTACGTGGCGAGGTGTGACACCTGCCAGAGGTCCAAACCAGTGCACAGACCGCCGGCCGGACTGCTGGAACCGCTGCAAACTCCGTTCGAGCCATGGGAGAGAGTGGCCCTGGACTTTGTCACGGATCTGCCCAGCTCGAGGGGCAAGACGGCTGTGCTGGTGGTGGTGGATTTGTTCTCCAAGATGGCACATTTCATTCCGTGTGCGAAGGTGGCCACGGCGGAACAAACCGCCAAACTGTTCATAGACCACGTGTTCAAGGTTCACGGTCTGCCGCGGTCTATTCTGTCCGACCGAGGGCGACAGTTCATCTCGAACTTCTGGCAGAGGCTGATGGGCTTCCTGAACGTCAAGATCAACCTGGCGTCGGCTAGACACCCGCAGACCAACGGGCAAGCGGAGCGGGTCAATGCCATCATGCAGCAGTACCTGAGATGTTATGCGAATCAACAGCCTGCGACGTGGGTGGATTACCTGCCTCTCGCCGAGTTCGCCTACAACAACACGAAGCACGTGTCCACGGGGGTCACGCCGTTCTTCGCCAACAACGGGAGGCACCCTAGAACCTTCCCGGGACTGGAAAGAATGGGGGAAGGGGAGCCGCAGACAGCAGATGCGTTCACGTCGGAGTTGCAGGAGGTCCACGATCAGCTGCGGCGGCACCTGGAGCTGCCTAAACACGCATACAAGGTACAAGCGGACAAACACAGAAGGGTTGGCGAAGAGATCCATGTGGGAGACTGGGTCTGGTTAGCAGCCCACGCAGTGCCGGCCAGGTCGTTGGCGAAGAAGAAACTAGGGCATAAACAACTGGGGCCCTACCAAGTCGACGAACAGGTCAACCCGGTGGCTTTCAGGCTGGCTCTTCCGGAGGGTTCCAGAATGCATCCGGTGTTCCACAGATCGGTGCTCACTCCCTACAAGGCACCTCACAGGTTTCAGGAACCAGGAACGGCACCGGGTCCGCTCCGAGAGAGAACTGGGCAAGGGGGAGTGGCACAGGAGGAGCGCATCAACGAAGTCACGGAGATTTTGGACTCCAGATGGGGGGAAGAGGGGGTAGAATACCTTCTCGCCAAGGAGGGCACCCCGGCCAGTGCCAACAGCTGGGTGCCGGGCTACGCTTTAGACGAACCTCTGCTCAAAGAAGAGTTTCATGCCCTCTTCCCACATAGGCCAATGCCAGCAGACTTTTTCGACGACTGGCTTTTCACGCCCACGCTTTCAGCCAGCACGTTCCGGGGGTTCGACTCGGACGAGGAACCGACACGAGACGCCCGTTCCCCAGAGGGGTCACCCTCGGGATCTGCTTCAGAACCCTCGTATTGGTGGGATGATCGACCAGAGGAGCAGTTCCGCAGAAGGTGGCTGGAGGGTCCAGGACGAGCAACGTCTCCAGAAGGCAACGAGGGAGAGACGGACATGGACGTTTTCGGGGACGACCCGGGTTTCGAGCACGGCGGCACAGAGATGGAAGCGGAGGTGACCGTCGTCAACGAGAGCAGGGAGGAAGAACCGGAAGACTTCGGATGGCGGCCCGCCACGGGAAGTGAACTGTATCCGACATTCGTCCCCCTGACACGGCAGCACCCAGATCCCGCACCGGAAGGAGGGGAGGGGGGAAGAGGGGGCTTCGAGGGGGGGATGGATGTCAGGGGTTCAGGAGCAGAGGCAAGGGCAAGGGAGGAAACAGAGAGCGAGGGAGAGGAGGCAGAAGAAAAGATGAGTGATGACGACGACCCGAGATCTCCGAGTCTTTCCAGTGAATCAGAAGATTCACAGAAAGGAGCACCAGTGGCCAGGGCAAGGGGGGAGCCTAGGGGGACACCCCAGGAAGATAGAGCCAGAGGGGACTCAGAGGGGAGCAGTTGGAAATCAGGACCAGCGTCACCGCCAGAGAGCAGGGAAGAGGAAGGGCGCCAGGGATCAAGCGCTGGCACCTCACAACAGGGGGGAGGGCACGAGTCAGGAGTGGCCACACCTCCATCGGGGAGCGAAGAAACGGTCAGACGGAAGGTGGAAGGTTGGGCGCGCGTGCCAAGTTCAAATGCACAGGAAGGTGGCGCAGTAGGCAGCCCGGAAAGGGAGCCAGGTCCTAAAGCCCGCTGAAAGGAGGGAGAAGAGTCAGGGGGGTCAGCGTCAGCGTCAGAGGAATCCCGGAAGGAAGAGACCCCGGGGGGCAGAGGGACCCAGAGAAGAACAGTCAGGCGGAAAAGGTGGAGCAAGGCTAGGATATTAAGTTGGTGTACAAGGGGCGGAGACTCAGATGGAGCTTCGCCGATCTAACCATTAGACGTAGGGTTGCACGCAGCAGCTTGAGAATGGAAACTGTAACTCAATAAAGACTTTTATTTAATGATCGCTGGCTAGCGTGATCCTCTGTGAGCTAGGATCTGGAAGCAGCTCTGACAACGCCCCTGGGCACCTACGAATATAGAGTTATGCCTTTTGGATTGCAAAATGGCTCCCACGTTTTTCAAGCTTTCATGCATCACGTGTTGGCGGGGCTCCTCTACAAGACGTGCGTCTGTTTCTTGGATGACATCCTGATCTTTTCGGAATCGCAGCAGGAGCATGACAGACACGTCAAGGAAGTGCTGAGCAGGCTACAGCAACATAGGCTTTACGCCAAGCTGGAGAAGTGTCAATTCGACGTGACGGAGGTGGATTTCCTGGGCTACAAGTGGTCTGATAAAGGGCTCGCCATGGACAGCGCCAAGGTCCGAGCAGTGTTGGATTGGAAAAGCCCACGCAACCGGAAGGAGGTCCAACGGTTTGTCGGCTTCGCGAACTTCTATCGCAAGTTTATCAAAGGCTTTGCGATGCAGACAGCGGCTGTCAGGGGTTCAGGAGCAGAGGCAAGGGCAAGGGAGGAAACAGAGAGCGAGGGGGAGGAGGCAGAAGAAAAGATGAGTGATGACGACGACCCGAGATCTCCGAGTCTTTCCAGTGAATCAGAAGATTCACAGAAAGGAGCACCAGTGGCCAGGGCAAGGGGGGAGCCTAGGGGGACACCCCAGGAAGATAGAGCCAGAGGGGACTCAGAGGGGAGCAGTTGGAAATCGGGACCAGCGTCACCGCCAGAGAGCAGGGAAGAGGAAGGGCGCCAGGGATCAAGCGCTGGCAGCTCACAACAGGGGGGAGGGCACGAGTCAGGAGTGGCCACACCTCCATCGGGGAGCGAAGAAACGGTCAGACGGAAGGTGGAAGGTTGGGCGCGCGCGACAAGTTCAAATGCACAGGAAGGTGGCGCAGTAGGCAGCCCGGAAAGGGAGCCAGGTCCTAAAGCCCGCCGAAAGGAGGGAGAAGAGTCAGGGGGGTCAGCGTCAGCGTCAGAGGAATCCCGGAAGGAAGAGACCCCGGGGGGCAGAGGGACCCAGAGAAGAACAGTCAGGCGGAAAAGGTGGAGCAAGGCTAGGATATTAAGTTGGTGTACAAGGGGCGGAGACTCAGATGGGGCTTCGCCGATCTAACTATTAGACGTAGGGTTGCACGCAGCAGCTTGAGAATGGAAACTGTAACTCAATAAAGACTTTTATTTAATGATCGCTGGCTAGCGTGATCCTCTGTGAGCTAGGATCTGGAAGCAGCTCTGACAGTAAGCCCCATCTCTTAAATTGTGGGCATCTACAGCCTCGCGGAGAGGAGAGAAAGCGGGTGCCTACTAGCGAGCTCACGAACGGCAGACAACATGACGGCCGAACAGCAGATAGTGGAACTCAGAGAAGCAGTGACACGACTGAATGCCGAGGCTCTTGCATCCAGGAAGAGAGAGGAGGACGCAGCTGCCGCCTACAGGGATCTCCAGGTCAGGTTGGAAGTGCTTACGAAGCAAGGGCAACTGACACCCAAACCGGAGGGGATTGGGTTGGGGAGACGAACAGGCGGTCTGGTCTCTCACTTCGATGGGAATTTGCAACAGTACCCCAACTTTAGAGCAGATGTAATGTGTGCACTGCAACTGCTGAACAAAGACTTTAGAGATGAGCAAGAGAAGGTGGGATTCATCATGTCCCATTTGCATGGAGATGCTAAAGCATGGCTGCGCAATTTGTGGAGAGATAATGATCCAGCGCTCCAAAATGCGGATGCCTTTATTAAAGCGATGGATGGGTGCTTTTTGTCAAGCATTGACGTGGATCTTGCTCGGCAGCAGATACATGGACTGAAGCAAGGGAGGGCCAGCGTAAGGCAGTACCATGCCCGCTTTTTCGCTTTGGTCAGTGCTCTGGAATGGGACAGAGATTCGGCTCCTGTAAGAGACCTGTTTTGGGAGGGATTGCACGGCTCGGTTAAAGATGAAATTGCGAGGGGGGAGAGACCCCGGACCACACAGGAGATCGTTCAGAGGGCGCTGGCGGTGGGGGTGCGGCTGGAAGGACGTCCGTGGAGCAGTGGCGAAGGGCGTGGAGGGCGCGAACCAGCCAGGGGCTCCTCCTTCCTTCCCAGAGAAGCAGCGCGTGCGCAATCCACGCCTCCGCCAGGAGGAGGAGCGGAACCTATGGAGGTTGGAGGTGCAAGGGCTCAGTCAGCAGCCAGAGCCCTAGCACCGGCAGCAGTGAAAGCGAAGCCTCCTAGAGGGAACAGGAAGTGTTACATCTGCGATGATCCACAGCATATGGCGAAAGAGTGTCCCCAGAGGCTCCACAAGCACACTGCAGCCTCAGCAATGGTAACTGCAGCAACGCAGCAAGGACAACCACAGCAGGGAAACGAAGGAGTCTGGTTGGAGGAAGAGGCACTGGGGCCCAGCCAGACGTGTCAGTGAAGCAGTCCCCAGAGATTTTACAGCCCATGGACCCCCTCCCGCCCAAACCGGTAGTGAGGCTCACCGCGTCGCTCCAGCTGCCCAATGGAATCACCATGGACGTGCCAATCACCATTGACTCCGGAAGCAATGCGGACTTTATAGGGCAGGACTTTGTCGACCGGCACGCTATACAGTTGCTGCCTGCCACGCTGCCCCTGCAGGTTGTCACGGTGGATGGCAGGGAGCTGCTAGGGGGGCAAGTGGTGAAGCAGACGCCACCAATGGTGATGCGACTTGGGAATCACAGGGAAATCATCAGCTTCAATGTCACTCAACTATCGGACACGCCCATTGTATTGGGCATGAGTTGGCTGGACAAGCACAGCCCGACGCTGGCTTGGTACCAGAGGCAGCTGACCTTCGGCTCTTCCTTTTGCGCTGAACACTGCATCGTGCCCAGGCAGGAAGGAGAGGAAGAGGAGTCACAGCTGCAGCTAGGCACGCTGCAAGCGGTTCCCCACAAGTACGCAGAATTTTTGGAGGTTTTCTGCGAGAAGGAGGCAGACAGGCTACCCCCCCACAGACCATATGACTGCAAAATTGACCTGCTGCCGGGGGCGGCGCTGCCCAAAGGGAAGCTGTATTCCATGTCTGAGGACGAACTGCAGGAACTCAAAGAGTTCATAGATCATAATTTGGAGCGCGGTTTCATCCGAGAGTCCAAGGCAGCGGGGGGCAGTCCGGTATTCTTTGTTAAGAAGAGGGACACGCCCCAAAAAAGACTTGTAGTGGACTTTCGCATCTTGAACAGTGTGACCAAGCCATCGGACTTCCCCATGCCCCGAATCGACGACCTCCTCGCAAAGGTACGGAAGGGCAGAGTGTTCACCAAGTTGGACCTGCGAGGGGCATACAACCTCATTCGCATGCGGGAGGGAGATGAGTGGAAGACAGCCATGTTCACGCCCCTGGGCACCTACGAATATAGAGTTATGCCTTTTGGATTGCAAAATGGCTCCCACGTTTTTCAAGCTTTCATGCATCACGTGTTGGCGGGGCTCCTCTACAAGACGTGCGTCTGTTTCTTGGATGACATCCTGATCTTTTCGGAATCGCAGCAGGAGCATGACAGACACGTCAAGGAAGTGCTGAGCAGGCTACAGCAACATAGGCTTTACGCCAAGCTGGAGAAGTGCCAATTCGACGTGACGGAGGTGGATTTCCTGGGCTACAAGTTGTCTGATAAAGGGCTCGCCATGGACAGCGCCAAGGTCCGAGCAGTGTTGGATTGGAAAAGCCCACGCAACCGGAAGGAGGTCCAACGGTTTGTCGGCTTCGCGAACTTCTATCGCAAGTTTATCAAAGGCTTTGCGATGCAGACAGCGGCCATCACGGACACGCTCAGCTCCAAGAAAAAGAAGTTCATCTGGACAGAGCAGGCGGAGCAGTCCTTTCAGGCACTCAAGCGTCTCTTCGCGTCGGAAGAGCAGCTGCTTCATGTCAACCCCAGCAGGCCGATGAGGGTGGAGACAGACGCTTCAGACAGAGCCGTGGGAGCAGTCCTGCTGCAGAAAGACCCGCAGGGGGTTTGGAGGCCGGGAGCGTTTTACTCAAGGAAGCTCAGCAAGTCCGAACAGAACTACACCATCTGGGACAGGGAGTTGCTGGCCATTCATGCAGCGTTCAAAGCGTGGAGGCACTTCCTGATCGGCGCCAAGCACACGGTGCAGGTCTGCACGGACCACAAGAATCTAGAGCACTGGCGCACGGCACGGTTCCTGAACCAGAGGCAGATACGTTGGGCTGAGTTCTTTGCGAATTTCGACTTCCGAATAGAATATGTCCCGGGGGACACCAACATCATGGCGGATGCTCTCTCCCGTAAGCCACAGTATCTGGAGGAGGCAACGCCAGCGGCCGCCATGCACATCTTCGCACCGACAGTGTGGGCGTGCGCGGCGGCAACAGTTGACCTGGATGCGGTGCGACGAGCGTTGCAGGATGACTCCTTCGCGCAAGCAAAGATGGCAGAGGTGCACAGGGGCACGGCAGCGACCGACGAGTTCCAGCTGCGAGATGGTTTGCTCATCCGTAAAGGGGCCATCTACGTGCCGGGAGACGAACTTCGCGCCAAGGTACTGCGGCAGCTGCACGACGCGCCCACTGCCGGGCACTTTGGCAAGGAGAAGACGGTGGAATTAGTAGCCAGAGACTTCTGGTGGCCCGGAATGAGAGGGGAAGTCGCGGACTACGTGGCGAGGTGTGACACCTGCCAGAGGGCCAAACCAGTGCACAGACCGCCGGCCGGACTGCTGGAACCGCTGCAAACTCCGTTCGAACCATGGGAGAGAGTGGCCCTGGACTTTGTCACGGATCTGCCCAGCTCGAGGGGCAAGACGGCTGTGCTGGTGGTGGTGGACTTGTTCTCCAAGATGGCACATTTCATTCCGTGTGCGAAGGTGGCCACGGCGGAACAAACCGCCAAACTGTTCATAGACCACGTGTTCAAGGTTCACGGTCTGCCGCGGTCTATTCTGTCCGACCGAGGGCGACAGTTCATCTCGAACTTCTGGCAGAGGCTGATGGGCTTCCTGAACGTCAAGATCAACCTGGCGTCGGCTAGACACCCGCAGACCAACGGGCAAGCGGAGCGGGTCAATGCCATCATGCAGCAGTACCTGAGATGTTATGCGAATCAACAGCCTGCGACGTGGGTGGATTACCTGCCTCTCGCCGAGTTCGCCTACAACAACACGAAGCACGTGTCCACGGGGGTCACGCCGTTCTTCGCCAACAACGGGAGGCACCCCAGAACCTTCCCGGGACTGGAAAGAATGGGGGAGGGGGAGCCGCAGACAGCAGATGCGTTCGCGTCGGAGTTGCAGGAGGTCCACGATCAGCTGCGGCGGCACCTGGAGCTGGCTAAACACGCATACAAGGTACAAGCGGACAAACACAGAAGGGTTGGCGAAGAGATCCATGTGGGAGACTGGGTCTGGTTAGCAGCCCACGCAGTGCCGGCCAGGTCGTTGGCGAAGAAGAAACTAGGGCATAAACAACTGGGGCCCTACCAAGTTGAAGAACAGGTCAACCCGGTGGCTTTCAGGCTGGCTCTTCCGGAGGGTTCCAGAATGCATCCGGTGTTCCACAGATCGGTGCTCACTCCCTACAAGGCACCTCACAGGTTTCAGGAACCAGGAACGGCACCGGGTCCGCTCCGAGAGAGAACCGGGCAAGGGGGAGTGGCACAGGAGGAGCGCATCAACGAAGTCACGGAGATTTTGGACTCCAGATGGGGGGAAGAGGGGGTAGAATACTTTCTCGCCAAGGAGGGCACCCCGGCCAGTGCCAACAGCTGGGTGCCGGGCTACGCTTTGGACGAACCTCTGCTCAAAGAAGAGTTTCATGCCCTCTTCCCACACAGGCCAATGCCAGCAGACTTTTTCGACGACTGGCTTTTCACGCCCACGCTTTCAGCCAGCACGTTCCGGGGGTTCGACTCGGACGAGGAACCGACACGAGACGCCCCTTCCCCGGAGGGGTCACCCTCGGGATCTGCTTCAGAACCCCCGTATTGGTGGGATGATCGACCAGAGGAGCAGTTCCGCAGAAGGTGGCTGGAGGGTCCAGGACGAGCAACGTCTCCAGAAGGCAACGAGGGAGAGACGGACATGGACGTTTTCGGGGACGACCCGGGTTTCGAGCACGGCGGCACAGAGATGGAAGCGGAGGTGACCGTCGTCAACGAGAGCAGGGAGGAAGAACCGGAAGACTTCGGATGGCGGCCCGCCACGGGAAGCGAACTGTATCCGACATTCATCCCCCTGACACAGCAGCACCCAGATCCCGCACCGGAAGGAGGGGAGGGGGGAAGAGGGGGCTTCGAGGGGGGGATGGATGTCAGGGGTTCAGGAGCAGAGGCAAGGGCAAGGGAGGAAACAGAGAGCGAGGGGGAGGAGGCAGAAGAAAAGATGAGTGATGACGACGACCCGAGATCTCCGAGTCTTTCCAGTGAATCAGAAGATTCACAGAAAGGAGCACCAGTGGCCAGGGCAAGGGGGGAGCCTAGGGTTACACCCCAGGAAGATAGAGCCAGAGGGGACTCAGAGGGGAGCAGTTGGAAATCGGGACCAGCGTCACCGCCAGAGAGCAGGGAAGAGGAAGGGCGCCAGGGATCAAGCGCTGGCAGCTCACAACAGGGGGGAGGGCACGAGTCAGGAGTGGCCACACCTCCATCGGGGAGCGAAGAAACGGTCAGACAGAAGGTGGAAGGTTGGGCGCGCGCGACAAGTTCAAATGCACAGGAAGGTGGCGCAGTAGGCAGCCCGGAAAGGGAGCCAGGTCCTAAAGCCCGCCGAAAGGAGGGAGAAGAGTCAGGGGGGTCAGCGTCAGCGTCAGAGGAATCCCGGAAGGAAGAGACCCCGGGGGGCAGAGGGACCCAGAGAAGAACAGTCAGGCGGAAAAGGTGGAGCAAGGCTAGGATATTAAGTTGGTGTACAAGGGGCGGAGACTCAGATGGAGCTTCGCCGATCTAACCATTAGACGTAGGGTTGCACGCAGCAGCTTGAGAATGGAAACGGTAACTCAATAAAGACTTTTATTTAATGATCGCTGGCTAGCGTGATCCTCTGTGAGCTAGGATCTGGAAGCAACTCTGACAGAAGCGAAAAGACGGTTGTCAGGGGTTCAGGAGCAGAGGCAAGGGCAAGGGAGGAAACAGAGAGCGAGGGAAAGGAGGCAGAAGAAAAGATGAGTGATGACGACGACCCGAGATCTCCGAGTCTTTCCAGTGAATCAGAAGATTCACAGAAAGGAGCACCAGTGGCCAGGGCAAGGGGGGAGCCTAGGGGGACACCCCAGGAAGATAGAGCCAGAGGGGACTCAGAGGGGAGCAGTTGGAAATCAGGACCAGCGTCACCGCCAGAGAGCAGGGAAGAGGAAGGGCGCCAGGGATCAAGCGCTGGCAGCTCACAACAGGAGGGAGGGCACGAGTCAGGAGTGGCCACACCTCCATCGGGGAGCGAAGAAACGGTCAGACGGAAGGTGGAAGGTTGGGCGCGCGTGCCAAGTTCAAATGCACAGGAAGGTGGCGCAGTAGGCAGCCCGGAAAGGGAGCCAGGTCCTAAAGCCCGCCGAAAGGAGGGAGAAGAGTCAGGGGGGTCAGCGTCAGCGTCAGAGGAATCCAGGAAGGAAGAGACCCCGGGGGGCAGAGGGACCCAGAGAAGAACAGTCAGGCGGAAAAGGTGGAGCAAGGCTAGGATATTAAGTTGGTGTACAAGGGGCGGAGACTCAGATGGAGCTTCGCCGATCTAACCATGAGACGTAGAGTTGCACGCAGCAGCTTGAGAATGGAAACTGTAACTCAATAAAGACTTTTATTTAATGATCGCTGGCTAGCGTGATCCTCTGTGAGCTAGGATCTGGAAGCAGCTCTGTCAGGGGTTCAGGAGCAGAGGCAAGGGCAAGGGAGGAAACAGAGAGCGAGGGGGAGGAGGCAGAAGAAAAGATGAGTGATGACGACGACCCGAGATCTCCGAGTCTTTCCAGTGAATCAGAAGATTCACAGAAAGGAGCACCAGTGGCCAGGGCAAGGGGGGAGCCTAGGGGGACACCCCAGGAAGATAGAGCCAGAGGGGACTCAGAGGGGAGCAGTTGGAAATCGGGACCAGCGTCACCGCCAGAGAGCAGGGAAGAGGAAGGGCGCCAGGGATCAAGCGCTGGCAGCTCACAACAGGGGGGAGGGCACGAGTCAGGAGTGGCCACACCTCCATCGGGGAGCGAAGAAACGGTCAGACGGAAGGTGGAAGGTTGGGCGCGCGCGACAAGTTCAAATGCACAGGAAGGTGGCGCAGTAGGCAGCCCGGAAAGGGAGCCAGGTCCTAAAGCCCGCCGAAAGGAGGGAGAAGAGTCAGGGGGGTCAGCGTCAGCGTCAGAGGAATCCCGGAAGGAAGAGACCCCGGGGGGCAGAGGGACCCAGAGAAGAACAGTCAGGCGGAAAAGGTGGAGCAAGGCTAGGATATTAAGTTGGTGTACAAGGGGCGGAGACTCAGATGGGGCTTCGCCGATCTAACCATTAGACGTAGGGTTGCACGCAGCAGCTTGAGAATGGAAACTGTAACTCAATAAAGACTTTTATTTAATGATCGCTGGCTAGCGTGATCCTCTGTGAGCTAGGATCTGGAAGCAACTCTGACAGTAAGCCCCATCTCTTAAATTGTGGGCATCTACAGCCTCGCGGAGAGGAGAGAAAGCGGGTGCCTACTAGCGAGCTCACGAACGGCAGACAACATGACGGCCGAACAGCAGATAGTGGAACTCAGAGAAGCAGTGACACGACTGAATGCCGAGGCTCTTGCATCCAGGAAGAGAGAGGAGGACGCAGCTGCCGCCTACAGGGATCTCCAGGTCAGGTTGGAAGTGCTTACGAAGCAAGGGCAACTGACACCCAAACCGGAGGGGATTGGGTTGGGGAGACGAACAGGCGGTCTGGTCTCTCACTTCGATGGGAATTTGCAACAGTACCCCAACTTTAGAGCAGATGTAATGTGTGCACTGCAACTGCTGAACAAAGACTTTAGAGATGAGCAAGAGAAGGTGGGATTCATCATGTCCCATTTGCATGGAGATGCTAAAGCATGGCTGCGCAATTTGTGGAGAGATAATGATCCAGCGCTCCAAAATGCGGATGCCTTTATTAAAGCGATGGATGGGTGCTTTTTGTCAAGCATTGACGTGGATCTTGCTCGGCAGCAGATACATGGACTGAAGCAAGGGAGGGCCAGCGTAAGGCAGTACCAAGCCCGCTTTTTCGCTTTGGTCAGTGCTCTGGAATGGGACAGAGATTCGGCTCCTGTAAGAGACCTGTTTTGGGAGGGATTGCACGGCTCGGTTAAAGATGAAATTGCGAGGGGGGAGAGACCCCGGACCACGCAGGAGATCGTTCAGAGGGCGCTGGCGGTGGGGGTGCGGCTGGAAGGACGTCCGTGGAGCAGTGGCGAAGGGCGTGGAGGGCGTGAACCAGCCAGGGGCTCCTCCTTCCTTCCCAGAGAAGCAGCGCGTGCGCAATCCACGCCTCCGCCAGGAGGAGGAGCGGAACCTATGGAGGTTGGAGGTGCAAGGGCTCAGTCAGCAGCCAGAGCCCTAGCACCGGCAGCAGTGAAAGCGAAGCCTCCTAGAGGGAACAGGAAGTGTTACATCTGCGATGATCCACAGCATATGGCGAAAGAGTGTCCCCAGAGGCTCCACAAGCACACTGCAGCCTCAGCAATGGTAACTGCAGCAACGCAGCAAGGACAACCACAGCAGGGAAACGACGGAGTCTGGTTGGAAGAGGCACTGGGGCCCAGCCAGACGTGTCAGTGAAGCAGTCCCCAGAGATTTTACAGCCCATGGACCCCCTCCCGCCCAAACCGGTAGTGAGGCTCACCGCGTCGCTCCAGCTGCCCAATGGAATCACCATGGACGTGCCAATCACCATTGACTCCGGAAGCAATGCGGACTTTATAGGGCAGGACTTTGTCGACCGGCACGCTATACAGTTGCTGCCTGCCACGCTGCCCCTGCAGGTTGTCACGGTGGATGGCAGGGAGCTGCTAGGGGGGCAAGTGGTGAAGCAGACGCCACCAATGGTGATGCGACTTGGGAATCACAGGGAAATCATCAGCTTCAATGTCACTCAACTATCGGACACGCCCATTGTATTGGGCATGAGTTGGCTGGACAAGCACAGCCCGACGCTGGCTTGGTACCAGAGGCAGCTGACCTTCGGCTCTTCCTTTTGCGCTGAACACTGCATCGTGCCCAGGCAGGAAGGAGAGGAAGAGGAGTCACAGCTGCAGCTAGGCACGCTGCAAGCGGTTCCCCACAAGTACGCAGAATTTTTGGAGGTTTTCTGCGAGAAGGAGGCAGACAGGCTACCCCCCCACAGACCATATGACTGCAAAATTGACCTGCTGCCGGGGGCGGCGCTGCCCAAAGGGAAGCTGTATTCCATGTCTGAGGACGAACTGCAGGAACTCAAAGAGTTCATAGATCATAATTTGGAGCGCGGTTTCATCCGAGAGTCCAAGGCAGCGGGGGGCAGTCCGGTATTCTTTGTTAAGAAGAGGGACACGCCCCAAAAAAGACTTGTAGTGGACTTTCGCATCTTGAACAGTGTGACCAAGCCATCGGACTTCCCCATGCCCCGAATCGACGACCTCCTCGCAAAGGTACGGAAGGGCAGAGTGTTCACCAAGTTGGACCTGCGAGGGGCATACAACCTCATTCGCATGCGGGAGGGAGATGAGTGGAAGACAGCCATGTTCACGCCCCTGGGCACCTACGAATATAGAGTTATGCCTTTTGGATTGCAAAATGGCTCCCACGTTTTTCAAGCTTTCATGCATCACGTGTTGGCGGGGCTCCTCTACAAGACGTGCGTCTGTTTCTTGGATGACATCCTGATCTTTTCGGAATCGCAGCAGGAGCATGACAGACACGTCAAGGAAGTGCTGAGCAGGCTACAGCAACATAGGCTTTACGCCAAGCTGGAGAAGTGCCAATTCGACGTGACGGAGGTGGATTTCCTGGGCTACAAGTTGTCTGATAAAGGGCTCGCCATGGACAGCGCCAAGGTCCGAGCAGTGTTGGATTGGAAAAGCCCACGCAACCGGAAGGAGGTCCAACGGTTTGTCGGCTTCGCGAACTTCTATCGCAAGTTTATCAAAGGCTTTGCGATGCAGACAGCGGCCATCACGGACACGCTCAGCTCCAAGAAAAAGAAGTTCATCTGGACAGAGCAGGCGGAGCAGTCCTTTCAGGCACTCAAGCGTCTCTTCGCGTCGGAAGAGCAGCTGCTTCATGTCAACCCCAGCAGGCCGATGAGGGTGGAGACAGACGCTTCAGACAGAGCCGTGGGAGCAGTCCTGCTGCAGAAAGACCCGCAGGGGGTTTGGAGGCCGGGAGCGTTTTACTCAAGGAAGCTCAGCAAGTCCGAACAGAACTACACCATCTGGGACAGGGAGTTGCTGGCCATTCATGCAGCGTTCAAAGCGTGGAGGCACTTCCTGATCGGCGCCAAGCACACGGTGCAGGTCTGCACGGACCACAAGAATCTAGAGCACTGGCGCACGGCACAGTTCCTGAACCAGAGGCAGATACGTTGGGCTGAGTTCTTTGCGAATTTCGACTTCCGAATAGAATATGTCCCGGGGGACACCAACATCATGGCGGATGCTCTCTCCCGTAAGCCACAGTATCTGGAGGAGGCAACGCCAGCGGCCGCCATGCACATCTTCGCACCGACAGTGTGGGCGTGCGCGGCGGCAACAGTTGACCTGGATGCGGTGCGACGAGCGTTGCAGGATGACTCCTTCGCGCAAGCAAAGATGGCAGAGGTGCACAGGGGCACGGCAGCGACCGACGAGTTCCAGCTGCGAGATGGTTTGCTCATCCGTAAAGGGGCCATCTACGTGCCGGGAGACGAACTTCGCGCCAAGGTACTGCGGCAGCTGCACGACGCGCCCACTGCCGGGCACTTTGGCAAGGAGAAGACGGTGGAATTAGTAGCCAGAGACTTCTGGTGGCCCGGAATGAGAGGGGAAGTCGCGGACTACGTGGCGAGGTGTGACACCTGCCAGAGGGCCAAACCAGTGCACAGACCGCCGGCCGGACTGCTGGAACCGCTGCAAACTCCGTTCGAACCATGGGAGAGAGTGGCCCTGGACTTTGTCACGGATCTGCCCAGCTCGAGGGGCAAGACGGCTGTGCTGGTGGTGGTGGACTTGTTCTCCAAGATGGCACATTTCATTCCGTGTGCGAAGGTGGCCACGGCGGAACAAACCGCCAAACTGTTCATAGACCACGTGTTCAAGGTTCACGGTCTGCCGCGGTCTATTCTGTCCGACCGAGGGCGACAGTTCATCTCGAACTTCTGGCAGAGGCTGATGGGCTTCCTGAACGTCAAGATCAACCTGGCGTCGGCTAGACACCCGCAGACCAACGGGCAAGCGGAGCGGGTCAATGCCATCATGCAGCAGTACCTGAGATGTTATGCGAATCAACAGCCTGCGACGTGGGTGGATTACCTGCCTCTCGCCGAGTTCGCCTACAACAACACGAAGCACGTGTCCACGGGGGTCACGCCGTTCTTCGCCAACAACGGGAGGCACCCCAGAACCTTCCCGGGACTGGAAAGAATGGGGGAGGGGGAGCCGCAGACAGCAGATGCGTTCGCGTCGGAGTTGCAGGAGGTCCACGATCAGCTGCGGCGGCACCTGGAGCTGGCTAAACACGCATACAAGGTACAAGCGGACAAACACAGAAGGGTTGGCGAAGAGATCCATGTGGGAGACTGGGTCTGGTTAGCAGCCCACGCAGTGCCGGCCAGGTCGTTGGCGAAGAAGAAACTAGGGCATAAACAACTGGGGCCCTACCAAGTTGAAGAACAGGTCAACCCGGTGGCTTTCAGGCTGGCTCTTCCGGAGGGTTCCAGAATGCATCCGGTGTTCCACAGATCGGTGCTCACTCCCTACAAGGCACCTCACAGGTTTCAGGAACCAGGAACGGCACCGGGTCCGCTCCGAGAGAGAACCGGGCAAGGGGGAGTGGCACAGGAGGAGCGCATCAACGAAGTCACGGAGATTTTGGACTCCAGATGGGGGGAAGAGGGGGTAGAATACCTTCTCGCCAAGGAGGGCACCCCGGCCAGTGCCAACAGCTGGGTGCCGGGCTACGCTTTGGACGAACCTCTGCTCAAAGAAGAGTTTCATGCCCTCTTCCCACACAGGCCAATGCCAGCAGACTTTTTCGACGACTGGCTTTTCACGCCCACGCTTTCAGCCAGCACGTTCCGGGGGATCGACTCGGACGAGGAACCGACACGAGACGCCCGTTCCCCAGAGGGGTCACCCTCGGGATCTGCTTCAGAACCCTCGTATTGGTGGGATGATCGACCAGAGGAGCAGTTCCGCAGAAGGTGGCTGGAGGGTCCAGGACGAGCAACGTCTCCAGAAGGCAACGAGGGAGAGACGGACATGGACGTTTTCGGGGACGACCCGGGTTTCGAGCACGGCGGCACAGAGATGGAAGCGGAAGTGACCGTCGTCAACGAGAGCAGGGAGGAAGAACCGGAAGACTTCGGATGGCGGCCCGCCACGGGAAGCGAACTGTATCCGACATTCGTCCCCCTGACACAGCAGCACCCAGATCCCGCACCGGAAGGAGGGGAGGGGGGAAGAGGGGGCTTCGAGGGGGGGATGGATGTCAGGGGTTCAGGAGCAGAGGCAAGGGCAAGGGAGGAAACAGAGAGCGAGGGGGAGGAGGCAGAAGAAAAGATGAGTGATGACGACGACCCGAGATCTCCGAGTCTTTCCAGTGAATCAGAAGATTCACAGAAAGGAGCACCAGTGGCCAGGGCAAGGGGGGAGCCTAGGGGGACACCCCAGGAAGATAGAGCCAGAGGGGACTCAGAGGGGAGCAGTTGGAAATCGGGACCAGCGTCACCGCCAGAGAGCAGGGAAGAGGAAGGGCGCCAGGGATCAAGCGCTGGCAGCTCACAACAGGGGGGAGGGCACGAGTCAGGAGTGGCCACACCTCCATCGGGGAGCGAAGAAACGGTCAGACGGAAGGTGGAAGGTTGGGCGCGCGCGACAAGTTCAAATGCACAGGAAGGTGGCGCAGTAGGCAGCCCGGAAAGGGAGCCAGGTCCTAAAGCCCGCCGAAAGGAGGGAGAAGAGTCAGGGGGGTCAGCGTCAGCGTCAGAGGAATCCCGGAAGGAAGAGACCCCGGGGGGCAGAGGGACCCAGAGAAGAACAGTCAGGCGGAAAAGGTGGAGCAAGGCTAGGATATTAAGTTGGTGTACAAGGGGCGGAGACTCAGATGGGGCTTCGCCGATCTAACCATTAGACGTAGGGTTGCACGCAGCAGCTTGAGAATGGAAACTGTAACTCAATAAAGACTTTTATTTAATGATCGCTGGCTAGCGTGATCCTCTGTGAGCTAGGATCTGGAAGCAACTCTGACAAGCTCTGACAACGGTGTTGTGTTATTTTGGTCTCATTACACACACGTTGCGATTTCTGGGTCAATGTGCATTAACACCAAAGAACACAACTTGAAATGAGCAAAAGCCAAGATTCTTCTTTCTATGCAGCTGGAACCCAAAACAACCTGTTTGGCTTTGTTTAGGCTTATTACACTTCGCGTTGCTATTGGTGGGTGAATGAACACCCAAAGGGCAATCCAAGCTTATTCGTCCTTTTTCTATTGATTTGGAACCAAAACACCTATGCTTGATTTGGGCTGCTAATAAACACGTCACTTTACGATTTTTGGGTGAATGTGCATTCTAACGCCAAAAACACCAATTTGAAATAAGCCCAATCAGAGCTTAATTATCTTCTTTTTATGTAGATGGAACCCAAAACACCTTTTTGGTTTTGTTTTGGGTCATTGTGCTGCACACCCAAGAACCACCATGCGAATAGAAATAAGCGCAATCAAAGCTTATTCGTCGTCTTTCTACGCATATGAAAGCGAAAAGATGGTGTTGTGTTATTTTGGTCTCATTACACACACGTTGCGATTTCTGGGTCAAGGTGCATTAACACCAAAGTACACGACTTGAAATAAGCGAAAGCCAAGATTCTTCTTTCTATGTAGCTGGAACCCAAAACAACCTGTTTGACTTTGTTTAGGATTATTACACATCGCTTTGCTATTTGTGGGTGAATGAACACCGACAGAGCAATCCAAGCTTATTCGTCCTTTTTCTGTTGAGATGGAACCAAAATACCTATGCTTGATTTCGGCTGCTAATCAGCATGTCACTTTACGATTTTGGGGTGAATGTGCATTCTAACCCCAAAAACACCAATTTGAAATAAGCCCTATCAGATCTTAATTATCTTCTTTTTATGTAGATGGAACCCAAAACAACCTTTTTGCTGTGGTTGGGGGTGATTCTGGTGCACACCTAAAAAACATCATGCGAATTGAAATAAGCGCAATCAAAGCTTATTCGTCGTCTTTCTACGCATATGAAAGCGAAAAGATGGTGTTGTGTTATTTTGGTCTCATTACACACACGTTGCGATTTCTGGGTCAATGTGCATTAACACCAAAGAACACGACTTGAAATAAGCCCAATACAAGATTCTTCTTTCTATGTAGCTGGAACCCAAAACAACCTGTTTGGCTTTGTTTAGGCTTATTACACTTCGCTTTGCTATTTGTGGGTGAATGAACACCGAAAGAGCAATCAAGCTTATTCGTCCTCTTTCTAGAGAGATGGAACCAAAACATCTATGCTTGATTTGGGCTGCTAATAAACATGTCTACGATTTTTGGGTGAATGTGCATTCTACCCCAAAAACACCAATTTGACATAAGCCCAATCAGAGCTTAATTATCTTCTTTTTATGTAGATGGAACCCAAAACAACTTTTTGGTTTTGTTTGGGGTGATTCTGGTGCACACCTAAAAAACACCATGCCGAATAGAAATAAGCGCAATCAAAGCTTATTCGTCGTCTTTCTACACATATGAAAGCGAAAAGATGGTGTTGTGTTATTTTGGTCTCATTACACACACGTTGCGATTTCTGGGTCAATGTGCATTAACACCAAAGAACACGAAATAAGCGAAAGCCAAGATTCTTCTTTCTATGTAGCTGGAACCCAACACAACCTGTTTGGCTTTGTTTAGGCTTATTACACATCGCGTTGCTAATGGTGGGTGAATGAACACCGAAAGGGCAATCCAAGCTTATTCGTCCTTTTTCTATTGAGATGGAACCAAAACACCTATGCTTGATTTCGGCTGCTAATAAACATGTCACCTTACGATTTTTGGGTGAATGTGCATTCTAACGCCAAAAACACCAATTTGAAATAAGCCCAATCAGAGCTTAATTAGCTTCTTTTTATGTAGATGGAACCCAAAACACCTTTTTGCTGTGGTTGGGGGTGATTCTGGTGCACACCCAAAAAACATCATGCGAATTGAAATAAGCCCAATCAAAGCTTATTTGTCATCTTTCTTCGCATATGGAAGCGAAAAGACGGTGTTGTGTTATTTTGGTCTCATTCCACACATTTTGCGATTTCTGGGTCAATATGCATTAACACCAAAAACCAAAACTTGAAATAAGCGCAATCCAAGATTCTTCTTTCTATGTAGCTGGAACCCCAAACAACCTGTTTGGCTTTGTTTAGGCTTATTACACATCGCGTTGCTAATGGTGGGTGAATGAACACCGAAAGGGCAATCCAAGCTTATTCGTCCTTTTTCTACTGAGATGGAACCAAAATACCTATGCTTGATTTGGGCTGCTAATAAACATGTCACTTTACGATTTTTGGGTGAATGTGCATTCTAACGCCAAAATCACCAATTTGAAATAAGCCCAATCAGAGCTTAATTATCTTCTTTTTATGTAGATGGAACCCAAAACACCTTTTTGCTGTGGTTGGGGGTGATTCTGGTGCACACCCAAAAAACATCATGCGAATTGAAATAAGCCCAATCAAAGCTTATTTGTCATCTTTCTACGCATATGGAAGCGAAAAGACGGTGTTGTGTTATTTTGGTCTCATTCCACACATTTTGCGATTTCTGGGTCAATATGCATTAACATCAAAAACCAAAACTTGAAATAAGCGCAATCCAAGATTCTTCTTTCTATGTAGCTGGAACACAAAACAACCTTTTTGTTTAGGCATTACACTTCGCTTTGCTATTTGTGGGTGAATGAACACCGAAAGAGCAATCCAAGCTTATTCGTCCTCTTTTTATTGAAATGTAACAAAAACACCTATGCTTGATTTGGGCTGCTAATAAACATGTCACTTTACGATTTTTGGGTGAATGTGCATTCTAACCCCAAAAACACCAATTTGAAATAATCCCAATCAGAGCTTAATTATCTTCCTTTTATGTAGATGGAACCCAAAACACCTTTTTGCTTTGGTTGGGGGTGATTCTGGTGCACACCCAAAAAACACCATGCGAATTGAAATAAGCCCAATCAAAGCTTATTCGTCGTCTTTCTATGTATATGGAAGCGAAAAGACGGTGTTGTGTTATTTTGGTCTCATTACACACACGTTGCGATTTCTGGGTCAATGTGCATTAACACCAAAGAACACAACTTGAAATGAGCAAAAGCCAAGATTCTTCTTTCTATGCAGCTGGAACCCAAAACAACCTGTTTGGCTTTGTTTAGGCTTATTACACTTCGCGTTGCTATTGGTGGGTGAATGAACACCGAAAGGGCAATCCAAGCTTATTCGTCCTTTTTCTATTGATTTGGAACCAAAACACCTATGCTTGATTTGGGCTGCTAATAAACATGTCACTTTACGATTTTTGGGTGAATGTGCATTCTAACGCCAAAAACACCAATTTGAAATAAGCCCAATCAGAGCTTAATTATCTTCTTTTTATGTAGATGGAACCCAAAACACCTTTTTGGTTTTTGTCAGGGGTTCAGGAGCAGAGGCAAGGGCAAGGGAGGAAACAGAGAGCGAGGGGGAGGAGGCAGAAGAAAAGATGAGTGATGACGACGACCCGAGATCTCCGAGTCTTTCCAGTGAATCAGAAGATTCACAGAAAGGAGCACCAGTGGCCAGGGCAAGGGGGGAGCCTAGGGGGACACCCCAGGAAGATAGAGCCAGAGGGGACTCAGAGGGGAGCAGTTGGAAATCGGGACCAGCGTCACCGCCAGAGAGCAGGGAAGAGGAAGGGCGCCAGGGATCAAGCGCTGGCAGCTCACAACAGGGGGGAGGGCACGAGTCAGGAGTGGCCACACCTCCATCGGGGAGCGAAGAAACGGTCAGACGGAAGGTGGAAGGTTGGGCGCGCGCGACAAGTTCAAATGCACAGGAAGGTGGCGCAGTAGGCAGCCCGGAAAGGGAGCCAGGTCCTAAAGCCCGCCGAAAGGAGGGAGAAGAGTCAGGGGGGTCAGCGTCAGCGTCAGAGGAATCCCGGAAGGAAGAGACCCCGGGGGGCAGAGGGACCCAGAGAAGAACAGTCAGGCGGAAAAGGTGGAGCAAGGCTAGGATATTAAGTTGGTGTACAAGGGGCGGAGACTCAGATGGGGCTTCGCCGATCTAACCATTAGACGTAGGGTTGCACGCAGCAGCTTGAGAATGGAAACTGTAACTCAATAAAGACTTTTATTTAATGATCGCTGGCTAGCGTGATCCTCTGTGAGCTAGGATCTGGAAGCAGCTCTGACAGTTTTGTTTTGGGTCATTGTGCTGCACACCCAAGAACCACCATGCGAATAGAAATAAGCGCAATCAAAGCTTATTCGTCGTCTTTCTACGCATATGAAAGCGAAAAGATGGTGTTGTGTTATTTTGGTCTCATTACACACACGTTGCGATTTATGGGTCAAGGTGCATTAACACCAAAGTACACGACTTGAAATAAGCGAAAGCCAAGATTCTTCTTTCTATGTAGCTGGAACCCAAAACAACCTGTTTGACTTTGTTTAGGATTATTACACATCGCTTTGCTATTTGTGGGTGAATGAACACCGACAGAGCAATCCAAGCTTATTCGTCCTCTTTTTATTGAAATGAAACAAAAACACCTATGCTTGATTTGGGCTGCTAATAAACATGTCACTTTACGATTTTTGGGTGAATGTGCATTCTAACCCCAAAAACACCAATTTGAAATAATCCCAATCAGAGCTTAATTATCTTCTTTTTATGTAGATGGAACCCAAAACACCTTTTTGCTTTGGTTGGGGGTGATTCTGGTGCACACCCAAAAAACACCATGCGAATTGAAATAAGCCCAATCAAAGCTTATTCGTCGTCTTTCTATGTATATGGAACTGAAAAGACGGTGTTGTGTTATTTTGGTCTCATTACACACACGTTGCGATTTCTGGGTCAATGTGCATTAACACCAAAGAACACAACTTGAAATGAGCAAAAGCCAAGATTCTTCTTTCTATGCAGCTGGAACCCAAAACAACCTGTTTGGCTTTGTTTAGGCTTATTACACTTCGCGTTGCTATTGGTGGGTGAATGAACACCGAAAGGGCAATCCAAGCTTATTCGTCCTTTTTCTATTGATTTGGAACCAAAACACCTATGCTTGATTTGGGCTGCTAATAAACATGTCACTTTACGATTTTTGGGTGAATGTGCATTCTAACGCCAAAAACACCAATTTGAAATAAGCCCAATCAGAGCTTAATTATCTGCTTTTTATTTAGATGGAACCCAAAACACCTTTTTGGTTTTGTTTTGGGTCATTGTGCTGCACACCCAAGAACCACCATGCGAATAGAAATAAGCGCAATCAAAGCTTATTCGTCGTCTTTCTACGCATATGAAAGCGAAAAGATGGTGTTGTGTTATTTTGGTCTCATTACACACACGTTGCGATTTCTGGGTCAATGTGCATTAACACCAAAGAACACGACTTGAAATAAACCCAATACAAGATTCTTCTTTCTATGTAGCTGGAACCCAAAACAACCTGTTTGGCTTTGTTTAGGCTTATTACACTTCGCTTTGCTATTTGTGGGTGAATGAACACCGAAAGAGCAATCAAGCTTATTCGTCCTCTTTCTATTGAGATGGAACCAAAACACCTATGCTTGATTTGGGCTGCTAATAAACATGTCACCTTACGATTTTTGGGTGAATGTGCATTCTAACGCCAAAAACACCAATTTGAAATAAGCCCAATCAGAGCTTAATTAGCTTCTTTTTATGTAGATGGAACCCAAAACACCTTTTTGCTGTGGTTGGGGGTGATTCTGGTGCACACCCAAAAAACATCATGCGAATTGAAATAAGCCCAATCAAAGCTTATTTGTCATCTTTCTACGCATATGGAAGCGAAAAGACGGTGTTGTGTTATTTTGGTCTCATTCCACACATTTTGCGATTTCTCGGTCAATATGCATTAACACCAAAGAACACGAAATAAGCAAAATCCAAGATTCTTCTTTCTATGTTGCTGCAACCCAAAACAACCTCTTTGGCTTTGTTTAGGCATTACACTTCGCTTTGCTATTTGTGGGTGAATGAACACCGAAAGAGCAATCCAAGCTTATTCGTCCTCTTTTTATTGAGATGTAACAAAAACACATATGCTTGATTTGGGCTGCTAATAAACATGTCACTTTACGATTTTTGGGTGAATGTGCATTCTAACGCCAAAAACACCAATTTGAAATAAGCCCAATCAGAGCTTAATTATCTTCTTTTTATGTAGATGGAACCCAAAACACCTTTTTGCTGTGGTTGGGGGTGATTCTGGTGCACACCCAAAAAACATCATGCGAATTGAAATAAGCCCAATCAAAGCTTATTTGTCATCTTTCTTCGCATATGGAAGCGAAAAGACGGTGTTGTGTTATTTTGGTCTCATTCCACACATTTTGCGATTTCTGGGTCAATATGCATTAACATCAAAAACCAAAACTTGAAATAAGCGCAATCCAAGATTCTTTTTTCTATGTAGCTGGAACACAAAACAACCTCTTTGTTTAGGCATTACACTTCGCTTTGCTATTTGTGGGTGAATGAACACCGAAAGAGCAATCCAAGCTTATTCGTCCTCTTTTTATTGAAATGTAACAAAAACACCTATGCTTGATTTGGGCTGCTAATAAACATGTCACTTTACGATTTTTGGGTGAATGTGCATTCTAACCCCAAAAACACCAATTTGAAATAAGCCCAATCAGAGCTTAATTATCTTCTTTTTATGTAGATGGAACCTGTCAGGGGTTCAGGAGCAGAGGCAAGGGCAAGGGAGGAAACAGAGAGCGAGGGAGAGGAGGCAGAAGAAAAGATGAGTGATGACGACGACCCGAGATCTCCGAGTCTTTCCAGTGAATCAGAAGATTCACAGAAAGGAGCACCAGTGGCCAGGGCAAGGGGGGAGCCTAGGGGGACACCCCAGGAAGATAGAGCCAGAGGGGACTCAGAGGGGAGCAGTTGGAAATCAGGACCAGCGTCACCGCCAGAGAGCAGGGAAGAGGAAGGGCGCCAGGGATCAAGCGCTGGCAGCTCACAACAGGGGGGAGGGCACGAGTCAGGAGTGGCCACACCTCCATCGGGGAGCGAAGAAACGGTCAGACGGAAGGTGGAAGGTTGGGCGCGCGTGCCAAGTTCAAATGCACAGGAAGGTGGCGCAGTAGGCAGCCCGGAAAGGGAGCCAGGTCCTAAAGCCCGCCGAAAGGAGGGAGAAGAGTCAGGGGGGTCAGCGTCAGCGTCAGAGGAATCCCGGAAGGAAGAGACCCCGGGGGGCAGAGGGACCCAGAGAAGAACAGTCAGGCGGAAAAGGTGGAGCAAGGCTAGGATATTAAGTTGGTGTACAAGGGGCGGAGACTCAGATGGGGCTTCGCCGATCTAACCATGAGACGTAGAGTTGCACGCAGCAGCTTGAGAATGGAAACTGTAACTCAATAAAGACTTTTATTTAATGATCGCTGGCTAGCGTGATCCTCTGTGAGCTAGGATCTGGAAGCAGCTCAGACAGTAAGCCCCATCTCAAGATTGTGGGCATCTACGTCCTCGAGGAGAGGAGAGAAAGCGGGTGCCTACTAGCGAGCTCACGAACGGCAGACAACATGACGGCCGAACAGCAGATAGTGGAACTCAGAGAAGCAGTGACACGACTGAATGCCGAGGCTCTTGCATCCAGGAAGAGAGAGGAGGACGCAGCTGCCGCCTACAGGGATCTCCAGGTCAGGTTGGAAGTGCTTACGAAGCAAGGGCAACTGACACCCAAACCGGAGGGGATTGGGTTGGGGAGACGAACAGGCGGTCTGGTCTCTCACTTCGATGGGAATTTGCAACAGTACCCCAACTTTAGAGCAGATGTAATGTGTGCACTGCAACTGCTGAACAAAGACTTTAGAGATGAGCAAGAGAAGGTGGGATTCATCATGTCCCATTTGCATGGAGATGCTAAAGCATGGCTGCGCAATTTGTGGAGAGATAAGGATCCAGCGCTCCAAAATGCGGATGCCTTTATTAAAGCGATGGATGGGTGCTTTTATTCAAGCATTGACGTGGATCTTGCTCGGCAGGAGATACATGGACTGAAGCAAGGGAGGGCCAGCGTAAGGCAGTACCATGCCCGCTTTTTCGCTTTGGTCAGTGCCCTGGAATGGGACAGAGATTCGGCTCCTGTAAGAGACCTGTTTTGGGAGGGATTGCACGGCTCGGTTAAAGATGAAATTGCGAGGGGGGAGAGACCCCGGACCACGCAGGAGATCGTTCAGAGGGCGCTGGCGGTGGGGGTGCGGCTGGAAGGACGTCCGTGGAGCAGGGACGAAGGGCGTGGAGGGCGCGAACCAGCCAGGGGCTCCTCCTTCCTTCCCAGAGAAGCAGCGCGTGCGCAATCCACGCCTCCGCCAGGAGGAGGAGCGGAACCTATGGAGGTTGGAGGTGCAAGGGCTCAGTCAGCAGCCAGAGCCCTAGCACCGGCAGCAGTGAAAGCGAAGCCTCCTAGAGGGAACAGGAAGTGTTACATCTGCGATGATCCACAGCATATGGCGAAAGAGTGTCCCCAGAGGCTCCACAAGCACACTGCAGCCTCAGCAATGGTAACTGCAGCAACGCAGCAAGGACAACCACAGCAGGGAAACGAAGGAGTCTGGTTGGAGGAAGAGGCACTGGGGCCCAACCAGACGTGTCAGTGAAGCAGTCCCCAGAGATTTTACAGCCCATGGACCCCCTCCCGCCCAAACCGGTAGTGAAGCTCACCGCGTCGCTCCAGCTGCCCAATGGAATCACCATGGACGTGCCAATCACCATTGACTCCGGAAGCAATGCGGACTTTATAGGGCAGGACTTTGTCGACCGGCACGCTATACAGTTGCTGCCTGCCACGCTGCCCCTGCAGGTTGTCACGGTGGATGGCAGGGAGCTGCTAGGGGGGCAAGTGGTGAAGCAGACGCCACCAATGGTGATGCGACTTGGGAATCACAGGGAAATCATCAGCTTCAATGTCACTCAACTATCGGACACGCCCATTGTATTGGGCATGAGTTGGCTGGACAAGCACAGCCCGACGCTGGCTTGGTACCAGAGGCGGCTGACCTTCGGCTCTTCCTTTTGCGCTGAACACTGCATCGTGCCCAGGCAGGAAGGAGGGGAAGAGGAGTCACAGCTGCAGCTAGGCACGCTGCAAGCGGTCCCCCACAAGTACGCAGAATTTTTGGAGGTTTTCTGCGAGAAAGAGGCAGACAGGCTACCCCCCCACAGACCATATGACTGCAAAATTGACCTGCTGCCGGGGGCGGCGCTACCCAAAGGGAAGCTGTATTCCATGTCTGAGGACGAACTGCAGGAACTCAAAGAGTTCATAGATCATAATTTGGAGCGCGGTTTCATCCGAGAGTCCAAGGCAGCGGGGGGCAGTCCGGTATTCTTTGTTAAGAAGCGGGACACGCCCCAAAAAAGACTTGTAGTGGACTTTCGCATCTTGAACAGTGTGACCAAGCCATCGGACTTCCCCATGCCCCGAATCGACGACCTCCTCGCAAAGGTACGGAAGGGCAGAGTGTTCACCAAGTTGGACCTGCGAGGGGCATACAACCTCATTCGCATGCGGGAGGGAGATGAGTGGAAGACAGCCATGTTCACGCCCCTGGGCACCTACGAATATAGAGTTATGCCTTTTGGATTGCAAAATGGCTCCCACGTTTTTCAAGCTTTCATGCATCACGTGTTGGCGGGGCTCCTCTACAAGACGTGCGTCTGTTTCTTGGATGACATCCTGATCTTTTCGGAATCGCAGCAGGAGCATGACAGACACGTCAAGGAAGTGCTGAGCAGGCTACAGCAACATAGGCTTTACGCCAAGCTGGAGAAGTGCCAATTCGACGTGACCGAGGTGGATTTCCTGGGCTACAAGTTGTCTGATAAAGGGCTCGCCATGGACAGCGCCAAGGTCCGAGCAGTGTTGGATTGGAAAAGCCCACGCAACCGGAAGGAGGTCCAACGGTTTGTCGGCTTCGCGAACTTCTATCGCAAGTTTATCAAAGGCTTTGCGATGCAGACAGCGGCCATCACGGACACGCTCAGCTCCAAGAAAAAGAAGTTCATCTGGACAGAGCAGGCGGAGCAGTCCTTTCAGGCACTCAAGCGTCTCTTCGCGTCGGAAGAGCAGCTGCTTCATGTCAACCCCAGCAGGCCGATGAGGGTGGAGACAGACGCTTCGGACAGAGCCGTGGGAGCAGTCCTGCTGCAGAAAGACCCGCAGGGGGTTTGGAGGCCGGGAGCGTTTTACTCAAGGAAGCTCAGCAAGTCCGAACAGAACTACACCATCTGGGACAGGGAGTTGCTGGCCATTCATGCAGCGTTCAAAGCGTGGAGGCACTTCCTGATCGGCGCCAAGCACACGGTGCAGGTCTGCACGGACCACAAGAATCTAGAGCACTGGCGCACGGCACAGTTCCTGAACCAGAGGCAGATACGTTGGGCTGAGTTCTTTGCGAATTTCGACTTCCGAATAGAGTATGTCCCGGGGGACACCAACATCATGGCGGATGCTCTCTCCCGTAAGCCACAGTATCTGGAGGAGGCAACGCCAGCGGCCGCCATGCACATCTTCGCACCGACAGTGTGGGCGTGCGCGGCGGCAACAGTTGACCTGGATGCGGTGCGACGAGCGTTGCAGGATGACTCCTTCGCGCAAGCAAAGATGGCAGAGGTGCACAGGGGCACGGCAGCGACCGACGAGTTCCAGCTGCGAGATGGTTTGCTCATCCGTAAAGGGGCCATCTACGTGCCGGGAGACGAACTTCGCGCCAAGGTACTGCAGCAGCTGCACGACGCGCCCACTGCCGGGCACTTTGGCAAGGAGAAGACGGTGGAATTAGTAGCCAGAGACTTCTGGTGGCCCGGAATGAGAGGGGAAGTCGCGGACTACGTGGCGAGGTGTGACACCTGCCAGAGGTCCAAACCAGTGCACAGACCGCCGGCCGGACTGCTGGAACCGCTGCAAACTCCGTTCGAGCCATGGGAGAGAGTGGCCCTGGACTTTGTCACGGATCTGCCCAGCTCGAGGGGCAAGACGGCTGTGCTGGTGGTGGTGGATTTGTTCTCCAAGATGGCACATTTCATTCCGTGTGCGAAGGTGGCCACGGCGGAACAAACCGCCAAACTGTTCATAGACCACGTGTTCAAGGTTCACGGTCTGCCGCGGTCTATTCTGTCCGACCGAGGGCGACAGTTCATCTCAAACTTCTGGCAGAGGCTGATGGGCTTCCTGAACGTCAAGATCAACCTGGCGTCGGCTAGACACCCGCAGACCAACGGGCAAGCGGAGCGGGTCAATGCCATCATGCAGCAGTACCTGAGATGTTATGCGAATCAACAGCCTGCGACGTGGGTGGATTACCTGCCTCTCGCCGAGTTCGCCTACAACAACACGAAGCACGTGTCCACGGGGGTCACGCCGTTCTTCGCCAACAACGGGAGGCACCCTAGAACCTTCCCGGGACTGGAAAGAATGGGGGAGGGGGAGCCGCAGACAGCAGATGCGTTCGCGTCGGAGTTGCAGGAGGTCCACGATCAGCTGCGGCAGCACCTGGAGCTGGCTAAACACGCATACAAGGTACAAGCGGACAAACACAGAAGGGTTGGCGAAGAGATCCATGTGGGAGACTGGGTCTGGTTAGCAGCCCACGCAGTGCCGGCCAGGTCGTTGGCGAAGAAGAAACTAGGGCATAAACAACTGGGGCCCTACCAAGTCGACGAACAGGTCAACCCGGTGGCTTTCAGGCTGGCTCTTCCGGAGGGTTCCAGAATGCATCCGGTGTTCCACAGATCGGTGCTCACTCCCTACAAGGCACCTCACAGGTTTCAGGAACCAGGAACGGCACCGGGTCCGCTCCGAGAGAGAACCGGGCAAGGGGGAGTGGCACAGGAGGAGCGCATCAACGAAGTCACGGAGATTTTGGACTCCAGATGGGGGGAAGAGGGGGTAGAATACCTTCTCGCCAAGGAGGGCACCCCGGCCAGTGCCAACAGCTGGGTGCCGGGCTACGCTTTAGACGAACCTCTGCTCAAAGAAGAGTTTCATGCCCTCTTCCCACATAGGCCAATGCCAGCAGACTTTTTCGACGACTGGCTTTTCACGCCCACGCTTTCAGCCAGCACGTTCCGGGGGTTCGACTCGGACGAGGAACCGACACGAGACGCCCGTTCCCCAGAGGGGTCACCCTCGGGATCTGCTTCAGAACCCTCGTATTGGTGGGATGATCGACCAGAGGAGCAGTTCCGCAGAAGGTGGCTGGAGGGTCCAGGACGAGCAACGTCTCCAGAAGGCAACGAAGGAGAGACGGACATGGACGTTTTCGGGGACGACCCGGGTTTCGAGCACGGCGGCACAGAGATGGAAGCGGAGGTGACCGTCGTCAACGAGAGCAGGGAGGAAGAACCGGAAGACTTCGGATGGCGGCCCGCCACGGGAAGCGAACTGTATCCGACATTCGTCCCCCTGACACGGCAGCACCCAGATCCCGCACCGGAAGGAGGGGAGGGGGGAAGAGGGGGCTTCGAGGGGGGGATGGATGTCAGGGGTTCAGGAGCAGAGGCAAGGGCAAGGGAGGAAACAGAGAGCGAGGGAGAGGAGGCAGAAGAAAAGATGAGTGATGACGACGACCCGAGATCTCCGAGTCTTTCCAGTGAATCAGAAGATTCACAGAAAGGAGCACCAGTGGCCAGGGCAAGGGGGGAGCCTAGGGGGACACCCCAGGAAGATAGAGCCAGAGGGGACTCAGAGGGGAGCAGTTGGAAATCAGGACCAGCGTCACCGCCAGAGAGCAGGGAAGAGGAAGGGCGCCAGGGATCAAGCGCTGGCAGCTCACAACAGGGGGGAGGGCACGAGTCAGGAGTGGCCACACCTCCATCGGGGAGCGAAGAAACGGTCAGACGGAAGGTGGAAGGTTGGGCGCGCGTGCCAAGTTCAAATGCACAGGAAGGTGGCGCAGTAGGCAGCCCGGAAAGGGAGCCAGGTCCTAAAGCCCGCCGAAAGGAGGGAGAAGAGTCAGGGGGGTCAGCGTCAGCGTCAGAGGAATCCCGGAAGGAAGAGACCCCGGGGGGCAGAGGGACCCAGAGAAGAACAGTCAGGCGGAAAAGGTGGAGCAAGGCTAGGATATTAAGTTGGTGTACAAGGGGCGGAGACTCAGATGGGGCTTCGCCGATCTAACCATGAGACGTAGAGTTGCACGCAGCAGCTTGAGAATGGAAACTGTAACTCAATAAAGACTTTTATTTAATGATCGCTGGCTAGCGTGATCCTCTGT